>NC_046613.1:9375185-10108518 GCF_900324465.2 Anabas testudineus | reverse complement strand
TAGATATATATATAAGGATATATATATAAGTGAATAGGGTTATTTTTGGTGCTAGCATTGTGATCCTTAAATTCAGGCTGTTAAACAAGAGGCTTGAAGCCAAGGAGAGCGAAGCATTGCAACCACTGGACCTTAACAGATGGCGCCTTACAACATGGCGGCAAAGCAGCACCTTTATCTCTGTGACGTATACAGCACAGAACTAGAAATTCAGAAGAAGCTGTGTGTGTGTTTTACACACAGAGGTGCTGTGGCTTAGCACAGTAGATCCCAGCACTAGAACTGTTCTCACTTATCGGATATTTTCACAACTTTGTTTCCTCGCCCTTGTTGTTGTTGTTTTGTCAACCAACTGAGATTCTGCAGGAAAAAATGGTGCTTCTGTTTCCAAACAATTCAGATTTTACAAACGCAAGTCTTCACTGGTGCATACAGAACTTTGTGTCAACCTCTTTACACACTCTGTAGATGTCTTACTAACAAGGTCGCACCTTGTAACATGAGCATACTGTGTAATTGCCAGACATGCTGTTGTAAAACACTTGTGTTGGGTGGGTATGTGCGCATCACATGGTTGGAAGTGAGAGCAGCCAAGCTTAATTTAATGTCTCTGGTAGTGGGAATACACTTAAGCTCAGTTTGTGTGTGTGTGTTTGTTTTTTTTCCCACTTGCCGGTGCATATCTAAGGGAAGATTAGACTAATAATCAAAGCTTTATAGTAAAAGAAAAAACAACAAAAAACTCCTGTCCTGTGCACTCACTCTGTAAACACGAGTGTTCATGTGAAACAAAGTCATTTAGAACATAATTAGAGAATATGGATAGAGTCCATTTGTTACCAGCACTGAGAGGTCTTTTGTAATTATTGTTGATGCTGTTTTGATTTTCTTATTCTTGGTGTTTGATACAGTTGCAGTTCAATGTTATGCTTTTAATTGTCTTCAGATTCTTGTCAGTTTTTAATACTACTAGTCAGACAGACAGCATGGTGCTCTCCTTCACTGAAAACAAGGAAATTGCAGCTATTGATACAAAAAAAAAAAAAAAATCTCCTTTTGTCCTCTTGTGCTGCAGGGTTTTATGGTTTAATAATCCTCAATACAAGCTTGCCTGGCGGATTTCTGGACAGCGCAGTCCAACCCTTGGACGTTTCTCTAATCTGGAGAAGCTGCGGTGTATGTGCGAGTGAGAATCGTTTGTGGAAACTGCAAATGTCACTTTTGTAGCTACATTATCAGTCAAAGCGACAAGGTGCTGTTATCGAAGTCCTTTGGCGTATGGGCATGATTTGAATTGAAAGCTTCTATGCAGTTCTCCAGCATACTTCACCCTGGTACATTATTGATAGATAATCTGTGAGAGCTCTGCCGTCGAGGCTGTTTACTCTAAATCCTGCCAAAGGCCTTAACTCAGGAACTTCCCATATTGCTTGAAACGATGTAAACAATTTTCTTTAAACTACTGCATGTCACAAACGTTTTCACCATCAGACATGATGAAGTCCCTCTCTTGCCTAACTCAGGACCAGGACAACCCCCTCAGTAAGGATATTTCAAAGAACAACATTCGTCCGCTGCCTTGTCAGATCTCCTCAGATTCATTCTCACTGTCACATTACACCCAGCGTCTGCAGGGGAATCCAGCTTTACAAAGCTTTGTGAGTCAGTCTGATTTTGAGAAGCTGTGAAATTGCCACAACTTTCAGCATCTTCCTTATCTCACAAATGCCTCTGTCTAGATTTGTGTCTCTAAGAAGGAGGTTCACTGTCCCCTGTTGGGATCCTTCCCATTATTTGAGTGGTGAAGGACAGAGGTGAACTAGAGTATGTGTACAGTGATCTCTGATTGGTGAAGCCAGGGCAGGTTTGAGGTGCAATAACGACAGACCTACTTTCCAAAAGGCCCTGGGTTTTCATAGAAACAATTGTTACTGTTCGGTGTTGGTGCTTTTATCCTAAGATGTTATAATGAAACAAATGGAATTCATGTTTTTTTTTTTTCTTGCGTTTTATGATTATTAATAAAAAAAAAATGTTTCATATAAGACGTGAAATAGTTTTGTTGTGTAGTGGCACTGATGTCTGATTGCATTTTGTTTTTCCTCATGGAAGACCAGCAGATCAAGTAGAAACATCAAAATGAGAACAGAAAAGTAAAGTAAAAAGGCCCCAACTGTCAAAAACAGTGCGTATTCACAACAGCACAATGTCACAGTGGACATTTGATTAACTTATTTTAGCTGCTTTTTTATTTTTATTTCCAGGAAGACTAGAGGTGACTACATCACAATTATATAGAAATAAATTGTCAAAGTTTAGCGTGCAGCTATTTCTACTGTTTGTTTATTTAAATTCTCATGACTGGAACTAGTTGTGCATCCCCCACACTGCTCTTCCTTTTTCACAGAAATCCAAAGTACCACAATTTAGAGAAGTCAGTACTTGTTTTTGTGCCACAATTGCCTGTAATGCCTGAGAAAAACAAAACTTACAACAAACTCCTATAGTGAAACTGTTCACCTTGAGTCATGGAGGAATATGTCCATAATAGCTGCACTCATTTAAATTGGTGGGGTCCAAATAGCCCAGCAGATGGGCCACCGTGTGTGGGAGACGGCTGAATTCTCAAGAGTAGAAAAATGTAGATATCCACAGAAGAGCTACACCACATGAAAGGTGTCATTGTGTAAATATACTGAAATAGGCATCAGGAGCATGTGGAACCTGCCAAGAAATGTTCTACAAATACCCTGTTGATAACATGTAGCAGCATTGATGAATGATGACGAATTCTTGTCATACCTCGCTGAAGATTTGTAATGCACAAGAGCGAACCTTGGCTTTATCTCTTGGGATACACTGCCACTAAACAGCCCCGAGACCTTGACTGCCTGCAAAACAACGCAGCAGCTGCGAGACTAGTGATGGGAGTGGAAGTGATAACGCTCTTTGAAAGGAATCAGACCTCGTATCTGTTCTCTGAGAGGGGGCTCACAGTGCAATCTCTTCTTAACCTTCCAGCATCACTAACACGAGATACATGTGTACACATTACACAACATTAATTAAGTTATCATTATATTGTTACATTCAGCTCTGTCGTCACCTTGTTAGGAGTTCATTCAAATGCCACTAATGGACTCGCTTGTGGATGTGCTGAAGGACGACTCATCTGACCATATCATTTTTTACAGACCAGTGCTACTGAACTCTTACATGTGCATTCATCTTTGTAATGATTGGTTTATGCACTGCACCCCTACTATAACATCTATATCTATAATATCTAATATAACACTCTAGCCCGATTTACTGATGTCAGTCAGTCACTGTTCCTACTGAAACACTAGTTGTACCTATCTGTGTTACTTCTGGTTTGTTCAACCAAAAAGGAAATGGGAAAGTTGCATGGTTATTAACCAACTGGAGTCTCTGTTACCTGACTGATGTACATAAATAAAAATGGATAATCATGTGCTCATCTAACTCTCAGCAAGCAAGCTTGTTTCCCCAAATACCAAATCATTCCTTTAAATGACCTTGAGAAAGCAGCTTTAACATTATTTAAAGTAAGGTAACATTTCAGTGTTTTCTGAAAGTGGCCACGTTGCAAAGATCATTTCTGACTTTGTCACTTTCAGACGGGCCTTTGTTGTCATCCATAATTCTTACTGCACAATGAAAGCACATTGTGCTTTTCACTTACTTTTTTTCTACTTTCAATAACATGTGTAATCTGGATCTAACCTATATCCTGTGGGTGAAAAAAACTGAGAATCCACAGTTTAAATCATCAAGGACACCATATTCCTACTTTGGCAGCGTGTCGTCCAGTTAGTGAGAGGGAAAGGTGGGAGGATATAACTCCCATCCTCTGGAGCTTGACCCATTCAAAACATGCGATTGAGAAAGGTCTGCCCACACAGGCTCACACTCAGACAGTGCAGTATGATGGTTGGGAATATTTTCTACTATGGAGCGTTGATGCTGTGTTGGGCACGACTCTGTGTGGCCCTGCATGTCCCACATGGCCAGGACCTGAGCCAGGACCCCACAGGGACAGGTCAGACTACTCTAACCATCTGGATGCATCTAAACTTTTCAGTTTTCAAGTGTGTACTCTAATGTATTTCTTATTCAATTCAAAGGAGTTGATAACACAGTGATCTCCGTGGAGACCGGGGATGGTTTAGATGGTAAAAATGCGCCAGCAACAACCTCATCAGCCTCCGCGGGGGCTTGTCCCGTCCCTCACAACGCTCCGTGCTTTGTGGATGACACGTTTTCAGCCCTTCGTGAAAGCATGGGGAGCGACGGTGAACTCACAAACAGCAGTTTGATACTGTTTGGGATCTGCACTTCATCGTCTGAGAATTCATCAGGCTACGTCTTGTTAGAGCTGGCTCAGGAAACAAGCAGAACCCAGAGAAATGGATTGAAGATTGTGTATCCAGCTGGAGGTAACATGGCTCTCTGAGTGCAGACGTTTCTTAAATGTTTATTTTTATCTTACAGCATCTGTTATTTTCCACAACAGTGCTGGTGGCAGATGAGCACGAGAGGGTAATGATCAAGTTGACCTTTGACCTCCCACAGTCTCCTTTGCTCAAAAGGAAACCTGTGCTGCTCTTGACGTTTGAAAGTCCACTCAAAGGAGGAGACCTGGACGTCACTTTCACTAGTCAGCTGCTGCAGCCGAACACCCAGGTAAAGCAGGGCGCGGGGTGAAGTGTGCTGCAGGTTATGTTTTCATAAGGGCGACGCTTAAGGTACCAAGCCTGCAGATTTCACAGGGTTTACAGTAAAGACTGTTCTCCACTGAGTCGTCCTGTTTTTTTTTTGTTGCTTCCAGTCTGTGTGCATTTCAGGAGAAACACAGTACATACTGCTGCCAGGAAAAGCATCACAGAGCCACATTCACCAGAAATGGACACTTTCTGTTGAGACTAAGTCCCCTGAAATGAGTAAGATCCCATGCTACGTACATGTATGTTGTTTTCACTTTGCTGTTTAATGTGCACTCTTCTCACATTTCCTCTCATTTCCTCTCATTGCAGAAGAAAGCCTAAAAGCCATCCTAATTGGTGGAAAATCAGGAAATAACATCAGCATGACTCCACTTCTGCTTTTTTCTGAAGAAGCAGGAACTGAGACAAGGTTGTTTTAACTTTCATGTTCCCCATTTCAAATTTACCAGACTGCATTCAGTTTGATGCCGAGTCCAAATCTTTTACTCTCTTTCAGACATGTTTCACACTCATGTCCAGCCCCTTCACAGACCGTCTCCTTCATCTGTGGGCTGAAGCGGTTGCTGGGTGAGCTCTTGCCTCAGGACCACCCTAACTCCCCTCCGCTCCAGCTGGATTCCCTACAATCCTTGCCTCCTCTCACAATTGGCTTATCGTCCAGTGAGACCCTGTTAGCAGGACTGATCAACTCCTCAGCCCCCACCGTCTTCTCCTTCACTCACTGGCGCGCCACGCTTCAGATGAATCACGGAGAGCTGTCTCTGTCCCCTGCACTGGTGGAGGAGCTGAGGCGGAGGCTGCAGCAGACTATGATACAGATACAGGACATAATAAGGGAGGAGGACGTAGGTCACAGGGCCTCAGAGATGCTGGGTAGGCTAAATGAACTCAGTGCGTTTCCAGAGAAGGAACCAGCAGCAGGTGATGAGTGGTTTTGGATCAGTGGTTCCTGACCTTTCAACACCACCTGTCCATTTTGAATGTTCTCATTTTAAACATAATATTTAACTTAAGTGGATATAAAAATGTATTAAATATTATTTTTCATATATTTCTCTGGCTCAGTTTTTAGGTTAACTACTAACATTTCTATATTTATATGAATCAATTACTTGAATTAGTCGCCCCATTTATGACTTATTTCAAACTATTACTGGTTTGAAATCACAGCAAACAAGCAAAAGACTAAACCATACATTTGGATTTCTTGTTTTGCTACTTTTTCATAGTTGTGTCTGTTTTCTTGTCTGCATGTAACAGGAGGGAGTCAGTACCGTACATTTCTCCTGCTGAAGGCCCTGCAGACTGTGGCCCGCGCGTATGAGGTGCAGAGAGGTCTGCGGGCCACTAGAGCTGACCCCAGCAATCCAGCGAGGGGCGACGTCTGTGGCCTCAGAAGCCTCGTCGTGTCCTTCGAAAAGCACGTTGTGGGTCCAAACTCCGCCAACATCAACAACTGTCATGGATCCTGTAGGTTCCCCCTGGCCAATAGCAACAACCACGCCGTCCTGCTCAATGCTCACATTGGGAGTGAGAATGTGGACGAGCGGCCTCCGTGCTGTGTGCCTGTGGCCTACGAAGCCCTGGAGGTGGTGGATTTAAATGAACATGGAACTTACCTCTCCATTAAACCAGATATGGTGGCAAAGGAGTGTGGATGCCGCTAGATCTATTTTCTTTTGTACAGTATATATTTGTGACACCAAAGATATTTTACTAGTGTTGTTTAACAATCACTGTAGCTCTTAGTGTATCTTCACTGGCACTAATTGTATTTATTCACACAGTATTAACACTGTACACTGGGGTAAAATGCACATATTCATTTACACAGGCCTGATCATATCCATTCGGAGTAGATGCACAGAAAGAATGTTTTTCACTCTTACAAATAATCAATCACAATTCAATAAGTTTATTGAAAACAAAATATTTGAAAAAAAATAATCCAGAATTGGTATAGAATTCAAATGAGAGCCTCTAAGTTAGTAATACTAAAAGGAAGTCGTTTGATTGAACTGAACATTGAAATGATAAATATTTCTTACCAACAAAAACAACAGCATAATTTGAATCAAATATATTAAATAATAATAAAATTGCATTCAAAACATACTGAATACTGTTTATATTCTTTATATTCTCTAATCAGAAACCTGCTATTGTGACAGCAGGTTTCAAGAACCATCCGTTTCTTGACCTTTCACCTTTATTCTTTAGTTTTGGGTTTCATGATTGTTTTGTTGCTAATTGGCTTTTTTCTTCTTCTTATCACTCCAACTTCTTCAGATCCCCTCCACCACGTGAAACTGTCCCATACAGAGATCTGACGGCAACACAAATTCAAATAGCGACTCAGTGACAATTAAAGTGTCTTTTATAATATAGTTTTGTTGTACTTCAAGGGAAGTGATTACACTTTATTCTTTATTATTGTGTACTGTATCTTACGAGTCTGACGTAACTAAATACAGAAAGACAGATTTGTGCCATAGAAGACGTCACAATGTTGTTAAACCTTCATAAACTATAAACTCTAAAACAGACTAACCATAATAAGTAAAATTCAAATGTAATATGCTGTGCTAGCATGATTTAGTGACTCCCTGTTTGACTGCACTCAAAATACACATTTAATAATGATAAACTTTTCATATGTTTCTCCCATTAACCTGACATTAACTAAACCTCAGTGCTATCAAGCATTTCAAAGTATTTGGGTTAATTCAAACTTTATAAATCATTTAAATAGGGTGGTAAAATGTTGTTCTGTACTGTTGTTTACATTAGTAAAATTACAAAAAAAGTTAATATGGAGCCTGGTATTAGTGGTGAAATGGTCTCGTCAGGGAATCTTTATAACATATTAGTATTTTAAAACTACACACAGAGGTGTAAACAAGAGTCTCTATTAATTTGTTTTTTCCAAACAACAATCTGATATGATTATTGGTCTTTGTGAAAGGAGGACAGTTATGGACTATACCTGAGGTATTGAACCATCCTGTAGATTTCCAAAGAAAGTCCTTATACCTGTCTCCTCAACAAAACAGTCCAGAGCATCTAGAACACAAAATGATATAAAATATACATCATCTTTTAGCCAACAAGTCTACGTAACTCTCAAATTGTGCTCTTTCTGTATCTGAAGTGATGACATCACATGATGACAGCACTCACCATGTAACTCTTGCACCCCTGAGCTCACAACGAGAACGACCAGTGCCACCACTAAGCACCGGTTCATGGTAAATCCCTTCCATGGATTAGGAACATCACTCAAATTTTCAATGGACAGAATCCGCTCATAAGACACTAAAGAAAGACCCAAACAGACCAGTCAGTCAGATACATGTAGCCACAGCTGCTGTAACATTCAGGCTGTTTAGGGTGGACAGATTTCTTACTTATGTTTTCTGATGTTCCAACTCTGATGTCTTCAGTCTTTAATGTTGAGGTCTACGTCTATAATTGCATCCAAAAGGAAGTTGTAAGTTATAACAGTTAAGATATAAAAAGTTATGTGCACTGTCTTTCAAACTGTACTGCATGTCACAGACTAACATAGGCTCGCTTAAAATAGGCACCTGCAGCTAGTAGAAAAAAACAAACGATCAGACTTGATGTTAATATGAACCACTGCACATGAAAAAGAAACGTACCTGATGTGACGCTTCAGTTTTGCTTCACCATGAAATGAAAGGTTGGCACAGTAGTGTCGATGGCGGCTTTTGATCTGACCAGAGGCCGTGCTTTACACACCCTGCACCATGCTCCTTTGCCCCTTGACTGACAGACACAGATGCCAGGGAAATGACATTCATAGCGTGAACTGTTGCTGTTTATGCTGATCCAGTGAAGCTACAGGTGAACAAGAGTTATAAACATATATCTACATGCCACTGATAAGAAAATCAAGCGAGATGGAATAAAAATATGTTTTGATTAATTTTGACTTATTCTTGGCCTGAAAAAAAGGACCTTACCTGCTGACACACTAACAGCAGCAGTTGATGGTGGGGACAGTGATTTCATTATTCATACCTCTATAGGTCACATTTCAGTCTCACACTGATTCAAGTCTCTTCTTCACTCTTATGACAAGGTGGTAGGAGACCTCAAATGTCTCCTCCTTTCTGTGTGGAGTTCTCCTTGGCCCTGCATGGGTTTTCATGGACGGATGGTTATGAACGTTCAGATCCAAACAGTAACTTAATGACCCTCTAACTGGATATGTTAAACACAAGTATGAATGAGCACTACATGTGCGTATTTCTGATATGCTGGATTAACTTCCAGCACACAGACAGCTGCTGAAAATAAGCAATATTCACATATGCATATAACAATACACATTTCTTTATTCTTAAGAAATTGCTATATGTTAGAATTAATTTTTTGAATAACAAAATGAGATAGTTTATTATTTAAAGCACTGGTCTATTAATTTTAGATGTTTACTGAGGGGTGTACAACTTGGCTGACTCCAGATCAGCCCAAACTTCTTGGATTTCCACATAAGACAGCAGTTGCATGTTTTCCGTCGGTCATAGCGTCGTCAAACCTTCAACAATAGACAATTAGACGTGACAGATGTGAAACGTTTCATAAAACATTTGTGACACAATCAAGCTGCAAAACAGGCTTTCGGAGCGGAAGTGACGTAAACGTTTCGTGTCGCGCTCCGCCCCGCCCACCGTTACCTGCAGCTCCCACAGCTCGACAGTGACGAGAGGAGCGGACAGAGCGAGGAGCTAGTGCGGACGCTGGCCGGATGGTTAAATCTAACCTACAGACGATTTTGAATAGTCATTGTTTTGTTAGAGAAAAAGAGAGAAACCTAGCCGAGATGCCCGTTATTGAGAAATCCAGTAATAAACCTGAAAGTGAAAGGTATGTCGGTGTAGTCGATGTGAATTGTTAAAAGCTAACTAAGCAAGCTAACGTCAAGCTACGTTTTAAATCGCGGCCTAGCTGTTTAGCTAGCGGAGGAGTAGCTAAGCTAACACTCATACGTATGTTTCTTGTTGAGGTAGCAGAACAGCTTTGTTTAAATGATTTAATATATTTCTAAAATACATTTCCAGTCACATTTATTTGATACAACTCCGTCAAACGTCAATATTAAATGGCCCCTAATTTACATCGACGTATGAACGATTGCGTAACAGTGGTAGCTGTTGATGTCCGCTTTCTAGCTTCCTAGCTTGGGTACTGCTAATGCTAACGCACAGGCTAATATGTGAAACGCAACAGAAATTGGTATCTTAGATGTTGAGATGCTAGCTAGCTAACGTTAAGCGTGTGGACTGATAACAATATGTCACCAGCTTGTTATTAATCAGAATATATCGAGGGGTGAGTAAGTGTATTGATCCGTTATTTGGCGTTTGTTGGCTCGACTTTCATGTTGATGTCAACGGAGGGGGATTACTAGCTGCTTTAGCTTATTGCTATCGCTCCAGTACGTTAACGCGTAATTTAGCCTTGACAGCGAAAACTGTCAGTGGCAATAACATCACAGTAGTTTGATTATACATTATTTAGATACACAATATTACACAGTAAACATTTATATGATGTTATATGATGTTAGCTTGTTGCTAACTAACGTAGTTAAAGCCTGGCTGAATTGATCATATGTGATTGTGTTTTTTTCCGTTTCGCCCTCGGGCTCAGGTGCTAGCTAACGTTAGTTAAACATCAGGGGAAGATGAACCAGCTTTGTTTACTGTCGGGCAGTAACTGAGATAGTTAATCAGCGCTTAAAATTGCCTTTCCCGTGTGCTTCGGTTTAACCTTGTATTGTATTAATCATTGTGGGGGCCTTTGGCAGGCAGTGGACGAGGCTGTTTATCAGGCTCTATAGTGTTGTGAAGGACTCATAGGAAATTTCCACTGCACTGTGAAGGGGGAGGGGGCGTTTAGGGAAGTTTATTTTCAGCCTTTTCTATTAACCCTGATGCCTTTTGGCATTTATTTTATGGTTCTAACCACAAATATGTTTTTATTTAATTCTCTAGTTATAGAAAAATTATGTTGAGAAATATGATTTTCTTTATAGGCCATATCTTTTTAAAAGGCGTCTGCAGGTGTCTTAACTGAAAAATGCTCAGCTACTGATCTTCATCTACTCATAAGATGAGACTTTTACATTAGCATGTCATTTACATTTACATTGTCCGTCTAAAATTCTAACCTATTCCCTGAACAGTTAAATTATGATATTACTGTAGAGATGAGTGGTCCTTGATACATTTATACATGGCAAAGGTCTCTTATGCAAGCAGATGCTCAAGAGATTCATCGTTCATGTGATCAGAGCGTCTGTATTTTCCAGGACAGCCTGAGGAGCAAGTTTGTGTTGCTGCCTGTGGTGTGTGTAGGGATTTCAAATAATTCTGAATGGAGAAGTTGATAAAAAAAACCCTTGTGCTGTGTATTATTTTGAAAGCATGAAAATGTTGCTTTTAAGGTTTATTTAAAGATGTTAATGGATTTTTACCATAATCTGATATTGGGATTTACATAGAACCAGTGTTGCCTCAGCTATGAGAGGGACAATATTTCTCATTTGGAATTCACACATCTTCTTCACATATAGCACAGCAGTGACATTTGCGTAAGAGAGCATCTGTGAGCTTTTGAGTTGCTGTGGCAGCACTGCTTATGTTAATGGGTTTTGCTTCTAATAGAAGCTCTGAGAATATTTGTACTCTTAACACTGTAAATGCGTGCAGCCACACACACTATTTGCACAAGAAATGCAAGCAAACTGTAACAAGCACTTTGACTGCCATTAAAACGCCTCAGATCACTTGATAAAGTGATGTTTCTCCTGTCGGTTGTAAACTCGAGCAGTGTGGTTAGTGCTGCATGAAAGTAGGCTAATGGTTATAGAAACAGATCCTGTTGCAGCCTTCTGTTAAGAATTGCAACAAGTGTAAAGTTTAAGCAGACAAACCAAGGAACCAGTTAAAAGTCACCCTGCAGGGGGCAGTAATGTGGATTGTATAGAGATGTGAAGATTTTTAGTGAATATTTGACTAATAGACAAAAAATTATGTTGTAGTGTAACATAAACCATTCTCTCTTCCAAGAGCCAAATGCTGGGCACAAGCTTTCGCCTTTTTTTTTGTCTAAAGATTTACTCACCTATAGCAAATGTTTTACTTTCTTTTTGCAGATAAATCACTCATGTCTGCTGCTTATATTAGTAGTTTAAATTGGTGTTTCCTACGAGAACTTTCAGTGGCTGCCCTACTTATGATGACTCAATGTGTGTGCATGTTTTTTTTCACCCTCCAGTATTTCCAGTCCCAGGAGGTGCTCCCGCTGTTGCAGTAACCCGTGTCCGGGGCCTCTGTGGTGCTCCTGATGCCCCTCTCCCACCCCTGAAGATCCCAGGTGGGCGAGGGAATGACCAGCGGGATCGCAATCTTTCAGCTAAGCTATTCTATTCTGTAAGTTAAAGCACCTTTTCAATATTGTTTGAGCACACTAACTTCTTGTTGCAAGGGTGTTATTGGTTTTGGGAAGGAAGAAATGCAGTGTGACCCTGCCTCGAGCCAACAGTGCAGGAAGACGAGTTTGTCGACTTTGAGAGATACAAAGGCAGTTATTTGTAATTCAGCTCTCAGCACTCAGTGAAACAAACGTCATTGTTTTAGTCAAAGGCCACATGACTATGACAACTTACCTTTTTATGATTGTCACTGTGGTTCCCTTTTCACCATTCTAAATTTAAGTAGCCACAGATGAGTTTTTTTTTTTTTATTGTTTTTTCTCCTGTACTCTGTAGCTAGAACTTTATAATTGATGTCATGTGTCGTGAGAGTATTTTTCTTGTTTACCACTGTTCTCCTGCTGTCCTTTAGGATGCTCAGTTGCTGGTTCTTGAGGAACCTCCTCCTGCTAATGGCAGAGTGCGTTTCTTGCTCTTTGAGCCCCGTCGATCTGAAGGCAAGCACTGTGTCTGGAGGTTGGCGCTGAAAGGGAGGAACATTTACGTTGAAATCCCCCCTGGAGCTTTGCCTGAGGGCAGCAAAGACAGGTTGGTAGGCGGAGTGTTTTTGTTCATGTCATTTAAAAAAAAAAAAAATTAGAGGTTTAAACAAGTTTAGGAAAAAATGTACCATGATGTTTTGTTATATAGTAGAACTGTTTCTGTTATCATGTGAAGTAATTTGTAGAAATATACGTAATGAAACAATCATCAATAACTGTTTTCTGAAAGGTGTATTAACTTTCTCCCTATAATACATTTACTTTTCTTGTTTGTCTTGGTTCTTTACAGTTTTGCTCTTCTGTTGGAATTTGCTGAGGAGCAGCTTCAGGTTGATCACGTATTTATCTGTTTTCACAAGAACCGTGATGACAGAGGTGAGAACTTTAATATGAAATTTATTCACACGTGTAAATTTTGTAATTTAGCCATTATGGAAAGAGTATTTTTCTTTTTTTTAGTTAAGTTGTATCATTTTTATTACCTGTATGAGGTTTCATTAATGTATTTTAAGTGACAGCAAGAGGACTTACATCAGTTTATGTCGTGTGTCCTCAGCATCCTTGCTGCGTACATTCAGTTTCCTGGGCTTTGAGATTGTGAGACCGGGTCATCCCCTTGTCCCCTCCCGCCCTGACGCTTTCTTCATGGCTTACAGCATCGAGCGAGACTCCTCTGATGACGATTGATTGACGCTGAGCAGTTACAAATGTTGTCCTTACTTAGATCTATAGCCTCACACCTTTATAATTTCGCTGACATTAATAAATTATTAAAGTTCAGTGTGTTTCCCATCAGAGGTTCCTTTTTTTGTTGGTGTTACCTTTACCTACCTACCATGTGCTGTATTTAAATGATATTTGCACTAGGTAAGATGTTAATATACCAGGAATGTAAAGCAAGTGCCCACATGATACCTGGGCTGTGTGTTCTTGCCACGGTGTTACTTTCCATGATGTGTAGTGCTGAACCCCCTCAACCCCAACCCACCCCCCAATTCCAATCATCTCCACGTTGTAATATTTATGATAAAATTGACTTCATCTTACTCATGTAAGTAGACGTGTTTTCATAGTAATCATTTGATTCTCCTGTTGATATTGTTTTTTTTTTTAATGTGTGCATGAAATTCATTTGTTTCACTTGGTAGAAGTCTGCATGTTGTAACTGTACTAAATAAAAGTGCTCACCTGAAACGTATTGTTGTTGAGTATAAAGTTGTTGTAACTGGATCACAGTGCGTTGTCTGACCACACCTATATAAAAGTATTGATGCTGGTAACAGATTCATAGTTTGATAAGGGGTTTTCTTATACTGCCACATGTAACTAGTCTGGCAATTTCTTATAATAGGTACTGAGGCATTTAGTGACTAACACAATACAAGTCATCTTCATTAATCATACAGTAACGTCAGTGAGCATCATCATTTTTATTTAATGGGAATTGGTACAACACTGAAATCTATATTTCAAACCATTCCAACTACTTCCTGTAACTAATAAGAAGGAAATAAAGTGGAAAAAAGGGTAGCGTTTTAATAATGGATTTGTAATCGTTGCACAGAATACTGACCAACAAAAGACAAGTCTTAACTAATCAAACAAAAATTGCCAAAAAAATGCAGCAAGTGCAGTCGCAATATTATATTACACATTTAATATAATTAGCATTAGAAATTCAAAGTGCAGTATTTTATTAGACACATAGAGACACAGTACGTGGACTTACTTATTGATAAATGAAGCAAAGATTTCATTGTTTGGACAAAGTTACATTTACAGACAGACTGGACAATTTCACGCAATGACTGCAAACATCAGTCAACCTTCAGATTGAGCCAGAGCTGACTGGTCACACTCACAACTGTCTCAGGGTCTGTAAAGGACAGATACTGCAGGCACATGCAGTCGTCCCAGCTGAGAGCAGACTGATCCTGGATCAGGCCCTTCTCTGCCAATCTCATCACCAGCAGAGCTCGTTTGATCGTCAGCCAGTTGTGTACAGCTGTGGTTGTGTAGCCTCTGAGATTGAAGAGAGGTACACGGGGGCCCCAGAGGAGCACTTGAAGCATTGCCACCATGTCAGCCATCTGGGGCCCGGTGCTCTCATTCTGGAGCAACGAGGAAATATACAGGAGTCCACTTCTGTACGAAGACTTGAACGGAGTTGGACCTTGTGAATACAGGCAGTGTTGAATTAAGGCTGCAATCTGGGATTTGACTGAGACAAGGGAATGAGGCTCAGGCTGAGCAGAAAATCTAGGGGTCAACACTACACGAGCGGAACCACGCGTCCTCCATAGAGCCTGGATGCTCCCTTTTTTCTCTGTCTTTTCCCACTCCATCCTATCCCTCGCTCTGCTCGTCTCAGAAACTCTCTTCCCCTCAGGCGTGTCTTGTTTAAGCTTGTTTTCGCTCCCGTCCCTCTCTCTGCTGGGCCACACTAGAAGGATGTCCCGGGGTCTGAGCTCTGCTGCAGTGGCGCTGACGTTGTACAGATGTTGTGAAGCTGTTAATATCTGCACCAACAGAACACATAGCTGTCTGTCATAAACCAGACGCTCTGTGCTCTGCAGTGAGCTGCTGTCAAGAACAAAGTCCTCTAGAGTGACATGTGGCAGGTCTCTCACAATGCTCACAGAGTGTCCCTGCAGGAGGAGAGACTGAATTGAGGGCAGACTGGTGTTTGTTAGATGTTTGTCAGACTCTGTGCTGCCTCCACATGGTGATTTAGAAGCAGTGCAGCCTATCTTTAAAGGAGATGACAGATCTTGTCCATAAGAATAGATGGGATCATCTCTTAGGGTGTTGCTGGGTTGGAAATAAACAATAACATCGTCCACATTAACATGTGATGAATTGTGTTTGGTGTCAGCTGATATCCGTTTGTGTACCTGCACAGAAAGAAGGATAAAAAAAAAAAAACTTCAAGAACCAAACATTATAATTAGAAAAGTTTCACACTGCAAATTAAAGTGTTAAATATATATATATATATATATATATATAAAAAAAAAACTTTTGGTCTTCCTGTTGCAGTGACACCTGATGACATTTAAGAGGAAGCGTTATACCGCAGTGCAGTGCCACAGCTACCAAGGTTGATAAAGATCATGTTTGCTGCTCTGTGCTAGTTGCATAACACTTTTTTATTCTAAAGGAAATTTAAAAAGTGCAACATATTTGAAGCAATAAAAGTAGAGCTCTTCCAAAGAACATGCATGAAAGCGTGTAGAGCATGTTGTAGTATAGGTGCAGTATAGAAAAGAGCTGTGGCATTACCTTTAAACCAAGCACCCTCCCTGGGAACTTGGGACTATGCACGCTGTAGTAGACAGTGTCTCCAATCAGCTTTGGCTCGCTCCCCCCATATAACAGGAAATCCTGAGGCTGGTATGGGCTGACCTCCCTCTCCGAGGTCTCTCTTTGCAGCAGGATCTTAGCCTCCACACTCTGTGCCATACTTCTCAGGAATAGTAGGTGGCGATGCTGGATCCCCTGAGAAACAACCCTCTGGTCATCAAAACCACTAAAGAGGTAAGGCAGATGTTCATCTGGGGTGTCAAAAGACAGCTGGGAGAAGGGCTGTAAGGAAATGCTGCTCCTTGATGCTGGTTCAACCGCCTCCGTCTCCTCAGAGAAACAGGTGTTGGGTATGGGAGCCAGCATGTACACAGGATTGTCAAAGTTCTGAGGGTGCCTTAGCAGTGGGGACACAGGGGACAGAGGAGAGACTGGAGGCGCACTGTTGCCCGGGAGGGACAAAGTGCGAGCTAGCCTTTTCTTTGGAATAGGTGGTGGGGTGCCATCAGAGAAATATCTCTCCTGGTGTCGAAAACGGTCTGAGCAAAGCAGTGAAAGGGATTTAGGTCAGACTGAACAATGAGAAACGATGAGACAACAGTTTGGACACAGCATCTCTATTCTAGTCTCCAGCCACTAATAGTAATAATCAAAATCCCAAAAGCACTTCTGCACGTCACGATAAGCTGGATAACATCACATGCATCTTACTGACAGTGAAGGTTTCATAGGCTACTTCCTCTCCTTCAGCACTCACAAACTGAGACACACTGAACCACACGTTCTAGTACGTTTATTGTTTTTCCCTCTGCACGCTGAGCTGTACTGTATATTCAAATCCTACTCTCACAACTGTGGAGCCAAACAGCACTCCATCCCTCACTTAAGTCATGAATCATTTAACTGATCTGATGGGAAGCTACCTCTGCTCACTAAAACCCACCGTAGCGCTGGTGTATGGGACACTGGTCTGCATGACAATCAGTGGGTTCAGAGAAGACATCACTGTATACGTAGGTTTGATGGTGAAGCCCTACAGGGCTGAGCATAATACAGTCAGACTCCATGCTGGAGCGGCTCAGGGAGCTGCTTCTGTATAAGAAGAGAAATGGATTATTCTTCAACAATACTATTGTGTTTGCAAAAAAGTATGTCAAAGTTCCTGTTGTCTGTGACATGTTACATGTAATACATGCACTGCAGGTTACGTCACACCAGCATATAAGTTTCGCAATCAACTTGTGTCCCAATCGTGATGTTTTTAATAAAGATTGTGTGTGTGTGTGGATTATGCTTAAGATTAATAAAAGACAGCTAGTTGGTCTTACCTGTGCTTTTTGACAGGCAGCTCTGGTGGCTGCCCCTCCACTCTGCTGGCAGAGTCGGTCGCCATCAGGAGTCTGCAGAGACACTGTGCTCCTCCACCTCTCTGACACTTCACTGCTGTCACTGGATACTGTGTACGTGAAGCTTACAGGTGGCTAACTCGCTATCTGACTGAGCGACTTCCCCTCTATCTCAGACACTCCCTCCGTGACATTTTCTCTGTTGTTGCAGGTTTTAAAGTTTCTTATCTTTTGCCCAAATCGTTTAGTCTGAGCGTGAGGTTGGTACCGGAAAAAGTAGTGTCTGTTCTCAGGGCAAAATTGTTCTCTGAGCTAACCTCAACTTGACGGAATGGGGAAGAGCAGTTATAGCAGAGCCCCCTCTACTTGCACTCTTTTCTTTTTCTTTCGTTCTGTTGCAGTTGATCTACGTTGCGGTGTGGAGCCTCAATGTGAACTTCTCTCTTTTGGATGATGCAGTTTGAGCTTCTACACATGCACGTCCTGCTTCACGGAATACACTCACATGTCTGAACATTTAGTACCAGTGTCTTAAAAGGGAGGATAAATATTATTATAAAATATTTAAGCAGAACGAGACCGAAGAGCTTTACTGTTGGTATTGTTGCAAAAGTGGTAGAGGTTGGAAGTGCTTGATATATAATGTTCATTGTGTGATAATATAATATAAAATCAACAAGCAGACAACACTTTAAGTAGCATTACAATATGACATGATGTGATGCGAAAGCCATTTGCAGATGCTCTAAGGTCGGTCTTGCAAAAGACGTTCTCCAGTAATACTATAATAAATGTGAGAATTGGATCTGAGTTTATAATGCATCTAATGGTTCTTATTGTCAGTATGAGAGTAGTGTAGTTCTACTGCCCAGACATACACATCATGGGGGCAATTAAGAAAAAGTGATCACCAAAGTTAGTGGGATTTACTAATATTTGCTGAGATACTTTATATAAGTCTGAACTAAAGTGGTAAAAATGCTACTACAAAGGATGAGGGGAAATATGAAGCATATGGGATCAGTTTAGCATCAGTATTAATATTTATAATTAACAATGAGCATCAACACAGCACACACTCACACACTCTGGGCTATGTGTCTGAGCCTCCTCGTCGTCTTACCTAGAGTATATTACTGAGGTGGGGTGTGTGCTGTTGTGGTGCTCAAAAATAACTCACACATCCTCTGTGTTAAAGGGCTGTTTTTTTTATATATATATATTTTATTTTACTTTAACCATCATGTTAACAGGTGTCATGAAGGAACTGAAGAGGAATTTACTTGTTAACACGGTGCACATGCTGTTTTGTGTGATGATTAAGCAGCACTGCAGCGTTTTAAGCCTGTGACATTTTTTTTTTCTCAGCATGAAGGCAACTAGAAAACTTCTTCAGAATTTTCACTTCCACTTGAGAACAGAGAACAGAGAAGGATGCACACATCAGAGCATCACCTGCTCCACACACTGTGAGTCACACCGTCTGACAGGTCACAGATGACGAACAGGGGCCACAGGTGACCAGAGCAAAAGGTGAAGTAAAACCTCTGCTGATTAACCCACAGCAGACACTTTGACTTGTCAAACATAGGTGTAACTAACAACACTTCATATATGACATTGCAATAAAGTAATTATTAATAATGTTATGAGTCACATCTGTCCGTAAAGTGCCACTTTACTGAAGTGAAACTGTGGTAGTTTTTTCCTTGTTACCCAGCCTACAGGGATCAAAGGGTTCAATCTGAGTGGACTCTGGGGTAATGGGAGAGGAAACTATAAGAAAACAAGTGTAAGTGTTTTTCTTTTAAAGAAATATTGCATAGTTACACCTCTTTGTACCATAAACAGTTAATCAATCTGAGAGGTTTAGAGAGGAAGTGGGTTGCAACTGCTAACACACAGACTTCAAAAACATGCTGATGAACCACAGCCAGACAATACTTTCTCGTAAGAGCGCACGCACCAAAAGGGTTGGAAACGTCTGGTTATTAAGTGTTTTTATGTGAATGTTCATCTGTAAAGAACTATCAACTATAGCTGTCAAATAAACCACTATTTATAAGCCCACTATTTTCCCGTGTATCGATCTCCTTCTTACTCCTGTACTTATTATAATTACAATGCTCAGGTTCTACTGCATCATCATTTACTAGAATATGGTGTTGAATTTTAGTGCTTCCACTGTTTTGTCCATCCTATTCATATCATGGGGTTGAGGTCACTGAAGGTAAATTAAATATTCAGTAAGATGCAACACAGTTACATTAGGGGACACGTAGGTGTACTGAACGCTGTTCAGCAGCTGAATTGCAAGTGAATTTAATGCAAATGGAAGAAGCCTCATTTGCCTTAAAACATGAGTGTAAAACCACTTGTGTCATGCATACAACAACACAACAACAAGAGGGTGAGCGATTCCTTGCCCTTCACTTAGAGCGGAGCACTCTGCATCATAAGGATATTAATCCGCTACGTTTCAGTGTGTGGGAGAGCTGAGGACACGGGCAGAGATGCAGGCGTCATTAGGTGCCTCTCCATCAAACCTCTTCATATGCTAAAGAGCAAAGGGAGCTGCTCAGTTTCTCTGCCGGAGAGACGCATCAGCACACATTCAGTACCGCAGGACCCACAGTGTGAAAACTACATACAGTATTCACCAGGGGAGTGAATAGGAGCAGACGGCGTGAGAGGAACTGACATTTACAATTGTGAAAGCAGTGGAGGAATTCATTAACCTTAAACACACACTGATGTGACGCATTCACTCTGATCCTTACGAGAATCGAAAAAGTGACCTTCTGTGCTCCTTATAAAAGTTTGTTGAAAAGCCATCTGCCTTTGGAAGGCAATAAACAACAAAATCTGACTATGAACGACTTAATACACAATACTGTCACAATTAGTTTTATTTATTTATTTTTGATCTGACAGCAATGGTGTGTTTTTAATGCATACACATTGTCTACACATTGATTCATTAAGTACACATTTTAAACCAGATCAAATCATCTCAACTCTGTCCCATTGTTGCATTGCTAATGGCGGGAGGTGAAGTGTTTCCGTATGACCTCGTAGAAGCGGCGTTTGAGTTTGCCGTCGGTGTGTCTGGGTACAGAAGAAACAGAAGAAGGTGAAACTGTGTCCATGGCGCCGGAGGCTTTTATTTCAGCCCTTACTAATGTTCCTTTGCTCTGTGAGTCAGTTAAGTCTTTGGGAAATCTCTTCCTGGCTTCAGGCATGTGGGAGGTCTTGCCTTTCATGTCCAACACGCTCGTCCCTGGTGATTGGCTGGGACAGCACGCAGCCTCTTCATCCTTGTTTAGGCGCCGAAGTACTGCTTGGCAGAGGAGGGCTTCTTCACTCACCATCTTAGGGCTCTGGCTTAAGGTGATGAAGCCGTATGGGGTGGTGACTTTGGTCAGGTGTGGCAGGGACAGGGCGGCCCTGCTGGCAGGGTCGAGGCAGTGCTGAGCCTCAGAACGTGGATAGGACCCCTCCTTCAGAAGATGAGACCTTCTATGAGTTAAAGGGTCTGAGACACTCCGCTCGGCCCTGCGGTCTGACAGAACCAATGTGGATCCCAAGGATGACGTGGATGACGAGAGGGTGGAGCAGGGTCTAGAAACGGATCGAGAACTCCCTAAATCTTCTTCTGAGTCTGCAGCACCTTCCTTTGTCTCCCTGTCCAGTGATCTTAAACCACTCTCCACAGACAGACTCGGTATAGTGAACTGTGGGATGCTGTCAGGTGTTAGTATATTTGGGAAAATGTTCTCCCGGCTTGTCTGGGACTCTGAAGCCAGAGAACACCTGAAAGAGACGGCACTGCTGGTAGCCCACAAGAGTGCACGCATCCCTGCACTGCTGTGCCTGCGCGCTGTGGAAAAATCATCTGACGCTTTGGTCCCACTGCAGATTGCACCGATGCTGAACGTCCGTGTGACTGTGTTCTTATCCATGTCTAAATGCCTTCCACTGTATTTGCACACAAGCTTGATTGTAGATGAGCAAGAAGATTAGTGACAAGCAGCTTTTATAGCTCACAAGTCTTGTTCCCACATGTTTTCATCCGACAAATGCATCACCAGATACGTAAATGTGACGAAAGCCTGTGCCGGAAATAGTTAACAAAAAGGGAGCTTGTCAAATATGGAAGCATAATAATGGGACCTCTCTGTTATACCCCTTCATATGCTAAAGAGCAGACAGAGCTACAGCATCTCGCTGCCTCTCAGGGCGTCGTGGCTACATGAGGGATGTAAACCCTGAAGCCTGAGGTTAAGCTGTAACATGTTACTCAATGTAGGAACTGTTCGTGGTTAAATAGTTTCAAGTTCCTTTTTTATGTGCAGTTGGGTTTTAACTATTTTCATTAGCAAGTAATCTGCTGTTATGTTCTTAATCAATTATTCAGTCTTTTGTGAATAGGCCTACTGCCGATCACACTTTCCTAAAGGCCACGATGATGTTGTAAAATCACACTCAAAGATATTCAATAGATAGTATTGACTTGATATCCTACACATTTGATATGTTGGACCTGGATCAAGGGAATGTTTTGTTTTCATCCATGAATTAAGCATGAACTAGTTAATTTTCTGTTTAAATCATCAATATCCAATTTACAGCAGGACTCTGCTTCATCACTAGGTGTGTTTGAGAGTGTTTGAGTGTTTATTGGCAGTTTGTGTATTTTACCGCCACCAACTGGAAAGGAGTGTGGATCAGGATCAGGACAAACTCATACATATCTTATGAGTTTGTCTTTATTATATTCTCTCTATTTCATTTGTTCTCCATAGATATGAATACATACATGCAGTATCTTTTTAACTACATTTTTAATGTGATGTTGAGTTACTATTTTATGGCTTATTTTGCTTGTCAGCTTGTTCATTTTCTGTGGACCCTATGTGTGTTTGAACCCACAGAAATGTCACTAACTAACCCCGTCATCGGCTGTATTTTAGACTAGTTAGGGAAGAGTTGGACCTGAGCAGAGTACTGTCCTCAAAGGTCCAGTTAATGGATGAACACGGACAACTCATTACAGTGACTTAGTATATTGCATTTATAATGAAATAAAAAAATTAAATATGAAAATGTAACATAGCATGTTTGTTTGTGAAATTCAGTTCTATTCAAACTAAATCCTTAATCTTAATTTAAACCTTTGCACTCATCAATCACAGTGTTCTACTTCTTCTGTAACACACACACGCTGGCCGCCATCTGCAGTCACGTGACCACCGTCCCCGTCTCGTTAATTGGCGGGATTCACTGATTGGTCCGCGCTGATTGCTCCAGGTGTGTGTGCTCGCTCCGATTGGCTGCACAGCCCTAACGTCCGGGTACATTTCCCCCTGCACGATCCCGAACTTCCTGTTGTCCTTCAGTTTCTCCTCGACGCCACAAGTCGGCAGGTCCAGCAGCACCATGAGTGAAGCCCGCGGAGACACCGTGGAGAGGGAGCAGGCCGAAAACACTGAGGTAATGCCGGACGCTTTCTCTCAGGTTGTCGCCAGCTAGCGTGGACTTGTCTCAGCACGGAGGTGTGTGCAGCTTGTGTTGTTTTGTGTCCTCACCTGCAGGACAGAGCTGTGAGGAGACGCGGCGTGCTTCGCTCCGTGGTGGACGGCCTCTTCTGGCCGTTCAGCATCGTGGTACGTGCTGCGGGTAATCCTGACTTGAACCTGACCTGTTGACTTCACATGAGACTGGAAACTTGACTCTCGCTTGCAGGTGCGCGCATACCGCGGGTTTTGGTTGGTCCTAGGCTTCCGGCATCCACAGGAGAGCCCCCTCGTTAGCCCCGCGGTTCCCAGTCCTGCACGCCACAGTCTCGCAGGCCGCAAGCGCCTGCACCGGTTCACCCGTCTGCTGCTCTCCATCGTGCCCCGGTGGGTGCAGGGCGCCCTGGGCTACCCCGTGTCGAGCAGCATTGGTCGCTCCCTCTCCCCAGGTATAGTCTGTGTGCCACTGTGGCAAGAAGTCGTCGACATCCGTGGTGTGTTCATGTAAACATGTATTTCATGTTGGCAAAACGTTAAGCTGACCTGTGTCATGGACTGAACATGGAGCCCCCTTATGTCAGTGACACTTATCAACAGTCTAAATTCGTATTTAGATTGAGGTTTGATTTACTACTGAGCCTATTTCCCAACAGAAATTAGAGCATCTCCTACTAAACCCTGTGGAAAGGGCAGCAAGCGAAAGCAGGATGAGTTGGATGAGGATGATGAGGAGGAAGGGGAGCATCAGACCTGGGTTGAGGCACTAACTCAGGAGCTTGCAGATGACGACCACCCTGAGGAAGATCCGGACTATGAGGTTGGTGCTGCGTAGTGTATTCCCTGTTAAATGCTGTACCATGCCTTAAGTTGTCTATTATTTAAAATGGCTTGTAAAATGATCCAGTGTAATATTCTTGTATTAGGCACACAGGAAACGGGTTTCATCTTCATGTGTAAAGTACTGTTGTCTGGTGTGAGACCTTGAAGTTTCTTTTCTAGACATGTAGTCTGATACACTGACCTCTAATATATTGTTTACATAAAATAAACATTAGTCTTGACTTTTTTTTTCCCCAGCCCAGCACTGTAGAGACAGAGAGTGAAGAGTACCGCTCACACAACGACACAGAAAGTGATATTGAGGTTCAAGAGAAAGGCATGGTCATTATTAAAGATGTGAAAACGGTAAGGTGACTCATAGCAGCATCTTCATGTGTGGAGATCTGAAATCCAAATGATGCACTAAACTATTGTTTGCTTTATAGGATGTTGAACCATCCACTCAAGCTCAGGTCTCTTGCCCTGCTGTTTAATGTGTCATATTGACAAAATGTTCTGTTTTGTATGTTTATATACCAATTCAATAAAATATTGTGTATTTGCCTTGATATTACTGTTGTCACCCACTAGATGGCAGTTATGTTCCTATTCTTTTAACAGTGCTGAAACTGAGACCACTGAATGTCAGCATTTGATGTAAGGTTTCTATAAAGGCAGCTGGTACAAGTGACAAACATGACACATTCAGTTTTGATATTAAAATTGCTCAGCGTGGGGACAGTTTAATGTTAAATTGTAGGGGATTTTCCCGGCTCAGAACTAGGAAGATGACGACACTGTTAAATCATGCTCAAACTATGGTGGTGAAGTTGCCTTCAAGTTGTGAAAATGTCAGTTTACTTCAGCTCTTTTAAAGTTTGCAGAAACCAGTGAGAGGTGGCTGCAGACTTGGCTTAAAGTATGAAAGTGTAGCGAACAGATTTTTTTTTTTTTTTTTAAAAAACTTCCCAGATACACAAAAACAATGGGGTTTAAAAACTTAAACTATTTACGTTTTGGTGAAATGCCTTCACTTTATCCTCCAGGGTGGTGGATTGAGTGGTTGTTTAGATTGGGGCTGGTTGGTCAGCACAGTATAAGGCTCTATGGTTGGTGCTGATGGGATAGTGGTCTCCAAGAGGTTTAAGGAGGGGTAGGACACAGGTTTGAGTCTTCAAGTCTAAAATGACAATTGACAGTGGTCTTGATGGTGTGAGGGGTTCTTATTGTTGCCTTTCTGAAGCAACTGTGCATCATGGGCTGAAAATCTTTTAACTTCTCATCAAGCCTGTCACTAGCTGTATTTCTCCTGTACATAACCACCGAAGGGACTTTCTCACTAGTCATCACCATAAATCCATAAGGTGTCAAATGCAAATGATCTATTTCATTAACACTGAGGTCATATTGTAAATGTGGTGCTCCATGAGGAAAAACTGCTTTTTCTGAGTTGACCTGTATGTATAGTTGGTTCCAGAGGGCAGCATTACAACTCTATGCAATATAAGGAAAAGACACTTTTAAAATATGTAGAATTTTCATCTGTAATACAAATAAAATGTATTGGGCAGCCAGAGAGATATTTTTCAGGCACATATGAGGTCATGTGCATCAGACTGTGCAGCACATTTGTCCCAAAATATGCTGCACAAGACTGGTTTTCAGTTGTTTGACCCAAGTTCATCCAAGCACATAACGAGATGCTCGCATCCCACAGGCTCTGTGCTGCAGGTGAGGAGGAAGCTGCTGCTGTGTGGCTCTCATTCGACTGACATCAGGAGAAGGCTGTTGAGAGTAATTCTGTGCTGCCTACAGAGTTGTACCTCTTTTAGTCCATCTATGAGCTGTATTTATGGGGAGTAGGCGGCAGGTGACTGTGAAGAGCCCTGCCAACCTCTTGAAAATGACTGAACCAGAACTCGTCCTTGTCCGACAATCAGCACCCACTTTCCCCACACTCGCTCCCTCTTCATTGCCACTGATGGTGGGGCAGAACAAAATTGCTCCAAGAGATGAGCTAATGTTCATCTCTTTTCCCACTTGTATCGGCCTGATTTCTGTGCACAAGTTACTTTTTATGTGGTTTATCTGCTTGTGTTGGCGATTCGGAGCGAGTGTGGAGGAAGCACTTAAAGTAACGCTGTGCAGACCTGTTATGTAGCAGGTTTAAAGGAGAACTCTGCTTCTTTTATTCTAAAAGATCATGAATAGTACTCACCCTGGTGATTTGTTGTGTCGTAGTAAAAGTTTAAGACAGATAAGCTCACCTGGAAAGATCTGGGCGTTTGCGAATCAGCCAAATAAAGACACAATGTTCACTGCTTTATGGTAAATGTAGTAGCACCTAGAAGTCAGGATATCTTTGGCTCTGCTGCCGACTGCTTGTGTTTTTGTTTTATTGTCTTTTATAAGTCTCCTGATTTTATTCAGGTATAACCAAAACTGTCATAATGTGCCAAACTGTATGAGCCCTGTTAAGCGGTTTGTTTAATCCAGTTTAATTCAGTCCTATGTATTATGTTCAAAATGGTAAATATCCAGTACAACAGGGATGTATTTCAGTTGTTTGCACCAACATCCAGCTGTCTTCAATTAATTCCTGAAAACACTTGTTTTGACATTGAACTTTGTGACTTCCTTTTTTCTTCCTGTCTTCCTCTCAGACGTTTTTCACCTCCTGATTCTCGGGTGCAAAGGCGACCTCCACCTCACTGAACCAGCAGAGAGCACATTGGTATGAATTAAACGCTTGATGTTTCTTTGTGTGTGTGTTTGTGGTTGGGCAGCAGCAGCGAGAGCTGGATACTGAACAGGAACTGATGGTCTCTGGGGGTTCCCATGGTTGTCTGAACGTTTGAAGGGTAGACTGCTCGGTGGAGGCAGCAATAGAGAGCATCGACCTCTACGTATCTCTGGTGTTTTGAGCCAGCTGGAGACTGCTTTTAAACCAGTAGCGCTGTCTTTGCCTTTCAACTGCAAGGTGAAAACACAGCGACGTCTAGAAGGGGCTATAAATTTCATGCACATTCCCAGGTGTGCTGTAGAACAAAAGCAACCGGCCTCATGCTGTGAAAGTAGTGGTGGTCTTGTTGTCTAGTGAATGGCTCCATGCAGAGTGATTTGTTGAGGTGATCAGTTTAGGTGCAGACAGCAGGTGCTTTGCTATTAGGTCACTGTTTTTTTTTAAACCTTATCCCCGTGTGCAGCTCTAGCTTTGATGCATCATAAATTGTTACAAAACCTCTTTGACACGCACACAGGCACGGCCAACTGCAGAGCCCTGACTAGAACTTATGGTGGCATTGGCTTATTGTCACCTTGAATGAATAGCAGCAGGTGCAGCCTGCTCCCCAGGCCCCCCAGTCTGACCTGCAGGCTATTATCTGCTGCATTACAATGTGACTCTGTAATGTCGGCCAGTAGAAAGACTAAAACTCGCTTCCCTGCCTCCTCCTTTTCTGCCGTCATGCAGGATACTTTGCTTTACCTGCAGCCTAATGACCAGCTGTCCCCATAGATTTCAAGAGCATCTATCATCTTCAGAGAAGTAGAGCGGGAAAAATGACGCAGACAGATGCAGCCTTCAGTTAGTCACACTTTGATGCAGAGGACAGTAAGGGCTCCTAAAAAGTTTCAGAGCGAAGGAAAACTTTTGCGTAGATTTTGTGTTATCAGCGTTGAACTCAACACTGTTGACTGAGTGGAGGACTAACTGTTGGTGGATGAGCAGCTGTCACCTCAGGACACTGTCTCTCTAAATCAAGTCAAACTGTAGGGACAAGACAGAACTGAGATAATTTGACATGGCAGTGTTTTTCATTTCCTTAATGTTGGTTTTATCCCTTTCAAATAGTTTTACATGATAATCTCGTACCTTGTACAATCACAGGCCAGCTTATCCTCAGAGTCCCCCTCCCTGAGCTACAGCCTCACCTCAGCTTCTCATCTGGATGAGTGTATTTTATGTCTCACCATGCTCCTTGATCAATCCAGTAGGATTTAGAGGCTTTGCTTCTATCTGTGACTAAATGTCCTTGTCTGTCAAGCGGTCAGTAACCCCTCTGGCTCGCAACCAGCTGTACAGGGCCCTCAAAATGTGGGAAGTCAGCCTCTGCTGATACCAGTAAGCAAATCCATTCACACATTTAGGATGCTATTCTGGGCTACGGCCCAGAGAGCAGCAAGATATGTGGAGGAGCTGAGGCATGCAGGAAGATAGAGAGAAACAGAGTGTGAGGGTGTGAGTGTTCAGCATGTACAGTAGTATTTGCAGTTCAGGAACTCAGTGGGCTTGTAAATTATTATTCACAGTCAGGAGCTGCAGTGGGGATGGATTTCGCATTTGAAAACTCTGACCTTTATCCCATTTGTTAACATCTGGTGGGATTTCTGTTGTTTTCTGTTGCCATCATGTCAGTCTGAATGTGCTAGAATTTGATAGGTCAAATGTCAAACATGTAGGTAACAAGAGAAAGTTGGTTGAGTGATGTTCAAGCCCAGTTAATTACTGTAAGAATCACAAGATGGAACGGTCAGGGTTTACTGGCTAGGTTATTTGTGCTTTCCATATTTTTTGCACTACGTCTTAAAGTTCAGAAATCGAAACTGAAATCTGCAACTGTGGGTTCAGTGTTGCCCCCTTGTGGAAATGTGGAAAACTGTCTGGAAGCCAACTTTGGTATGGTGGTCCTGAGAGCAATCATACAGAGCGCACCGCAACTTAATAAAAAGAAAAACACAAACACATGCAAATAGACAAAACACAAGCAATAAAAGAAATATAAAACAACACACATGTAGCATTTAAAGTGAGAAAACAACCTAATATAGGAACAAGATACAGACACACAGCAGGATTCTGTAGCAGGCAATAATATCTGAATCATGTGATCAGAAAAGGTTATCCCCACACCACTGACAGCCTTCAACTATGTGAATCACTATGGCAACAACAAGTGGTTCCCATCTCTTGTAGTCTGTGCCATTTGCAGTGTTGACTGTATCTCATAGGTGTTTTGTATTTTGTGTTTCTCTACTTAGTTGGCTTTTGTTTATGCTACATTATGTTTTCTCTATTATATTATATTATGGATATTCTTCATTAGCAGTGACTTCAGCTTTCCGGGCCACCATATCAGAGTCATTTTTTGACTTCTGATGTAACCTGCTAATATAAAGAAAGGAGTAAAACTAAATGACAGTTGGGTCTGACTATCATCCAGTTCTTCTTCTGTGTTGTTTATTTTAGTCAGGCATGGTGCACCTATTGTGTAAGTGAGAAGAGTGTTGAGCTTAGCTTGTGGACGACATAAGAAGGGAGGTCTAAACTGTTGCAATTAAAGTAAAAAGGAACAATAACAACTCTAATTAATCAAGGCAAGCTGTGTCAAGTAAACAATAAGTAATGAAACAACACAACACAACACAACCCTTCCAGGAGAGAGAGAGAGAGAGAGAGAGAGAGAGCGCCATCTTGGAAGTCAACCAGCTTTTATAGACTTCATGCAGGCAGGGGTGGCCGTGGGATATAAGGAAGGTCGGAAATAAGGAGACAGTCAAACACAAACACCAACATGTGGCCCAGGGCTGTCACAAGAGTAACTGGGCTTTATTCATTACCATAAAAATATACATAAATTACTGTGGTACTACATTTAAGCTTATTTAAATGAGTGTAAAGTAGATGAAAAAAATCTAAAATCTTCTATAGACTGAAATGAAGTATGCAAATAAGAAGTATTACCATTAAAAATCTTCATTAAAAATACATATAATGAAATACTGATGCAGTGAACTGTGATATTCTATTTTAATATGCCTTAAACTGACTGTGAAGTGAATAAGTGAACTGTGTAACATCTCAAAGTCAAAGCTTGAAAAAGGCTAAAATCTTCTAACCTGGGGGGGAAAAAAAAAATCTAGTGTCAGCACCTTGAAACAATGCTGACAGCTTTTGAATAAAGACACTTTCCACCTTGCGTGATCTTCAAGCAGTAGAGGTCGTACCTGCGTACACGCTCTGTAGCTTCTACATTTCATTTCTCTGCAGGTTTTAATTTCAAACAGTCACCTCAGCACCAGCTCATTGCTGAGTAACGCTTACAGCAGTGAGGGAAATGCACCTATTTCATTAGGTTACACTCATATGTGTCTTGGTTATAGCATAAATGTGCAAATTGGGGTCGATGGTTTGAAAAAATAATTGCTGCCTCAGTGAACCCAGCACAGTGTTGCCAATCAGCCATGTTGGTCGCTTTCTGAGTTTCAGGAAACAGACACGGGAAGGGAGGGGGGGATTTATATTCCTCAAGTGAAGAAACGAAGGCAGCTGCTTCCTCCGTCGCTGCCAACAGTGTGCCCACCTGTCTACATGTTGTTCAGACAGAAGATTTCAACTGTCACTTTGAGCTTTATTTATGAGGCTTCAATGACCTGTCCAAGCAAATTGCAATTCCCTACCCTGAGCTGGACTTATTGTAGCAGGCACATGAATGTACTGCTTCTTAGATAGAAATGTATAAATACATGAAATTACTCAAAATATTATACAAGGAATAAACATTAAAATAATAATTATTTAGTTATTTAGTGTATTTTTATACAGTGCTGAGAAATGATAAACAGGAAGACTGAAATTGAAATGTTAGCTAAAATAGAAGTATGACTCACAAGTTTTGGAGTATTTAATTTATTGTTATTTGATAATAATGACTATGTGAAGTGTGGGCACAGCGTGGTGTAACAGACCATAGCAGAGTGTAGCAGATCAGACAGAGGGAGGACAGAGTGGAGCAGAGTAGGATGGTATTAATTCTTATTTAGCATGTTGTATGTTTTAAGATAGATAGGTGTTAAGATAGTGTGTATCCCACTGGCTCACTGGGAGATTGTGACTTTTGATGCCTGAAGCCACTGGGAACAATGTTAATCTAGCCCCTGTTAGTGTGTCTCACTTATGGGAAAACTTTCAGTAGATCATCTAAAAGATAATTAACCATCGAGGTTTGAATTACCTGTAGAGTCTCCTAACCATCTGGAAGGAAAATACGCGGCTAGCTGCACAATAAATCCGATTTCCCCAAGTTACCAGTTTCCCTGGGTGCTACTTTGTTGGGACAACGAAAAACAGGTTGAGAATCTTTATTATGCAGCAGACAAAGTATTTTCATCTAGATTTTGAAAAAATGGAGCAGATGTTTTTAAATAGCTTGAACTGATTGTTACCTGCAATACACGAAAGGCACAAACTGAGCTAATGTTAAGCTAGCCATTAATAGACTGTAAATAATGTAATAATGTAAAGCCCCATAATGTAAGTATGAGTGATGATTACATTGATATTGCTATTTCAACAGTAGATGACATTTTTCAAATAATATTATGTAGGAATAAAATGTATCTCCAAATGACAATACTCAAGCAAAAATACCTTACAATTGTACTTAAGTATGGTATTTAAGTAAATGTAAGGAAACAAAAATACAAAACAAGAGAGAGCCATTAAATCAAATAATAAAGTAATCAAGTAAGAATAAAAATAATAGACTGCAATGCCTCATGTAGAGTTGAAGCATGTAACTTGATATGGTATAATAAGGACTAACCTGAACAGTCAGTGAGTGTGGAAGCAGTGTTCATCCCTCTTTTCCTGACCTCTAATGTTTAAATCATAGTGACATCTTTTTTTTTTTTTTTACAGTTTGACTGACAAAGTCTGCTGCAGATACCATCTGGTGCTTTGATGTAGCGTTTGTTGGATTGTGATATCCCGGGCCTCATATTTAAAGACCACACTTCTTACATATTTTGCTCTCCATCACGCCGAGTGTTTTTAGGCCATCGGCAGCTTGAGATTCTCCCAAATCCTCCCTCTTTCCTGTTCCCGCTGAATAATGTCTGTGGCAGCAACGAGACTAACACGCTCCAATTACCATCTGTCCAATTAACCCACTTTTTTTTTTTTTTTTTTTTTTGCTGTTTCTTGTTTGGTGTAACATAAGTAGAGTTTGTATTGATTATGCTGCTGCAGAATGTAGGACAGACATTGGAAAGGGGTGGTGGGGCTATGATAGTCTAGACGTCTGTTACGAGAGGCTGAGCATCCACTGCAGAGGATTTTACAGGAGCTTTAGATTTTCTGGCTTATGAGAACAGTAGTTATTTTGGGGTTAGATAACCTGATGTATCTCGCAGACATTACACATCTCTGTGCAGTCTAAGTTGTTGTTGTCTGCTCTCCTTTTGTTTGTCATTACGCTGCTTTTTTCTTTCTTTCTTTCTTTTTTTTTTTTCACCCGCAGCGCTGTGTATTTGTGCGCTTCTTGAGAATGTGCCAGGCACAGCTGAGTGACAGTAGTGATAACATGCAGAGTGAATATTAGGCTTCCTCTTAGTCACAGGGAGACCTCGCAGAAACACACACAGCGAGGAGGAGACAGAGAGAAAGTCAAATCCTAAACATGCATCTTTGATGTGCCCACTGGCACTAATGAGATTTGTCATCTTTTCAGACAGAATTACTGCACTTCTTCAGTGTTTGCCTGTCCACACACACACACACACACACACACACACACACACACACACACACACACACACACACACACACACTCACACTGTAGCTAAAGGTACATGCTGCCTGGGTGCAGCCTGAGCGAGTTTGTTGAATGACTTTCTATCAGTGATTCAGTTAATTTCAAATCTGAATTTTCCTATTCGCTGCAGAGAGGATAAAATATTGTGACATGATGGCCTTCATAGAAGGTGAGATGGATGTAGGCAGAAAAATACAGGTGTGTATGTTTGTGTGTGTGTGTGTGTTTTATCGATTACAAAGGTATATTAATGTTTCCCTCAGACCTCCTCAGGCTCCTGTCGGCGTCAATGACATATGTGATTGGTGAGCCGACAGGAAATTAAAACCAGCGGGTACTGCCTTAACACCACTTCAAAGTTCAGACAACTCAGAGGGCCTTAGGCCACAGAAAATAACATTTCCACACACACACAAGGTTTTTTTGTGGCATATTTCTTTGAAAACTCTACTACCTGGAGACCCCAGTGTTTGATAGGCTTTCATTTCTCCTCACCTTGGCTGTCTGACCAGTGGTTATTGACCACACTGACTTTATACCTCTGATCCTTCAAAAGGTTTTTCAGCAGTGTGATTGATTTAACTGTGAAAGGCAGTGAAGGACAATAGCCCATTTGGCCTCTTCATTGCCTGTCCACCCACATCGATGAAGCTTCAGAAAATAGTGGCAGTCTCAGTGTTTGTTATTTGAATTTTTTGTAGTGGGAATGAGGACAGACACACACACACACACAAATGCATCCAGGGTAAGCAGAGGCTTGTGTAGGGCAGAGTGTGAGGGTTTTTAAAAAAATGGCATCATACAGAGAGAAGCACTGATGGAGAGTGGCGTCAGAGTAGCTTTGTAGCATTAGTAGCATTAACGGAACCTGGCAACTGTAGATGTGCCGCTTGGCTCTAGTCTCCTTACATAACATAGAAAGAGAGTAGCCAGAGGCACGGGAACAAGACTGATGAACTGCTGGGCATGGAGCACTCCTCTGATACCTGGAGGCACCGAAGCAAAGGCCATTTGACAGGTCTAAAAATACGCAGGAGATGAGAACTGTGTGGTGACAGAGATGGTGAGACCAAGAAAGATGGAATCTTTTTTTTTTTTTTTTTTGTCTTTTTCTCTGAAATGTATTCTGGGGGAAAGTAGCTTTTTGTGTTGTTTTGATAGCAGCCTGAAATAATCTCAGCAAAAACTCACTCTCAAACTGGGATTAGTTTGTCGCAGCACCCAGCTGTGATGCCTTCTATTGTAACTTTAGGGATTGCATAACTTTTGATTTATATATGTGTACTTTCCATATTTTTCCAGTCTTTAGCCCCTCTCCCCTCCCCTCCCTTGTCCACTTTCTATCTCTCCCTCTCGCTTCCTGACATTTGCAGCGATGTTTATGTGAACAGTGTACACTGCAGCGCCCAGCTTAACTCCACTGGCCACCCACCCTAATCGGCTCTCCTGGCCTGAGCACTAACAAGCTTAAAGCGAAGGGGAGCAGTGGTCAGCAAGAAAAAACATCCAGTCACGGATATTTTAGCCCGTGTTTGACCATCAGTGCTGCAATGTGTGTGTTTGTGTGTGTGTGTGTGTGTATATATACTGTATATATATCTGTAAAATATACACACATACAGTAGGAGTAAAGAAGCAGAGGCCAATGGGAGAACATGATCTCTCTTTTTAAGTAATTTAAGAAATCCAATTTCTGAAATGTACACTTACTGATAACACTTTACTTTGGCAAAACTCAAGCATGGAAAATGTCTCCTTTTGTGTCCATCTAATTGGTTTTTATTGTATCTACCCCGGTTCATTCGCTTGTATCATCTGCAAAGATTTGGATTGCTCTTGTCTGAGCTGTTAAAACCGGCTGCAAACCGCAGCAAAGAGAAACATAACCCCAGAGCTTTCTAATCCACCCACTATCCTCAGCTATGCCTCGATCTGCATACGATGTGGGAGGCTATTGTGTGAACTCACTGATCCGATGCCATATTAAATATGTGCAGCGCACACACTCTCACACACACACTATACACACAGCCACTTATCTTGAAATAAAGGTACCAGAACTGTAATCAAGGTCTCAAATGAGGAGTGCAGGGAGCGATTTTTACTGAATTGCACATTTTTGCACATCATACAGTACAGTATGTGCTCCTGCCTGTAGTTTAATGTTCTCCTCAGAGATCAGAGTCAAAACGTTTCCTAACAAACAGGAAATGCAAAGCTTTTGTTGTTGTATATGTGAATCAAATACGGCCAAAAGCTAAATATAGTCTGGAGATGCTGATGTAGTACAATTTGGTTTGGGGGCAAAACTTCAGCTTTCTTTTAATTTGGTACAGCATACATAATCTCAATAAACCAAAATAGATGTGATAGAAAACTTGGCAACTGTTGCCTCCAGCTGCATGCGAGCTCTATGTTAATGTCCGATATTGGATATGTATTTACAGGCCAGCCTTGACCACAGTCATTAAAATATGAGCCCCCAAAAATGCTATGATTAAGGACCAACTTTAGCCTCACTACACACTTCCATGATTTCTAGCTTACTGCTAAATATGACTATGACCAAGCTCCCCTAATCTCTTTTGACATGTTCCATACTTTACATCTGAAGTGAAGTTATTTTTGTCTTGGCAAAGAAGTTGCCATCACATCACATCTGCACATCCTTCTCTGAAAGAGGAAATGCGGCCTCCACAAATACGCTGGGTTCTCCTCATAATAATACACATTCAGCTCATGCGTTTTCATCGTGATGCATTTGGAGTTTTAAAGACTGGATCTGTGCGCTGTATTTTTGTTAGCTGATCCTTCCTTCTGCTGGCATTAAGCAGTTTAAAGTCTCTCAGTCTTTGGGTGTTTTTGTAGTAAAGGTGGAAATGAGCTGTAGCAGAGCAGGGCTCAGTAATCCTATCCTCTATGCCTTCCACATACTCCTTATTTACTCCTGACAGCTTCAAATTGAAACTGTGATCACATTTTCCACACTGTTCTTCAGCCACGCTCACTTTTAGAACCGACCAGCCTTAGACGGTGAAGTGAGTTTTTTTCTTCTTTTCTTGTTTCTTTCGCTGTCTCTTCCTCCTGATATCTCTCTTGTCCTCCCGTCTCTCTGCAGCTCATGCTTGCCTAGGGGGATTCATCAAAAGAAGACTCTGACATTGCTTTGTTTGCTGTGAGTCCTCCAGCCTCTCTCCCCCTCCGTCTCTCCGTGGACTGGATAGTCCATTTGTTAAGATTGGGGGAAAAAAAAGACAGAGTGGATTTGAGATTGGATTAGGAGAACAGAGGAGAGAAGAGGTGGATTAATCAAGGCCGGTGTGTTTCTCTGGGTGACAGCTACAGACAGTTTTGTCATTACAGTCTGATAAGGTGGGAGCAAAGGCTCCTGCTTGGTGAGTAAATATGGGTTGTTGGTTTGAACTTGCTCCCTGAAAAAGTTCTTATTTGTACACTGTAGATAAAGCAACTTAGATTTATCCGAGTATCGCCCTCAGGAAGAAGCACAGAAAGATTTTTCAGAGTTATCGTATGTGTGCGTGGCTAAAATCCACACATATATTCTCTCTGCATTCAACCTTTAAAATATAATTTAGTTAGTTTTAGGCTCGGTTGCACATAATTCAACTTAGCAAAAGTAGATGTTGTATAACTCCAGCACTGACAGTAAGAGTAGATAATACATTAAATTTATAGACTGGAACAGATGCCTCTGTCTAAACCCACACACATACACACACACACACACACACACACACAGTCAACATCTAAGTAACATCTTAATCTAAAAGATAATCAATATCCCCGTTCTTTTGTTTCCTCTTTGTTAAATGAACAACAGATGGTCTTTCAGCACACTCCAAATGCACACTCACATAAACTCATCCATGCCCAAAATGTCGCCTTTGTCTGTTCATATACTTATTCTTAAATGGGTTAACAAAAAGCCCACCTATAGCCTGCAGCCAGCGTCTATACACAGGGTGGCTGTGACAGCCAGACAGTTTGTTTCGAGTTTGGCTTTGTGCCCAGACTTGTTTGACCATGTGGGCAGCAGATCGGGCTCTTGGCTGCGGTTCACATTAGCTGCCCCAGTGGTGCACAGGTCACCAACATGGGAACCCATGCTTGAGCCCAAATGGACAGCAAGTGTTTCTCCTGCAAGCACAGTATGTGCCTGTGAAGGTGTCTGATCTCGAGTGAGAGTTCGACAAAGTTCGACAGAGTAAATGTTGTCATTTTATTTGGACTTTTTTTTTGGAAATTGTAGTTACAACGTGTGTGTATTTGGATCTCATCAGATATGTATCCTATGTGTATCTCCTTATCCTCTAATGACAGGGGATGTCATATGTTGTACAGATTCTAAAGCCCCTTGAGGGAAAAGTGTGGGCTATATAAATAAAACCTTGTCTTTGTAGATTTTCTTCTTAGACAAATCAATGATCTAAGGATAAAGGGTGTCTTAGCTTCTACATACTTTAAAGCCCACTGACTGAAAATGTGTCATTTTGGCTGTATCAGCTGTGGAAAATAAATGTTGAATTCTAGTATCGTGTCAGATCTGACGTCACCAGAAACGATTTGCACATAATCAAACATTAGATTCATAATCTGAAATATTAACACCTACACGCTACCGCAGCCAAGTATCACACTGAAACTAGGAAGAAACCAGTGTCTCTTCTAAACTTTGTGCAGACGCAGCGTGAAAGAACTCAGCTTTATACCAGTATGTCCCTACTGGAGTGGACAGCAGAGATGGATGGGCGTACAAATGGTGAGCGCAATAACAGTGTGTATTTATCTGCAGAGGTGGAGTGTTAATCTCACTCCTCCTGCCAAGAAGCCATGTATTCATAATGTATCAGAAGAGCAGATGGTTCAAGTAACAATACAGGGATGAGGTGTTTGTGTGCACATTGGCAGCAACCCAACATTTCTTTCCTATCACGTAGAAAACTGAGGTCATTGAGCTCGATGTGTAGGAGACAAAATAGGCGTATGTTGGAAAAGAGCATCTATAAATATAACTTTACATACAATCGCTGTAGGCAGCTAAAGGGACCACAGTGCTAAAGTTCCATGTAGCTAAATGTCAAGCTTGTTGCTTTAATAATGGTGTGGGGTACATTGTATAATTTATTCACTGCAAAATGTGCATGTCAAATAAGGAAAGAAGAAATTAAAGGCAGCTCTCGCATACCATGCCTCATTTAAAACCAGTAATAAACCTTTGTAGTCCTTCCTCCTGTGTGCACAGTATGAGAAACATGACGTCCTTGCTAACTGTACAATGTGGATCCAAGTAGCTCTGAATCTATGTGTTTCCACAGATTAAACTGAATGTTCCACCCCTCTGATCCGCGATCTCATGTAGCCTGGAAATAAACATCCAGCTGTGCAATATTGGCGAGATGGGTCTACACAAGTCAGCATGAACCAGTTTCCTGTGCAGATAAAGAATCATATTTGTTTACAGCCATCGCGGCTGTGTAATAATCTAAGCCATTTTAATACTCATAAATGCCACAGCTGTCTGTACAGACGCATGTCTGTGCGAGGAGGAGATAGAGAGAAGCACAAGGATGACGATGACCTCGAGCTGCCAGTCTGTTACAGCATTAGACAAATAGTTTGTGACATGACAGTGACACTGTAGGCCTATGATTAAATATAATTTAGCATGCACTTTGCACAGGCTGTTCATTCTGTTGCTTCCCTAATCTTAACGTTGCTGCACTTTGCTGTGTGCGGTTTCCTCCTCTGTTGCGTCCGCACTGCTAACTTCGTTTCTGCCAGCCTCAGCTTCGTTGAGGCTCGAGTCTGTGACAGATTTTCACCTGCACCTTCATTTGCTGCCTCAGCTCGTTCAGGCCTAAAAGGTTTTATGTAATGGATGATCCCAGCTGTTGTGTATTATCCTTGAGCTGGAGACATTTTGTGTACAATATGTCATTTATGTAAATAGTTTTTCTCTAGTATGATACATTTTCACTTTAGTGTCTCCCTGTAGTATAGCCTGTCTCTCCTTACATATATACACCCCTTCCTATATTTGGTTTGAAATTAAAAAAAAAAAAAAAAAAATTAAATTTAAATTTAATACAGTGTAATAAATAATTGCTGTTATTTAATTAGCAAACCTAGCAGGGGAATTAACTCATATCCACTGGGTGTGGTTTTGGCCCGAAGCCTAGATTTAATTAAAAAATTCACATGATACTCATATAAACACAGCATTTGTGCACATATACCTGCGACCATTTTTATTGCCAGGCAACAATCAATTATTTGCAATGTAATTGAAGCGGCCTACATGGTTCTGGATCTGTCGAGGTCAGCTCATTGCCCCGCTGTTAGCTGTCACAGACGTCTGCACTTAGGCAGAAAGAATTAAATGCTACATTTGTATGTCTGTGTTTAATCAGAGATCTGTCACAGACGTGTCCTCATGTCTCTCTCGGTTCCTCTCCCTGCTGTCGCTGTGGGTGTTTGTATGCCCTGTGTGTCCCTGACATTGGCAGGAAGCTTCTGGGGTTATTCATGGGATGCAGTGATGTGTGCAGAGTTGGGTAGATACTCCACATTCCCTTTTGGGAGGCGCTGACCCTTAACACTAAAGGCTAGGGACTGTCTTTCAAGGGAAGCACTAAACCCTCAGTGTAACAGGACCGACACTGACCGAGAAACGCACAGCTTGCAGTCAGTTTGTTTCGCATTTTGTGTGTGCAAAAAGGTGCCAGGACAGGCCACATGTGAACCTTCAAGCATATTTTTTTCCCATTCCTATATATATATACAGATAGATAGATAAAAAATGTTCATACTTCACACCCCAGACATGATGAGAAACATCCAACCAAGCCTGTTTAATCAATAGTTATTCATAGTGGAAACACTGGTTTCCAGGTTATGTACCTCTGTGGTTTAGGCTGCAAAGGAGTCTGACATAATGCGAGAAGTCTGCAGTCCACACAGATATACATAGAGTACAATCTCCCAGTTGTTTCTGTATTTACTTCTGCTGACATATGGTCTCCTGCCCAGATTTAAAAAGATGTTCTGTGTGTGTGTCTTAAGTCTCCAGAGTTCCTCCAAGCTGTCTTCTCTCTTCCTCCTTGCAGCTTCCCTCACAGTCCCCATGGATGCTCCCCCTTTTGGTCCCTCCTGCCTTTATTTGCTTGTTCATCCTTCCTTCACTCTCCACAAATCAGTCTTCAGGGGAAGGAAGACGTCTCAGCTTTGCCACCCTCTCCTCCTTCTTCGACGCCCTGCTTACACATTTCTTTTCTCCATTTATGTCTCTCATCTCATCTCATCTCATCTCATCTCATCTCATCTCATCTCATCTCATACGCCTGCTTTTTTTATCACTTTGTTTTTCTTCCTGCTTCAGATGAGCTCTGATGAGTCACCAACCTTTATCCAAGCCTGCAGGTGTGGGACCGTTCAGCCTACACATACACATATACACACACAAAGAAAACACACACACAATGATATGTCACGCAAACACCAAAGCACCAGTATATTACTCATTCAGCCTCTGCCTGGCTGCAACATGGAAATCTTCACTTTAAGTCATCACTACATATTATGAAGGAAAGTTTCAAAAGCCTCTTCATGCACGTCACCTACAGACAGTGACACTGCAGGATAAAGATGCTGAGTTGTATGTCAGGTAAAGATACAAATCTTGTTCATAGCCAGCATGTCTGAGTGCATCACATTTCTGGCCTGTACAAAAAAATTAGTTTGTGTCTCATTAACTTGTATTCGCTTTTTGTAATTTCTGTCCTCACGTCTTTCTTCCTAATCGCTCTACAGAAAACACAGAGGAACAATCGGCAACTTGAAACACCAGACAGATGTTTTCTGTGCCTCCTTGTGTGCGTTTGTGTACCTTCATGCCTGCGGTGTGATGAATATACTTGCAGCCCAAATATGTCTGCGCTGTTAGTAAAGTACATGTGCCACCTCTGAGCCCGCCTCACCCACAGGGAGTCCGAAAGCAGGGAGACGAGTTGAGCAGCAGCAATTGCTCACGGTCACTTTCACGGTTGCAGTGAGGATCTAACACTCTGCTTGCATGCATACTCACACATATACACACACACACACACACACACACACACAAAGCTACTGTCTTCTTGTCAGTGATTCACAGCTGCAGTGGGGGCTCTGCTGCTTTATTGTCCTGTCCAGCAGCAGCCAAAGATGGGTTGAGTACAGCACTGGAGGGCTGCAGGACATGCTTGCATAGACTTACATATTATACTGTTAATATAATGTGCTTTAAAAGAAATACAATCCATGATGATGTTCTGATTCACAAAATCAGTGACTCTTTCCCATGTCAATACAGACTGACAGGTCCAGTGTCTTTTCCTCTACGATCTCCATGTTATTGATCTGTTTCAGATTTGAGTGAGAAGTCTTGACAGTTTTGGGTGACAGCTATATTTCTGATGATTTACCTTGAGATTTGGCTCTGACACTCACACACCAACTTGGAATCACTTTGGTTATAGTTGTGCAATGTTTTTGGTGATTCCTATGAGAGGAACATCTATTAAGCCAGTTTCAGATTGAAATGAAAGAATCACAATTACTATACACAGCGTATTTTTCATCTTTTTTTCCCAAACTTTGAAACATACCCACGCACACTCTGAATTCTGGCAGTTGTTTTCTCAGGAAATACAGAGTAGGCGTGTGCCACATCCCACTACTCCATTCACAGAAATCTGCACCTTGCTTTTTTGTCGCGTGTTTGGCTCATAGTGAGTGGGTTATGAAGTGAAACAACGAGTGAAATAACAACACTGAAACTACGGTTTGAAAGTTTGAGAATACTTTTGAAAAATATGGTTTTAAAACTGAGAAATGTGACTAACACATTTGAAAAAGCGATTTAAACATCTGAAAACATCTCGGTATTACAAATCGTTCTCTTTAATGTTTTGAACCTTGCTTTGCAAACATTCAGCTCATGTTTTTCAGAGATCTAACACTTTATTTTCAGTGTTTGTGGTCTCACTGAATCTGTCTAGAAAGGAAGAAAATCATCTGAGCACTGAAAATAAAGTTTTATAAAACTAAAATATATTTTATATTACTTTTGAAAATAAGATCTAAATGTTTAAAAATGTGTTTTCAAATGTTCAAATCCTTGTTTCAGTTACTATATATGATAATATTTTCGATTTATTAGTGGCTCTCCAAGTCCATTAGCTTGATGTTTGTACAAATTTTTATGATTTAGACATAAAATTGGAAGATGAGCTCGGTGGCCTTCAGTTGAGGTTAGCTGCTGTTGTTTAAAGCTCAGAGCAATGATGTTGTAATAAATAACTGTGGAAAGTGAATATTCTGTATCTTTCAGTCCATTGTTCCATTTTTTGAGACATTTTGACAACAATTTAAAATTAAAGCAAGCTACTGTCCAGTCACTTTCTATCTATTTCACTAAAGCTGACACACACTGTTGACTGGTCCTTAATATAACTCCCTTACATACTGTAGCTGCCACTGATTTCCTGTAGTCATGACCTGACGTGCAGATGATCCTGTTGCAAATGTTGCAACATTATAGTGGTAAAAATAAAAAAACAAAAAGGTCCCCTTTGAGAAAACTGAAAACAGTGTCTTGTTGATAACATTATTAGTGTTTAAATGTGATGGAGTTTGTGCTGTGAACTAAATGTAGTAAATCTCACAAATCAAGCCCCATTAGGCTGAAGCTCTACTTGATGACTGTACATGGATAAATGTGCCAAATTGCTTATGCTGCTGTCAGTGTAGCACATTTCAGATCCCGGGACCATGACTGTGATTTTGTGTATCTCAGCCTCTCACGTCTGCACAGCGAAAGCGAGAGTAAGCAGCACTTTCAGTTTGACAAATTACTGTGGGATCCTAGAGTTGATGTACAGCCTTTTCAACCTGCACAGAATGCACAGGTACCACCCCCTCAATGCGTGCACGCTGCAGAAAACCCATAAAATATTCAGCCAGAAAAGTCCCTGGAACCCAAAGCGGACTTCATTTTAATGCTGCTTTCAGGTATGAAGCACACAGGGAGGCATGGTGATGATTATGTTGTGGTATTATTGTAAAGCTGCTACCAAGCCCTCAGCCAAGTGACATAATATCCTCCACCTAACATAGAAGCTGTTACCATAAACCTCCAAAGGATATGGTTGGAGTGACAGTCATGAAAGTCACTGCACTACATTACCTATTGTAGTACAGTAAAGAAAACAAGCAACAACTAGTGTTAATGTTCAATATTTTCACCATTCCTATTTCTCACTCTACAGTACAGAGAGTGAAAATAAAACATTCAGAGGCCACACAGGCACCGAGACTACAGCACACATAAAACCAGCACAGGAAAGCTCAATCGCATCTATTCAGGACTGCAACACCCACTTCAGTTAAAATGAAACATGGCGTCGCCTCCATTTTCACCTGGGTATGACATCCCTGCACTGCCTCTGGCTCCGATTTATGCTCTGTTAAAAAGCGGCGGTGAAATGTAAAAGATGTGTGAGGATGCCTGAAGGAAGAGGGCAAGTCTCCCTCTCTTGTCGACATCTTAGCCCATTAAGGTGTAAAATGGAACTCCTAGTGCTTTAGTTATGAGTAAATGGATCAGGAAGTGTTCAGTCTGTTTGAGATATATCTCTAGACTTAAACAAACAGCTGTAAGAAAATGGCCAAAGTCCAACAGTAACACATTGTTTTTTATTGTAACAGTACTATACTGTAATATACTGTAAAAAGCACTCCTACAGAGAGGCTGAGAAAATATGAGACACTACTGTATTTTCTCAAGATGGCTGCAGAACATCTCTGGACTTTCTATTTGAGCTTTATCCTAAACTGTAGGAGGTCAATTTGCATCTTATGGCGTAGAAACATTTATTTACATAGCTTCAGTGTTAGATTTTTTGCTTGCCTTGTTCCTCACTTGTAGGTCACTTTGGTTAAAGCTTCTGCCCAATGACTAAATGCAATTGTAAATATAGTTGGTTTGCAGGTAGAAGCATTATTGTGTTCCTGTTTTGGGGATTTGGAAGTTTCTCCTCTCTTTTCTGTGCATTTTCATATCAACACATTTCCGGTCTCTTTAAAATAGGTCTGTTTAAGATTTACTTTGACTCAGTTGAAAATAGAAAAGTAAAGAGTCAATGTTATAGCATTCCATTTAAAATGTTGGGTCAAGTCTCTTCTCTACCATTTATTTATTTTTTGCATTTTAATTACATGCATATGTCTTTAAGCATATATTATTTAAAATATACAACATACTGTAGCAATAGTAAACTGAAATTTAAATTAAATGCAGCACTTTACCATCTTTACATCTCTATCTAAGACATGTTGTGTGATAGGTAATACACTCAAGTAAAAAAAGTGTACTCAAGAATGAATTGATAGATTTTGTTGGTCAAAGGACCAGACAACACTGACCTCATGTCCACCACACGCTTGTGAATAAAATATCACAGGAACTTCTTGAGAAAATTACTTCAAGTTTGACACAACGGTTCTTTTGGATGAACAAACTTTATTACAAAATTCATTACAACTGGAGCACAGGGATGAAGTGAGTTCATCCAAGCTGGTTGGCAGATGCACACAACTGCTAAGCAATAATTCTATTTTTATCATATAAAGACATTTCTTTGAGCAATATGTTGTGTAAGATAGTGACTTACTCTGATGTCAGAGTTAACCAGCTCGGCCATGTCATTGGAAGCTTATCCATCTTATCCAACTTATCCATCCATCACATCCACGAAGAAACTCTTTCACGGCTGACTAAGTGGTACTGGATACCAAGAGCCTGCTCAGCAATACAAAGAGTGATTTCAGAGTGCAGCAGGTGCAGAAGACTACATGCCAAAGCTGGTGGACAAAGGGAATAGTTACTGCATAACAAGACGCCCTTCTCAAATGCCGGTGTGAACTAGTTTGACCAATCTGAGGTCAGCAAAGGTTGTGGCAGAGTGAAGTAATATGGTGTGTTTTTTACATGTTTAATGAGCGGAGCAGTCCATTTAGAAGTAGTACACTCTGTACTTTTACTCCAACACATTCATCCAACAGCTGCAGTTACAGGTGACTTTTTATAATGTAATTAAATTTAGGTCCACCTTAACAGCTGCAACATAAAAGTAATGAACACGTTCATTATTACATTGATTTATTTGTGTAATTAATGTCTCAAATATTATTGATTATGAGTACTTAAGAATATTAATACTGCTGCTATATATAACATGTAAAAAGTAGAAAATCTGAGCACTTGTTCCACCACTGTTATTTCTTTATATCATCAAGAACTTGAAAAATATCACCTGAAATAGTTAAAGTGGAGTGAAATGACTTAAGTTAATTTATTTTACTCACTCACATCAGAGTCAGTAGGATTCAGTCATAATGTATTAAGTACAATCAACAACAAATAACTATTTGTATTCAGTAAATTCACTGTACCTTAAGCAACTCCAAATGTTTTAAGCAAATTCAGTATGAATTAATGATTTAGTATTTAATTAATTAGCTTTACATTTATTTACTGTGATCACTTTTTCCAACTGGGACCACTTTACAACCTAAATCTAGTAAAAACAACAGGGAGCTTTTGTATTGATCTCCAGATGCTTTATTTCCTTAAACAAGACACTGAACCCTCAAAGAATGGATAGTCACCAAAACAACAAACAAACAAACAAACAAAGCAAGAACTTTGAAACCAGAAATAATGTAGTTAAATAACTTAATTTTGCTGTGATGTTTGTCTAAAGTCATTTTTAGAAAACATGGACCAGGCAGGACAGGGGAAGGTTCACTGTATACTCTCCTCTTGAAGTGTCTGAGGGTGCTTATTATAATGAATAACACAATGTAACAAAGTTTTATTTCATTTTATTTTTATATTGAAATGAACAGTGGGACAAGGGATGCATGGTGGACCTAATGTATGTTCCACCTGTTCATATTAACCTCCACGTAAATGTGTAATACTGTATAATGCAAACCACAGAAGTAGTCAGATAAGAAACACGCCAATTTATAGTTATAATATAGAGCTCAGTGTTGATCATAATGAAGGAAATCTTATCGTAAAAAATAATTAATTAAAAACACTAAAACTGCCCATGTTGTTTCTCCTCAGCTCTACAGAGCTTTATGGATCTTTCAGCTCTTTGTTTTGATTTAGCAACTTGCGACTTACTGGTTTGCTTCACTTGACCTGCATCAACCTCACATTCACCAGTAGGCAGCTGTTTTCATCAAAAGAGCTTGGATAAACCGATTGCATCCTATTTGCAGTAGACTACTAAATGTTAGATGTCTATAAGAGAGTGCATATTAAACTTTGATTCCCCTGGTGGCTAGAAACCAACTAAATAATGTTGTACTGTATCTGTAGGGCATATGCAATTAAGCATGCCATCAGTTGGGGCCAACATTCACTATATTAATTTTTGAAGGTAATAATATTCCAGTGCTGTATTGTGCACTTATTGTGATGGGTTTATATAAATGATTAAATTAGACTAATAACCAATTAAACAGAAGTTAGTAACTTGATGATTATAACCATGTTAGGCTCTGTCTTGCTAAAGGGTGGAAGGGGCAGGGTGTAGTTTAAATAAAACTTCAGTTTATAAATCAAAAACATTTGGGAAAAAATATAACTCAGGAATTACTTACATGCAAAACATGTCAAGGTCAAATTTGCTACTATAAAGTAAAATTATAGAGACATTACAAAAATTATGATTTTCTAATAATTATATTTATGTAACTTTGATGTATTTATAATTGTATTTGTTTAACCTAAGATTTCTTATCTATTTTATTTTGGCACACCTAGATTCCCATACAATTCCTGCACCCCTGCAGCGTTTTGTGAGTAAACCCACCATCTGAAAGCTAAAGTGGGCTGAATTTTTAAGCAAGGAGCTCTTCTTCTGTTTTCTCCCACAGGACCTGAATGCAGCACAAAACAGCCAGAGTATGAGAGAGAGAGAGAGAGAGAGAGAGAGAGAGAAAGAGAGAGAGAGCGGCAACAGCGCAGATGAGCCCCAATGAACAGCAGCCGGGTCTTCTTTCAAACACACACACACACACACACACACGCTGTCACACAAACTACGCTCTACATCCCCCACACACGAATGCCAGGACACTCACACACATGCAACCCAGTAACGAGAACACCATCAGACCGAGCTGCCTGCAGTTGGCAGCCCCCACCGCTTCTCCGAGACACAAAGCTTGGAGCCCGCTGGGAGAGAAGCTCCTGATGCCTTTATAGCACAAAGGAGAGAGGGCAGAACCGTGGACTTCATTCGGGAATTCAACAGCAGTAACGAGAGGAAGAGAAGAGACAGAGGAGAGGGGAGGTGAGTGAATGCAGTCCAGTCCAGCTGCTGTTGCTGTTGCTGTTGCTGCTGCTGGAGCTGCTGGAGGAGGAGGAGGAGGAGGAAGAGGAAGAGAAGGAGGAAGCACAGAGCCTGGAGAGACTGGAGGAGCAACATTTTCCTGCACGGATCCAGGCGGTGTGGACGTCCTGCAGTGATCAGAGCAGCCTCGGGCTAACAGATGCGGAAGGAGCGCTCTGCAACTTCCAGTCCTGGGTGAGCCAACTTCCCATATGAATACTCATCTGTTGGTCCACTTGACCTGCTGTCTGGCACTTTTATATATCTCTCTGTAACCCATTGCCAAAAAGAGACATCTGAGATGCACATAGGGTTTTTCCTTTTCCCCCCCCTGTCTTTCTCTGCCTGTGTCTCTTTCATCCAGTTTGCTGTGGTCAGCTATCACATAAACAGAGAACCTGCTGAGTGCGAGATTCACCTGTGATCACTGTGCCACTAGTTTATCCACTAGTGTGGTGCAGTGCCGGCTGATTGTTACACTGTCTAACTCAGACGGACAGCGGGTCTCATTGTGTCACCCTGGCTGTGCTGTTCTATTGTCATCCTTGGTGCGCTTGTGTATCCATGGAAGCACAGCCACTCCTGTGTTTGTGTGCAAGTGTGTCTGTGTCTTTGGTTACCACTTCTCAATTAGTTTTAATGATCTAAACATAGGGGTAGATTGAGAAGGCAGCCTTTGATCGATCCCTGCAGTCATCTCAGCGTGAAAGGCTCTCAGCCTGTCATCGGCGTGACACATATAAGCGTCTGACTGTGTTTGCTCAGCCCTCTCCGAGCTCTCTGTCTGCCTGCTTTGTGGATCCATTTAGTTCTTAGTGCAGTTCTGGAAGTCAGCTGGTTTTCAAAGAAAGGTTTGAAGACAGTTTTGCTACAACCTGTTTCTGTTTCTGTCTTTAATTGACAGGAAGAATGGAGGGTAGCGACAGATGGGTAATAAAACAAGGGTCGCTGGCTGGACTCTATGTGACTCTAAGTGTTCGGTTCATGAGGATTTGCCACTGGCAGCCACGCAGCAGTGCAGAAATCCACATACCTGGTAGACATCTTTTAATTGTTCACTGCCTGCACTTTTTAAGAACTAATAAAACTGTCTTATTTTGCGTGTTACAATTGAACCCACCGTCAACATCACAGTGTTGTCCTCTTGTTGTGTGCTCTGGTTTGTTGACCACCCAATTAGACATCTCAGACTTGTATCCTGTGAAAATGTCCTGCAGTGAAGTGCAATAGGTATAGTACATGAAATGCTACTCAGTGGGTATACAAACCTGATGGGGATCAGATCTCAACTTTGTTTTGAAGCAACTGTGGATCTGGAGATAAAACCTTTCTCTATTAATCGTAGACTCGGTTTTTAAATCCCTGTTCAGTTGAAGCGTGTTTGTGCAAGATACTGAAGAAGCAAGCACCCCAGATTTTTCACAATTACCAGCATGGCTGCCGCTGTTGTGTGAGATAAGGGTGAAGAAGAAAGACAAAGTACAGTCAGAGTTTGGTCCACTGACGTAAAAGAGGCGCTACATAAGTGCAGTCCTTTTACAATTTTTTCTCATTCAATTTAAATGAAAAAGTACAGGAGATTGTGTATTTTCTATCTTCGTACTGCTTTTTGAGAGCCACAGTTGTTACTGTGTAAAACACAGGAGGAAAAAAACAGCTTTCAAGTGAATGCAATTACACATAATGGTACCCAAGGTGCCACTTAGCCTCCCTATTTGACAGATTTATGTGTCAGTAATGAAATGTCTGCTAACAAGGTTGTGTGGCCCTCAGAGTGCATTGTTAAATAAGGCCTGTCCATTTCTACGCCCACACTAAGTGTCTCATTTTGATGTTTTCTGTTGCACATTAAGCTGTCAGCCATGCTCAGTAGTGATCTTACCTCAGCTTAACACTGCCAATGCCCAGCCTCATTGTTTTCCACTGTGGAGTATTTATGGGGGCCAGTAAAGCAGAGATGCATCTGCTGTCACCGAGATGAGGGCACTGCTGCTCGTATGGAGAGGGCGGTGCTGAGCAAGGAGTAAGGACAAGCAAGGAGGGTGGTGGAGGAGGGAATGACGAGAGTGCCTCTGAGCGGCTGTCAGATACCTGCAGGCTTGCTGACGTGTCAGCTGTTACGGTTAAGATGTCCAGCTGGAACGATCATGGGCCTGTGTGTGCTGGCTGTCCTCCCACTCACTGACTACTCTAATGCCATTATAGATTCAGATGGGGCCGTAACCTTAATGCAGAGCTTAGGCAGCATCTGGACCTAACAAGTCCATGTTTATGTCCAAACATGATTGCTTTATTTGGCATTTGTCATGATGACAGCGCCTAGCTGACCTCGTTTCTTAAGAGTGATGGTTCCCATCCTCTCGTGTCAGACGTACCACAACAGCCCTGGTAAATGAACTCCAGTACCACGTTATCAATACCACCATGTTCCAGGTTGTTCATTTGCTTTGATTTTAAGATTAATGCTATTTAGCTATTACTGTTTTAAAGTAGAGAACTGTAATAGTGATTGGTCCAAAATTAATTACTGTACATACAATCTGTCTGTGGCCGTTGAGACTGAAGTTCACGACTTAGTTTTCAACCATTTATCCCGGACCTTTACTTAAGTTTGTTTAATCAGGGCTTTATTTGGGGCTTTAGAGTTTTATTCAAATCACCATCTTTTGATGATAATACAATTTATGCCACTATCCCCTCAGTAAATATATTTGTCTATAATTAAAAACCACATTAGTTTACATATTTTTGTTGTTGAACCTATTTATAATATCAAAGTGCTGTAGTGTGCCACAGTTGAAGCTGTCTCTCTTTTCATAGAAGTCATCTCTAAACAAAACTGGCTCTTTCAAGCTGATGATGGTGCCTGTGTGACGTTTCTCGACCGACTCTGGAGGACTGGAGACACGGCAACGTTAAGATACAGAGAGGAAGCGATAAGGCGAGAAAAAGAGTTTTTGCTCTTTGGATCCTGCATATTTTATGTTTTTTTGAGGCCGGATGAAAGAATGTGTGAAGAGATGGCAGTGGCATTACATAAGTAATTAAAGGGAGGCCAGGGAATCTCATGAGTGTAGGTAAGCAGCACTTACACTTAAGAGGAGCTGAGACATGACACTAATGCTTCTTGCATGAAGTCATTTTGTCGGCCCATTACAACTGCGTTTTAACAGGTTTTGGTCCTTTCATTTAAACTTTAGGTCACTCACACCACTCTGATTTAATCCACAAATCTAACTATGAAAACCAGCAGAGACTGTTGATGCTCATTTGCGCTTAAGTTAGCTGAAAAATCCACAAGGACAACGGTTGTAAGCGAGCTGATATTTAATCGGAGGCATCTGTGAATCAAAAAAATGTATCTAGCACTGAGTTGTGCTACGGGATGAAACGCAGGGTATTTGGGGAGTTTATATACTTGTCAGTCTCTTCGGCTCATTTCATTTTATGTATTTCTATTGCTGCTGGCAGCTTGAGGTGCTGTGACTCGCCAGCCATAAAACAATTTTCTCGTGTATGGATCGACCATCGTGGCTGAGATTGGGGGAGAAAATTGAGTTCAAGGCTCCTGCCTGGATTCTCAACAGGAAGATGCTAGTCTTGTGATCAAAATGCATGATTTAAACAAGGGTCTAAGGATTAAATGTGTACTCTAGCAATGAGTCGATTGACTGATTTGTCCAAAATATTGAATTTTGATTTGTTAGTGACTCTGCAGTAGCAATAAACATTGCCTATTGTTACAACTGTCCCAATTAAAACAACACAAGGTAGAAACAATTAACGGGTTCATAACTATAGTAAAATGTAACCCTGCAATAAATAAGTAAATAAGTAGTATTTAGTATGCAACAGTTTTGCTGTTTAATTTAATTAATACATAGTATTTGTTTTGACAACTGGGCATATATCAAATATATAGTTTGAGATTTTGTCTTGAATTTATTCAAATTTTTTAAGCAAATATTAAATGAATTAAAATAATAACAGATAGATGGTGCTGAAAATGGTCCTTACAGTACAGTATTTTAAAAAGCTGTATTCTTGCTTCAACACACTCAGTTAACCTGCAGGACAAGTTCCTGTCCTGTGATTACTGTGCTCTGTGTACTGTCCTCTTCAGCCGGGCATACAGACACTATTCACACAGTTGCATCACCAGCAGTGATCTTCTGACGAACTGCGAGCTACAGTTCAAGCCAGACGACCAGGGCAAAGGACATTTATTATACTGCAGTCAATCTTTTACATGCACCCTATTAGCCTTGGTGATCTGTATCCAGCAATATCATCAAACCAACCACATACAGGGAGTGCAGAATTATTAAGCAAGTTGTATTTTTGAGGATCAATTTTATTATTGAACAACAACCATGTTCTCAATGAACCCAAAAAACTAATTAATATCAAAGCTGAATATTTTTGGAAGTAGTTTTTAGTTAGTTAGTTAGTAGAGCTATTTTAGGAGGATATCTGTGTGTGCAGGTGACTATTATTGTGCATAATTATTAGGCAACTTAACAAAAAACAAATATATACCCATTTAAATTATTTATTTTCACCAGTGAAACCAATATAACATCTCAACATTCACAAATATACATTTCTGACATTCAAAAACAAAACAAAAACAAATCAGTGACCAATATAACCAACTTTCTTTGCAAGGACACTCAAAAGCCTGCCATCCATGGATTCTGTCAGTGTTTTGAGCTGTTCACCATCAACATTGCGTGCAGTAGCAACCACAGCCTCCCAGACACTGTTCATAGAGGTGTACTGTTTTCCCTCCTTGTAAATCTCACATTTGATGATGGACCACAGGTTCTTTATGGGTTCAGATCAGGTGAACAAGGAGGCTATGTCATTAGTTTTTCTTCCTTTAGACCCTTTCTTGCCAGCCACGCTGTGGAGTACTTGGACGCGTGTGATGGAGCATTGTCCTGCATGAAAATCATGTTTTTCTTGAAAGATGCAGACTTCTTCCTGTACCACTGCTTGAAGAAGGTGTCTTCCAGAAACTGGCAGTAGGACTGGGAGTTGAGCTTGACTCCATCCTCAACCCGAAAAGGTCCCACAAGCTCATCTTTGATGATACCAGCCCAAACCAGTACTCCACATCCACCTTGCTGGCGTCTGAGTCGGACTGGAGCTCTCTGCCCTTTACCGATCCAGCCACGGGCCCATCCATCTGGCCCATCAAGACTCACTCTCATTTCATTAGTCCATAAAACCTTAGAAAAATCAGTCTTGAGATATTTCTTGGCCCAGTCTTGACGTTTCAGCTGGTGTGTCTTGTTCAGTGGTGGTCGTTTTTCAGCCTTTCTTACCTTGGCCATGTCTCTGAGTATTGCACACCTTGTGCTTTTGGGCACTCCAGTGATGTTGCAGCTCTGAAATATGGCAAAACTGGTGGCAAGTGGCATCTTGGCAGCTGCATGCTTGACTTTTCTCAGTTCATGGGCAGTTATTTTGCGTCTTGGTTTTTCCACACGCTTCTTGCGACCCTGTTGAATATTTTGAATGAAACGCTTGATTGTTCGATGATCACGCTTCAGAAGCTTGGCAATTTTAAGAGTGCTGCATCCCTCTGCAAGATATCTCACTATTTTTGACTTTTCGGAGCCTGTCAAGTCCTTCTTTTGACCCATTTTGCCAAAGAAAAGGAAGTTGCCTAATAATTATGCACACCTGATATAGGGTGTTGATGTCATTAGACCAACCCCTTCTCATTACAGAGATGCAAATCACCTAATATGCTTAATTGGTAGTAGGCTTTCGAGCCTATACAGCTTGGAGTAAGACAACATGCGTAAAGAGGATGATGTGGTCAAAATACTCATTTGCCTAATAATTCTGCACTCCCTGTACAGTACAGTACTGGCCATAGCAAAACAGCCCATGGTGAAAGCATAGCAGCTTCAGCAGCAAATCCATATTATATGATTTTGTTAGATATAACCTTAGCTCTCATCAGTACTTTAAATAAAAAAAAAAAAAGGGCAGCAGGTTTTCATACACACAGCATAATCTTAAAGACTCTTTTCAGACTTCAGACTGTTTTGAGAAATGTTTTCCTCTTTCACATGAAAAAGTAGCCCGACTGTGAGAGATGCCGAGCAATTAAGATGTTAAAAGAGCTTACTGAAGAATTTTTAAACTAGACTTTTATCGATTTCACCCATAACGCTCACACCACTGAGTGCATTTTGCAATAAATATGGGACGTACCTTTAAAAACAAATTGCATAAGAGAAATAATTGAGGAAATATCACTTGTAGACAAATTCAAATGGAAGAAATTCAAAGGAAACTTCTATCACCAAGTAGACTTTCTACTTTGTGCAGAACAATTGATTATAGAAGTATAATTATTTTAGCTTCAGAGGGTATCAGCCTTGTTATTACCCACATTTGTAGCAGCTGAGCCAGGCAGACGTGGCTTACTGTATCTTGAACGGCTCTGTCGAGCCTGCCGTGCCCCGGGGGTTGACTCAAGTTACACACATCTCTCCATGGCCCCTGCGCACAAGATACTGAAGCTCTTTAATCTGCTCTCTTCAATTATGTAATTATGAGCAAGTTTAGATTAACTTGCGAAATGTGTGTGTTTTTGTTGTGAGACTGATTCCACGGGGTGAAGTGCAAACACACACACATACACCATTATCTATGGTGGATGCACTTCATCTTCCCCGAAACGCTGTGGGTCTCTGTGACATTTAGACAAAAAAAAAACAAAAAAAAAAAACATCATGATTAGATTGAAATACCTAATTAAATTCTAAAGCCTGTAGCTGCACCTTCATGCACACACACGTACACACACTCATCCAGCCTTTTTTAATGGATTTTTGAGCACTTCATAATGAAAAGCAGTATTTTTTTTTTTGTCACACTGTCCCCTCAGTTCTGAACCAACTAATGACTTTAACTCTAATGAGAACTTTACGTGTTGTGGTCCAACACACTTAACACTGTGCAAGGGTATTAAGCACTAGATTAATTAATCATTCTTCAAATGGCTCCTGTCGGCCACAACAGTTAACAGTGTGTTCGACTCAGCTGAGCTCTCAAGCGTTCAGCCGGCCGATTGAGGGGTGATGATGTTGCATTTAGATCAAGATTAATGTGATTAGTTGTGCAAAAAATAAGTGCACCTGCGCATCTGATCTACATCTGTGTTTTTGCTTTTGGAGCTCTCCTAAGTATTGTCTGCTTCCCTCACTCTTCCTCCACTCATCCTCATTAAGAAATTGGTCTTTGAACCCACTGAACCTATTTTAAGCATCCCAGTGAAGTGTCAGTGTAAATGAACATTAAAGGTTCATGCCTCTTTGCATGACAGCACAAAATCCAACGATGCTCCTCTCCTTTCTGCTCCGTGGACCACACTGTTAGAACTACAGCCAACTTTTATCTTCTTTTCAGCTGTTGAAGATAAATCGGATAATTAGTTGATCAAATTGTTTTCGTGAAGTGGAGGTCAGTAGAGAGTAGAGATGCGGGTACTGGTCACTTTCATTTATTTAAACTCTGTAATTTGAGATTATCAATTGATTTGAGCTATTTGGATTAGTTACATAAAAAGTCACATAAGCAGCTGTTATTTTAATGAACCAGACACGAATCAACATTTGGTTAAATATATGTATTGGACAAGACTCCTGGCAGATACACAGTATTAAAGGCTTCACATCAAAATAAGCTTTGATCATAGCATCTCTACTTAATGCTACATTAATGGCATGTTGCCTGCAGTTACATATTATATTTACCATACATACATCAGGGTTGTATGAGTCAGAATCAGAAATAAGTTTATAACCAAGCAGGTTTCTGCATACAAGGAATTTGCTTTGGTTGGTTGGTGCCACAAAAATAGGATGATATATGAATTTAGAAAAAAACTAAAGACAAACAGAAAGTCATAAATAGACAGAGGTCATAAATATATCATAACCGACAGAAGAGAGAAACAGAGCTATGCTTTGAAATTCACTAAAAGACTCAAACAGAGGAGCAGAACAGCAAAAGGGGCGCTAATGTGGTGCAGTGGTAGTGGGCTGTGGGACCAGAGAGAGTGTCAGCGAGTGGACCTGGGTTTTGTTGATCAGCCAACAGCAGAATCTCTGTTTTAAACAATGTCAAATTTCCTTGAAGCAAAAAAGTCCCTGCAGTAAACATCACACATGCTGCTACTGTTGCACAGTTGCTGCAGCGTTTCATTTACTGTAACAAATCTCCATTAAATGCAACACTAGCTGACAGGCCGACATGCACAGTAGCTACTTAACTACTATTAGCCAACTGCTGCTCACTAAATGTCTTTGAATCATCATCTGAGAACTTGATTACCAGAGGGATTACATTTTATTCCTTCTTAATTTACATCTTAATGACGTGGAGGTCGCAGCAAGGTCAGACATATCCTGTTGTACTCACCGTGTTCATTAGTGTTTCTGAGCTTGGATCTTCAAGGTGTTAAGACCATCTGCCAGCTGACAAAAAATCATACATCATTTCTTCATTATAGAGCTGTTCATTTGAGCTGAGTTGATATTTTCAAATGACCTTTTAGCTTGATGAGAAACAGAAGTGTTTTCAGCCTGAATATTTCATGCAGTTTCTAAAAATACTGTTCAGCTTTGGATAGTGATTAAACTTAGAAATCTACTAACATGTTATGCTATACTTATACCAGTTCTTATTGAAACAGGCTAAATAGGGTTTACAAATGAGCTAATAAAGTCTTTAGGCAAGACCTCCTTACACTTGCCTTTGCCTATTACCTCTCTTGGAAGTCACTTTAGATAAAAGTGTCGGCCAAATGACTAAATGTAAATGTAATAAACAAAATCTGTTGGAACATATTTGGTAGTATACTGCAGGACTATTCAGTATTTTAGTTGTGCATGCATGTGTTTAAGCGTGTAGTGTTCGAGTGTGAGCCTCAGAGGGGATGGTAATATATTTTTAGGCAAAAGCTTTTTCCCAGCCTGTCACTTGAAAGCATGTCAAAGTAAGAAAGAAAATATCTCCCTTGTTTTGTTTCTTTATCATTTGAAGTAATAAATCTGCAGCTGTATGTGTCCACGTGTAACCGTGACAGATGGGTGTGACGAGATTGTACTTAACAGACTGTGGCTCCTCTTCCTCCTTCACCTTCTTCCTCTCATCCTCCTCTCTCCCTGTCTCTCTTCGGGAACATACGGTTTTGGTTTGCTTGTCAGAGCTGTTTGATCAGAAGTAGTCTGCAGAGGATCTGTGCTTTGAACTGACTCACAGCTGTGGCAAGTTTCTCTTCTGTCTATACTCTGCTCATAAAATAGCATGGAACACTCTGTGTGCCCGGTCCGTTTTTATATGTGGAGGCGAGCTGCATGCTGTTTCTGAGAAGTAAAGGGTTATGTTCGTCAGTATAGATCACAATCTGCGGATCTGTGTGTCTATGAATATCTCTGCATGCCACCGTGTCCATGCATAAGTGCATAAACATGTCTGTGTCTATTTAATGCCCTCCTGTCACATTCCCTCGGTTTGACAGGTGTACTTTCTGATCTGTGCTGTGTGCCACACTGAGGTAAAGCAGACAAGCTGCGTCTGGACATCAGTGCAAACGGTATTGCATGGAGCTGGTGCTACAGCCGTCTTCACACGCCTGTCACTGGTTAGGGGTATTCATCTTTTTTTCCTCAAACATTGATCATAGAATCAGGCCCGCGTCCATAAGACATATGACAGCACACAGTCAGAACCCGACTCATCTCTTTCAAAGACACCCCGCCTGCGTTCCCTTTCCTCCGTCCTTAACAGTGTACTCCCACAGCTTTCTTTCAAAGAATTTTCTTTTCACCCTCCTTCTTCCTCCCGCTTGTGTCTCACATTAAAACATCTCATCAGAACCACTCTCGATGGATGTCTTCACTCTCTCGGCGTGGGGAAGGCAGCGTTTTCATGTCGGAGTAAACAGTTTCAAAAGAGCCTGCGAATTATTTGTACATAAGGCTATAGCTGTGGTTGTGTCTGTTTGCATGGACAAGACTTTGTTTTTGTTTTTTTTCTTGTGCGGCTCAGTGTGCGGTTCTGTCTCCATCCAGCATGCTGTTTCATCCCAGTACATCCAGTGCTGAGTTCCCGTGTGATGGCAGAACATATTTATGTTTAATGTGCAGGCAGTGCCCAATTACTCGGTGCCCACAGCTATACCTAGAGACTTTGAAGAGGCCCCTTTTATACCAGACTCATATGCCATGATGTTGTCATCTGCCTCAGACTTGCTTGGTAAGATGGCGTGGTGTGGGATCCCCTTTAAGGACACCGATTGCTCATTTCCTGCTCTGGCACTGTGGACATCAGTTTTTTTGCTTTGGGGTGAATTTCCCCCTGAACAGTCATTTGAGTCCCCTGTCTTGGTTTCTCGTTTATTTCCGAGACTGAATATTTGAGATGACTCTGTTAAGAGCAGAGGGAGCATGAACACCCCTCCTCTTTGGTGCCTCTTCATCCCCTTTTTCCTGCCCTTCTCCTGGAGGCCTTTAGGGAGAGCAGCTGAGTCACTCTCTCCTCCCTCTCCTCATCCTTAATCTGTTCTTGCTCCTCCTTCCTCCACCTTCCTTCTGTTTTCTCTCACTAACCCTTCAACACAGGAGATGACAACTTGTGTCAATTGCAAGGTTTGCTGCAAATTTAGAGCCTCAGCTTAGCGTCTGTGGATTGTTTTGTGCAGTTAGAAGAACTGATGTGTGCATATTGGCGATGGTGCTGTCAGCATGCATGTTCCCTTTTAGACGCTGATATTAGTCAGAGTCGTAGCATGGACAGCAGCAGCAGCAGCAGCAACACTTTCAGTGATGGAATCTCTCTGGAGTTATTTACGCCAGAGAGATAACAGAGTGCGACTGTCAACCAAGCATCCGATGACACACACACGCAGATACAGTCTGTTTCTCTGAAGTGCAGGGTTCTGTCAGGATGTATAATCCCTCATCACTTTCTCGAAATCATTTCACATCTCTGATTTCTGTTTCTGTCATTCGGTTAAAAAAAAGTTCTGTATATATTTATATAGTGATCGGCTTTCTTGTGTCTGATGTGTCTGAGAACATCTTTGTTTTCGCTGTTCTTATTTTGTTGACTTTTTTTTCCACATAGTCAGCACCTTCACACATGCTCGTCTTATCTGCCACCTCTTCCCCTCTTCAAACGCTCGACTTCTTGCCGTCTTTTAACGAGAAGCTCGACGTCGCATTAGTTAATTTTTCACAGCATCTACTGCTTCCTCTAGTTCAGGTCATAGTTATAAACAGACAAGCATCTCCTCATTATTCAACCTGCACAATAAGGAAAACAGGGGAGAAGAAACACATTTGTGATTTTGTATTCATTTCTGTGAATGCAGAGAACTCAGTGTGTGTTTGAAGATTAATCAACAATTAGCTGTTGTGTTGCATAGTGAGGTTCTCTTTGTTTCTCTTTGCCACAAGAGTAGATTAAGTACCAGAGTTGTTGTTTAAGATCCTATAATTGCCTTACAATTCGTCTTGTAATTAACACTCATGGATAATTACACTAGAATTCCAACCCTCGCTATTCTCACATTATTAGACTCACGTACATGTACATGTAGACACACGTGTGATTGTCTTTGTATATATTTACTACTTTTTATTGCCTTGTGAAGGCTGCATGTAATATGCAGTAAAAAGAGACTTCTCACTTCACGATTTACATTTGTTAGAGCCGATGCTGGGTCTGACTGTCTGAGCTTTTGCTGTCTTGACTGCAGCGAGATTAAAGCTGAGTGGAGGAGAGATGGGAAGTGGACTGGGCAGTGTGGCAGTTCCCAACGGCACAGGATTAGAGGTTGGGACAGTGAAGTAGGCCATACAAACAGGCACAGCCGAAATATGGACAAGAGACTATAACATAGACAGAACTGGATGGCACAGTACATTTCATCAGCGTGCCATTATGCTGTAATCCCAAACCAGCCGCTATGCTGGCAGCATGTATGTCGCACAGGGATACACTTGTGGATATTGCTATTTTCTGCCTTGATTAGAAATAAAAACACTTTGATGTCAAATGTGGCCTATTTTCTCATGGACTGTATTTTGGTGCAAGATTGCTTTGCTCATGTCAGATGTGTGATTGAAAATATGAAAGCGACCATTCTGATGTTTTGTTTGCATTTTATGGAACAAAGACGCGGCAGATAAGAGCAATAAAACAACATGACAAAGCTATGTAGATAAGTAGGTGCAGTAGGATTTATTTTAAAAAATGGTTTAGCTGTTGTTTTTCACTTGTTAATACTTTGTTGTATCCATAATAGAAATTCAAGAAAGGCAGAAGATAGAGAGCTTTTGTTTTTTAGATACTTACTTGCCAGAGGTAAATTATGTGTAAACTGTGAAAAGTTTATCTTTGAAGGAACAGAACTGACCTGGAGCATTATCACAGACATACACACAAAAAAGAAAAGGCACTTAAAGAAAAGATGTTCAAACTTAAGGACATATTCAGAAATGATGAAATGTATTTGTTTTTGCTTTGTTGCCATTCAGATTTTACTATCTAGATGAACTTCCAAATTAATGTACAGTGAAACCAATACGATATGGAAAACGAGCAGCTATAATAAGACAGAAGACATACAAATTGTCTGAGAACTGAAACTGAGATTGTGAACAGTTACTTCGAAGCAGATGTTAGTTTTGAGCAGCTGAGATGTTGTCGACTCAACAAGCCGAACTACATGAACTGACATGATCCACAATAACAACACATCACTAGGTTTCCTTCCTGTTCAGTGAAAATCATGAGCGTGTGCAGTTTAGTTCAAAGTCAGTGAAGACAGATGGAAATGAGAGGGGCGAAGAGGCTGGGAATGCCAGCCAGCATCGTGTCACAGCAGAAAAGCACAGTAAGAGCCTGTTTCAAATTTCTGCTTGTGAAGGGCTCTAATGCTTTACTTTATATTATTCTATTTCAGACTCAATACAAGGAGACGAGAATGTAATTAGCACTCACAAGGAGCTGTTGAGGGACACGTTGCAGTGAACTCTACTCTGGAGGTAACATGGTGATTGTCAAGCACTTTTACTTCATTAATACAGATGTAAATACAGAAACACACACACAGACACACATACATATATAAATATATATTATATATATATATGCAGTGTCAAGAAATGTGATTTTCTGCATTAATATGTTATAAAATCTGATCTGATGTTTCTATAAGTCAAGAGTATTAACAAATATAAAGTACTTAAAATAATACAAGACAAAAAAATCTGTTCTTTCATTTCATTATTGAGATCAACCATAAAAACCTCATAATGCTAGTGGAAAAAGTATATGAACGCTTACAATTAATAACTGCATGACCCCCCCCTTTGCAGCAATAACCTGAACCAGGTGCTTCCTGTAGCTGTGGATCAGACCTGCACATTGTTCAGCAGAAGTTTTAACCCATTCTTCCTGCAGAACTGCTTTAGCTCTGTCATATTCTTTGGACGTCTCATGTGTGACTCTCTTCAAGTTGTTCCAAAGCATCTTTATGGGTTGAGGTCTGGGCTCTGACTTGACCACTCCAAAAGGCGGATTTTGTTTTAGTGAAACCATTCTGTTGTTTGTTTTGGTCATTGTCCTGTTGCATCACTTAGTTTCTACAGAGTTTCAGCTGAAGTACAGACATCCTCAAATTATCCTAAAGAATTCTTGATACACTCGGGAATTCATCTTCCCCTCAATCACTGCAAGCTGGCCCGGCCAGCAAAGCAGGCTCAAATCATGATTTTTCCTCCTAAATACTTTACGATGATGTTTTTATTATGATATGCAGTGACCTTTTTATGCCAGAAGTAGTGTTGCATGTTTTCTCCAAATAGATCAATCTTAGTTTCATCAGTCCACAGAACATTTTGTCAATACTGCTGTAGAGTGTCAATGTGCTTTTTCGCAAACTTCAGGCATTCAGCAATGTTCTTTTTAGTAAGCAGCAGCTTCCTTTGTGGTGTCCTGCCATAGACAGCCTGTTTGTTTAGTGTTTTACCTACTGTAGACTCATAAACATGGATGTTAGCCAGTTCCAATGATGGCTTCAAATCTTTGGCTGACACTCAGGGTTGTTTCTTTACCTCATTAATGAGTACTTGTGGTGCTCTTGGAGTCATTTTGACTGGCCACCCACTTCTTGGTAGAGTAGCCACAGTCACAGTATGTCTCCATTTGTAGATTTGTTTTCCTAACTGTAGACTGGTGAAGTCTTTGACATCACTTTGTAACGCTTTCCAGCTTTATGTACATCGTCAATTCGCTGAAAGATCCTCTGAAAAAGCTCCTTTTGGCGAGGCATGCTCACATAAGTGTAGTCTTCTTGTGCAGTTCAAACTCAAACAGTTCAAGTGGTGTTTGTCAGTAGTAGTAGCTCTAGTCCACACCCTCAACACCTGAGTCCAAGGGTTCACATACTTTTTCCAGTAACACTATGATGATTTTATGGTTGTTCTCAATTCTTTTGGAGTTATTATTTTAGGCATATTATATTTCTTAATACTCTTGACTTAGATGAAGATCAGATCAGATGTTATGACAAATAAAAGCAGAAAACCACAAAATTCTAAAAGGTTAAATAATAAAAAAAAACATCTGTCAGCTGTCTCCCCAGATGAAGTGTTATCAGTCTTCTCGTTTAAAGAGAAGAGTTGATCGTGACTCACTTGGTAGGGCAGCCGTCTACAAACCCCAGGGTTAGTTGTTCCATTCCTGACATGACCAACATTTATGCTAATGTACCACACTCATCCTCCTTGCTCTCATCCCTCCTCACATCCTCCCCATCCCCATCCTCGTCTTCACTTTCACTTTTTCTTCTTTACCTTCCAGTCAGTGTGGTGTCGTTACTTTAGGTGTCCAGTTTGTTGCAGGACCAGCCAACACCCCTGACAACCAAAGTCACCTCCACAGGGTTGTCATGAGACAAGCTGTGTTTGTGTCAGCACGGGGACATTTCACTGAACTTGTTTAACATGTGCTCTGAAGGTGAAACACCTCTACAGACTCCCCTTAGATGTACTCGAAGACGTGTTGAGGTGAACTTTTCTGTTCTTTTGAGTTCTTTTGTTTTAACTTTCAGTCACTTTTGGTAATGTTGCATATTTCATTCGAGTTGAGTGAGTGTGTGTGGTCCCTGAGTTGTCTCTCTTTCATCGTGTCTGTGCCCATCAATCATCTTGAAGCTGGCCTTTTGAAAATGTCAGTAGCAACCTGCTAAAGGAGTTTAAAAGGATTCCTCCTGCTACATTTTCAGCTGTAGTTATATTTATGCTTCAAATCTGTTTTGAGATATGACAATTAAATTGATTTACTTCTTAGTTTTTGTCACAGATGCAGAACAAAGTGACTTCCTTCAGATATTACAGAGAAGCACTCATTCTGCCTACTGACTCTACAGAGATGAAAATAATAAAGCAACTATGGCTCAGTCAATCAATGAGACTGCAATAGCAAACCAATGTTACTCTACAGTTCTTCTGAGCTTGACTGAGCTTATTAGCCTTATTCAGCTCGATTTGATTATCCGGTCAACAACTTTACTGTTTAGATCGATTTTTACATGACATGATTGTAGCCTGCATCGGACATGTGTTTCTACTACATGCTACCTGCTGGTGAATGTAGGTTACGTTTAGTTTTAGCATTTAGAGGGTAAAGTCAACAGACAAAAAAATGAGTCAATCTTTAACCCAAAATTCATTTCAATTTAGTTTATTTATATAGCTTCAAATTACAACAAAAGTCACCTCTAGGCACTATACAATGTGAAGTTTAAGACTTTACCAAATATAACAACATAACCATATACAGTGTAGATAGATGACATGTCTCCAAATGAATGTTTCCTGTCTGCTAGATGTACAGTATGAGCTGAAACTTTATTAAATAGTTTCCATAGAAAACAAAGTGTTGTCCACTTTCCCCAAATGATGAGAACTAATCATAATTTATTGCAGCTATGCGCTCGTCTTCCATTTGGTTAGGTGAATGCATTCACCAGAAGTCAGTTTTACTTCTCATGTGGTCATGCGAAGAAAAGTTTAAATAGCTCCTGGAGAAAAACCAGTGTCTCACTTATAAAAGTCTTAGCTGTCTGTGCTTGGGAGCAGTCTAATTGGGCTTTTGACAGTTTATGTTAGACAGGCAGTGGCTCAGTCAGCTTATCTCTTGAACACTGAGGACGGACAGCTGTAAGATCTAATATGATGTGAAACGCGCAGACTCCCAGCTATCTGCTCCATCTGTCTCCCTGCTTATAACAAGTGTCTTTCTCACCTGGGAACTCCAGCCACACACAGACCGATCGGCCTGATTCCATCAATGCCTTTCAACTATGTCTCTTCCTGGTTTATTACTCGGACAGAACTTTCTCCACCCCGCTGCTGTCAAGTGATGAATTATGAATAGATGTGAATCCAGCTGTACCGCCAGCCAGGCCTGAGGATTTCTTTCAATTTGCACACTGCTACGCTTGCTCCCTCGCTGGCTCACACCGTTAGTCAGACTTCTTTCTCAAGGGACCTCGAGGGCAGTGTTAGATTGCTGCCTGAAACTGTAACCCCACCAATCATGTACAAAGTTTGAGAAATTAATCTGCATGCTTGCTCCCTGCACTGGATAAAGTTACACAGTGTTGCTGCTCCGGTGTTTCACTCGTACTGTACATGAATAGGACTGCTTCTTGCACATTAAGAACATCAGATAACATTTCTCATATTCCTTCTGGAAGGAAGAGGAAGCTGCAGCGCATGTATGACCCCTCTCAGAAACTCATTGACTCCGGATAACAGGTTGTAATTGGCCTGGTTGATGAGCAGGCAGTGAAAGTGAAGTAGAAAGGACACGGAGCCTTTTAATGAAGCCAATGAGAAGGACACAGAGAGCCTGCGGAGTTCAAAAAGGATTAGAGCAGGCTTCAGCAGATTTAGGCTTGTGATGCTTCCACAAGACTCTCAACCTTCAGGGGTGAAAAAGGACGAGGAAAGAGAATTGATGTCCTTTACAGGGATATGTAGCAATGGCGATTTCTTCCTTCCTGCATTATACCTTTATCTTTGTCCGCTGTCCATCTGGACATGGACAGTAAGATTTTTCTAAAGGTCAGGTCCCCAAGACACTATCCTTTTAATATACAATTCAAACACGTTCCACAGATTGAGGATAGTGGTTTGAGTGTGTGCGTGCCGATTTCTGTGCCTCTGTGCATTCAGCTGTTTTCATGTGTAAATTGTGTGTGCGTGCATGATGTGAAGTGCAAACAACCATAAGCATGTGATGTGTTATGCTGGTCTAATATGCCCCATATCTGCCTCTCTGGATATGGCAGCGAGTGTGAGAGCGACAGAGAGTCGAGCCAGTTGGCATGGAAAGATCCGAAGAGATTGAAGCGATGGCTGGAGACGTGGCAGACAGGCCAGCCAGGCAGGAAATAGATGCCAGCAGGGACACTGATCACACTCACCTCCATCTCTCGATGACTTTGTCTTTCTGGCCCTTGTCTCTGTGACATGTATCTAACTGCTTTGGTGAGACAGATAAACAGGTGCAGTAGTGCCTTTATGGGGGAAATTTGTTCAAATAAAGGGTCACAGTGTGTAAAAGGAGGAAAATTTAGGATGTTTTCTTTTTTGAGGTGGTGAAAATGACTCCTATGAATCTTTGACCTGAGGTGTTTTATTCATGCTGGGCTAGAAATTGATTTCCTGAGGGGTAATTTTGTTTTGGCCTGGGGTTTCCTTATTGATTTATTGCTGCTTACTTGTTTTTGTATGGAGAGACTATGCTGAGATTCCCCAGTATTTGTTAATTTTGCCATAAACACTGAGGCCAGATGATGAATTGTCACTGTTTGTACAAAATTACAACCGTGGGGGTCTGCTGTGTCTGAATTAATTTGAAAGGAGTGAAAACAACAGCAATGTTCTCTGGTAAATTGGCTCCACTTCTGTATTTCACCAGCGTAATGGAAATAGAAGAGGATAGTGTACAGTAATAGTTTGAACAGGTTCCATGCATATTAAACCAACCAAAGGGGAGACGTTGTTGACCAGCCATTTACTCTGAAGTTATAGCAAGTAGTGTAGTAATGGCCGTTTCCGAATCATTAAATTGTGTATTTGATCAGGGTACTTCAAGGACACAAATCTTGTGGTAAATGGCCCCCGACACCTTCAAACTGGATTGTCTTATTCCATCAGCCTATCAGTAATTGCTAAAGCAGCAGCCTAGTAACACATTCTTTTATATTTTCCTTCTGTTCAAAAACAACCCCAAAAGATTTAGACAAGGACAAATGAACATTTTGATCTGTTCACTGAGCACAAACAATCCGTTCGTTGTCCCAGTTCCCCCAATTATGCCTTTCTTTCCTTGTGGTCTGTCACTTCTCATTGCTAGTGCTGTTGTGTAAGTAGCCTGAGAGTCTGTCCTGGGGAGGGGGGACTGCTGGTTGACTGACACACTCTGATCACAAGGACTTAAAAAGAGGATGGCCATTTAATAGGCTAGCTGCCAGTGACAGCCTTTCCAGCCTGTCCTGTGTGAAAATACTGACGGATGACTGACACCGTCGTTCCACCGTGACACCCGCAGAACCACGGGTGTTCCAGATGTCTCCAGATTGGCATCATTGTTTGTAGTTTTCTACCACACTGACATAGTGACATTTAAGGGAATGACGCAAACACTTTAAACTGTGGATGATGGCATAAAATGGAAAATATTGGCTGTGGAAAACAGTGGGCGATTTAAAAGAAGAGTTTGACATTTCCAGAGATGCACTTGCTACATACGCAGCTGCAGGTTGTTAAACACAAAGCTGGAGCCTGGAGAGGGTTAGCTTAGCATAAAGTGTGAAAAAATCAACTTCGACCACCTCACAATTTTTCTAGTTGTGTTCAGCTCACTCTGTTATTTCTGTTTATTTTACCTTTATAAAGAGCCAGTCCAACTATTTCTCCCTGTTTCCAGTATTTATGCTATGCTATGTTAACCATCGCCAGGCTCCAGCTTCATATTTACAATACTGACTTGATAGCATTCAGAAATGAATAAGGCCATTTTCTGAAATGTTTACCTATCCCTTTGAGAAACCTGACTAACATGTAGCAGCACAGACTGGATGCTTTCAGAAAGATTCACTCCTGAACACGCGTAAATTAAATTTCCAGAGTCATTTGGAGAGCGTTTTGTGTCATATGAGTTGAAAAATTATAGTTAACTTATAGGAGAGAGCTAAAATATCAAATATGAATAATGAATAATTACTATTATTACTATAATTGGATTTTTAATCATCATTAGTTTCAGCCTGAGCTCTCAAGTCTCATGAGACCTTGAAATAAACAAGCACGGGATAAATAAGTCTGCCACCCATGTAATAGGCCTAAATTGATGGATCACAGTAATGAATACTGTTACAAAACGTCGCTAATGGAAGTGTGTTAGGTCATGTGTTGATACAATAACAATATTGCTGAGGGTGGTAAAAGCCTTGACTGGCACGACTGAGTGTGTGACCGGGAGAAGATGTGTCACCCTGCATTACAGTGATGGCCCTTGGGCCCTCAGAGAGTGGCATCGAACTTAATGTTCTTTTGAGCCATAGTTCCTTCGTGTTAACGCAAACTGACGGTGTTTGGAGGCATCGGGTTGTGTGGGAGCCCCAATATTTGTTTTAACCTTCAGTTGTGAACATGCCTCAGTGCAAAAGGATAAAAGGGAAATCCAGGTCAGATCCTGTCATCACAGTGAGTCAGCAAGACATTACAGCCTCAACTGTCCCCTCTCAATATGCTTATTAAATGATTTCCATGAAGAAACATTAATAAAACAGTACATTTCTATTATGAGAAGAGGTATATAATTAAAAGTGTTACGTCTTGATTGCTGTCAGTTTTATTTCTGTTATTTGTCATGTAAATGTTAGTTGTTGACTATTGATTTCTATAATGCTTGTGCCTCTTGTTTGGTGTTAATGCTGTATAGTAGCTCTCACTATTCTAGGAAGGAACCTGAAATATCTACTGGAGCTATTTTGGTGGAATAAAGCCGATCGACTGATGTCCAGATATCCCTAAGACTTTCCCAAATGCATAAAAAAAAGTAAAGGAACACTGTTTCTTTGTTAATACTCTTGACTTAGATAAAAATCAGGTCATATTTTATTACAAATTATTGCAGAAAATATAAAATTTCAAAGGGCTCACACACTTTTTCTTGGCACTGTACATATGTACATAGCTCTGGTCTAAAAATGAAGTAGAAATAGTTTTACAGATTTAGCTCAAACCTCAAACCAAACAAAACGGCACTGTGTTAACAGAAGACAGTGAAGGTCGAAAGCGTAGGTGTAGCATGTACAGGAATCTTGTGTCAAGAGATCTGGTCCCATTATTCTTTAGTTTAAAAAAAAAAAAAAAAAAAGGAGAAGAGATGCTGTAAACTCTTCATGCATGCTGCCCTATAATGTTAATGTTGTTAACACAAGAACAGTACCTCTCTGCTGTAAAAGGATGATCTGGTTACATTCAGGGGCACCTACGCAGCATAGAACTGTATATATATTAATGAGGAAAAGTTTAGATTAATCAGTGCTGTGGTTCCCTTATGTCTTTGGATGGGTGACTATTGCAGCTGGAAAGGTTGTGACAAATTCTTCATGTCAGTGGGTCATGGCCACGCAGCATAATCTTGTAAATTATGTAGCTCCTGGTCATAGAAGCCTTTATGTCCATAAGCCCTGAAACAATTGTCTCCTATTAAACATTCATGGCACATGGCAAGACATATTCTTAACCATGCTTTTGTGCCCTTTGGTTTCACTGGTCATGCTTTTCGTAGGACAGAAGTGCAGTTATCTTTAGTGCTTCACATAAATTTTCATGTGGTCCTGGGGTTTAATGGAAATCTTCGACATATCTGCATCAGTTAACTGATAATGTGTTATTGTGCAGGGGCCAAGGACAAAAGCACATTAAAAAAGGTGAACATGATGCCCCTCATCCATCTTCTCGTGACTTCTCCTGTCATCTCGGTGCCCAAAGCTGCTGAATGAGCCCCTGTGTGGTCAAATGCTAATACACACATGTAAATGCACACTATACAGTGTGTATCTACTCATATATGCACACAGTACAGATGCTTATGCTCCATGCAGCACTTCCAGCTCTCCTGTCTTCTGGCATGGCTCAACCAATACTAACAATCCATCACCAGACTGCAAGTTACATGGACATAAAAAGAAGCAAGCAACACAGTCTTTTTTTATCTCTCATGGACCTTTCTCTCTTGTCAGGTGAGCGTGTATAATGGCCTGTGTATACGAGTGTGTGTGTGCGTGTGTGTGTTCCCTAGACCATGCACTGCCATGGGGCTTCAGGGTCACCCTACACGGATTGATGGGCACTGACGGTGGCTTCCCTCATTGTAAATGTGTTTTCTCCCAGAGTTGCTCTTGCACATACCACCGTCAGAGTCGGCTTATGTAAAGCGTGATGAGTGGGCACGGCACAAATCAGTGTGTGCTCAGCCATTTGAGGAGCTGTTGTGGATGTTATGACTCGCCCTGTGTGCCTTTTTGGAGAGCACTTGGCTACACCTACACACTCTCAAACACACTTCCTGCTCATTTGTCAGCCGTGCCCTACACCTGCAGCAAGATTATCAGTGTGGCAGTCTCACCTTCTGTTCTACTGTGGTTCATTCTTCAATTACTTGCTATATATAGCACACACACACACACTAACTATAACAAATTGTAAAACATCACCAATCTTATCCCTGAACATCTGACATTTTGGACTTGTAAGCTAAGACAGACATACTACTGTACATGTTTGCATTTGCACAAACATCTATTGTCTACTTTGCTACCAGGGTTTATGTGTATCCCTTATCTCTCTTACACACACTTTTTGGATTATTAGAGAAGCTTTATGCATACATTAATGCAATTTGTGCGTGTTTAATGTGTAAGATTTAGCTGAGCATCAGCTGTGCCCTCTGCCTGATCCTGCCCTAATGTCCTCATGTTGAAACATGTGGAAGCTTCACTATCTATTATTCTGACTAGCAGAGAAGGACAGTGTTTGCATAAGGTCCATTAGCTTAATTTGCTGGGTTTCGTGCTCTAATAGCGTCTGTTTAAATAAAAAATGCTGGAGAGCAGGTAAGAGTGAAGTAAAGTCCCACAAATGAATGATGTAACTGTTTGTGGAGGAAGAGGTGAGGGGGGGTTAAAGAGATCTCAGTACATCTCAGAAAGCCCCCTGCCCCTGCAGCTTCACAGCCCACTCCACTGTCTAAATCCGTCTCTGTTGCTATCTGACCTGCACTTGTCTTTTTTAAGCTTAAAAGCCACACTTCTCTCTCTCTCTCTCCCTCCCTCACTATCGCCAGTGTTTGTATGGTAATTGGGCTGTGGTTAAAGAGCACGTGAATTCCAGGTCAACCACTTTACCATCTGTACTTTATCGACTGAGCTGAGGAGGAGCCACTCGGGCAGGAGCTTTAGAGAGAGGACTGCTGGGAACCTGAGGAGAAATAGGCAAGAGTGATTGTTGGATGATTGCTTACCACTTACACAATTAAATCACTGCACTCTGACTGTAATTAAAAAGCTATTAACGTTAAGTGTGTCCAACCTGGTGCAGGTGTGAACTGGTTCTGGCCTTTTTGGGGATAGATGAAAGGGCAGCATGATAAATAGAAGACAGGTTGTGTCTAAGTCCTCCACCTCTGTTGAGAGAGGGAGTGTTGATTTGCACATGCACGGCTTCCCTCACCCCTCTCTCAAACCACTTGTCCTCTTTGTCCAATATTTTAACGTCACAGTCCTCAAATGAGTGTCCTTTATCCTTAAGATGAAGGTACACCGCTGATTCAGGACCTGAGGTGTTACTCCTCCTGTGCTGTGCCATCCTCCTGTGTAGCGGCTGTTTGGTTTCTCCAATGTATAGTTCAGGGCATTCCTCACTGCATTGGACCGCATACACTATATTGCTCATCTTGTGTTTTGGAGTCCGATCTTTGGGATGTACAAGTTTCTGTCTGAGTGTGTTAGTGGGTTTGAAATAGACAGGGATGTTGTGTTTTCTGAAAATCCTCTTCAGCTTATCTGAAACCCCAGCCATGTAAGGTATGACCAGGTTTTTGCGTAGGACCTGAGACTCCGACTGTTCCCTTGTTCTTTTCCTGGAACAGGTTCCTGCTTTGTTAAAGGCCCACTTGGGATATCCACAAGTCCTGAGCGCTGTCTTCAGATGCCTGTCTTCTTTCTTTTGGGCTTCTATGGAGGTGGGGATGTTTTGCGCTCTGTGGTTCAAAGTCCTGATGACTCCTATTTTGTGTTGTAGTGGATGATGTGAGTCGAACAACAGGTACTGGAATCTGAAGACAGCGCTCAGGACTTGTGGATATCCCAAGTGGGCCTTTAACAAAGCAGGAACCTGTTCCAGGAAAAGAACAAGGGAACAGTCGGAGTCTCAGGTCCTACGCAAAAACCTGGTCATACCTTACATGGCTGGGGTTTCAGATAAGCTGAAGAGGATTTTCAGAAAACACAACATCCCTGTCTATTTCAAACCCACTAACACACTCAGACAGAAACTTGTACATCCCAAAGATCGGACTCCAAAACACAAGATGAGCAATATAGTGTATGCGGTCCAATGCAGTGAGGAATGCCCTGAACTATACATTGGAGAAACCAAACAGCCGCTACACAGGAGGATGGCACAGCACAGGAGGAGTAACACCTCAGGTCCTGAATCAGCGGTGTACCTTCATCTTAAGGATAAAGGACACTCATTTGAGGACTGTGACGTTAAAATATTGGACAAAGAGGACAAGTGGTTTGAGAGAGGGGTGAGGGAAGCCGTGCATGTGCAAATCAACACTCCCTCTCTCAACAGAGGTGGAGGACTTAGACACAACCTGTCTTCTATTTATCATGCTGCCCTTTCATCTATCCCCAAAAAGGCCAGAACCAGTTCACACCTGCACCAGGTTGGACACACTTAACGACCCATTTAGGTGTTACGAGGGGGTGGGCTGAGGTGTGATCATTACATCCTTCACATCCCCCCCATCCTTTGTTTCACCTAACGAGCCTATTCAGGGCAAGAGAGCTTTCATTTTGAAGGACAGAGATCACAATTATAAATCAACAGATTGTTTCGTTTAGTTTTATTTAATTGTTATCAAAACATCTCGTTTGCACATATTTAGTATTAACAGGGCAGTTTGGGTAATATTCCTTTAGCAGCTGCTCTTGGCAGTAGAAGAAGAGTGTAGAGTGCAGGTGTTCAAGGTTAATGGCATAGCTCATCTGTACTGAATTTGGTCATCACCAAAAGTGCAGCTGAGGCTCATGTGAGGCTCAGATATTCAGATATACCAAAGTGGTGGATTAATGAACACCAAGACTAAAATTACCATCCCTGGAGCAACACCATGGCTAAAAAAGAATCAATTAACAAGTTTAATTAAGCCTGTAATTTTAGTCACACTAGCTAGTCAATGGATATTAATTTACCTTCCCAAAGCGCAGGTTATGATTATAATCAGCAATATAAAGCAGCTGTGGATAAGATCAAATGGTTAAAACAGGAATATTAATAACAAAGGTTACACTTTAATTGCAAAAATGTTCAAGATTAGGGTAAAGGTCACGGTTTGATCTTAGTGGAAGCACAGGAATTGAATGTCATAGTGGAGCTAGACAAGACCAGGTATTCAACAACAAGCACAGCTGAAGAAGATAAGAAGAAACATGACACATTAAAATGATGACACAACTAACCGGCAGCTCTGTTTGCATCAGCAGCTGTGCAACTGTTCACGTCATAACAGATGATGAAAGTGAGGGCATCAACAATCTTGACTGCTAAAAGCCTCTTTAGTGGACTTTTAACAGCATTGTAGTTCTTATAGTTGTTTCTGTCGAGCTGGAGACTATTAAAGACTACATACAGCTGATACCATGGCAATCTTTCCATGTGACTGCCATTAACCAGACGTGTCTTGAATATTGTAATCAGACTATTTCATGATGCAGTAATTGGAGCATGTCCCCAGGCATTAGTGTAAAATATTAATACTTCACATTACCTCAGTGCTTGTAAATATTAATGGCAATCAGAGCTCCTTTCTTGTATCATCAGTGCTATAAGAAGCTGTGAAATAATGTTTGATTTTAGCAGACACCTGTGGCTTTCAGGAAGTCAGAAACATACAAATTGTAAATATTTAAATTTGTTGAGCCAAAAAAAAGTTTGTTCCTTGTGCCAATGTGTCATTTAAACTTTGAAGCACAGTAAAAGTGTGAGTTAAAAGCATTACAGCAGGACGGGATGAAGCCGTCTTCAGAGTCAGGGCAGCTCCATTAGTCTCTTTCTGAACTTTTACATCCACAGAGACACAAATACACATGTTGCACATTTAAAACCATGCCGTGTGTTAGCAATGCTTAAGTGGGCTGCTGACATTTTACAGTGTGTTGGGCTCTGATTTCTAAATGTGACTTTTGAATCTCACAGATCACTCTTACATTTAGTCACTTTTCCTGTGCTGACATGAGATCATTTGTCCTATTCAGAAAATATTATACAGCTATAAAGAGACATTGTCTTTTCTCATAGACGTTTTGCACAACAGGCAATTTCGCATTTCACACCTAGACAAGCACAGAAGTAAATAATGATGGTTGAATTCTATTTAGTGGCTTCAGTTTCAGGGTCTCTTGTTTTTCTGTGACAATGTCATGGCTTGATGCAAATCTTCAATACAACTAAGTAACTGTTTAAAAACCACAACACTGATAATAAAAGCAGTGTTTCATTTACAGTGTGCTGACAGCTAAAACTACCAGATATGAAAATGTGCTGTGACTAACACTCCAGCACTCTTAACAAAAAACAAAAAAATATATAGTTTCAGAGGTTTTTCAAATCAATTCACAGGCCTTGTGTGTAAATATTGAAGCATTTCCAGAATAGAACATCACTTCAGGCAGTAAAGTTATTTCTAATGCAGAGTATGATGAGTAAATGTTGCCTGGCAACAAAAATACTTAGATATAGAAAGTGACCACTTATCTGATGCTGCTGGATGTGTGAACAATACAGTGGCAAGTGGACCTCCTGGAATGATCGGATTTCTGTATACCTCCATCTTTAAATTTGATCACATCTTTTTAGTTACAATTCTGCACAAACACAAGCGATTTGAATTAATAATACGTTCTAATTTGTTCTTCTCTATAATGAATACTCTATTCAAATATTTCACAGTAAAGGTTGGCAAAAGCTCCCTAATCTAAAAGTACCCACAGTAGTTAATTGGAGTCGGGAGTTAGCAAACCTGGAGTCCAGTCAATGCATTCAGATTATGAGTTAGAGCTTCTTTGTTTTATTTATTAACACTCAAAGATTCTGATTTTGCCATGAACAAGAAGAATTTTCTGATGAGGGAAAAAGTTACCAAGTAAACTTAAAGATAATATTTAGCTTTCAATCCAAACTGCATGTAGACAAGTCAGTGCTGTGGCTACTCTTCCTAGAAGTAGGCGTATACACATGATGACTACAAGACCTAACGCAAAAGGCAGCTCAGTGTAAAGAAGTCCAGAGTAACAACTAGAGGCTTGGAGGAAATCTTAACACTTCTGCTTAATCTGCTGCATGGAGTATAAAGTCTGTGGTAGGAAAACAACAACACAACACACACTGTGAAAATGTTCTGTGGACTGATGACATCAAGGTTAAGTTGCTTCGAAAGAACATGCAGCAAACTGATGCCCTGAAATACAGCATGTAATGATTATCCTAATGGTGAAGTAGAGTTGAAAGGACATCATGAAATGGTGCAGCTTCGCAGCCTCAGGGACTGGACAGCTTGGCATTGTGGGGGGGAAAATTCATTGACAAGCTTATCAAGGTATCCTACAGGATTACATCTTGGTGGCTGTCTGCCAGCTGAAGCTCAGATCATCTTGTACCTTCCTTGCTTCCTTGTAAGGGGTCCCTTACTTCCTCCATCAGCACTTTGAATGTTTGATGGTTATGTGTGTGTAACAAAGGCAGAAAGGATTTTACTGCTTGTGTGCTTTGTCTATTTTTGACTTAGATGAAGATCACATCAAATTTTATAAACCATTAATGCAAGAAACCAGGGACTCTACACTGTTTTTCTTGCCACTGAATGCACTGAAAACAAATTCATAAATAATGAATCTGTTTGACAGTGACAGACAAAAGGCCGTCTGTCTTTTGTCACAGGCAACAAAAACTAAACGCAGACACATGACACAACAGGTAAGACAAAATGGCAGGACATCTTTAACAAGTGTGAGGCAGGTAAGATGCCTGAGATAGTGCAACAAGCAGACAATGTTATCTGTCATACAACCTTAGATATTTACTAAAGAGCCAACAAGGAAATGTGCAGCAGCTGTGCAGGCAGGTGGCAGCTGGCTGAGACGTTCAGGCGAGGTCAGCACACAGAAACAGAAATGTACTGAAGTTTCGCATCTAGCGGACAGGTGTGTTTTTACTGGGGATTGAAACCAGAAGACTAGTTTGAAGCCAGAGAGGAGGGGGCAGTACAAGGAGATGGTGCAGGCGTCGCCATGACAACATTACACTCCTACAGTATTGTAGTTTTCAAGTCAATCGGAGCATTGTGGTTTATATCAGAGCTGCATATTGATTCTGCCTGTAAAACATAGCTGGAATAGTTCAGTCTGGAGAACATTTTCTGATTTCACAGATGAGATTTTACGTTACTTTAGTGAAACATTACACTCTACAAAACAATTTCATGTTTATCTGATGAACAGGGCATGTTAAAAACCTCTAACGTTCAAGTCATTTTATTACACGAAGCAATGATAAACTTTTTATTTAACTGTTTAGGTGCAATTTCTTTATAGTTTTTGCATTCCTTTGGTCAAGTTGTTGTTTCACCGTTACTATATCACCATTTACAACTTACAATACTATACAAGTATAATTTCTGTTAGTGGTAAACCACAACTTTTTAAAAAGAGTAAAGGAAATATCAAGACTGGGTACCAGTTCCTGTCAGTCCTCGACAAGCATTTCCTTTCTTTGAGCAGCACCTTTGCCCTGACCTCTGCAACTACAGAGCTGGATGACAGTAAGGGAGAGCTCTGTTGAACACTTGCTGCGTGATCAAAGAGATGTGGTAGTGATGGTTATTTTTGACTGCAGCTTGCTACCAGGTAACAGTACCCTCTTTGAAGGGGGGTAGGGGGGTGAGGGAGTGTGCTGTACACAGTAGAGTGCACATTGCTCTTTCCACCTGCTGTTGACCTGTGCTGCATTAGCTGGTTGGGGCCTCTGGGCTCACTGGTGAGTGACTGCTACCAGATATGGGTTTGGAAAACCAGCCATGTGACTGACAGGGAAATTCGAGACATTATTAAATGTGGGGAGGGAGTAAGCAGAGAGGAAGTTAGTGGTTACTGCTGTTTCAGGCACCACCCATGGGCTGTTTATGAAAAGGAGTTATGAACATTTGCAGAAGCTGGTGAGTTACTACTGTTTTTAATGGAGGGTGCATGCCTCTAAGTCATGTTGCAGAAGATAAAATGTCAAGTGTTAAAGTGCCAAATGTTAAAAAAATCAAAGTAGGCAAAGTAGGAGGTTAAAGTCCTTGAAACAATGCCCATAGTGCTGCACTGTTTTTAAGTAAAAAGTGAAATTCATTAAAGCCCTCTATGCTGTATCTACTGTGATCTAATCTTGTATGATATCGAATACTTATGAAGACATTATTTCATACTTAGACAAGTTCTCTTCAGCTAGCTCTGAAAATCCTAGTAAGTCTAAAGTCCAGTTCCCTGCAAAGATCGGCCCCTCTTGGAATGAGTTTGATTCAGAAAAATGAATGAATCATCATAATACATTATTAAGTACATGAATGTCCAGTGTCAAGACACTGAATTTATATAAAGACATGCAACAACCCAACTCGCCATATTTACACTATGGAAAAAAAACATTGTGTTGAAATCTATTGAGGCCAGATGAAACATCTGAAACAGCTGCTATGGTAAAGTTTACCATGACATTGAATCTAAAGTGTAATTATTTGGGGAGTTTATTGTCACAGATTCACAATTTCGGTGCTTTTTAAGGTAAAATTCGACAATGTCTCCAGAACAGCTGACATATGTTTTCAGTTATAAAGTCCAAATTAAAATCTGTGTAGATCACACTTTTACTTCATTTTCTAGTGGGCCTTGTTAGATCTTAGTGAATGACACGCACTTTTTGGGCAGCTATGACAGGCTACTACAGTATGTCTAACATATATACAGACAGGGCTGTGTGGGGTGCATCGCTCTCTACCACTGTGCCATTTTTGATACTACTAATGGAATCTCAAAATCTATAAATGTTCAGATTTCGTTGCTTCAAGTGATTATTAAGAATAATGTTCTGCTCATTTTAAGCCTGTCTGATGTCAGACAGGTCGACTTCTCGGCATTTTCAGTGAGTTACATTTATTCAGTGGCAGATTGAGTAATGGGAATATTCATCCATGAGCCCGGCAGAGTGGTAAATTAGAACATGTGCAGAAGGGAAGTATATTGAAAGAGAATAGCTCTGATGACCCATTCCTTTTTTTATTAGTAGGCTATTAGTTATAGATGTGTTTATTGTTACCAATGGGTAGTGTACAAATCTGAGGTCGGGGACTTCCTGATGTATGAACCACTTGAGTTCGCACAGTAGGAACTGCAGCTTTCCAGTATCTTTTAACACACTGTCAGCCTCACCGTTCAGTTCTTATGGGGTTGTAGAATATGTTTTGCGAAGTTACTCTCCTCCCCACTATTTCACAATGGCTTTAAATGGGGATTACTGCCCTGCTGTCAACATCCACCAACAGACAGAAAGAGGGCTGTAGGGAGAGAGGGACTGTGCATGTGTGCGTACTGTATGTCTGTGTGTGTCCTATGAGACCAATAGGCAGGTCAGGCTTGGGAAGCTTTTCTCATGATAAGCCTCATGCCTCAGAGACTTGTGCAAATGATGTGATGGACTAAGTTATTGTGTTGCACTGAGTCAAAGCCTACTGCTATGGTGTGTGACCTCTGTTAGGCATTTACTGAGCTACTATTGACTGGATATATTGTCTTATGTATTGGATTGTTTTAGCTTTAAGTTCAGATTTTATTCAGCCTGTTTATATGCTGGTGTTTTCATCGACGGCCCATTTGTTAGTATTCTGTTTCCCAACACCATTAAAATGGGCCATTTGCTGTTAAAAGTTTGTAAAAGGCTGCAGTTGTTTTCCCTTTTCATGCATTTTAAGATGTCCTCCATTAGGTCTTATGAATGCAATGGATTTTAAATTTTCCTGTTTTCATTTATGATGCATGAAATACCTAGAGATCAAAACAAGCATTATGTAAAAAAAAATGGGCTCTTAGCCGTTAGAGAATTTGTGTATGTGTGTTTCTTGGATATAATTTGAAAACCACTGTAAACCAAACAGTTTCATCTGAACACACTCTCAGGCCTTTGAGGCTCCTCTTGGAGCTCTAGAATTAATTTTACCACTGTGTCGGGTCTATTCAAGTTTGTAATTGTAATTCCACTCATTTAGAGAGTATGATCACTGCCATTGAAGGGGAATTGAGCTGAACTAATTTGTCTCGCTCTCTGTCTCTTTATCATTCCTTCTTATTCCTTCTGCCCAATTTCTCTCTCCCTTTTCCTCTTTCCTCAGGTGTCTGGCCCAGTGATTCAACCCCAGACAGGAGCGGGAGAAAACGGCAGAAAGGAGGACCATGGAGGTGAGACTGAGCCAGGACGTAGGCTGGCTGATGCCTTTCCTGTTTTTGCTACTGATGATCACAGTGTCACACACCCGCAGTCAAGGATGTCCTCAACGTTGTGACTGTATTGCAAAGCTCAAGACTGTGTCCTGTTTTGGTAAACGCCTGTCTGCACTGCCAGATAGCATCCCACTAGACACCAAGATCCTGGACCTATCTGGCAATAAACTTCGCTGGGTGGAGCATGGTGACCTGCTTCCATATCCAAGACTTGAAAAGTTGGACCTGAGTGATAACATTATCAGTGTCCTGGAACCAAATGCCTTTTCTAGTCTTCAGAACCTGCAGTCGCTTTCACTGAGGGGAAACCAATTGAAGCTGGTCCCCATGGGGGCATTCTCTCGTCTGTCCAACCTCACTTCACTGGATCTCAGTGGGAATAAGATTGTAATTCTTTTGGACTTTACTTTCCAAGACCTGAAAAGTCTAAAAAATCTGGAAGTTGGAGACAATGATCTGGTTTATATCTCTAATAAGGCCTTCCTGGGTCTAGTAGGGCTGAGGGAGTTGACTATTGAGAGGTGCAACCTGACGTCTGTGTCCAGTCAGTCTTTGTCTTACCTTCATAACCTGGTGACTTTGCGGCTCCGCTACCTTAGTATCTCTGCCTTAGAGGACCAAAACTTCCGTAAGCTGGGGAACCTGAGGGGGCTCGAGATCGATCACTGGCCTTTTTTAGAGCACATTTCCCCTCACAGCCTGCAGGGTCTTAATTTATCTTGGCTGTCTATTACACACACCAACATCACATCTGTGCCGACCTCTGCCCTTCGCAGCCTGGCTCACCTCACCAGCCTGAACCTCTCCTACAACCCAATCTCTGTGTTGGAGTCCTGGGCACTGCGGGACCTTGTTAGACTGAAGGAGCTGCATATGGTTAACACAAACCTGGTTGCAGTGCAGCCATATGCGCTGGGTGGTCTAAGACAAATCCGCCTACTTAACTTCTCCACCAACAGCCTGGTGACCCTGGAAGAAGGAGCCTTTCAGTCTGTCAACACTCTGGAGCTGCTGCGTTTGGATGGGAACCCTCTGGCCTGTGACTGTCGCTTGCTCTGGATCCTTCAGCGAAGGAAGACCCTCAATTTTGATGGTGCTTCCCCAGTCTGTATGGCACCTGTTGAGGTGCAAGGACGAGCTCTTAACGCTTTCTCTGACTCAGCTCTCTTTGACCACTTTACTTGTCAGAAGCCCAAAATCCGTAACAGGAAACTGCAGCAGATATCTGCCCGCGAGGGACAGGTAGTGTCATTTATTTGCAGAGCAGAGGGCGAGCCAACGCCAGTGATATTCTGGATCTCTCCTCAGCGGCGCCGCATCACCACAAAGAGCAGTGGCCGCCTAACTGTGCTACCAGAAGGCACACTAGAAATAAGGTATGCTCAGGTAACAGATAGTGGAACTTACATCTGCATAGCCAGTAATGCTGGTGGAAATGACACCTATTTTGCCACACTTACAGTCAGTGGGCTGCCGCTAGATGCAGCCCTCATGGCCAACCGTACCTACTACACTGGGGACCTTAATGACACTAATCTGAATGACACCAGAGTCTTCCTGAAGTTCACTCTGGACCTCAAGACCATCCTCATATCCACAGCTATGGGCTGCATTATGTTTCTTGGTGTGGTCCTGTTCTGTTTCATTCTGCTATTTGTGTGGAGTCGAGGGAGAGGGCAGCACAAGAACAATTTTTCCGTGGAATATTCCTTCAGAAAAGTGGATGGACCCGCTGCCAGTGGAGGACAGGGCGGGGCACGCAAGTTCAACATGAAAATGATTTGATTATGTGGGTCCATTTTTCTTATTAGTATTCTTCCCTTGATACTGTTTACAAGCAGTCTTAAGCTAGGGCATAAAGGAACACAAAAACAAGGACATCTATGCTTGCAGAACATTAAAAGACATTATTTATAGGGCAATTATTGAGAAACTGTTTTATTATTAAAAAATAATATTACTTATGTAAGGAAAAAAGGAAATCTGTAAGAATTTGATAAGCTATATTTCTACTGCTCTATGTGTTCACAGTGCAGTGTAGAGGATATCTGCTTTCTATTTAAAGATACTCTCAAAATCTTGAATAGACTCTTTAAAGACCAAGCAACATAGACACCAGAGTCCCACCAGTCTTTAACCTCTACAAAACTCTTTCCAGTTCCTCCTTCCTCACTACAAGGAACTCTGTCCTCTTCATCTTTAAAGGACTTCACCTCTCTGCTCCATCTGAGGTGATTCAAGCTCTCTATTTCCAAACTCATGAATACATAATGGGTGGTGCTCATTGAATGCCAAGGACTTGCCAATATTTATTTGAACAGTTCCAGCTGTATACTGCAAATTTAGACTCAGCCACAGTCAGGATTTTAGAGCACTATCACGACATAAATATAGACACTTTGCTTTTTTGCTGATAGTGGATTCTTACTGAATACAATAGACACCAGGAGACGACACTCTGCACACTGCCAATTTGACCGTAAAGCACCACGTAATAGCACCCACTCTTAAATGGAAGATGGAAGTCAGTTCTCAATGAATATAAGCTGGTCAAAGTTAGTTTGTCACCAAACATAGGTGGTGACATCCAGTGCATGCAAATGCACATTTAAAAGGTTTTCCATTGTTGTGCATCAAGCACATTCTGAAAAACACTTTTATGTTTATGAAAATATGCTAAAGATGAACATGTGTACAGAGCAGGCTTCTTACCTTCAATAATGTATATTATTTGTAAATGAAACATTTGGTAGGGTGTATTCATCCCAACATTGAACATCGTACTGTATAGGTAGAATATCTACTGTATAAGATGTATTATATATTTTGTAATTACTGAAATCTTTGTTGTTGTTTATAGAACTGTTTAGTGATGAATCATGTTTTACTGTTCTACTGTTAAAAATCTCTTTTCTAGTTCGGTGATATCCTGCCCAGTTGTATAGAGAGCTTTTGTAGTCTAATTGTATCACAACACGAGACAGCGACACACCTACTCGTTCCTGAGCTCACACACGGCAAATCACGAAGGTTTTAGTTCACCTGCCCAATTCTCGCTAAATAAACGACAGTGGGGGAGGCTTGGGCTTAACAGCAGTTCACTTCATTGCGTCTCAGATATGCAGGGAAACAAAATGCTAATGTGATGAAGACCTTGCTGGCTGGAATAAAGGTCGCGATGAAACGGAGCCAGAGAAGGGGTGAGATGTTCAAGTAAGACAATGACACTGGCCTGTAACTACATAAGCCTAAAAAGACAGGTGTGCAGCATTCTGTGAAAGGTTAAGGAGAAGTTGTTATGATGGTAATTTCCCTATTCAGCACTAAGGGGAAATTTTTCAATTTGTGACTAAGAAATGCTCTAAAAGTGTTTTAGAATGATGAAGCATGTTTCTGTATTCACTCATGCAAAATAAGCATACGTGTTTATTTAAATGATACATGCTATTTCTGTTAGAGATAATACAATGCAATGTTTTTGATAATAGGAATACAGTCGTGACAACTGAAAATATCATACATGCAAATGCACATTTAGTTGTTATATCATATTGTGTATAAACAAAGGGGCATTTATTTGTTTAGCAGACAAAGACAACAGGTGACCTGCCTGTACCTTTCAAATCTCAAGCCATATCTCTTTGTCTGTGGGTCTATCCTCTAATCAGCAGTGCAGAAGTGAGATCTTACAGTTGCGCTTCAAATACTGAATTTATAACAGTGTTCCTCTGCTGTCCTCTGTTGGCTACATGTGGTATTAAAATCCTCACTGATAAAAAACATCAACAACAACAACAAGAACAACAAAACTCCACAACCTGTAGACTTAACAGGTAGAGGTTCATTTCGTTTCCCAAAATTAAATTATTAAAGTGAATGAGGGCTGACCTGGATGGGTTATGACAGGGATAAAAAAGTATAGAGCATCTCATTAAACATCATTTAGTATAGTTAGTAAAAATGCAAATAACTGTATTTTATTTTGTTGAATTCACTCTGTAAATATGGAAAACATTATGTCTGGAATTTGTGCTAGTTTGTTTTGTATGATATTGTTTTATAAAAAAAAAAAAAGAAGAAGTAGAAGCACACTGTTTATAAAGCATGCTATTTATCTGCAATGATAATGACTTGTTCCATGTCCAGTTTCTATCGCATCTGGTCTCTCAACCCTCATGACAGCAGGCTGAGAAGTCTGAGAGTCTACAATACACTTGTGACCCTGTCACTGTGAGATTTAATGTTGTAAATGTTATTTTGATATGTTTTACATGGGTTTAACATAACAAAAAAATCAGTCAAATCAGAAAGATAGATGTGTGTGAAGGGAATATACTGCTTAGAAGAAACCATTCCTTCCATGATACACGTTTATGATATACCATACTGTAGGTACTGCATATATTGTCTTCTGAGGGTTATTATTGTTCATTTCATGCATTCATCAAAACACAAGATTCTAAAATAAATAAAATTTTATAAGCAGCGGAAAAAACTGGTTTGCATTCGCACTTGGATGTGCTGTTTGTCAAAGGCTTTCAAGGTCTCGACTGATTAGCCATTTAGCTACGATGATCTAATTCACTGAAATCAGTGTAATCTGGAGTTTGACTAAGACTCACTAAGGCCTTCTGTTATTCAGTGGGTAAATGAACTTATACTGTAGAATCTAGTAGGTTAGGTCAAATATACAAACCTCAAAGAGGAAGTGGCAACAGGAAGATGTTTAGCACAAATTTATCTCAATGTGTTCCAGCATCACAATTTTAAAAGTACTACTATTACTTGTCTTGCTGACCTTCACTTTGCCTCCTAGTTTGACACGACGGCACAAGCAGAAAGTGTATGTGCTCCCCTTTAACACGTTTGTGTATGTGTGGCACAAAATATAATTTTGTGGCATCACAGCTAGTTCAGAGGCCAACAATGGTCCAGTGAGCAACTAAAATAAATGTGATGTGAAGCATCTCCTTTGCACATACAGCAAAAACCGGCTTTTGAATTCAAGGATACAGATTTGTGTCTAGAAGTTAATTAAGCAACATTTGCATATTCATAAATGCTTTAATGAGAGCAAAGCCATTCTAATTTAAAGACATTTTAAAGGAAACGTGTTGAAAAATCTGTCGCAAAAAGAAAGCATTGTTTCAAGGAGAGTATTTTTGCATGATTTAAATACATATTTTAATCCTCATGCTCATACAAAGGTCAGTTAAACAATCAGACTGCCGCATTTACAATTTAAAAGTAGGGCAGTACTGCGGTGGAGTGGTTTCCGGTTTCCTCCCAAAGACATGCAGGTAGTTTAACTCATGATTCTGAACTTCCCGTAGATGGGGATGAGAGTGTGAATGATTGTCTGTCTCCATTTGTGCCCCCCCCCCCTCTCTGGTGACCTGCCCAGGTTGTGCCCCATCTTTCGTTCCGTGACAGCCGTCATCGGCTCTAGCACCCCCTTGAATGCCTAAGCTGTCTGAATACATGGGATCAACAGACACCACAACAGCTCTAAAGCACAGATCAGAAACTGCACTCGCGTGCTGAACATCATTCTTCCAGAAGATTTCCCCTTAAAATAATCTGTTAAGTAACATGTGAAAAAGTTACTTGCAAGTATTCAAGCTGCAAGCTGTAGTAATATTACGCTAAACATCATCGTCATTCAGTGACAGTTCAAAGAAACTGCTCCTGTTAGCCCAGAAGTGCTATTGATTTGCAGACCACCCTTTATTCTCAGGAGAGGAACTGTGCAGAAAAATGTGAAGAGCAAACCCTCGCACCTGTACCGTTATCTTGGTATCTGCATGCACCCCCTCCTCTTCAAGAATATGGTGTGGAACAGTGACTCATATGACTATCTCACCTTTTTTCCACATCTCAGTTGACCATATAGTTTTTACACCTCTGATCTGTCAAAAAGCATGTTTCATTTTGTAATAAATCACTTAGATCTTTTGCTTCCTTTCATCTTGAAAGGAAAGTCCTCTTGTCCTGCCCAGCATTTTGATACAGGGTGATAATAGTGTATTGTTAATTGCTTTATTTAATACATGCACTAAAGAATCATCTGCATTTCAGTCTCTGCACTCATTTATTTAGGTTTGTCGTCCCTCTGCATGCTCACAGACGAAGATCTCTCACTTACCTCATGCCTGAAATATTTTGAAATTGGGGGACCTAGACTTTCTGGAAAGTGGTTCCGAGACAACAGCTCATGCACTCAAAGGGTGAGTTGCTCTCACCTTTGGCTCAGTTTCTAGAAGAACCATTCTCGAGATCTTTTTTACTAGAAATCACTGTGAGTAATGTAGATTTTTGCTTCTTATGTAGACTTCAAAGTGACAACCCTGAAACTCTTGTTTAGAGTTGACTGTAGGAGAGGTGGAATTAATACATTAAGCCAACATCTCAGACTAGCAACTGTAAGATGTGTCATCAGCCAAGAACTCAACACCATCACACTATGAAATTACGGTATTAGCTATTTAGATGAGTCCAAGACAGTAGTGGTAAATGCACTGTGCGCTCAGCACCCCAACAGCATATCTTTTATTTGGTTAACAGGGGAAATTATGTCAGAATGCTCTTTAACACATAGACATTCAACTTCTGCTTTAGCAGCTATTTCCAGCCACACCATGGGAACATTGACAAGTGATTGAAGTGATGTAACGCAATTTGTGTGCATATGTGCGTGTCGGTAAAGCTTTTGTGTGTGTGTGGGTAGTAATCGCACATTTTGTGTTACCATGGTGTTGAAATGAGGTGGTCTAAATGGGATTGTAGTGGTTAACAGTTGTTGAACAAACAACTCACCTGCAGAAAGCACATGCTAGCCAGCTTTGTGTCAGGCCACGGCCTGCTTGCAGAACACTGAGTCACTGATTGATGAACAATCATTTAAAAATAATTATCCTTCCCCAGTTCCTTTTTAATGTATATGAACAGTGTAAAGGAGCAGTTTTGGCTGCGTGTTTTAACACACTCATTCTGATTAACCTAATTTATTCAGACCTTTCAACCCTGATGACACAGTGATGTATCCGTCACCTAAACTGAACTGAACTAAATTAAAGCAACCTTGTGGTTTTAATGTGGTGAACAGGGATCAGCATGACAAACATATTATGCCGTCTATAATCAACACAGCGCACCACAGCATGCTGCATGTGCTGCTGTGTTCCTGCCGACCGCTGCCCACGTGTGCAACATTAACACAAGCAGGTGGTGTTAATGCGGTGGCTGATCAATGTTCAATCTGTAGCTAAAGGGACATTTGAAAGTAGTATGTTGTATGGAACTTGATGCCAGTGGGAGCCCCAGGTTTATCTAATTCTCATTATGAATTACGTGTACCAGCATCAAAATGACTCATGTCAATCACTATTTGAATTTGCAACATAGACCAGAGATTAATTTCAGTTTCTGAACTTTTTGAGTAATTAGATTCAAACAAGAGAGTTGACTGTTGGACTAGTGCCAGGCAGTGTCTGCTGCCACAATAGTTGCTGTTGATGGTGAGGCAGAAAGACAGGAAAAGAGAGGCTGTTGAAAGATGTATAGTGTAAGTGCTCGTATAAGTGGCAAATGTAAGTGGTCGTATTTGGACAGAGAGGTACGACAAAGTGAATTCAAGACTGCACTGTTTTGGTTTTTATCTAGCCAGTAAATGCTGGACCTTGCATTAAGTTTGCAAAACCCATTAACCTACATAATGCTGTAATATGGTGTAAATAACAGGCATCTATCCATTATTTTACTTGCATTTCTTCTGTACCCCAACGAGAGGCAGAGTACTGTACAGGACGCCAGTCTCTAACAGGGCTGACATACAAAGACAGACAACCATCCTCAACAACATTCTTAAATATGAGCAATCTCAAGTCAAAGATTAACCATGTGTTTGAACTATGAGAGAAAACCTATGTAAACCCATGGAGAACATATAAACTCCACACAGGCACCCAGCTGATAGATTTAAACAAAGGTTGTTCTAGCCGTGAGGGAAACAGTGCGAACTACGACATGACAGTGTCACCCCATAAATAACTTAGTTAGTTGTGGATAAAATGAATTCATATTATTCAATATGGTTATCAAATTCCACATTACATTGAAATAGAGAACATGAATTCAGAGTTTTGGCAGTGACATCAGCTGCATAACAAGAAGTCATGACTCGTACGAGTAGTAATAGTACTTTCCTAATGATTTTATTATCAGCCCACATACTGTACAGCAACAAATAAGACAAGGTTGGAATCCAACCAGTGTCCAGGGTTCAGTTTTGACAAATAGTAAAGATGAAGGCAAGGCTACACTGAAGTCTGTGTCTAAGCAAACATTCAACCATGTCATGGGCATAGATTGGAATAGTTTATGATGACATTTATTATAGTGTAGCTTACGGAGCCAGATAATCAGAAAAACACCCTCCAGCTGAAGCTGCACAGTTAATGCTGATATCTCTATGTTTATGGACGTAACTCTCCCTTTACCTGCCAATACGATAATAGCAGTTTGTAGGCATTTTCCCATTGAAAATATCGATTAAAAACAAGAAAACAGTAGCTAGTTAACCAACTTTCAAAGACCAACATGACTGTGTGACCAGACTTTAATCACACTCCTAAGTATATCTCAGTCGGACACACTGTGAGGAAATGATGAGAAACACAAAGTTTCCTCACAGTGTTTGAACAACTTATATGATAAATGCTTAACGTGCATATTACGAAGTCCTGTTAGAGTAAAACTTCAAAACCAGATGGATCCATAGTTATTATTTTACAAAAAGCTGTGTGACAAAGAAGGTTAAGGGAGAAAGTACAAATACACAGACTTTAGAAATAATTAGTGTGTACTTGTTAGGAAGCAGTAATAGGACTGGCTAGCTAGTTAACTTTGTATTATTCAGATTTGCATTGCATATTTAATTTGGAAAAATGTATCCGTCCGTCCACGCCATAGACAATCTACAGCCTACACAAAAAGGTTAGATTTTTTCTTTTTTGTCATTAATGGTTATGGCAAAAAAACAAACAAACAAATAATAAAAAAAAACTATTACACTACTATTACAGTAACGTGCAAAAAGTCAAGTGAACACATTCTGTCTCCAAATGAACACAGATCTTTATGATCACTTTTAAAAGCCTGATACTAACAATAATAACTACAGCAACTGATAACTTGTGTCTTTTCTGTCCATGGTGGAGAAACGCGCACAGAAAAAGCTAGAGGCCATTCTACAGTACACCGACCATCCTCTACACAACATCCTGGTGGACCAGAGAAATAGCTGCAGTGGACGTCTCACCTCGCTGCGTTGCGAGACTGTAAGATACATTTTACTTTTGTACTCCAGGTCTGCTTAAGGCTACTGTGACCTCTGGATCATCAGTTTCTGGGTTATGAAGGAAGGAGTGAATTTTTAGCCACAAAGCATTAAAAGTTATCAGAAGCAGAACAAATGAAGACCTTGCCCACAACACTTTAATGTATATATTTTAATATTTTTGTAAAATATATTTAACATGGTCTCTAAATGTAACTGGAATACTGGATGATTCAAAGGCACTACAGCCACAGTATGGAAGAAGATGATATTATCTGCCCACACAGAAAAACCAAAGAATTAAATCATCATGCTTCACTGTTTCCATTTGGAGGGAGGCTATAACCCACAGGATGTTATGGCAAAGCTGTCCCGGCAGAAAACCCATAATGAATTTTTATTTTAGTCCAGAAGTCAATTTTACTGCATCTCTGCCCTAGTAAAAAAAAGTGAGAGTCCCACTCATGGTCTTGCTGAGCACAAACCAGAGGAGGTGATGTTACACTGCAGAATGTTAGCCGTGCAGCCTACGTGTGCCTTGAATTGTGAATAAACTGTCAACACTGCTGCTTGCAAAGCTCCCCCACAGCATCACACCTCCTCCTCTCTGCTTCACGTGAGCCACACATGCAGATACCATCATTTTAAGTTCATTGTGACTTACTTAGACAGAGGCAGAAATATTAACATTTAGATAACATTAACATAAGAACATTATTTACAAAAGTAATCATTCCTACTGGTCTAGGTTTCCCTCAGTCGTGGTTTCCATGTAGTAGTTTGACCATGAAGGCCTGAGTCACGTAGTCTCCTCCAAACAGTTGATGGTGAGATGTACCTGCTGCTTGAACTCTGACACGCATTGATGTGGGTTCTGATCTGAGGCACGGTTGATCTGTGATTTTTGAGATTAATAATAATCTTAACCTCTGCAGAAAAGGTTCCTTTTATGGGGCAGTCCCCATGAGAGCTAGTTGCATTGCTAGTTTGATGGTTTCTGCAACTGGTTCTTGACATTTTTTATTGACTATCCAGTCTTAAAGTACGAATTGTTGTTTCTTTTTACATAAATTTTTTTTTCCATTACTAGTCAAATAGAGCTACTGTCTGTGTGCCAACATTAACATGGCACAACACAACTGATGGCCTCCGTCAAAGCACTAACCAGACATACAGGTTAAGATGTTACCAGTAGCGAGCAGAGTGCATTTTGTTTGATTTAACACTTGAGCTCACTGCATGATTACATGTGTGTTTCAGTTGTAATGTACTCAGGCTCAATCTACAGTGTAGAAATTAATTCAGGTGTGTCCCAGCTTTGTCTGTTATACACCAATACGTCACAACATGTTTTGGTGTTTTTAATGTGGATGTGTTAGTCAATCTAACAGTTGTATAGTATTAGATTAGATTAGATTCTTCAGATTTGCTGTTATCTATAGTTATGATTGGGAGGTACACCACTGTATACTGGACATTCAGTCAGATATGTATTGTCTAGGTGGAGAGGTGTTTCCTTTGGGGATGGCTTTGCGAGGCAGAGCAGAGCAGGACAGGGGCAACACACCTGGGACCTGCTGCTCCTCCTCCTCATCTGAGGTGGCTCTCGTTGGAATCGGTTTCAGTAGAGAGGCTCCAGGATGGGATGAATGCGTGGGCAGGAGATTTCGAGGGAGTACAAGGGGACTGAGGAGGCTAGAGCTTGGACTGCCAGGTGGGTTTAAGTATGGATAGCCTGTCATAGTACGGAGGGCATATGCAGGGATGAAATAAGGTGGAGAGGTTTGGGGGTTGGACATTACAGATGAGTCTCTGCCGGCCCAGTAGTAGTCCCTCGGCAGGAACTGGTGGAGGGAGCTGGCGGTAGAAATGGGCTGTGCGCTGCTGTGCACATGATGTGGCAGTCGGTTGCTCTGAGCAGTGTATCCTGCAGAGTGGACCAGGCCGAAGTGGAGTTTGATGGCCAGTAATTCAGCACTAAGCCTGGCATTTTCTTCTTTCAGGGCCATAAGATGAGACTCCAGCACGTAGTCGTTCATCCGTCTCTTCTCCCGTGACCTTTTGGCTGCCTCGTTGTTCTTGCGTCGTTTCTCCCAGTAGAGGGCATCCTTCTTTTCTTCAGGTATGAACTCCCTTTTGCGACGGGGTCCCTTCCTCACCAGTTCATTCTCCACTCGTAAAACATGGCTGTCCTGGCCTTCGTGGAAAGGTAGTGACAGCGACTCCATGGTAGATGAGAAATGAGAAACAGCAGACAGAGACCTAAAATCAAGAGCAATAGATGGAGGGAATTAGTCTTGTGTGAGAGGCTGAGGCATACAGGTACTTCCTTTTTATGCAATGGTAACTTTATCTGATTTGCATTTCACCTCATTTTACAGTGACTATTTTTGTGTTGTGCTCAAAGCACTAGACTATTTCTGAACTAAATGATAATTCTGTGCGACTGCTGCTGACGATCTATTTACATGTGTAAGTGTGGGATAAAATTAGTGTTAGCAACAAATAAAAACCAGATGTTTGTCATGTTGAGATGTTTCTTTCTTGCAATAACAGTGCAACTAGAACAACTGAGTCAATGTTGAATGCCAGTAAAATCTAACAGGCAGTCCAGCCCATGTGGCCATATTCATCACAGTAGTCTCAGGGCTTCAAGTTCATGCACCTTCAACAGTGTTTTCCGTGCTGCACACTGAAATATGATCTGAATCCTTGAAACTTTTCACAGTTCTGTTTACTGTACATGGTGGAGCATGAACTAACTAAATATTTTACAAACTGATGGAGCCTTCGGTGGGTTCTCCCATAAGACCCCATAACGACACCTGTTACTGTTGCTGATGTTGGAATCATGCAGAACTTTTCCGTCTTCTTTTGTTTTTGTCCCGACTTCTGTTTCAATGTGTTTACGAAATAGAACTAACATGTTGAGTGAATACAATGAAAATATTTACTTTGTGCATCCAAGAAAATGGACAAATCACAGACATTGAGTCATGAGTCATTTGACAAATCAGCTGGTTATATGCAATATGTTTCACAGTATGTTTTATAATAGGGTAAAATGTTGTCTATTGTGAAGTGTAGACCCATGACATGTTCTCATCCTGTTACTAAAGTGGTGTTAATGCGGCCGTTTGGCAGCTTACTGTGTGGATAATTGTCTTGAGTGGTGTCTTTCTCAGCGACAAACTCAAAGAAAAACATCTGTCATGCCAGGCTGGGCGACATGACGCTGGTGTGGGTGTTCTGCCTACTCGTCAGCTTTTGCAGCTGCATCACCTGACTGGCAGACACGTCATACATACAGAGTATGACACATATGAGTCCTATATAGTATTATATGGATATCATAATGTACACACATAATGTTATATATGACATCACACTGTACAGTACATGATAAATGAATACACAAATTGACACAACCATCGGTATACTAGGTCTAAGATATACGTTACTATATAAATATAAAAAGTCCTTTAAATTTGACATTTTCCTGTCTTTTTTTTTTTCTAAGCCACTGTTGAACCTCACTTAGTCTAGCGCCTTGAACACTCAACCCACCTTCCTGACTCAACACCTCCTACCTGTCTAGACCACATTATACATACGGGAAACATTAGTGGACTATTGTTTGAGTCAAAGTGCCATTAAACACAGTCTTATTCAACATTGAGTTTGTGCAGCAGCAATCACACCTAGTTCCATATTTTAGTAGTATTTCACGTTTGCTGTTGTATGAGAGCTTGAACTCAAAAACATTAGCACAATGCTGTTAAACAGTAAAGTAAATCAAATTTGAAAGTAACGTGATTGTCACTTTCTCACTTCATCTCCCTCCCATGTCTCTTTTTGATCGACGTGTTCATCTAGTCACCACATCCACCTCTTCATTCATGTCGTTCACTGGCTTCACGTCATGTGTCTACGCTGTGGGACAAAAGGCTGTTTGGCCATTTCGTTGTGAGGGCAGAAAGTACAAACAGGAAGATATTTTGAATAACCAGACTGAGAGGATTGCTGGCAGCTTTTTAACTTTTTCATTCGCGTGGGTTTGTGGGTGGTTTCATGGGAAGCTGTGCAAGAAGGATGAACAGTGTGTTGTAACCACAGCAGTCCTCTGTACGTGTGATCATATACAGAGACAGAATCACTCACACATTTAGCTTACACATACGCCTTTTAAGTCATTGATGTTTCCCTTGTGCCTCATGTCTTGCAAACAACACTATAGCAGACAAGTTAATTTCTAATTAGATATCACAAAAATACTTTTTACTTGCTGGCACAAGTGACATCTCATATATGAGCTGCAAAAAACTGTCCATCGCTTGAGTGGTTACATGCGGAACTTGAGCACAAACCATAACTTTACAGTCTATTACCTCAAGAATTATCAGGTTGTATCCTCTTTAGCTGTAAGTACTCACTTTTATTTCCACACTTAAAGCATCTTCTCCTCATAAGCACTGACTTTGTAGTGCGGTGTAGTAGTTTTGATGTACCAGTCAGATTGTGCCGGAGGCATCAAAACGAAATTTTCAAAGAGGCCATGCACCCTGAGTGTGGTAGTGAGAACACGCATCAGGTTAAAAATATTCTAGCCTGTGCCCAGTGAGAACATAGACCATAAGCCCATACGTGTTTGTATGTCTATGTGAGAAAATGCACACCTGCATAGTAGTGTGCAACACAAAGCGTTGTATACTCAAAAAAGCAACAGCAGGAAGAGACAGAACAATAATCATACAGGGAGACAGTGAGAGAAAATAAAAGAGAGAGGGCTTCTGAGTGAAATCTCTCTTGAGGCCAAGCCTGCTCACTCCTCTGCTGCACATTTGCACCTGTTTCTTATTGACTAATTATAGCCAGCCTGCTTTTTAGTAAGGAGCTCTGAAACTTCTTCTTTTGGTGTCTATCCGTTTTCTCATACTCATACCATCTGCTGTTGTGTTGCTGCGCACGCTTCCAGCCATTGTTAAAATAACTATTAACTGGTCAGTTCATACCTCAGTGTACTACGTTCGCGTCTTTTCTAAACTGTCATCAGGGAAATTAGAGTGAATTAATGTCCTCTTGGGAAAATAAAAAGGTTTACCACAGTTCCTGGCTAAGATTTTCCGTTACATATATTCCTTTAAGGACACTGCAAATAATAGCGGTCTTTTTCTATGTGCTCTTTATATATATGTATATGTACATGTATATGGACCCCATTCAGTTTTATTAAGGTTATTAAACTGTAAGTGTGAACATGGCACTGAGCCGTCAGCGCTGTTGTAACAACAGATGTACGTACAATATTTAATTTAAATCTTCACGACATAAAATAGATACAGTAACTTACTACTGAGAGCCCATATGAAACCATCATTACCAACTGAATTTAATGTTTATTTTTACTATTCCTGCTTAAATACACATATTGAAAGCACTTGATAATAACTTATCCAGAATATGAGAACAGGATGTGGAAGAGCGCACAACATTAACTTGTGTTTCTGTCAGTTTGAGCATGTTGCAGCCATCACAGTATTAAAAGTGATGTTTTTTAGTCCATCACAAACTCAAACTTCACACATATTATTATAAACACTTCCATTTAAATGTTCAGTGTTACTTTAGCTCTTGCTATCTTTGGTTAGAGCTTAATCTTTTGTGTTATATTGGACTTTTTAAGAATTTAAAGGTGAAATTTTGTACACTGCCCATATTTGCAGACTACAAATGAAAGAAACATGTAACAGTGCAGTTTGGAACAACACCACAAGGCACAGCTTTAGAAAGTGACTGTAGCTTTAAATAAACCCATCACTGATTGTCTGATTGATGCATAAATGACTTATCACAGTGCTGTTCTACCACATAACAATACAGTGTTGATACATATTGGGCTTTTTTTGGCCACAGCACGAGAATCAATAAAAATGATCAAAGATCTGAATTAGGTTTAATGTGTGATTCTAAACCGTTGTTAGTCAAACTGTACGATGATGTCACCCTGGCGAAATCCTCAATATGAGATTAGTTAATGCATAAAAAGTTAACTATTGTAAAGTTCAGTTAGTTGTTAATATTACTTTTAAAATAGAAACACACAATGTACGAAACTGTCCGTTAAAGTAATGTTGCAGATAATATACAAGGTGCTGTACTAACACTTCCTCTTCCTCATTCAATTGCCAGATAGCAGTGTAGCATTTTCAGGTAATACATTATTAATTAATTGGTTTTGTTTTGATAATGTACAAAAAAATGCATGTAGGCTATGCTAAAATGCAAACGGGTGCAGCCATTTACTATTATTTAGCAGCAAATAAAGGCAACGGTTACAAGAGTTTAATGAGTTGGTCGCTCTTTTTCATAGCAAGCATCACTGTTATTGTGCTGTGATAGAACAAGTCATCGGTACTACATTTGTAAAAACTAACACATCTATCCTGTGGTCAAAAACAATTCAACCACTGTCTCTCCAATCTAACTGCTGTTTCTATACACACTCCAGTTTTAAGCACACAGTTTAAATATATAAATGAACTCAAGGCTTTACCTTCAACTGTTGGGAGCAGAAAGTTCTGCCACCGAGGTACCAATGGCCCAATTCAGAGGTATCTTTCACCCGGCACTTGTTTACCACTTAGAGCAGTGAACCCTCCTTTGAGACTGTTATACGATTGATGCAGTTAAAAGCGGAGGGGGGCTCATAATGTCTTGTTGTCTCTCTCCTTCTTTGCTTTCTCTCACCCGTCATGTGTTGTTTTCCTGTGTTCAACTCTGACTGTCCACCTCTACAGTCACATGAAAAGTGTCTGACTGCCCCCCTTGATCTTGATAGTGTTGTGGTGTTGGTGGGTTGCCCACACAGGGGTCTTCCCTGCATGATTCTGCTGTCAATTTTGAATAGACGTTTTGTGTATTAAATGCTTATATTGCGCAAAAGCATGCATATATAACTATGAAAAACAAAAAAACAAAGGAGCCACTTTAGTAAATAAAGAATAAAGTGAAATCTGTGCTGTTTGTTTGTCTTTGCAGAGCCCGGCTGTCATGACTAAAAGGATGCTTCATCATGTGTGGTGTATAGTATGAAATTACTTGAACACACAGACAGTTTTACATTTCAGGAACTTACCTGGTGCCTCTTCCCAGAAAAAGACTTAAGCGCAGCACTTGTAGTAGTAGTAGTAGTAGTAGTAGTAGTAGTAATAGTAGTAGCAGTAGTGGTAGTAGAAGCAGTAGTAGTGAAACTAAGCCTGCCAAAAGTTATCAACATAGTTGCTTTCTATATATTGACAGTAAACTTTAACTAAGTCGATTCAACTGAAGTGACTAAAATGTTTCTGCGTGTGTGTTAAATAAATCTTTGGCACCTCGGATTCACAGAAAAAAAAAAAAGAGAAGTGTTTGTCACTTATCTGTGTCGCAGTTGCAACTACATTTCTGCACGTTTAATATCCTCTTATTGCCGTGCTTTTTGGACCACACTTCACCTGCAGATAAGACATTATAGAAACACTAATTAACCCTCTAATCATATTCGAAGCCCATGATTTTGTCAAATTGTACCTCATTGCACTGTGAATTTCTATCTATAGACACAGTCACATGAAGATAAGTAAACTTTTTACTTCCTGTTGTGATGCACTGAAGCGGATAATGTTAAAAAGATGTTTGGGCAAGAAGACACGGTCTATCCTGTGTACCAAAGCTAAGTTCCTAAGCTGTAGACTAAGATTTAGGCCTGGTGTCTGTATGTGTTTACACTTCTGTTCAGTCAATGCCAGTTGAGTTTGTGGGATGTAATGTAACTATCTGTGAAGTCCTGTTGTCAGAATGTGAGAAGTATATGAGATGCACCTTTTACTTTGAGCATCATGTGACATTAAGACGTCCAGTCAGACCCGATCTTCACGCTCCTTGCACTGCACTTTAACGGGGATTGTGCAGCTCCTGCTGCTTTGAGCTGTGCAGCCGCCATTTGCCTCCTGCCGCACTATTTGTGTTGCAGCGCCCCCTGCTGGTGCGTACAGGGAGCGTGTGCTGCTGTGCGGTGCGCTACGATCCTTCCAATCAAAACCAAATGAGAAGAATTTTGTTTGTTTGTTTCTGACAAAATCTGAAAGTACTGCTATGACCCTTTTTACATAAACTAATCCGAACCCAGACATCACAATAGACTGAAGCTGGAGAAAAAATCTAACCTGTTGAGAGCAGCTATCCCGGATTGCATTGTAATAATCCATCATCATGCTGCTCTGCTATTTATTTAAGTTTAGCTGCTAATGACAAATATAGTGAAAAGAGAAGGGGCTTTCAACATGCAGTTTCCCAGCAGTGCAAGCAGTAAAATGAAACTTTTAGCTTCATTTGCACCAGAGCAACTGTTTGCAGCCTCCTATATAAACCTTGACCTAAACTGACATAAGCTGCAATAATAGGCAATAAAAAAGGTTCAATATTTGATCATGTGTCGCAAAGACTTTTCTTAGGGATTTTTTAAAAAGTCTTTTCAAGTATCACTTGGTGTACTACTACTAATACTATAATATTTTCTTAGCATCTTATTTACCAAACGTAAAAGAACATTTTGACAGAAGTTGCATAACTTGATATTTGGATTAAGGTGAAAATCCCCAGCATGCTGTATTTTTTATATGTATGTATTTAATAGCTGAAGAATCATCCTGATTCAAACATTTACGCAGTTATTGTTTTTTGTTATTTTATATATTTATTAGGTTGTTTTTATTTAATAATACAAAAAGAAAGTGAGCACAGAAGCAAAAGCAGACGCAATGGAAGATGATGTCTCACAGAGCTGCAAGCCTAGAAAACGGTTCAACGTTTGGTTTTCCATTGAATCAAAGTCTGCTGGGAAATCACGTAGTGGGGATAGAGGGGAATACCAAGTCAAGAAGCACTAAGTTTCGTTGTCTTTCACCGCAGGTAAACGGTAAAAAATCCACAAACAATCAGCCTTAACCCATGTAATCATATTGTCTAGACACTTCCTGTTGAATTTATATCTCTAATGTCCCAAATCATCAAGCCCTCCTTGTGCCCTTCTGTCGCTACATGTGCGACCTTTGCTCTGAACATCATTAATAAAAGATGGAGATGACGCCGCGTTTGTCCTGTTGTTGAAGAGCTTTGGTTTGGTCTCTGACAGCGGTGATCCGTGCGTGCGACTCTAACCTCTGCTTCATGGTATTAGAAGCTCATTTGAAACCACAGAAAGTCACACAATAATTACACAGTGTGGGACGTTTGCACTCTATATTTCGGAAAATGCGCACGGTTAAATACCGTTGTCAGGACAATCAAAATTTCATCTGTTTCCATGATGCCAGTGAAAAGCCTCTGGGTTGCATTCAGACTTGTGAACTAGTTTGTGTTAATTTGTAGTTGGAGAAACATATATACACATAAATATCGATATTAGAGCACAACCTCTGTTTTTCCTCACTTTCTTTCTTGCATAGTAAACGCATCGACAGTCAAACTGTCCCATTAGCGTCTCTCGGGGCTGAGGCGCGTCCCGACTTGGGACATCCCCGCCGGTGCGCTGCTGAACCGGCTCCTGAACCCTTTCTGTACGTCAGCCTCCACACCGACACCCTGGCCCTGTCTCTCCTGGATGTAGAGAGGCAGACCCGGATAGACGGCCGGTGGAGGCAGGTAGGAGGACCGCCAGGGCAGCAGCAGATTATTACACACTGCCGAGGGATTCAAATGGGGCATCAACCAATTCTGGGGCGGGTAGGACAAGTTGGAGGCATGGTGGAGTGTGTCAGGTGTGGACAGGAACGCTCGGATGGAAGAGGCGGAATAGGAAAACTCATCGGTGGAGTTGGGGATGTCATCGCTGGAGGAGACCTGTCGCTGTGGATCTAGCTCTGCCTCCGCAGACTTCCGGACCTCCAGAGCGGCTCGGGGAGAGAGGACGCGGGGCCCGGAGAGAGGGAAGATGCCCTGCTGTGTGCCACACGTGTGAGGGCTCAGTGGATTAAAACCAGCAGCACCTCTGGGTGCGCTAAAACCAGGGATCTTAGTCTCGAACGGGTGGCTGGCCGTTTCTTGTTGCCTCAGACTCAGCATAGAGGCTGGGCTGCTCCTGCTGTTGCCCCAGAGTCCCGGCTGGAAGAGGGCAGGGCCGTGAGTGGGTCTGGGAGAGGACAAGGTGGAAGCTACAGGTGCGGTGGGAGTTGCGCACACAGTGGCAGCTTTGCTCTTCTCTGCGCTCAGGCTGCTGTGATACTGCAGGCTGAGCACATGAGCCCGCAGCTGCGCGTTCTCCTCACTCAGAGCCAGCAGCTGACCCTCCAGCATCAGGTCGTTCAGCCTCCTTTTCTCCCTGGACCGCTTGGCCGCCTCGTTGTTCTTGCGTCGCTTGTCCCAGTAGTTGGAGTCTTTCTTGTCTGCGGGAATCATCTCCCTCTTGCGGCGTGCCATGGGGCTCAGGTGGCTGCTGCAGGCCCGCAAGCGCAGGAGACGCCGGGCCAGCACGGATGACCGTGTCACAGGGAGCAAGAAACCAGGTTCTGGATCAGACTCCATGTAGCCGCTGCTTTCGACCGAGGAAGAGGGTTCAGCACCGTCAGGGCTGCCCGGGGTGGACATGTCACAAGACTGGAGTGGGAAATAAAAGTTGTAACCAGAACATCAGTTATAAAATCTATCTAGAAGATTTCATAAGCTGTAGGGCGATAAATAGATGAGGGCACAGAGATAACTAACACACGAAACACCAGTGGCTTCAACCTCAACATCAAAACACTGCATGAGCAACATCATCAATTCAGTAATAAACATGAAACGAGTCATTCACGTTCACGCGTTTTATGATCTATTTACATTTTGTTGGTATATTTGGATGCATTTGTTTTTTTGTTTTGTTTTCTCTACTTGATTTAAAAACGAAGTGTTGACTGGAAATGTTGTTTACTGCATCTGAATACTTCCGCCACCACATAAACTCACCACATAAAATATTTTCGACAGCAGCAAAGAACATGTGAAGAAGTGAGTGGTTTGCTGCCTTCTTGTCTTAACGTCTTGAGATTTATAAAAATGTGGTGGTAAATAAAAAAAAAAAAACCTCACAAACCCCCAGATAAGACAGTGGGTAGATTAATTAAAAGAACTGACAGTAGTCTGTCTCATGTCTGTACTCTCCGCACTGACCTGGATGAGAAGATGACACCTGTGGGGTGACTTGGAGCACGGGATCAACCTTGACAGACTTGGTTGTTGTAATTCTGCAACACACAGCAGCAGACAGCGTCACATTTCAATCATTCACTCAAGTGTGTTTCCAAGTTTTAAGCTTGTGCCTCCTATAACGCGTTTGCCCGGAGAAGGCTGCGCTTACCTGTCGACGTCAATCAGTGGTGCTGAAGAGAGCTTGCAGAGCTGCCGAGGGCGCAACATATACTGTATGCATGCAGCCAATCGCGTTGTGTCCTCATACTGTCGGTTTCACACTGTGGAAACTGATCAGGCGACTTCACTTGGAGAGCGGAAGTCCAATACAGTGTGGTCACAAATAACCAACAGGTGATACTGAAATGAGTCACTTTGGATCAAGTGCCCTACTTACTGCTCTTTATTCTACTGCACATCGATCATCGTATGATCACAGCACAATAACGGCGAATTGATGGGAGCCAGTGTAAGACTAACATAAGTTATGTATAAAACACACACAGGTTTAAAAACTCATATAAAAAGTGAAAATGTAAACATGTAAAGTAATAATAATAATAATAATAATAATAATAATAATAATAATAATAATAATAATAATGCAAACAATGACCTTTGCAGTGGAAGAACAGTGACGTTGCAGTGCAAGTGTGCAGAACGTGTGAAAGTCCATAAAGAGTGTGAACAGAAACTGCTTCAAACTGTTCATATTAACTGAGCAGCATGGAAATTTGTGGCTTTTAATTCTCAAATAGAGAACGTGGAAATTATTGTCATCAAAAGTGGGTGCCCACTTACTTTCCATGCTTCCAATTGGGAAACTTTGCTCAGCTCGATTTCTTTTCATGCTGAACTGTAACAAAGTGCACTGAACAGAACAAACCTGTTTCCTCAGATCTGTGCCTTGCAATGATCCTGTCTCTGAGCTCTGCAGGCAGTTCCTTTGCCCTCGTGGTTTTTGGTTTCTGATACAGAGATACAGAGGTTTCTGCTATAGAGAAGTCCGGTCAACTCAGGTTACTGCAGGTGGACTCCAATCAAGGTGTACGAACATCTCAGCAACTATCAGGAGAAATTGGAGGCACGTGAGCTCAAGTGTTTTTGCAAGGGATCTAAATATTGTGTAATGTTTCAGTTTGTCCTTTTTCATAACATTAAACATTAAAAAAACCTATGTTCATATGTTCACTGTGTCATTATGGGATATTGAGTGTGCTGGGTTGGGTCCTGGTCCTAGACTTTTTATTCCAAGCAGCACCTTCTGTCTTCCAGGATGGTTGGTCATAACGAACATCAGGAGCAGTATCCTCCATGGAGAAGAAGGTTGGAGGCCAAGATCAGGGCAGCATGGAGAGAAGTTAGTCAGCTATTGAATCTACAGAGAGGAGTGATAAAGAAAGAGTTACTTAAGAAGTACACCAACCCATACCTGAGGTATTAAATACTTAAAAAACAAAAGCTTTCAAAACCATTATTTTATGTATCAATCTTCATGGAAAGGTCAGTGAACAGAACAAACCTAAATCAGTCAGTATTTCACCACCCTGGAGATCAGGGACCTGTGGTCTGTTGCAGGACTTACTGACTCTGGCTCTATGGGTGGACCAGATGCATTCATATTCCTATTCCATCCTACTGCTACTCCACATAGTGTGTCTGTTTAGATGGTTCATTTCTGTCCAAGCTACACTCTACGTTTGCCGTAGACGATAACAGTCAAGGTACAGGTGTCAAAGTATAACTGGTTTGTGTGACACGTCGCCTGAACAAATACAAGGTGAAAGTATGTATAGTTGTTCCAAAGTGATGTGCAAGACCAGCCATCACAGAGAGGGGAGGGGTGCAAGAACTATTCCAGTATGGGCATAATGGTGCACACAAAGCAGCGCACTACGTTTCATATGTGAGCATTTATGCATAGTGAGGTGTTTGTGTGACGAATGAGAACGGAGAATATTCAACTAACCTAAACAGCGTGTCAGTTTAGGAAAGTCACAGAAATATTTGAATACAGATCCACAAATCCACTGATATTCAAACATTTGATGACAATTTGTAATGGGGTACAGTGCCATCTTAATAAAACTCCTACTAAATGTTAAATGTACTCACAGTGGAGCTAGAGATGATCCGTGCATGGATAAAATAGTAATAATCATCTTCACTGGTCTAAATACTACATTTGGATGTGGACGGCATATTTTACCCATGCTGCATTTGTCTTCATTGCATATTTTCATGTGAGAGTCTCTCATACTGGCTGCCAACAGGCACTGTTTAAAGGCTCCTCAACTCTTCAATATCTGACTAAGGAGGTGAGGAAAGTTTGGGTTGAATCACCGGTCGCACTGCAACAAAGTGTTTTGTCATCGCAGCATACCTGCAATGTCACTTACAGTGTGTCACAAACTCGTGACAAAAAGGTGTCTGAAACTCATAATACACATTTGTCATCCTGGATGCTTCTATTTCAAGATCTGTCACAGCTAGATGTGACAAGAGCTTCTCCCACCGAGCGCTGAAGACACCTGATCAGAACAACACCACCCCACTACCGTAAATATTGCAACCACCACATTGTAAGATGGCTCTTCTGTTTGTTTTATACATTTTACTGTGGTGAGCTGAGCGTGGGGGCTCTCCACAGCAGTAGAGGGAACGTCCTCTGTGTTCTCGACTCTGTGTTTGTAGAAAACTCCAGCAGATTTTTTCTTTCTGACTCACTGTAACCACAGAGGCCACAGACGGCCTTGTTCCAGCTAGATCGTTCATTTAGCAAGAAGATAGTCTCCAGATTTTTAAAGAGGCAGTGGCGGCAGATTGCATTGATTCCTGGTGGTTAGTCTGACTTTTCAGATAAAAAGTTAATATTTAAACATTGGCACATTCACAGGAAGCCCATAGACTTAACACCTCATTGTAGCGGCAACAGGAACTAGTATACTGTCAAATGATACATAATACAGCTGAGGGTAACTTAATAAATGCACGACTGATATGTTTTTAGATTAAAGTTCTTCTGCTACTATCAACTGTATTGCATGGTACTGAATGAACATGCGCCTTCTGCGGATGACTCATTGTCACTGTACAAATGAACATGTACTGAAAGTATCTAATGGTGGGCCTGCGTAATTTTTTTACCACTGCCACCTTTGCCATTGTGTAGCAACACCCACATCCTGAATGCATGTTGCAGACAATGTCTCTGCATGTGGATTATTTATCTTGAGCACTATATGTCCTGTTGGTTTTATAGTGGAAAAGTGTCCAATTGAGTAAAACCGTTTCTCTTATTGGAGAATAATAATAACAACTGACCAGTGCTGTTTATAATTGTGTCATATTGATTATTGTCTGACAATAGATTTGATAGTTACCCATGATGTGGTCAGTCCAGCCTTTCATAAGATGCTTTTTGGAAAAGATAAGGCTGACGTTACTCTTTATATTTCTAATTATTACACGTGCACAGCTGTTTAGTGTCTAAATCTATAAAAACATTACTAATTTGAGTTTTCTATTTTTAATGGCTACATACAGTAAGCTCTTTAAATAGCTACACATTGTAGTTTGTGTCGTAGTACCTGCAGAAGGCTTGTGTGGGTTTGCGAGCTGTGTTGCTCTTGATCGCGTGAATGAGACCGCATCAACAGCTCTATTTGTTTTTTCATGTACTGTATTGCAATGATACATCACACAATCACACGTTTGTTGATGTTTAGCAGTAGTTTTTTTTTAACCATTTCTAACCATTGTCTGTTTTTTTTTTCTTTCTTTCAAAAAACAACCTGATTCCTTAAGTTTAGTTTTTAGTTTCTGATTTAGTCTTGAGTTTTTTGAGTCAGTTTTGGTTTTGTCTTTCTCTTTCACCTACATGTGTCATGCTCTGCTTTGATGTCACATGTTGCACCAAGTATTAGAGGACTGTGTTGGATTGAATATGTTACAGTATGATGATTAGTATTTGTATTTTCCTTAAAAAATGGTACAACATATCTAAGTCTAGTGTGCACTAAGGAGGTGCACTGATACAAGTCAAAGGTCTTTTTGGTTGCGACTCTGGGAGACATCTGGGAGAAATATGGTTTTGTCCAGGAGGACTCTTCCGTAGTTCAAAGAGACTTTTACAGGGCAACACTGTGTAATGTCATGTACAATATGTTACCTCAAGCTGATGCATTTTTCTCAGTTATTTTTTGTTATTCTTCTGATTTCTGTCACATGATCGAGATTGTGGTGAGTAAAAAAAAAAAAACCAAAAAAACAATTGACACATTGACAATGTGACAACGAATCTGCCTCTTATTGTCACTCTGGCCGGGCTTGCTCACAGTGCTGTAGTGACTATTTGTGGCAGAGGAAGGATGTACGTAGAGTCTGCTCAATAAATATACTCATCTTTATAAAGTGCTTGACTAGCAAGCAAGGATACAGCCACCAATAGATCATACAGTATATGAACATTTTGAAAGTAGTTTGCTGGGAAGCTGTAAAATTACTCTTTGGCATCTTTGTATTGTATATACTCTAACTTTTGTCGACCACTTGGCACCTTTAATAGTTAATAGTTTAATAATCACTGACAGTAACTCTAGTAAGACGACAGCTAGTAGCAGCAGACAATGCTTAACAATGCAATACAAAAGTTAACTCCGACAGTAGAGAGAAGCGACCTGTGTGCTTGTGTGTCTAGAGACATAGACTGCAAAAACAATTAATGTTAAGAAAAAAACCCTTTCTGTTTACCTGCTGCAGTAAGGGCACCGGTTCACTCTGTATGTTTTATGTTTGTCTGTATGAAGACCCTGCTCTTTCTTACAAAACATATGCCTAATTTGCAACGTGAGTGCACATACTCATATTAGAGATGACTACAGTGCAATCAGCCAGAGCTTCACTGACAATCTATGTTGATATACACAGGATTTTAGTATAAAAACAAAAAATTAATAACTCTTTGGATTTTCCAATAAGTGCAAGAAGTCTGCTCCTCAGCTGTCACCTATTCCCAAAATCAAGTCTTAGCAGTAATTACTGAACCCAATAACAGTGTAAGCTGTCTAAAATCATCCACAGCCTTCTCTGACTAGGTCGCTGCTGCTAACAGCACTCACACAGGTTGGCTTCTTAATTGGCAGCGTGAACTTACAGTTCATTTTCCAGTCATTGCGATTGTTGTTTGTGCAGTTTAGCCACAAAAACAACTTTTCATGATGAGCTCTTACTCATTTTGTATCATTTTGTACTCATTTTGTGTGACTTTCATCTCGGAAAGTCTTCATCTATATCTGTCAAATCACCTATAGGAACATGTGAGCCAGTGTGACTCACTGATTTGTTGTTTTGGACGACAGAGAAATTATATTTGGTTTTCTTTGGATTTGCTAAAATAAAAAGCAGACTAATAGAAGTCAGCCCAGCCTTTCATTCAGGTATCGGCTTTTGCTATAATACAAACTGGGTGAAACATTGTGTGAGGAATCAATAATGATGTAAAAGTTGTTATACAGATGTTGTTACATGCAGTGACGCAAGGAAAGTAAACGTTATTCCCCTGCATACATCATATTCTTCCGGTTTATCACGATCCAGACTTATTAACATGCATTTGAGGTCAATCTATCGACAGGCTTTGCTGCCAACGGTACGAGATATGTTGCAGATATGTTCTCTGCAGGACCACACCTTGCCTCTAAAGCGCAGTCTTATCATTATCATTACTGACAGGTTTGAGTGCACCCACATTTTTCACTGAAGAGAATAATACCACCAGGTGACTCATCGTTGGGGGTTAGCCTAATCAGTTTGTTCCTGTAAACTTTGATGCTGTTATGTCACTACCCCCCCCCAAACCCCCTACTCCTTACACCAAACCTCACTGCATGCTCCACTTTCAACATGCTGCTGTCCTCTGTCTAATTGAAGTCCACTTCATACTGGAAATACAGCTGCTTTGCTTTGCCTTCATCTTAACCTATTTAACTGGTTTTGAGTCATGTGAAACCTTATTTATTTTACAGCCCTTTTAAAGAGGCCTGTTGTGTGAATGCTGGAGCCCTGTGTGATCGCTGGGCCTGTCATCTGCTGGCCTGATTCCTGCTCCTGAACTCACGGCTTAGCTGCTAACCACTTTACAGGAAGTTGAGCCTCAGCAAGCACGGAGAGTATCGCCTCCTCATTGTCAGCTACAGTGTGACTTTTGTACTGTCTCACACGAAAGGCTTACAGTAGTAGTAACACAGGCCCCTGAGAAATATAAGCATTTCCCACAACCCAGCACCTTGTCACACTCAGTATGTTGATGGCAGGAGTGGTCTGAGGGTCATATACTGTTGAGATCCTGCAAGATACGAAATAAGATGCGAACAAACATGCTGACATCAAATGTGTAGTGGAAACTTGGCCTGTATTTTTGGCAATGTGTTAATGAGTGCATCTGTTTTGGGGGTGGTTCTCGTGTTATTGTAGCTGTAATGGTAAGCGTACAGTGTGTATGAAGTCAGATACAGTGTAGGCATTAATAAAAAGTGATTTACTTAAATGACTTAATTTATCAAAGTTACTTCCCTAACATGACAACCAAGATTCATACAAATTACAGTTTTTTTTTTGTTTCGTTTTTGTTTTTTTTTTAAAAGATGCTGCAGGTTTGACAGTTTCCATTTTGTATTGAACAAATTATGGGGAAGTTAAACTTGTCATCTTCACCTCTTGTGTTTTTTTTCTCTCACTGGCTTCTAACTCTGTGGTAAGAATGTGAGTTTTAGCAAGATGTGACCAGGAGATGTCTTTTTATATATATATAATAAATGACATCTTTGTCTGTTGGTCAGTTCCAATTTAAAAGGTATAGAAATAAATAAGATGTGTGAGAATGCTTGGTTTCTTTTGGCAGCTGGACCAAAAACCTGCGTGAGTAATGTTAGATTGCGTGAGACGAGGCACTATTTTAATTTGTCCTTTTCTTATTTTACATTCTCTAGCAAGGACACGTAAGTAGCATCATTGCATAGTTCCTCTTGGATGGTGACTAAGACCTAATCTATATATAATTGATTTCATTTTTAATTACGAGAATGTCAGTTATGATTACACACATGATCAATTGATTTACATGTTGCATCTCACTATTACCTCCAGAATTAATTAAGATTTTTGGTTGTTAATTTGGGTTGACTGTAGTATCAGTTGAATCTACATTTTTCCTATTTAGAATATATGTATATATCTAAATATATATATGTATGTAAATGCCTAATTGTAATACTCGTAAACATTTTTAGAGGATTTAAAAAAAAAAAAAAAAAAGAATCCACTGGTTTGGAGAGACGGCTCCCCTGTGTGTTTATGGTTGTGGGGTTTGGCAGCCGTGATGGGCAACGGTTAAACTGTAGTGGAAAAGCCAGGCCTCGTTTTTTTGTGGAGGCCTGAGAGCGCCCATGCCACACCACTGGCGCATCACCCTAACCACTCTGCTACACAGCCCAGCTGTAAAAATAGATAGGAAAGATTGCCCTAGAAAGTCACACACGCTCACATAAACACCCATATAAGACGTAAGATGCACACATCTTCAGGTGTAGATGTGTGGCCTTTGTGGGGACAACCTCACTTACATGGGGAAGAGAAATGAGACAAAGAGATATGAAACCACAAGCAGTACATGTAACTGACATTGAGCATATATTGAATACATAAATTCAGTGAACTGTCTTTTGTTCAAAGGTGTCATTGTTTGCAATTCAACCTTCTTGACCTTTAGCTGGTGGTTAAACTGTAGTAGGTGCCTGTCTCCACCAGGTGGCATTAGATTCATAAAAGATGAATGGTTATAAGTTAATATATGTTGCCCTAAAATTGAGGACTTATTCAAATGAAATAAAATGATATCAGGCATGTGAATAAAACTTAAAACAACAGCAGTGTTTTATAAACCTGAAATGTTGTAGGTTCCTTCCAACTTAAAACTTGAACTGATAATCATAAGAATATTGTAGGTTACTTTTCCCAATACTTTCTGTGCAGAGAGCAGCTCTAACAGGCAGAGCAGTTCTCCTTTGGCATTAAAAAAGGTTATTTCAATCTCGAAACCTGAATACTGTGCACTACAGAAACCAAAAGAAACAATAAATGTCAACTGGGGTTTAGTGTTGACCATGCATTCATCAGTCTGAATGAAAGTTGTTTTTTGTTTCCTGTTAAACCAATACTCCCTCTGCTGCTGGCGGAATAAAAGCATCATTACCATACTGTCACAAAGCCTTTTAGGAATACTGAAGTTATTTAGCTAAGTTAAATAATCACACAGTGATGTATGTTCGGACTCTTCGTGGGTCTGGATAGGTGTTCAGTCCAAAAGACAAAGATTTTTCAACAGTTTAAAACCTGCATAAAATAACAGAAAGAAAACAGTAACTCGATATGCTGATACTGTACTAGCCTCGGCGCCCCTCCTCCATTCCTCCTTCTCTCTTCCGGTTGGTTGCATGGGGAATACATTTTGTGCTTTCACCTGGGAGAAAGAGAAAGGCGAGGCCAGGAAGAGAGGGGGATGGATGGCACAGGTGCGTTCAATGCAAAGCAGCTGAAGACTGGTTATGAAAACAATCACAGTGAAACTCTAGATGTTGTCAGCAGCGCGTTCTCATTGATGGCTCAGCTACCTCACCTGACTGCAAGTGCAATACACTGCTCAAAGACAGCGCTGGCAAACAATGCAGGTAAATGTATGACTCTTTAATTTCAATAAGTTACTGTTCATTTGAAACAGAGTAGTTTGACGTCCTCCGCAGCTTCACTGTGCCCAGACTAATTTGCTGATAAGTGTGCTCCAACTTCTAATTGCTCAGTAGTCTCTAATGCCAGTTCTTGTGCTGATTAATGTGACTTTTTGTCCCACACAGGTGTGATGCAGATGTTTGAGCAGTCTCAGTCCTCGCTCACCAGGATTTCTCATGCAGCTTCCAGCGGACATTCAGCCAGAAGAGGTGGTACATTTCTCAGTGTTTCACCATAAGTAAAGCAATCACAGCGCGTTCTTTAATTCATCTTGGTAACATTTTGTTTTTTTGTGGAAAAGGATGAAGATGGGTAAGGTCTGTGCAGCAGTCACTTAGATTAGTCAGAGTTAAGCATGGCAGTGTAATGAGTTACAGGACTGATTAATGTCTCCTATAACGGTACAAAAGCCATTTGACCCTGTTGTCTCATTCTTATAGGATAACAGCCGTCTGCAAACATTTGAGTCAACAAAGTCATAGTCATGGCCAAGGAGAGCGCTGAATCTGGTATGTTTTATGTGATCTTTCCTTTTCATTCACCTGCTGCATCTTCATGTTGCAGTACTTACTGATGCTGTACTGTACATTCAGAGGGGAATGAGTATTTGATGTGTCATATCTAGCATATCTAGTGTTTCTCCTAATGCACATCATGTTTCTACAATCAGTTCTAGCTTCTCATGACTCTGACCCCCTTTGAGATATGATTAACAGCAGTACATTACATACACTTACACTTACATTACATACACTCATCTGTTGTCTGCCGACAAAAATCATACGTTAAATCTCTTTGTCCAAATGCAAAGCTGGACAGTGAGTGTGACTAATGTGTTTCTGACAGGCCTCACATGGGAGGTGAGGGCAAACAGTCGCCACTACCACAAACATAAACAGAAGAAATCCTTCCTGTGCTTCCACTGGGGGCGATATGCGGTGAGTCAGTCGCCATGCGTGCTTCCCACCACATGGGACCCCAACGCCTGTTGGCACACTGATGCATTGAGACACATGTTAATGTGTTGGTATATACGTTTCCCCTGTGCTTCTCTCTCACTCCCTGTTGCTCTTCTCGCCGGTTGTCAGGATAATGTGGTGCGCAGCTACAAGTACTCTCCCCTGACTTTTCTGCCTCTGACGCTGTTTGAACAGTTCCAGCGAGCGGCCAATCTCTACTTCCTTCTCATAATGGTGTTGCAGGTCAGATAAAAGCTCTGTTGTTCTATCTACTCAACATCTGGATATTTAAACTAGACTTATAATAAAGAAATTGGCACATTTCTTACAGGGAAATCTACATGTCCTGTTTTATTATATCTTGTATCATATTGCATTACAAGCTATGATAATAATTCATATTTGTATGACATTTTTCAAGCAACAAACTAACCCGTAATGATAACATCAAAACAGAATTTTAGAATTATTACATTGGCATACCTAATCAGCATTGGAACATTGCAACAACACTTGAAATTTAGTTTGGGTGGCTCCCATTTCTCCTGATAGCTGTTGAGGTGTTTCTACACTTTGATTAGAGTCCAACTGTGGTAAATTAAATTGACTGGACTTGATTTGGCCTGCTCGTCTCCATACCAGGCCTCACAGCTGCAGTATTAGAAGCCAAAAACTGTGCCTATAGAGCTCAGAGACAGGATTGCTGCAAGGCACAGATCTGGGGAAGGCTATAAAAAACATTCAGCTGCACTGAAGGATCCCAAGAGCATAGTAGCCTCCATAATTATCATAATTATTAAATGGAGGAGGTTTGGCACAACTAGAACTGGGGACTTAGTAAGACTAAGAACCCAGTGTCCCCTTTACCTGAGCCCCAGAGGTCCTGTATTGAGATCGAACAAAGGAACAAAACTGGCCATGGTTGAGGGAAAGCTGAAGTACAGAGATTCCTCTGTGTAAACCTGTTCCACTGTGCTCAGGACCTCAGATTGGGCCGAAGGTTCACCTTCCAACATGCTAACGATCCTAAGGATACAGATAAAACAACACAGGAGTACCTCAGACACAACTCTGTGAATGTCTTTGAGTGGCCCAGCCAGGGACCTGACTTGAACCCTGTCAAACATCTCTGGAGAGACCTGACATGAGCTGTCCATCCAAAATGAAGTAAAAAAAAACAGGAGTCTGAATGTTTTCTAGATGCACTGTGGTTTGTATAAATAGTACTGTGAGCGTCTGTGTTTATACCATGTGTGGCCTTCTGTGTAGAGACATACTTACATGTACATGTGGTTACCAGTGTGTCCCTATCATCTCGTCCGTTCCCTGGTACGTCACCATCATCCCACTGCTCACTGTACTCTCCGTGAGGGGGCTGAAAGACCTCTCCAATGACATGGTGAGACCACCGCACACTTCCTCATCCACCTACTCTCAGCTTGGGGGAGCTAGCAGGGGGAAAAGTCCCTCAGGCAATTAATGCACATGCTCACACACAAATGCACGATCTTAAGCACAAATATACGACCGGCATGCATTTATGCACCTGGCACTTAAGCATGTTCACATTCTTTTCTCTCCTTCATTGTCCTCATTGACTCCTTGTCCTCTCCTCATTGACAAAACCAGTCATCCCAGTAGCATTAATTTTCTCTCCTATCATTAAAGCTTTTCCTTTTAAATGCAGGCGTGATGTTTTGCATGGAGAATTCTCTGGTTAAGTGCATCACTGAGTTACAGTCGTTAACAGCTCTGGGTGAAACGCTTGCTTGACCCCTCTCTATTGACTAATCATTTAGTGGAGGATGTAAATCTCCCAGCTGGTGTCACTGTAGAGCCTCGTAATGGCGTTTCTCCTTTCTCCTCTTCAACCTTTCATGGCCACCCTCATTCCCTCTTGCATGCTCCATGTCCATCACTCTTTTCTTCCATCCTTGTCACCCTTTTCAATCTCTTTCTCTCCCTTCTCTCTTTTTTTTTGGTCTGTCTATGCTGTCTCCACCTCTTGTCCAGGCAAGACGACGCAGCGACTCTAAGATTAATTCCCGACCCTGTGACATTCTGATCTCCCAGAGGTGAGGACAAAGGCAGTGGGTTATCCTCTCAGGAATCAGCGCTGTTCTAGTATGAAACAGCTCTCTAATGAAGCTCTAATGAAGTGTGAACAAGTGAATCCCTAGATGGCCCCTTTGTGCATTGGAACAGGGCAAAAACACAGTGTGTTCCAAACCTTTCAAAAGGACTATAACCATTTTCTTGATTACACCTTCTCCTGTTTCTAGAGACAGTTGGGCTTCAGCAGTCCAAACAAATGAGAAATGCAATCAAGAAAATGAATAGTACATTATTATCATTAATTGATATAATTGTTGTTAAATATTCTAACAGAGATGTTTTCTCTGTTTAAAAATGTTTTTGTTTTCCTCTCAAATTACTGATAATGTGTATAATGCAGCATTATCTTTTAAAGGTTAGTAAATTGTTACCTTCTATTAGTTACAAATCATATATTGTAGTAATACAAACTGTGTTTGCAACAAGTAACTTAAAGCACATTTTAATATGTGAAAGCATTTTTTTTACCTGCTCGCTCAACTGTCTTCTGTTTCAGTTTCAATACAGTACAATGGAAGGACTTATGTGTGGGAGATGTACTGCGGATCCACAAAGACCAAGTGATCCCTGTGAGATGTTCAATATACAAAAAAATCTAAAAGTGTCTGATTTATCATTTGTAAAGTAGAATAAACTTGCATTAGTGATGCAACTAGGGTGTTAAGCTTCACTATATACAGCTGTTTTAGCATATGCATGTGAAGTATTTTCATAAAATACAACATTTCAGCAATGAGTTCTGCAGATGCTGAATTTAGAAGTATTAAATAAATAAACGATTATTACATTAATTAAGAAATGTTTAAACTTTCCACCACATTTTTTTTCTTTCCTCCCAGGCAGACCTTCTTCTCCTTTGTAGTTCAGAGCCTCACAGTCTGTGCTATGTGGAAACAGCGGACATCGATGGGTAAAGACCATCATCTTCACTCATTCTGATACCTTGTTCAGTTAAAAATGTCTGAAATAGAAATTTAATTGATTATTTGATTCAATTCACATCACAAACTTTGCAAGTAATTGTACAAGTTATCTCGAACATAACTCTGAGTAATATTAGTGACAGTGTTTTTTATATAATTTAACATTAATAATAATAATATTACTAGCAGAAAAAATTAAGTCCTGCAACATTATTTTAAAAAATAAATATAGTGTAAAAATAAAGATAGTGACACATATAGAGGGGTTATACAGAAATTTATGAGGTGACTTTAAAGCTTTTAGTGGCCCAAGTTCTCCGGTTTTGTAGCCTTAGGGCCTGGACAGCAAAAAGTTGGTGATGTTTTAAAATCTAAAAAAATGTTAGAGACACTGAAACAGCCAGAGGGCTCCTTCTGGCACAACCGAGGCTCAATAGTGTCACCGAGGGCAGAAAGGCTAAATGACACATTTTGTGTCACTCTGTATACCTGTCATCAGTATAATCTCAAAATCATCTAATGGACAGAATGTCAATTTGTGCAATTGCAATATCAATTTTGTTCTTCATCATTTCACCTAATGTTGCTTCTTACACAGGAAATTAAGAAGCCTTGTATATGATTATTTACATCCCAGGTCATCTTAACCTCTGCATTTTCATTGTGGATGACTTGTAAATGCTATTTTTGTGCATGCAGAGAGACCAACCTTAAGTACCGTCAGGCCCTCGCTGCTACACACACTGAGTTGACCTCTTTCCCATCAGACGATGATCTTGCTGCATTTGATGGTGAATAAATGTTTTCTATTAACTATGTAGATGTGCAGAGTAAACTTTTTTAAGAAATGGCAGTTCTTTAAAGGTAACCTCTCACTATGTAGGTGTTGTACTCTGTGAGGAGCCCAACAATCGGCTGTACATCTTCAGAGGCCAGCTGCTCTGGCGAGGAGAGTGTCATCCGCTGGACAGTGAGCACATCCTCCTGAGGGGAACAGTCCTACGCAACACAGAGTTTGCTTACGGCTTGGTCGTATACACTGGTAAATGTGAAAAAATGTTTTCACTTCAATTCAGTTTGTTCAAGAGAATATTTATATGGATCTCTCTATGAAACTTTCTATGCCTGAGAGAAGTTGGAGAGGCCCACAGAGACGCACTGTGTGATAGCAGAGATATGGCTGTGGCAGAGTGTTTTGTTTCCAGGGCACCTATCCTGATTTCACCTTCTACTGTGGCCTCCACTAGCTTCAATGACAAATTTTATTATGCAGAATGCCCTATTCGGCTAATTATGGACAGTACTTAACACTTGCAGGAGTGGGTCTGTTAACGTCTGGCAGATTACAGGTTCCTCCTGTCTTTTAAGTGATCATTGATCGGATATTATTGGACCAGGCAAAGGTGTCATGGATCTCACAGCTATGACCCTGGTAAAGCAGATCAATAGATCAAAACCTTCCAGAGATGGGTTTTATACCATTCATCAGACGTTAGCTATTGGTATGACCCCAATTCATCCTGTCTATAACTCTTACCTCTCCTCACAGACACACTTTACATAGCCTACTTTAAATTAAGCACGATCAGGGTTGATACAGTTTTGCAGGACTAAGTTCATACCCATTCTCTGTCCTTGAACAATCTGACGATACAGTATGGCACACATGCTCAGTTTTGTCATTTTTACACATGCAGCTCTGTGTCCTTCAGCAGTCTGTGTGAGATTGAGGCAACATCACTGGAAAACATAATGTGATATTTTATTGATCCCTGCGAGGGAAATTCTCTCTTCCCCCTGACATCTCTGCACAGGGGTCAGATCCCCCCTGGAGCTGCTAGTGATTCAGCAACCTGCTCAAGGGCACGTCAGTAGAGGCCTGCTGACACGAGGGCTTGAACTCTCACCCTCTGGCTGCAGGATGGTCTTCCAACTACTTCGGCCAAGCCGTTGCAGCGATAGCGGCTAATAGTTGTCTGTTCTGTGCCAGGCGCAGACACTAAGATCCTGAGGAACTCTGGGAAACTGAAACTGAAGAGGACTCGGACAGAACAAGTTTTCAACAGAGTGGTGATTGGGGTGAGTGGGTAAAGGGCAGGTGGTGATGAACATGAGGCATTTTGTAGAACTCTTGTTGTTAACTGTGTGTGTTTATATTGTGCATCTCCAGATAATCGTGTCCGTGCTGCTGGCAGTGCTGCTTCTTGCCATTGGCAATGGAGTGTTTTCAAGTAAGGTCATGAGCCAGACGTGGGCTCTCTCTGCCCTGATGGTTAACAGCAACCCAGTCTACAATGCGTTCCTGGTCTTTTGGAGCTACATCATCCTGCTCAGCCCGGCCATGCCTATAGCCCTCTACATCTCGTTAGTCCCATCCACAGCACTGCATACTACCGCTTTTACATGCACTTGTGTTTATCGTGTATATGTCTTTAATGCCTTTTTATCCACAGGTTTGAGGTGATCCATACCATCCACAGCCTGTTTATTGGCTGGGATATAGAGATGTATTGGCAACAGACAGACAAACCAGCCCAGGCCAGGAACACCTCACTGAGTGAGGAGCTCGGCCAAGTGGGATACCTGCTAAGTGACAAAACTGGGACACTAACACAGAACCGCCTGCTCTTCAGACAGTGCTGTATAGCTGGGGAGGTGTATGGTAACAACAAAGTTATTATATGACAGATCATTTTCATTATTTTCTTACAGAGTTCTTCTGTTTAGCAAAAAATGAAATGTCTCAGGACCTCATGGTGTGCCACATAAAATCACCAGTGTCTCCTGATTTTTCACAAATTATTGATGTAACTTTCACTCAAAATTCCTTAGTAGCAACTTATGTAGACATCTAGTCAAAAGTTAAGTAAAACTAAACTGCTGTAGAGATTGGTATAGCGAGTTGAAATTTAATCTGTGTACACAATAGAGGCCGTCCACTGTTGTTATAACAAAAGATTTAAAGCACACAAGAAAGCTCTTTTGTCTTGTTTTAGGTCCAGGAATATGTGAAGTTACACATATAGACTGTCCCGTCTACGCGACACAGTAATTTGCTTCGTTATATATTAATTTATGAAACACAAGTTGTTAATGACTAGAGAGCAAAGTGTTCTCAGTGGCTTACAGTGGAACAAATATCCGTCTGGAGAGTCATTCCTCGAGAGAGAGTGTTCACAACAGGAGACACTTTAACATGCTCGTATCCAACAGCAACAAACCCATCCACTGAACACTGAACTGCTTTTTTTATATCATTTAATATAATAATTTCTCTGCCTTCTTAGGTGATGCCTCAGTCAGGGCAGAGGACGTTGAGGTATCATTCAAGTACACCCAAATCAGTATCATTGAACAACTGTGTTCTTTGTTTTTGTTGCCATTAGCTCCAGTCATACTTTATTTATTTTAACTACAACTATGGCACTGTGTAATGTCAGTGCCCTGTGTCATGATTTTTCTTCTGCGCGTGCAGCCCATGGACTTAAGTTGGAATCCGTACTCCTGTGGTGGTTTGTTCATGTCAGCTCCCAGCCTGGTGCAGAAGCTCAGACAACAGCAGTGTCCACTCAGCAGACAGTTTCTCACAGCACTGTCTTTGTGTCACACCGTCATGGCAGAGTGGAAAAATGGTGAGCCTGAGCGTGTGCCTAGGGGCACCTCAGAAATTTAAATGGAGGATTCAGTCTTGCCAAATATTTTAATGGCTGGCACATTCCTTCAGAGGCTCCGGTTTACCAGGCTGCGTCCCCAGATGAGATGGCTCTCGTTAGCGCAGCCAGGGAACTGGGCTGGGCCTTCCTTTCTAGGACAAGAGACTTCATTGTTGTCTCTGAGCTGGGTGTTACTCTGCAATATCAGCTGCTGGCACTGCTGGATTTTACCAGCAAGAGGAGACGTATGTCTGTACTCGGTGAGAGTAGCCCTCGACACAACTAAAATGTCTGACAATGTCCTGTAATTGTTTGTAATTACTCTTTCGCTCCCATCTTTTTTTGTCTGAATATTGGTTTTATGTTGTTTCCCAGTTCGGGAGCCTGATGGTGGAATAAAACTGTACTGTAAAGGAGCAGATATAGTGATCCTGGATAGACTGCAGAGGGACACTCCATATCTGGAAAAGACTGAAAGAGCCCTTGAGGTGAACTAGAATTTTTACTGAACCAGTAGCATGTGCTCTATAGCAGTTTGTAGTTTGCATATTAACTATTTTTTCAGCAGCAGTATAACCAAATGGTGTGTAAAGACCCATTATGTCAGAGAAGTTATGTGATAAATACTGCAAGATAAATTACATTGTTTATAATTGCTCGTGAGTCAAAATCGATCTTCCACTGTCTTTCAACTGTCTGATCACTTTGTTGAAAGTTGTTAAATGTCCATTGATAGTTCTTGAACAATAATCTGTATGGTTTTCAAGAAAATTGCGTTAGTGGTCTTCTGTTTAGTCCTCCTGAGACAGTTGAGCAATGCATGCCTGTCTGAAATGTTTATCTAGTGTTCTCTGTGTCGATCCTTCAGTCCTGACAGAAACATCAGTGTGCAATGTGCAGCCTATCAAGTAACACGGTAACTTATCTTCTGTCAGCTGTTTGCACAGGCCAGTCTGAGGACTTTGTGCATTGCAGTTCGATCTGTTCCTGAGGCATCATGGGAGCAATGGAGTAAAACTCTGGCACCGTCTGTTGCCATGGTGACCTGTGACCGTGAGGCGCTGCTGGAAAAGCTATATGATGAGATGGAGACAGAGCTACAGGTGGGCTCCTCCTTGTGATTTTATGTTTATCGTCAATCCTCCTTGAAAGTGGTACAGCTAATCATTGACACAGCATGAGCTGTACAGAAAACTCTTAAAATCAAACTTGTCCCTAGTGGTTCCTGCCCTTTATATTTTCTTTTAATGAAAAGCTACTCATATCTTTGTCTTCTTGTTACTTTTACACGACTTTGCAATGAAGCCAATATCCTGTAAGAAGCGCTAACTGTTTTTGTAGCTTGTGGGAGTGACAGCAATAGAGGACCGACTTCAGGAGGGCGTCCCTGAGACTATTTCTCTGCTTCAACAGGCTGAAATTAAAGTATGGGTCCTGACTGGGGACAAAAAAGGTATTATGACATATAACACTGAGGGGGCCACCATCATTTCGAATGATTCAAATCTCATTGTGATATCTGTCTATTTCTCTCTCTTTGCAGAGACTGCAGTGAATGTTGGATATTCTTGTAAGCTACTGGATACGGATACCAGATTACTAGAATGGCAGGAGCTGAGGTTAGCACTGATAACAATACACAAACACACACACGCACGCACACACCAGCACCATCTCATTGATCTTTGTGTGTTTGCCTGTGCAGACAGATACTCCAGTCCCCAGACCCAGGGGTCAGTTTCTTCAAGGCCAGACAGACAGAGCTGTGGGCTGTAGACAACAAGACGGCTAGAGCAAAGACTGCTGTGGTCCTCACCGGACCTGAGCTGGTAAACATTAAATGTACAGGAAATTGGTTTGTCCTGTAGTTTTCAAGTGGGCGAGTAGCTGTCATCAAATAGTTTCTAAATGACTCTGTATGATGCAAAACTGTAGTGTTTTAGTCTGAGGGTGAGAGAAAATAATGCAAACAAAATGCCAGCCTTTAATGATTTTGTACCCCAGGCAGAGTTTAACCAGAGGCCAGAATGGGGCGCTACGTTCATGAGTGTAGCAGAACAGTGTCAGTCGGTGCTATGCTGCCGTGTAACGCCTGGCCAGAAGGCTGACATCGTGACACTGGTCAAAAAACACACCAGCTCAATCACCATGTCCATTGGGGATGGTGCCAATGATGTGAACATGATCAAGAGTAAGTGTGGTGCCAAAAAAAAAAAAAAAAGCTAACAGAGAAAATGTGCTTTTGTGGCTAAACTGTAGATAGAACAGGTTGCTCAGTGGATTCTGTGTTCATATTTACATGTGTCTTTTTTTATTTCTATCCATTTCTATGTACCATTGTTATCCAAAAGCGGCTCATGTTGGTGTCGGGATAGCAGGAATAGAAGGAGGTCAGTCAGTGCAGAACGCAGACTTTGCATTGTCCCAGTTCAGATTTCTGCAAAGGCTGCTACTGGTCCATGGACGCTGGTCATACCTTCGCATTTCCATCTTCCTGCGCTACTTCCTCTTTAAGACCTGTGGTTTTGCTCTTGTGCACATATGGTTTGGTTTCTTTAATGGCTTCAGTTCTCAGGTTAGACACATATGTATTAAATTCAATGACTTTAAACCTTAAAGTTAAAAATGGATAAAATGTACATTGATTCAATTTTTTCTCTGTTGCAGCCTCTGTATGAGACATGGTTCATTGCTCTCTACACTGTCTGTTACACAGCAGCCCCAGTGATGTGTGTAGCCTGCTTTGAACAGGTGTAATGGTGTTTTTTTTCTATATGCTATTTAGCCAAATGAACATTTCTGTAGTAATACTCACAGCCTCCCTCTTTGTGTCACAGGATGTGAGTTCAGAAATCAGCCTGAAACAGCCGGAGCTGTACAAGCATGGGCAGAGACAGGAGCTCTCCAGCTCCCTGACGCTGTGCTTGGCTCTTCTGTATGCGGTCTACTCATCACTTGTTCTGTTCTTCTTTCCTGTTGGAGTTTTCTACGATACAGCCTATGACTACCAGACCATGGCGATCACTGTTGCCATGGCAGCCACGTTTACCGCCACAGTTGAGGTCAGGGTCATAATTTACACCGGTGCAAGTAAACTAGAGAAACTTCAAGTAAAATTATGATAAAGTGTTTTACTAAAGTAGGTGAGAAGTAACAGGTGATACAATATTTAAACACGTGTCTGAGTGTAACATTCTTAAAGGATAATACAGTATAACAATAGTTCTGCTTTGAAACATCATAGGTGATGGACACATCTGTACATTTTCATCTGTACTATATAAAACTTATTTTGTACACTGCACAATAACATCTGTTTAAGTTCAGTAAAAAATGCAATTAATAAAATGAGTAAATTGTTATCATTGATTGATTGTTTAGTTACATGCAAGAGGTTTAACTGTGTAGCCAGCAAATAAATCAGAAGGATTTACAATGTTACAATGATAATTTTACTTGAAGGAGAAAATCCAGCTTCATTTAATCAGAAAAATGTATTACAGTTTCCATCCTCACATTTGGAACAAAGCACTGTTCTGTATATCCAGGTTCCCCATCCTCCCCCTCTTCTAATTCCAGTGTTTCTTTTTGTCTTTCAGATTATTATGGTGACCAAATACTGGACAAAGCACAATATTGCAGCTGTGTGTATCTCTGTGGTGTTGATGTTCATCTGTATGAGGATCACTCACAATGCCCGTCTGTTTGAGAGGTCACCCGCTGACTATATCTTTATCGGTACGCTCAGATATGCTCATCTCAGTGCAGGCCTTCTCTTTATTTATTTCTGTCTCTCGAATGATGTTGCTCCTCACTCTGTTATCATCCCATTACTGCAGGAACTACAGATACAAATATATGTAGCTTAGATCAGCACAGCATAAAATGGCCCTTTCAACACTTCAGGGTGAAGTGATGAATGGATCAGATTGTTTGTGAGCAAGTCTGATTGTTCTGTTTGCTTTTCATCAGGTGTGTCTGATCAGGCCTTCGTCGATCCAGTTGTGTGGCTCACAGCTCTGCTCACTGCCTGGATGGCTGTGTTGCCCTCAGTTGCTGCCTACGCCCTCACTGTGATCATCTCTGTCCACAACAAACACAAGGTGAGGTGTTAAAAGTAGAAGGAACAGAACAGGAAAAAATAAACATACTTGCTGCTGTAGGAGGTTCCAAAACATAATGAATTGACTTTTGATTAAACATTTGTAAGGGCAAAAACATTTACTGATCATTTTCACCTGGCTCGACTTAGATTCACAGTGTGTCCCAGCAACCAGTGGAGCTGAGGTCAAGGTTCACAAGGGGGACATCTCTCCGCCGTTCCTCTTACGCTGTCTCTCAGGGGGCCGGACCTGGACGCCTCATTACGTCGGGAACCTGCATCCGCAGCACGGTGCCAGCAGCGGACGAGAAGGTGACTGCAAGTAATAACCTCACAGAGCCGCAAGACCAAAGACACACGAAGGACAATAATAATGCACCACATGGCAGATGAATAAGAATCAGCAAATGTCAGATCATATACTGTTTTCTGCAGCATAGGATTCAGCCTCATTTGTATGTACAGTATGTTTTGTATGTGGTTTTTCAGCAGAGCAGAAACTCTCTTGTATGGCTACTATTTTCCAATAAAGTAAATGAGATAATATAAAAAAATATATGATCCACTATAAATATAGTTTATTACCTTTACATAGACATTTTACCAATAAATGCTGTATGCTGAGGACACTGGGGATTTCCTTTGAACATCAAACACAACACAATAAATCGACAGCTGCGCTTTGTTTTACAATTGTTTTATTTGTTAATTTATTTCAAAACACGCAATTTTACCCATATTTTCCTTTTAAGTTTTTATTTTTCTGTAACAGTTATTACTCAGATTTTTTTCCTTCTCAAAAGTCTCAGCTAGAGTGAAACTAAAAGTCCTCCACAGGCTCTCCGGCTTCTGCAGTGGGAGGAGGGAAAAGAGGCTTTCTGACCAGACGTGTGTGAGTGGCTTTATCCCTCGAGTGTGGGAGTTTACACCAGTGTTTGTGTATATGTATATATGTGTGTGTATGTGTGTGTTTAAGTGCAATCGGTGGAACGTCCACATGGCCGATAAAGCATGGGACCCGTAGAACAGCCCAGAGAGCCGAACATTGTCTTCTAGGTTTGGTAGCCAGATTGTCATCCCACTGATTTCATCTTTGGTTTCAGCAAACACTCTCAAAAGGCAGACTCACTCTCTCCAGCATGTGCCTGTGTCTGTTTGTGTGTCTGTCTGTCTGTACGAGTGCAATATAAGCCACCATCTCCAGACGACTTTGTAAACTTAAGTAAGTACAATGTAAGTGTCTTTGCATTGATTGTGGCCCTTCCTTGGCGCTGGAGACAAAGACAGTCAAACATTGTAGATCAATGGAGCCATGATCGGGGAGGATCAGCAAACATCAACATGGACTCCATTTTGATGTCAATGGCAGTTTGGGGCATTCGTGTAAAGCAGTACGACATCAGTGTTGTGGAACGTGGGGTGCTGTAGTGCTCTCCTCTCCCCAGCCACTCTCTACTAAATCCTGGGCTGGGGTCGCTCCGCACTCTCTGAGCTCACGGAAAGGATGGGTGGGGCATGGGAAGGAGTCACGGGGGTCAACATGTGTGTGTAAATGTCTGGGAAAGGGGGGGGTTACACTCTGACCCAGCAGCAACGATTAAAATTGGGGGGGTCAGGTGTTTGCATAGTTCTCTGTGCAAAAGCCACCAACCGGAGCCATTTTTTATTCCTCGCGGCTGGTTACATCATCATTAGAGTAGCAGGAAATCGTGGTGGGTGATGGGAAATATGATCTTAGTACCACAGCTCTATTTATTTTATTTTTTTTTTTTTTAACTCCTGCAGTGTCAGTAGAGTGAAAGGTGACATGGGATGAAGAGGAAATGAATTTCAAATGAGTTGAATGAGTTTCGTTTTGGAGTGTGTGTGTGTGTGTGTGTGTGTGTCGTGTCGAGCATTGGGATGGAAGATGGATCTATGAGGGGAGTGGTGGTGGGGCAGTCATTTGGCAGTCGGGCACTACAGCTTGTCACAGTACAGAGAGCTTCTTTTCCCTTGATTTTATTCTTTCGTCCTCCCCTTCCTCCTCCCCACTGGCCTGCCCTCTCTCTACCTTTTTTCTTGTTTTGAAACTGATTGTCTTCTACCATCACAAAGACACTTGGTTCTGATTGATTAACAGGTAACAGAAGAGGGAGAGCACAGTGTGACTGGGGGTGTCTACATCAGTTTCACTGGCAACCTATTCGTCCCTACAACGAAATGACACGCATATGCTGTTTGACAGTACATGCCGACAACATTTCCGGGTTGGACGATCAGTTGCCAAATGATACTGTGGTTAGTTGGTTGGTCAGTCAGTAAGAAATGGTTTCAAATTTTTGCATGACAAATATTGCAACCCATAGTAAAGGAGCATAAAAAAAGAAAACACTTTGTCTTTCACATAGGTACAAATGAACACACACATACACAGATTGAAGAAAAGCATGTAGACAGACATTCAGGGATACTGAGGGCCCCTCAGGCCTGTGTGTGTCCCTCTGATTAACTCCAAGTAAACAGCCCGTCTTTGGAAAAGCAAGACACACATTTCAGGACCCGAGTGAGGACCACAAGCTGAGGAATGGAGATTGAACTCTATTGATTAGTAGGAGAGGAATTTGACCTCCCCCAGCACACACTGCCCCCTACTGTCTGGATTTATATACATCAAAGAAACATGGGGAAAGAGGGAAGGGTTGCAACAGCACATGCACACAACCAGTGACTCCAACAGTGACGGAAATTCTAAAAACAAGGACCCCTCCAATGCCTAAAACCCAAATCCTCCCGCCCATTTTTTTGTTTCAATAACCAAAAATATCCCCCACCCTATCTCCACCCGCTCCCAAGTCTTTCCTTTCTCCTCCTCTCCCCACAAAATCACAGGTCATTCCTGTTGGTTTCTATACAGTTATACAATATCCATGCACAAAAGAAAAAAAAAAAAGTGCACCTTCTTTTCAATGAGAGGTGCTGGTCTTTAATATTCTAAGAACATCAGGAGCACTTGAACACACCCAGGAACTTTTCAAAGTAACTGATTTTTTTTTCAGAGAAAAGACAACTTAAAGGCAGAAGAAAGCTAATAATGAGTAAAATGTTATTCCTCCTTTGGTTTAACATCAGATTTTTGGTTTAGAATTCAGCCCAAATCATGTTTTTGTCATTTCTTTCTTTCTTTTTTTTGTTTTTTTCCGCCCTACACATGTACCCGCCTGTGAGAGAGCTCTACACTCGTCAGTGAGTAGATCTGGCCCCTCACCCTATTTTCTAGCCTTCTCTTCTGTGTCTTCTTTTCCCCTAGTTAACCCTCCACAGAAACATTCACAATGTCTTTTCCTTTATGAAAACAGTAAGTACATGCCGTAGCAAAAACAAACAAGAGAACGTACGAGAAAAATGAGCAAACAAATAAAAGGAATTTAACAGTATAAAGCTTCAAGTCACAAGTTCCAAAACTAACTATCATAGTATCATAGTTTCATAATCATTGTTATCATTAGCAGTATTATTTTCAGTTTTAAATTACATAAAGTTTACATGAAAGGTTTTTGAGGTATTTCAGAATTAATTGTCAACACACGCCTACCGAGTCTTAGCACTAGCCAGGGGGAGAGGTCGACTGGACAGACAAGATGGAGGGAGGAGAGAATTGGTGTCTATAAACTGTCAGTGAGTCTTCCACACTTTGCCAGTGCAGCCTCTGTGCTTGCACGCAGTGGAAAGAGAGAGACATTACGTGGTGACCGTAGCCCTCTGTGTGCTTAGAGCCTCTGCCTTTTTACCCCCCTCTTTCTCTGTTACACAAAAATATCTCTGATGCGAGAGAGGTAATGTGGCTGAGAGTAAAAGCACACCGAGCAGAAAAAAGAAAATCCGAACACAAAGGCCGTGAGCTACTAGAAGATCAACGATACAGCAACAAAGACTCTGACAGATTAAGGAGTAACATATAATTTTGTTTCAAATAAATAGTGTATAGAAAATGTTTTATAGACTTTCTACATGATAAAGTGCTTGTATTCTAGTGTATCAAGATGGAAAGTCAATATGGGAGAAAATGCTGACACAGCCCCCACTCTGTGTCCCTCTCTTCAGCCCCCATTTCTGTCCATCCAATTATGGGTGCATTGTCTGTGTGTGAGCGCATGTTTGTAAATTGGTCTGCAGCTATATGCATGCACCCGCCTGGCTGTGTGTGTGTGTGTGTGTTTGTGTGTGTGTCCAGTGCAGTCCCACCCGTGGTTGAAGGGAAAAGGCACTCAACTCTGTCTGCAAGGCAGCCACCTCCTCCTTTGTGGCACGATGCAGTCTGACTGCACTGTTGGTATGAGTGTGTGTGTGTTTAATATCCTCAACGTGTCTGTCTGTAATAGCTTTGGACAAAGAGGGGGGGCTCTCTCTTATTTTTTGTTAGTTTTTTTGTTGTTTTTTTGTTTTGTTTTTTGGTTTGCGTCCCCCTAGGCAGTTTGGGACTGGTAGGCTGCAGTATCTTTGGTATCAGTGGCGGTTTCACAAACCACTCAGCTTAGTGAGGTAGCCACATTGGTTCTCACTACAAACAAATGTCATTTTGTCAGCCTAATACCTAGAGCTGAATCTAGCGATTTACCTTTGCTCACTGAACTGTATACCACAAATCGATTTTAGTTCATCATCCCTTGGCGACGTTAACTCACTGCTCATAGCGTCGTGAAGTTAGTCAGTGCCTCCCAATCAGCTCCTCTTCAATGACCATCTCTTATCTAATCTGCACCACTAATCTGACTACATTGTTGGAAATGCTACAGTTGCATCTTAAGACCATACAGATGACTACTGAGTCCCAAGCTTTAACCCCACCACCACCACCCTCCAATCAAACACACTGAAACAGCCAGGACATTTGGAGGTCATTGTTTCGTCCCCCTACGTCTACCCCGTTCCTGGGGCTCAGTTTAAAGGGGCTGAGAGTACCGTAGTTCTGACATGAAATGCCAAAAGAGAGAAAGCGTCCGTCCTTTATCCTTCTCTTCAGCAGCTCCCTGTTTTTCGTCTTCTCCTCCTTGCTTGTGGTAAATGTTTCCTCCGAGTCTATATTCACATAGAATGCGCAAAAAAAATATGTCCAACATCGGCCTCGTTCCTTGCATCCCTCTTTTTTTTTTTGTCAACTTTTAAAAAGTCCTTCCTTTTTGTTTTTGATTTATCAACAAGGTGCCTTACGTATGCACAACAGAGCACAATAGTAACAAGAAATAGAAACTTTGTATCTATGGTACTAATTAAATACCCGCATCAATATAGAGAGCAAGAGAGAAAGAGAGAAGGACCATGGGGTTAGAGGGACAGAGGAGGTAGAGAACCAAAGATAGAATGAGAGATTTTTCTTCTGCTTCAAAATATGTCCAGTAATGTGTTGGAGACATTTTCTTTTAGTTTTGAACACAAACTGTATGTGTGGTATCTTTGTCATTTGAGGTTTAGTTATTGTATGCCTTAAAATCAGATTCTTTTTTCTTCATTTTACTAAAAAAGTATATTTTAATTCAGTTAAAAGCTGATTGTTGGTTGCTATGGCACACGTTGCCCGTCATCAGCGGGGCGCTCTGTAGCCGTGTGTGAACCCTAGTACCATATTCTGTGATTCGCATTAAGGCAGTAAGCATTGGCACTAATTATTGTAGCATTTTGACAGCTGAGTGTGGTGGTTAGCTTTGGGGTTGGCTACTGGCAACCGTTGTGTGGGAGTAACCAGGAGATTGGGTTTGAATCACAGTCGTTGAGAGCTTTTTTTTTTTTTGCAAACAAATGGGGTGGAAAATGGACGAATGATTTGATCAAATATATGTAAGTTACACAAACCTCCACTGCACCTAAGAAGTATCCGTCTCGGCAAACCTTTTCTATTACATTTTACTTCTTTGTTCCTTTTTATCTCCTCATTGTGTGTTTTCAGTGTTTTGTATTTAGTAGTTTTGTAAGATTTGGATTGGTTAAATAAATCCCTGCCTTTGCTAAATCCCTGTTTTCAGCGTTCAGTTTAACCATCCCCCCTCCTCCAGCTTCACCGGTGCTGGTTGGATGAGGAACAACAATAGGATAATGGTTAGCTATTGATCTGCCTTCAAAGAGCTGTGAGGGCCTGAATGTGTTGTGCCATGACTTCTCCTCAGCATCTAGTGGCTCTTCCCTCCCTCTCCTCCACTCTGAACCCCCTTGCTCTGCTGGATACAGGTCTCTGCTATCGACAGCAGGGGGCACTGTTGCTCTGTCAGCACAAGCCGGCCCAGGGAGGGAGAGGTGTGCTGCTGCTGTAGTAGTGAGGCCTTTGTGTCCCCATCTCCACTGAGTTCCATGTGCTCCTCTTACATTCTGCTTTTCGTATGCAGCTGCAATGTAGTTGGCTGGATGCCCGAGTGTGTTGTTGTCGCTTGGTTCTCGGTTATTGATCAGAGGAAAAGCTCCCAGCAGAACAAGGAGCTTGTCCAGATATCTTACCCGCCTCTCCTGTTGGTCAGAGAAACACAGACTCTAGGCTCAGACTGAGAGTAACAATGACATGTCTCCCTACAGGCCTCCAACATCTGTGCAAAAAATATAGACCTGGGCCTGGAAGACCTGAGTATCTGCTGCCAAGGGTCTTGAGTTTCACCTTCAGGAGGGGTCAAGGCACCGCGCTCTCTGTCTGCATCGATTCATTTTTCAATTCATTAGTTTGCTGTATGATCAGGCTGAGCTGCACTCTGAAATGGCTGGCCATCAGGGAATACCTTTGGCTGAGGAATGAAGGAGACTACAGGAGGAGGGGGAGGTAGAGACAGAGAATTGGGAAGCCTTGTTGTTTTTTTCATAGGCTCCGTTGTTTTCTTTATGACAGCCTCGCGTGTGCAGAATGGGGGCTTGGACAATAAGGCTATGTGCTGTTCTCTCGTCAGATTTATTGCCGTTTTTTGTTTTTTTTTTCGCCCTTGTTGCTTCCATGTGCCGGCAAAGAGGGGATGTGAGAGGGAGTAAAGAGGCAGACACAAAGGAGGTGAGTGGGGAGAAAGAGCAGAATCAGTGGCTACTTGGTTGGTGAAGGAGGAGGCCGGCATAATTCAGATACCGTCCAACAAAAACATCTAATCTTTGGTGTCTCTTTACTTTGTCAGATGCCATAGAAATGATTTTCTTTCAAAAAAGACAGAATCAATGATTGTCCTTGTGTGAGTAATGCAAAGTGGACCTGACTTCACAATTCACCTTTAGATTATGCTTGTTTCAGGTGAGAGCTTGAAATTCTGACTGACAAAAAAGATGATTGCATGGCACAAAGGATTCGGGGGCAGAGGACACATTCAGATGGTCCAGGCCAGGTGTGGTTGTTATAGACAGGCTTCACAGCCAATTTCCCGTGTCACCTGTTGTTCCACCCTGGATCCCCAGCCTTCTGAAGGCCCTCTCCTCCCTCAGGCCTTAGAGAAGGTGGTGGCAGAAGTGCCAGGCTGCCCAGGGCTGGTACCATGGTCATCGTGCCAGCGGTCCACACAGCGGCGGCGTGCGTTCATGAAGAAGTTGCTGACGGTGCTGAGTTCCAGGCCAAGCTGCTGGGAGATGGTGATCTGCATTTCCTTTGATGGACGCTTGTTCTCCTTGAAGATGGCGATTAGTGTGCGCCGCTGCAGGTCAGTGAAGACCAGGCGCTGTTTCTTGGGCGCCGTGTTGCGGTCCTTGTGTTGCTCCTGTTCTTTGCGCTTGCAGGCTTGGTGCGGATGGCAGCGGTGGGAGGGATAGGAATGAAAGTGGGAGGCAGAGAGGGGAAAGAAAACACAAGCAAGGTAAATATGCAAAAGTGATGTTGTTGATATTTTTGCAACTAAATAACAAAGACAATTGGTGGAGAGAAGTAAGGTTAAGATAAGTAAATACATCATTAGCCAATACTTAAACACATAAAACTAGTTTATACACCAGCAGAGATTCTACAGCTCCATCTCTATTGCCATATTAAAGTTGATTTAAAGCTAATCCATGCCTCCTGCCCAGTGGGAATATTCCTTCCATCCTGCAGAGTGCAGACAGGGAGTCAGCCTGCGGTGAGAGAAAGATGGGGTGAGGAGGGAGGAGGGGGGTGTGGGACTGGCTGTTGCCTGCTAGCTGGAGACACTGCTGTTTGATTCAATATTAATGCAGTTTGAGTCGCAATGGGGGACTGAGTGACTGTTGCACAAAAGTAAGCATTTTGTGTGTGTGTATGTGTGTGTGTGTGTGTGTGTGTGTGTGTGTGTTGAAATGAGAGATAGAGGGAGGGGCCGATGCAAGGAAAGAAAAGATTGGAGCGAAAAGAAAAAAGGTGGAGGAGTAAGACAAAGTGTGTGCATCTGTGAGTGCATGAGTTTGTGTGTGTGTGCGTGTGTGTGTGTGTGCGTGTGTGTGTGTGTGCGTGTGTGTGTGTGTGCGTGTGTGTGTGTGTGTGTACAAGAACCAAAGAGAGGAGCCGAGAAGAGGAGGGTGGGGCAGCGAGTGAAGGAGAAAGAGCGATATTGACCGACTTTGCTGTAGGAATTGGGGGGTTCTCTGTAGGGACTGAGGTCAGAATCCCCCCCCCAGCAGGTCTACAGTCTGCTACTTCAAACAGAGCCCACTAGAGCCCACTCTATTGAGCTCTGAGAGGGTATTTATAACCCACTAGCCCCCTCCCCAAACGCAAACACTTGAGAGGTGCATGCACTGGCTGCTATAAGCCCCTTCCCATACACAGAGCAATTTTCAAAAGAAAACACACCAAGTGTAGTCTTGTGCTTTTGGGAGGGGGTGGTGGGGGGGGGCTGTAGGCAGCGAACACAGAAATTAATAGTTAATAGAATGTTGTATTGTGGGTAAGTGTGCTGTAACTCAAGGTATTTGTAGGAGACGGGTAGAAAGCAGCAGACCAGCGCAACATAAAAGACTGAAACAGCACCCAGAGATGGTGTAGGAGGAGTTGTGTGTGTGTGTGTGTGTGTGTGTACATATGTGTGTGTATGTGTGGAAGGTTAAGGCACCACCTCTGCAGCCACATGTTCCCCTGCTGACTGACGATCGAATCCTGCCAGAACGAACTGTGTGTCCCTCTAAGCTTCCCTACTGTCTCAATAAAACGAGAGCAAATTGGAGAAAGAAAGAGAGAGAAAGATGCCATCCCTGTGGGGTCTCCACCTGCTGCCGTTGGGATTGTCTGATACTTTCATACTCTGCTTCAATAATGTCTGACTCCCACACAGTGTGTACGCGCGCGCGTGTGTGTGTGTGTCTCGATGCATTTAGGGACAGATTTTTCTTCCTCTCACATTCTGTGTGTTTGGGGTGGGGGGGAGGTTGTGATTATGCTGAAGAGGCTGGGGCCAAGCAGTGGCGCTGTGTGTCTAATTACAGTGGAACAGAGCCCATTGATCAGCTATTGCAGTCCAATCTGTTTACTACAGATGTCTAACCTGCACATAGGCCCATCCATCATATTCACATCAACACTGCAGTTATACAAACACATATATATATATAAATATAAATATATCGCACAAACACGCACAGTAACTGCATGTTTGTACGTTCAGTGGATGGATGAACACATATGCTTTGATTTATTATAAGATTAAAGGCGGTCATAATGTTGAGCAGGATGAGGAGGAGGACAATGATGATGTCATTTTATGGTTTGGACTTGGAGCTGAAATTATTCACAGTGTCTGTGAGTTAAGCCTCAGCAGGTCAGATGCTACAGGACAAGAAGGACGGACCATTAAAGCTGTAAGAAATCACATCAGGCTTTTGTCACACTGGTGAGACCTGTGTTCACTGGAAGTAAAGCATCCTCCATCTGTCGCCGTCTTTTAAATGTTATAAAGTTGTTCTAAATATAATGACACAAGCGACACTTGTAAACCCTCAACATTTATGTGTTCTCGTGAACCTGTAAGACCAAACCAAGCTAAATACCAGCCGTTAATTCCAGGGACAGATACTGACCGACTCATACCATGGATTTATCAGTAAATTGATTTGTTTGTCATTCATCAATATGACAACAACCTCTTTGAAAACACATTCTGGAGTCCACTACTGAGAAATCTTTATAATATTTTTTTTGTTTTTTTGTTTGGTTTTATTTGTATTTAGATGTTTTGTTCATGCAAACATCATTTGTGACTGACACACATCCATCGTTTGACAAAAGCTCCTGTGAAAATAAACATTTTATCGCACAATTTCACCAAACATTAAACTGTGTGTGATATTTAAATATAAAGTTATTTTTAACATAAAACCAGACCGATATAATGAAATTGTTAAATTGTTATGGTATTTTATCATTGATTATAGTTTAATCATGTTTTCCAGTTGCCATAAAAAAATGTAATGTAATAAACTTATATCAGTCATTTGGTGATAAAAAAACAATCCTACTACTAAACTAGTTAGATTTTCTAATTTTCCAGAGGAAAACTGACACTCTAGTTATTTTAACACACACAGTCACCTAAAGTAACCACAGTAAGCCAGTCTAGTCGGTCTTTAAGAAAACAAAACGTCTGTATTCAAATCCAGCTGAGCTGACAATTTACTACTGGGTTAGAAAAAAATATGGTTGAGGACGAGGCTGTAGCAAACTGTTCTTTTGTAACATTTATCAATTCAATTTCACACCGGAGAAATCTCTTTTACACAGTTTGTTGAAGTCAGAAACTCTAAATTATCAGACATCATTTTAGAAATATCCAGCTGTAAGGGTGAGCTACTCTTTCAAGGTTTGAAGACACACACTGGATCAGCTCCACAATGACCACCGAGAAATGACTACCCTAGTCAGCAAAGACATGCCATCCCCTCTGGGTTTAACTTGTGAGGAAGAGGATTCATTTCCCAGCAGGACGGTGAGCCTAAACATGTGTCAGAGCTCTACCAGGTCCGTTTGAAGTTCAAGGAGAAGCATCAAAGTGATGCTGACATGCATTACATGTATTTCCCTTCACAGTCACCAGACCTCGACATTGCCGAACATTGAAAAAGTAAAATCCAAAACGAAACCAATGGAATAATGTAAATTCAAATCCACAAAAACGTGAGGCATCAGTGTTAAAGTGTGTTGTATTCAAATGGCAGAAATACAAAATATTTATCACAGTTTGTTCACCTACTAACCTTTAAATGTGCTGACTCAGTGTTTTGACTAAAATACCTGATATTTAATGTGTATTAGTTTATGATAGGCTGTTTTTCCTTTTACAAAAAATATGTATGTTAGAGTAATAAAGTTATTATATACTCTACATATATATATAATCAGTTTCATGAGTTGAATTCTCAGAAAGCTTCCAGTCGGCCTGATTACCTTGACTTCCACTGAGTGACCTTTTCCTCTTGTTCTTTGTCCAGATGTGCGACCTTGCACACAAATGAATAAAATTACACTCGTGCACATTTAATGTCCTGTACCTTAAAATGTAATTTTATAATTTTGCACAAATACATATTATTTTTTTTCTATTGTGATGAAAATGTATCAAATGAGCCTTAAAAGTACAGCACATCATTTTTTATGAAACCTCACTTTTTATATCTTCACAGTCTTGAGGTGTATTCAAAGTCAGTAAAATCCACATGGATCTGTCTAGTTACAGAGAGAGGAATCCTCCAGGATTTGTTTTTGAGTCACTCACAAATCTTTGGTGGTGACTGTCGGTCAGTTTCTTCACTTTACACTTTATTCTCTAAACGCTCGTGATTAAAAACCCTGAATGTAAATCAGTGAGTGCTCTTTTTGGTCTTATCAGCCCATAAGATCTGAGGGAAAGAGAGTCTCTTTCTTGATGTCCCAGCTTCTCTCTCTCTCCACCTCTTGCCACCGGACAGTCACGTCCTGCCACCTCATCGACCGCCTGCTTTGCGCCGTTTCGGTCGGCAGGTGTCGCTCTCGCTGTGGCCCCGGCTGCACGGGGCGCCACAGTGCGCTGCCTTTGCTACAGGCGCTGGATTTAGTAATCAATATCGATCGATCGGTGAGGAAGGGGGCCCTGATTACTGAACCAAGCTCGGCGTAGAAAAGGAAAAAAAAAAATCGATCATTGCAGCTTTTAGAGCTACAGTAGGCACCGAGCAGAGAGACGGACATAAACTCATGCACAAAGAGCAACCGGACAAGAGCAGGAATCCTGGTGTGGTGCTGAGTGTTTTGTGAGGTGCACACACCCCGCTGTACACGGCCAGAGAGAAATGTGATTTATAGGGCTCTCTGTACCGAGCTGTGAACAGGAGCTGACCTACTTTGAATAGATCCCTCCGGCTCCTCGTACATATATAAAGAGTGATTAACTAGCGGGTGTCATTGTTTCAGGGAACATCAGTAGACTATACATTTGAATGCACAATATTCCCCGTCTGATATTACTGTGATCTTATTTCCCATGAATGCAAAGTGCAAGTCCCGTTAATCCTCATGAATGTCAATTCAAGGACCTCCCGGACTGGACTTTTACGGTCACGCATCTTTTCTTTGAATCTATCAAAAACACTTAATGAGTGAATTTGCGCTTTGTGCTCGGCTGGAAACGGCACAACTTCGGCCTATTTCTTTTTCCCACTGATGACATTAATATTCTTTGCTTCACGACAAACCATGCGAGGTTAAGAGAAAGGCCCTGGGTGTTCAATACCGATCGATAGATTCGTGAATAATTCGTGTGTGAAATTCAGTTCGTCCAATTAATTATGCCTCTGAGGGGTGGTGGGGGTGGTGGTGGGTGGGTGGTGGTGGGGGCTGGGCATTCATGAGGGGGTGGAAACACGGAAATACACCAGGAAAGGTACAAGGAAGGAATGTGGCGATCCGAGCTTTCTTTGCGGATTAATATCGGTGAGCCGGGGAGAGGAGCATAAGTAAATTATCATCACCCGCTTTATACCTGCGTTTCCTCCTACGACCCAGCTGTCTTAGGCCTCCTCTGCCCCTGCGTTTGTGAGTCCATCTTGAGCATTAATCATTTATTGATCATCGCTGCCCTTCCTGCTCATAATGAGAAAGTCAAACCGCCTAATATTGCGCCTATGGAGCCATGATTACACATCTGCATTTAAATGTTTGCCTGCTATTCGTTTTTTTTTTTTTTTTCAGAGGCTCCCCGGTTTGAAATTCAATCACGAAGCCCGGTTTGTGATCCCTGTAAAGGAGACGAGGTCAAAGTCTGGTGATTTAATTAATTTACCAATAAACATGTTTACCAGTTACGGTTCGGCGCTTTTATACACACACACACAAACACACACACACTGGGACTATTTGTTGTTGGCATCCTCCTCGTATCCTCACCACCAGCCTGTGCACTGTGCTTGTATTTGCGGTCTCCTCTGTAATGTAAGAGCAATTTGAAGTTTAGGCTTTAGTCTGTTCATGAAGTAACGTTTCTGCTGTTGCTCTAAAGATTGATAATGCGTCTTTACGCACGGACCGACCCCCCCCCTCTCTCTCTCTAGACTGTGGCATTTACTCCATTCAGGCTGCAGGGCAGTGCCAAGCTCTCCCGCTCTCTCGCCAGGCCCAAACACTTCCAGCTCAATACTCCTTAAGGTAATGAGTGAGAATTGGTGTTAATATACTGATAAAGCGACACAATTTGTTTGTTTACCTTCTCGCGCGACTCAGCTGCGAGCCATTTCTTCTCCGGCACTTGAATAACCTGAACTCTGTTCCACCTTCGCCCACCTCAGTCCTCTAACAAGACTGCGCCTGCAACATTTTACCTTCACATTTGCTGGATCAAATCATTAATTTGAATTTCTATGGTGCATGTTAATGCATACACATATAAAAACATCAAAGGTTCATCGCTGTTTGTCGGGTTGAGATGAGACACAGAGCCTCATGTTATTCAGCTGTTTTCTAAACCCCCATGTGTTATTAGCAGGCCGGTGGTAAACCTAAGAAATTGCACAGTGCTAACAAAAAAAATTCAATAATCAGTAAAGGCTGCTGCCTGTGATGATCACACTTCTTATAAGGTTTAAGATCATTAAATGCACTCAGCCATTTAAGCGCATGATTGAGAGAACCACATGACTGAATTTTAAGTTGCATTATTATTATTATTATTTTTTTTTACCAGTGTAATAGCAGCCTTGGTCTGCATGTGCCTCCTATTTGTGTGAGTGCGTCCATTGTTAGAGTGATAGTCTTATCTGCTATTATCATTGATTCTATTCATAATTGCTTTGACCAGTTATGCGTGATAGCGGTAATGATGCTGGTGCTTTATTTTGTAGAGACAGACAGGAAGGCCCAGGCTTTCCCTTCCCACAGCAGGTGAGGGTCCGCCGTGTGCGTATTAGTGAAATAAGAACTTTAACTTTACTTTACTTTAGAGCTGCATGTGTTGGGTTCCTTCATTTGCTGAATATAATTTACCCACATTGTAAATCTGTGTAAAACTGTCGGAGGCTCATTTACACCGAAACACAAAACATTAAGCAGATGTGAGGGACAAAATCCTAAAAGTGAAAGAAAGCGTTATTTATTTATTTATCTTATTTATTTGTTTTGAGGATGCCAGAGGTCAATAATTCCTCTTTTTTAAATTTATTTTATTAATTTTGAGTTGTTTTTTTTTTACATTAGGCTACACTAGTGGATTAATCAACTCCTTATATTTCGCTAAATATCAGCTGTCACTATTTCACTAATTTCTTATTTGTCGCAGGAGAATCAGCAAACTGATCTGCAGTCAGATTGCACCGTTTACTCCCCACGGACAGACCGACAGGTTTTCAATATGCAGGAATTTCCGAGATTCAGTTCAATACAGTTCTCACTCAATCAGGAGAGAAATATTTCTAATACTGCGCTTATTGCACTGATCTAATTTCATTCATATGGTTATTTTCTCCAGTGCAAAACAAAGCATATTAAATTGAAATAAATAAAGTGGGTAAATGTCTTTATTGTTGTGTAGCAAATTGCGTCTTTGATTAAAAAAAAATATATATTATTATTTTATATTTTAGAAGCAAATGTTTACTGTAGCTTGTGCGAAACAGATAAAATCAGGTCAAACACTTCATATTTAATTGATCTATTTATTTATTTATGCATTTTATTATAATTTATTTTTCAGGACAGTGTTAAATTTACTAAATTATTAAGAGACAATGTAAAAATAATTCCTCTAATACTAGTACTAATAGGGCTAATAATAATAATAATTTAGTAATAATAATTATTTAGTTTGTAATATAATTTTAAAACTCTCTTAATCTGAAAAGAAAAACACAAACGCTCTATTACACACACACACACACACACACACACACACACACACAAACCTGATTAAAACACTGCATAAATCAGTGTTTTCGTAGCAACTCGCAAAAACAACAAATTAAACAACTAATCATTTTCGAAAACCCCGCAGTTAATAACATATAATATAAAGGCTATATGGGTTGACATCGATTCATTCATCAATTGATTTCACAGTCGTTTTGTTCCTTTGTTGATCTGTGTGGGGTTGCCCAACCGGAGTTTCAGGTTGCATCTGTGGGTACGATAAGCTGAGTGTGTGTCTCTCTGTGTGTGTTTGCGGTTTTGTTGGGATCGACCCTGTGGAAAGGCTCACCGAGGCTCCATGCAGACCGACTGTATGCTCTCATTTCAAAAAGCCACGGTGAGGCTGAGAAACGATTTGTCAAGCGGGGAATTTGAACATTTCTGCCTTTATCAAGCGGGGATTGATCATTGGATTCAAAAAGAAACTGCACGACTGTGTACTTCACAAACTACACCGCCACATTTAAAGAGAGGAGTTTATTTCATATATGTTACATGTTTTTCTACCTTCTACATGCGGCCACTTCCTTTTTCAATATGTAAACGTGGGAAATAGCTTGAAGGCGTCATTTAGGATTTCTTAACAGCTATTAAGAGGTTACATGTCTTATATATACTTATATTCCATAGGAACTTTACAGTCTCTTCCCTTTAACTGGTGGACATTGTCCGTGCCTTGTATTCTGTGCATTAAACAAACCATTATCGGGCCTTTAGGAAGCGATGGCCTGTCAGGACGTCGGATAAGCAGCCAGTGTGCGTTTGTGCCGCTGGACTCAGGTTTATGAGTGAAACAGGAACCTGTTACTTGTTGCAGACTCCACCGTGCGCACAGCTTGTGTGCAGGCGCGCAGGACGCACAGAGCAGACCCGGTTTTTGGGGCGTTACATAACATTGCTCCATTGACACAATGCTGATGTGCTCTAGTCAACATTTTAATTGCACAACAGTCTGCTCTTTGGAGCAGTCCCTTGCTTTAGCTCTTATGTAAACTACCACAGATTATGCCGGGTCAAAAGCCACAGTATGACTTGTTTGGTCATCACAGTCGTCTCCAGCAGACAGACCCACACAGCGATCAGCCCACGTCTTAAAATCCTGCCTGTGCAGCCATTTGACTCCAGTGCACAAGGACGAATGATCAGATGTAATTATGATTATCTGAGATTTAGGTGCTTTGTGTTTTTGTCTAGAAAGAGAAGCTCACGCGGTGCCATTAACCCTTTGGTGCTAGCCGCGTGCTGTAGTCGACTCTGCCAGCAATTTGATTTAAAGGTCATTCTCTCCTATTGATCGGGTTTGGCGAGGGGGCGACGGAGTAGCGTAGGAATTGATCATCTAAAATAGAAGAGACGGTTTTCGAGACTGTACAGAGTCCAGACCTCTACTGCATTTATAATTGCTAAGCACGCCCCCCGTGTGAATGCTGTGTGTGTGTGTGTGTGTGTGTGTGTGTGTGTGTGTGTGTGTGTGTGTGTGTGTGTGTGTGTGTGTGTGAGAGAGAGAGAGAGAGAGAGAGAGAGCAGACCTCTGCTTGAGTCGGTCTAATCTGATTTTTATTAAAATTACAGGCTTTAGAATAAGCAATAGGAAGGTCGACATGGTCAGAGCAGTGTGCGCAGGACGGAAGAGTGTGGGTGGGGTGTATAATGAGCAAAAAGAGGTTAAATCACTGTGAACCTTAAGTCGTCTCACGCTGCTAATCCTGCTATCACAGAAATGGGGTGGGGTGGGGGTGCGGGGTATCTCTCTGACTTTAAACTCAGCATTTGACTGTTCTGACCAGGGCACGCGGGGAGGTGAGCAACAAGCCCGAGTCAGAGCGCTGGTTTATTAGTCATTCTGTGGTGTGTTATGAAGGGCGAGCTGTTAATGGGAGAAATGGTGTTGCATGGTGGAGATGGAGGGGGTTGCATGGCTGCATGGCGCAGCTCCAGAGATGGAAAGGAGAGGCCGGGGAATGGAAATCGATACAGATTCAGGGCTCGCCAGATCGGCCTTAACAATATGGCGCAGACGCACTCTACATCCCGATCACATACACAGGAGGAATGAAACGGGAAGGCGACACATACGCAGACTGTAGCTGCTGCTGTAATGTAGTGCCGTGTTTAGCAGTCATGCAGGATGGGAGGTCATGGCCTCTAGTTTTTTCGGTAGGTGCTTCTGTTAAACCTTCCATCCCAGGATACTTTCCATTGTGCATCCCATTATGAATTAAAATAATGTAAAGTAGCGTTAATTGACATCAGCGTCCACTTCCAGTCTGCCTCTTCATGCCGGTGTACAGATAATGATGCAAGGCGGGAGATGTCATTCCATCTGGTTTGAGCTACACTGAACCGGGGGTTTAAACAAAATAGCCTCGAGGTATAACCTCAAGAAAATGGCTGTTGCTCTCCCACCAGAGGATTTCAAAGGCGATGCTTGTACATGCATGTCTCAGTACTTACAGCACACGTTGCTGTGCTTAACGAACAACGAGGCTCTGAAACCGCAGCTGCACTGTTTACTCCCCTATCTTCCCCTCACACATCAATTATTAAAGTACCAATCGATCATTTCGCAGGCTAACATCAAGCCATCTCTTCATGAGAAAAAAAAAAAATCCTGTTTTAGGTTATCCCGCATCAATCACATCTTAATGACCCATCCAATTAAACGCATTATCCCGGTTCAAATGACCAAAAAGAGCCACCTTCCTAGACTATTTTAGTTATTTATTTATTTTTCGCTTCAGGAAGGATCAACCCAGATCTCCAGTTTGCATTCTGCGGCTCTCAAAAAAAGCTGGAGACATGATTTAAATGGAAAAACCCCGGTTTGCTTAGCGCTGGACAGAAAAGCAGGATGCACGATGGTGTGATTGACGCGATTGTGCATTGTAATATTGATCGATGGGTGGAAGCTGTTGGATGAAAAATGGTGTTTAGGGCCTACAAGAATGCTATTAACTATGTATTGGTAGAACTCCGGTTCACCACCTTGAACTGTCCTCAAAAAAAGAGGCAAGATCCTGCAGTTCAGGGTGGATGGATGGACGCATGTTTCAGCACCATGGACAGCGCCTGAGATGTTAAACCATCAAACTGACCTGCTGCTCGGAGTCTGCTCTACCTCATAATACTTTCTTTATGAAAATACAGTCATAGCTATGGACTATTCTGTGCAACATGAACACCAAGGGTGCACACACGCAGTGGTTATTTTGTAGAAAGGATTGGTCAGTTTGATATAATCAAACAAGGTAAAATTCTCAATTCATGCGGAAATGATTAACCTCTGCCTAAAATTAAAGTCGCACACTGGGAGGCAAGTAGCTGGTCAAGTCAATAAAAATATATTAACCAAGGTAAATTGAGGCGTTACGCTTTGCAGGAGGGAAAAGTGCGCAGTGTGGCGGGGTTTGTTGGGGGTGGAGGTTGGTGGGGATAGGATGAGTATCGCTCCAGGATTAGGCCTGTGTAAACTGCGTGTAGTCCATTGAAACATGAATAAAGGCCTCCCACCCTCATTCTCAACAATGTTTTTCCTCCGTGTCCTGTGGGTCTTGACCTGCACACCCTGGCACGTGCTCTGGCCATTCAAATGATAATGAAGCAACTGCGCTTTTTTTTTTGTTGTTGTTGTTGTTGTTGTCTTTTTTCCTTTTTGTAAGGGGAAAGGGACCTGGCCATGCCATGGCGCCCCATCACTGTCAAGAGACGAATGAAGGCGTAGGCAGGAATATCAGGCAGTATATGCAAACTATCAGCTATTTCTTTTTTAATTAATGTTATTTGGTGATCTGCTATATTTTCTGGCTGGAAAGACTTCAAGCACAAACATGAGTGTATAACTCAGACCACAAAGGGCAGAAGAGTGACAGTGAGTGGTTCAACATGATTTCAGAAAGGCAAATGATGTGCAGTGGCAGTTTTTCCTTCCACCCTTTCTTTCTTTCTTTTTATCACAGCTGTTCTCTTTCCCCTCTTTTCTGGCTTCCGCCTCCCACTCTCTGCTCCAGGGGAGAGACCAATGGGAGAGAGTGCTGAGGCGGGATAATTGATAGATGCACTGGCTATCCTTATCGATCAGGTCTGTATTGACCCGACCAAATACATTGAGATGGAGTGTGGAATTCAACACAGATGCAAAGACGAATTGTTTTCATCGTTAATGCGATCTTTAAATGCCTTCCAAACCTCCCTTCACCGGTGTCTTTCTTACTTGTGCAGCTTTACAGCGAAGCTGCCTATTTATTTATACAGTAGTCGATTAATTCATGTGCTTAAAATGCTCAGTGTCTGTATCAAAGCTTCCCCGTTCACTTGGCCTTGGTGTTGTAGGTCTGCATAGGAAAAAACACAATAGGTGGGAAAACATGGGTGTTTGCCCTCGTTGCATTAGGAGTTGTTAAGCGTGAAGGACACACATTCCCCCCCAAACAGGACTATCTCTGCTCTGTTTTTCCTTTCAGGAGTGGATTGTCATGTGTGTGTGCAGACACTGGCATTTTCACATTAGCTAAGCAGGGCAGCTGCATTGATTTGTGTGCCTGTGATGAATTTGGAATAGTAATTTGAATTTATTGATTGATGTGGCCGAGCGAATATGGCCCAGCCTCACTTTCAACATCACAACCCCCCACCCCCACCCCAACTCCCACTTCCAACCCACATGCGCACCGAGGATAATGGTGATTTTAAATGCAATAAGTAAAATGTTGCTCCGTGCATTTACATACACGTCATTTGTCATTTGGCTCAGCTGGATTTCCCCCTCAGACCTATGACAACAGGTCAATGCACAGCAGACAATGAAAGGCTCGAAATCTGCTGATTTCGAAGGAAATGTGTTGCAGAAATGTTCAGTGAAATGTATTTTAAAACAGGATAATTCACGATCATGCTCTGTCGCAATTAAGATAAGAGCCGTAATATTATTTTACAACAGTATAGAGATGTGTACGCACGCACGTACGCGCACACCTAACTTCTATAGGCTGTCCTGACCCTGGCCACATTAATATATGCGGTAGGTGTGCAGTGAACAGGACTGTGCCACTCCGTGTCAATTGAATTGGGGGTTTTTATCCTGATGCCGGGTGTAGAAGATATAAAACCCCACAGCCCAATTAGGTTTAACAGCAGTGGCACTTAAAGAGACAATTGTGGAGTGTTTAAATCTTTATTTACCAGAACCCCACTAAATGCGCAAAGGAACAATTTACATGTCATTAAGTGCTTTTCAATAGGGCATTGACTGGAACTAAAATATGCCACTATATCTGCTTAATTGAACTGTTCGCTGAAATACGACACAGAAGAGCTGATTGACGTTTGGAAGCGCTGCACATCTAAACAGGGCCTTTACACAAACATCGATGAGAGGGGACCTCTCGCTCGCATCTCAGTTTTAACCCCAGTGTGACTCTCGTTTTCATTTACGCCCTGATAATCTGATTGTAATTGTTAAAGGATTTAAATGGGGGCGGGGGCGTGGCTTGAAATCCCAGTGATTACTTCAGTTCACAGTCCTCTCTGCGTCCGTTTGAGTCAACACACACAAGGCACCACAAATCACAATAAACACTGTCTCTCAGCTGCAGATTGTCTAAACAGGCCTTCAGATCATTTCTGGTGGACTGGACATCCCAAAGTGCAGAGGAGACAACAGAAGCCAGAGAAAGACGCATCTGTTTGTGTCTCTGTCTTTCAGATCCAAATCGATCATTTATCAGTGCGCTACTCTGAAAGGGGACACCTGGACCTGAAATATTGACCCATAGGAGACCTCCTATGGGTCAATATGCCCCCCCCCCCCCTCTCTCTTTGACCAGGCCTAAGACAGTTCTTGTTTGCAGCGACGCGCTTATTTGACAGGAGGAATATTATTACATCTGGGTTTGTGTGTCCTAAAGTAAACTGCGAGCACACTTCAGCTGCAGTGATCGGAACACGTAGATTTCTTTTACATTTAAAGTAATGGCTGCAAGATTTAATCAATTTGGGTCACATCCTGCTTTGATTTCCTTTGTTTGGTTTGTTTCTGTGTGTGTTTGTTTGTCTGTGAGTGCGTGAGCGAGTGTGTGACTGTAGAGACTGAGGGTGAGACCGAGGATCAAAGTGTATGTATCCATGCTGTAGGTGTGCGTAAAAATAAACGTGGCTGTGCAGAGTGCTTGTGCACTAGTTCTGCTGCTGAGAAATGCCTCCTCTCTTTTGTTTATATCACCCGCAGTGTTGCACAGCGTCTGTTTATACTATCATGGATTGTAGCATCAATCAAAATATAGATTTACCCCAACATTTAACACCCCAACTGTCATGATGAAGTTTTACTCGATACAATCGACTAATAACTTCTAGTAATGTCTGTTTGAGCAGCTATTGACAGTCTCGCCACATTGACTTCTAATTGATCCCTCCACATCACTCAGGTTGGGAGCTGTCTCCTCACTCACCTGCAAGCCTCAGCGCTGACATCCGCTGGAACTCGGGCTCCTGGAGCCACTTCCACATCCTCCTGAAGGTCTCCCGGCCAGACTTGAGTTTACTCCACGGTTTAGGATTCCTCAGCAGGTCGGACAGGGTTCCTTGGGACCGGCACAAGATCCTCTGAGCAAAGATGGCCTGGGGGATGCTGTAACGCTTGAGCTCTGCTGTTATTCGTTGTGCCACCTCCTTGGTGTTTATCTCCTCCACCTGCCCTGACCCAGCTCCCTGCCCGCCTCCCACCACCGTTTGCCTATCCCGGTCTGACAACATGGACCCGTTTGCCTGAGAGTGCGGATGGCTGTGATGGTGTATGCCGTTCAAGGATGTCATGAGCCCGGCTCCGTGGCCCCCGAGACCCCGAGCTAGGTGCTCCTCGCCCCGGGACAGCATAGCTGCGTGAGGCTCGAAGCCCCCCGAAGACAGCATCTTGTCATTGGAGAGGTGAGCTCCGGGACCGTAGGCGCTGAGAGTCTGCTGGGAGCTGTGCAAAGACCCGAGACCGTTAGAGAGAGGGGAGAGAGGCTGCCCCATGCCGGACATGTCTTTGGGGTAGTGGCCATAGAGGTTGCTCATGGAGGCGAGGCTCCGGTCGTCCCTCATCAAGGTGAAGCTGCCGCTGACGTTCCCGGCCGCGAGTCGCTGGTGCGCCGGATGATGGTGAGCATGTGGGTGTGGATGGTGAAATTTCTCCGAGACAGTGGATATGGGGGGCAGGTGCTGCAGCGGCGTCAGCGTGGTGTACGTGCTGCTCAGGCTCATCCCGGAGTCGCACGACATGGTCATTGCCGGATGCAGGGGGCCAGACAAAGCGTGGTCTGTGCGGTAGTCCCCGGCTCCCTCCAGTATCGAGGCCATGCTGGACACCATGGCCGACCGTCCGTGCGACACCAAGTTCCGATGCGACGCCGACGACTGGCGCGCGTGTGGGGAGTTCATTAAGTCGCTCGTTTGATGGGAGTGAGATACACCGTGCAGATTTCCGATGTTTTCCATTGTAAGCTCCATCGTTGAAAAAGATCTTTATTTCCACCCCTCTCGCCACTCACTCGCTTCTCTCCCCCTCTCTCTCTCTCTCTCCCTCTCTCACTGTCTCTCTGTCTCACACTCCTCTCCAATAAATTTTGAACGATTTCAAACCCAAGCCATTGATTGTAGTTGCCTCTCTGCAGTCAATCCAGCATGGTTTTAAAAGATCGGATCCTGGCCCGCCAAACAAACTGCGCCGCAAACCTCTGCTCGGTGCGTGAAGGTGTCTGCGCCTGAACTGGGTTTCTTTCGCTGTGGAGCACCTTCTACTATGCCCAAAGCGCTGCTCGGCTCTCTGTGTGTACATTGACGCGCCCGCGCTCCTGTTAAGATGAGACCGAGTCTGTGCGCATGTGCGCGCCCCCGTGGTGTATCCTCGCACTCGCGTACTCTGTCTGGGGCCAATCTGACGTCACTGCCCCCGTGTCATGGGTTGTACATGTCGCAAACTGAGCCTGAAAATTCCTGAAAAAGAAGAAGATTGCATTAGACTCATGTTGAGATAAAACACAGAACTCCTTTGCAGCGTGTGCAACATTTACACTCAGGCGGATAAGACGGACTCGCTCTCTGTTTTCTCTGATAAAAACAGTTTGACACGGCGCCAGCAGCATGTGATGCCTCTTTTGAAGGTTAAATAATAATTGACATGTGTCACATCGGGCCACGAGTATAATAAGAAAACCACAGCTTGTCTTTACGGGGGCGCACAGCCTCCAACCTCTTATCGTTTTCAGCCTGTATTCATAAATTCAGCTTCTGATGCCCACAGAAAGAACAAGTGGATTTCTACACGGAAATCACAAATTCTTTAAGAGTTGAAAACATGATCATCACGGCTTCTAACTGCATTGGTGGCCTTTGACACGTTTTCATTTGAACCATTTTCCCAAAGAAGCTCTTTTCTTTCCAAAAATCTGAAAAGTAAAAGGTCAGATGCTTCCATTCAATGTCTTACCGTCAGGCTTTTGCTCATAACTTTTTCTCACATTTTCTTTTTTCTCCTTAAGCAAATATTGCTGAATAAATATGTCTAGTTTCATTTCATCATAGCCTCTAGGCTTTGACCCCTTTTGCATCTTTGCTCCTCGGATTCGGGCCACGAAAATCAAACTCTCGAGCACATCAGCTCTCAAGTAATTTGAAACGCCTTGCAAACTTCTGCATAAAACTTGCTGCTGCCTGACGTCAATCCAGGTCACCAATCCATCAATGTCAAAGTATGTATGGATCAGGAGATGCATCGATAGCTTGGTGTCTATTGCAGGAACCCGCAACATGGATACGATCGAGGGATTGGACTCTGTGAAAAGCGCTAAAGAATAACTCTCGCATATCTGGTGGAAACTGAGCATCGTCTAAAGCTTCACTAAAGTTGTCAAAATAGTTTTCAGCCTGTCACAAACACCGACTATAGAGGGGTTTTTTTTATGTCTCGTATGGTTTTCTATATGGTGTGGACACAGTATCGTTAGCACCAGCAGGCTACAGTGTAGTGCACCCACTGTTCCAATATTCACCGCACGACAAATGGTTTAACAGTGGATTGTGATGCATTTAGTTTAAATTGCATTATAAGGTGTTCATGCTTTTTTTATCTCTTCATCACCTACCATAAATTTTAATTAATACCTGTCTGGAACACAATCAAATTAAATTCAACTGTACGTTTTACAGACGTGTGTGCGCCACAGTGCTTTCTTGCTGTGTTGTTGCCTGGTTTGGTGCAGTACTGGTGTATGTGAAGCTGGGTGGGATGTGCTGAGACAAGTGACACATGAGAAAACGGCCAGGATCACAACTTCAGCACCTCTGTGACCCGAGTGCGTGTGTGTGTGTGTGTTTGTTTGTGTGTTTGTGCACCACCGCAGTCCTCTGCAGGCCCCTTAGTGAGAAGCCGTGGCATTTACACCCATGTTATGTAAAATGAGGCCATTAGGATTTCGACTCGATGTTTGGAAAAAAAAAATAAAAAAAAAAGGTCTAACAGTCCAGGAAGTGGCATCACTAATCATTTGCAAATTGCATAAAATAATTTCCCTGATCAGTGTTTACCAACAGTTAGGTCACCGCCATCCATTACTTCACTGATGAATTGTGATATCAGTGGCCTTGGCACACACAGCTCCTCTCCCCCAAATAATGACCCTAAAAACGGTGGTTTGTGCCATCAGGAGAACAGCAGTGTCCGCTTGGGTTAATGTCCCCGTATTGATTCCAGCAACCACTGCTATCGAAAATGAATTACCGAAGCCCGCACAGCAGCGAATCCGTCATCTGTGTTCAGCCAGCCGGCCACAGCAACTTATTGGTCGCGGTGGTGATGGATGTTAACTTTCATTGCCGGCTCCTTGCTCCTAATTCACCAGGGTTTACAACCCAAAACAACGGGCTTTAAACTTTTATACTCTCACCACGAACTTGTAAACTTCACACCAGAAGCCCTCCTTGTCTTTCTTTTGAAATATATTTTTTCTTTTTCTATTGAGCTCCTCTAGACTCTGCGAGGTCATTCAAACTCCACACAGATAAAAACAGCTCAAACAGCAGGAGGGGGGGGGGGGACTGATCAGTGGACTTCAGCCGTGCGCGCAATCATTGTTGTTTTCTTCTGTTGTTTATGCTGCTTGTTGGTCAAGTTGTTCACAAACAAACCCAAAACAACATTTGAATGAAACGTAAAACAGCTTTTCTTTTTCTTTCTCCTTAAAAAAAAAATCTATGCATGCGCCTAGAGCTCAGTTTTAATTTGTATTTTAATGTACTGTTTTCGAATATTTTTATAAGCATGTCCTATGGCAAATACAATATGAAATATTAACTGTGTCGATATCGGCGGTGCGACTGGGGCGATGCCGCAGAGACCTGGTGATTTATTTCATATTAATAACAGCGGGCGAGGCGGTGGCCTCAGCTCCACGTTGGCATCGACTTTACACACACACACACACACACACACACACACACACACACACACACACGCTGCTGTAATTGTGCAGCGTCATTTTGTGTTTTCTAATTTATCTCTTAATAAAATAAAAGCACTTCTTTTTTTTTTTTCTCTCTCTAAGACTTATTATATTTTGCCACACTTTGTTTTTTACAGCTCTTCGTCCCAGTGTTTCGCAGCGTTTTGTTTTTTATCTTTAAGCACTGCTGTCATCTGCTGATCAACTAATCAATGCTGAACTCGGAGCTTCGCTCGATGCATTTCTGAAGGATCAATAGGACCAACAAAAAAAAAAAAAAAAAAAAAAAATGCATTCTGCTAAAATGGTTTAAGTTATGTCTATCCTGTTATGTGTTTGCCCTGTGTCAACAGGCAGCTTCATTACAGGAAATGAGCACTCAGCTGAAAAGTTTAAGCTGAGCTTTTCATTTGGCTGAGTGCTGTTGACCGCACACTCTCATTATTTCTATTCATTATTTTATTATTTTACTTATATTATTTTACTTTTATTTTTTTTTTATTGGACAATTAGACTTTAAACTGCCACAATTAAAAAACAATTCATCATCATTTCTAATTCCACACAGCACACTCTCTCCATGCAGCAGGAGCTCCAACATCCACATTTGACCTCCCTGTGAAACGTCTTTTTTTTAATTTCACCTCATTTCTAATAAACGCGGTGTGTTCAGAGATGTTTCTACTGGGCCAACTCTCCCGCAAGGTTGTCTGTTTTCCCAGGAATCACTCGATAGAGACAGACCAATCTTTTCATGGCTTCTTGAATGACTCCGTGGCTGATGCATCACACTTAATGTATTCTAAAGTATATTTACTTGAATCTGGCTATTGGCAAAAGTTAAGTAGCAGTGTTTAGTAATGTCGCATTGATCAGGCCTCTGAGCAAGTCAGCGGGACGGGGCAGTGCTGCTCTCATGTTAACACCCCACACACACACACACACACACACACACACACACACACACACACCGATGTGGCCTTGTTGGGAGAGAAAACCCCACAACATCTGCCTTGTTTGCCAATGGCTCTACTTTAAGTAACTGTGAGTGTGAGGGCGAGAGATATGTACTGTCCTCAGGATCTTAGATTTCCAATAAAACGTGCAAATCATTTTCATAATTCTCACATAAATTGCAAGTTGGCTGCACTAACGAGTGAAGCCTCACAGGTTCTTGCTGATAATTATTGTTGTGCTTTTCGGCAGCTTCATATTATCAAAGCAATTCTTCTGCTTCTGTCACTGGACCTTTAACTTCTGCGGTTCGCCTTCAAACATTTTCCATAAAGTTTCAATAGGCTACAGGCCAAATCGATGGCAGCTTGCATTTTGAATGTTAGGTGTTTGTCCTGTTAAATCTTTAAACAGCAGCCTACTGTTAAACATTTTGTTTCAGAGAGCCAGAGCTGTGCAGCCCAAATTAAAAGGCATGCAAAAAAAAAAAAAAAAAAAAAAAAGCACAGTGAATTGCTGTTTGTAAAGCGTTTGCATGCAGTTTGTTAAGGAATTAGTGTGTTGCCATAGATTATTATTTAGGTACATTTGCATTTGAAAGCGCCCAGCAATAGAGGACCCCCAGTGATCAATATCCCTGGTGCCATATCGATCTATCCGCAGTCTGATCGATCGGCAGAACGAATTGGGCGCACATCTCTCCTGTGCTCTTGGTTTCACTCAAAATGAAATTCAACTTACTTAGAAATAGAGGCTTTAATGCAGCAGGCCTGTGCGTGTATTAGCTCTAAAAAATAGTTAGAACAACAGGTGCTAAAGCAGGCCTGACATGCCCTGCAGCAGGCCAATGGATTGTCAATACCATCAAATACAGGCTGATTGGTGTATTTGTTAGGCGATAATAAACAAAATGGAGTTATATATAATAATAAAATAATGAAGGGAATGAAAGGAAGGGATCAAAAAGAGAATATGGATGTTTTTGAAAGGAATTTACATTTTAAATCAGGCATTTATAGCCAACAAGTGAGTCTCCCGTTTCGTCTGTCTGTGTTATGTATCGAGAAAAAAACGATTTGAAATGTGGCCTATTTTTGCCATAAAGGTCATTGCAGCTACGCAGATTTATTTGGATTCTGCCAATCTCGTGGTGAAATAACCATCACTCAGATGTGTTCACATGATGTCACTGCAATCAATAGAGCTACTAATCACAAACACAGCCAATAGACGATCGATCTGATTGGGTTGGATTACTAAATGTTATACGGATTAACTTTGCTTTTTTCGGTTTCTCTCGGACACTTTCAGCTTCAGCTGCAAAGGCCCAGGTGCTAATGACACGGCTGGATGTGTGTTGGGTTGTCAGCACAGCAAAAATATAAACAGGACAAATAACAGTAGAGAATTAGGTCTGTAAATCTGTTGTTTTGTAATATTTAGTATTTTAGTCTTTGCACCTGGCAGAATAAGAATAAAAATATCACTGTTAAAATAAAAGAATATTATTGAGTTTATGTCATTTTGTGAACATTTTACTGTAAAACTTAAAACTGAAATATACAAAATACACACAATTTAAGTGTCTTTGTCCACATTCAACTGCCATAAACAAATATTTGGGAGGCTTTTAATTATATTACTGTGTGTGTGTGTGTGTGTGTGTGTGTGTGTAAATTTCTGTCTGCTATTTTCATTTAATTGATATATTGCAGGCAGACATAGCAGAAATACAACATAGACGACATATAATGTAGGGAGGTGGATATAGGTATAGATGACAGACACATTTGGCTTTTTTAATTTAAGTGAATAGACTCAAGATATAAACAGATGTAAGTGAATCATAACTGCGTTGGATTGATTCACTCATTAATGTTTTAACTTCTGTTGACAATCTGCTGTTTCGGGGTTTGACTGACAACATGGGTTAAGTAGAACAGCTGAGAGCAATGGGCATTATAGGGTAACTAAAAAAGGGTAACTGTTACTGTGTGTGTGTGTGTGTGTGTGTGTGTGTGTGTGTGTGTGTGTGTGTGTGTGTGTGTGTGTGTGAGGGTTAGTGAGAGTTAGAGAGAGTGCGTGTCGGCGTGTATGAATTAATGAATTAATGATTTCACATAGCAGAGTTACTATCATGAGTTACTCCAGATTACATGCTACAAATCAACACATCTAGTTTTGTATTGCAGTCAGTGTGAGGACACTCACTGACATATTACATTCACTAGCCCCCTACTATCGTATAGGCCATGCTAATCTACTCCGTTTCAATTTTTAATTTATCACATCACAGCTAACTGCCTCACACTAAATTTTACCCTAACCCTAACCCTAAAACCTAAGTCTAACCCTATCCCTAAAACCTAATCTTAACCTCATTGACCAGTGTAAATGTCCTCACTTTGTAAGAATGTCCTCACTTAAAAATTCATGCTGGCCCTCACAATGATAGCCATACAAACACACACACACTTTTAACTCATATGCCTTGGATTGGATTAAACAAGATCCTAGATTGTAAAAAGAGTGCATACATTGTATGACTGTACAGCCTAACATGGTATCTATACATTCATTCTGTTTTATGGATTGCAGATTAGAATGATTATAGATTGTAATGTGTATGTATTATCTCACAAGCTAGTTAAGAGCATTATTCATTGTTCTTCTCCCCCTGCCCTCCTGGTTTTAAACCACAGAGCTTTTTCCCCTCTTAAGCACTGCTAGCGCTGGATTTATTAGGCTTAAAGAATAGCCAACACATCTTCCTCAAAGGGGATCAGACATTAAGTGTAGATCAAAAGGATAAGTTCTTAAAAACAGAACAATGCTTCTTGCACAACACTCATTCCCTTATGTATGTTAATTCAGGGATCATTCACAGACCACTTTAAATAGATTTTTGCTTCAAATTGTATTCACGCGTTCGTTCACAACAATGAATCTCATGGCCAGAGAGGCTTATATACCCCCATGTTCTATTGCATTATTTTTATACCAAAATAAAAGTTTTGATTTAGAATAACTGAAAAAAGTTGTCCTCATATCGCTGCTCCTTCTGCGTGTAGCAGCGTAATAATCAGCAGATGTGGGGAGTTTAAAAAAGCAGGACCATGTCTGTGTTTATGAGCCAAAATACTCTTCACTCAAAATACTCCAAAAACCTTTTTTGTCTTTTCTCAGTTTTCTTTTTTCGACCCTGTTGTGGAGACAGAAAAAAGGAGGTGTGGATGCATTTAAAGTGCAGGCTCACACGGCGATGCTTTTTTATTTTCACAGAGACGGCTCACTCTGTGAAACAGTGACACAGCTTCAGGGAAAGTGATGTACTGCCCAAAACAGACCAGCTGACCTACTGCTAGTCATCTTGGCTCTGATATCAAACATTTTTTTAGTGTGATAGAACTGCAGCAGATTTGTTTTGTTTTGTTTTTTCATTGGAATAAATGCTAAAAAAAAATGTCTTTACCAGTATAGTTTTGTCTTGTAAATCTTTTTTTTTTTTTTTGTTCTCATCGGACAAGTAGTAAAACCTCACAAGTACTGTATGAAAGGGAAACATGTGAAAGTCAGAATAAATGTGAAATCAAGTACAATTGGCTTTTGCTTAACCCCCTCCACCACCCATACAAGCCCCCCAACACTACCCCTCTTCCACCCACCCACCTCACCCCTCCCCTAGAAACTCCCACCCTCCACACCCGATGGAGCACCCGTTGCTAGGCGACAGAGGGAGAGATGGATTGAAGAGACATAGTCGATCAATTCTTCAGAGAGAGAGGAAGGGAGGCAGTGGAGAGAGAGAGAGAGAGAGAGAGAGAGAGAGAGAGAGAGGGCAGGGAGGGAGAAAGTAAAAGAGGGAGAAAAGAAGAGAGGAGAGGAGGGGAGGACAGAATGCAGAGTGATTGCAGTCGTAGAGAGGCTGCAGTTCGGGCTGAAGACGCTCTTTTGAAACATCTATCTTTGTTAACTGTATCGTGCCTCTGGAAATAAATCCATCTCTGCAGCTGTCCACCCTTCCGTCTTTGTCCAAGTGCTTTACTTTAATGCTGTTATCACTACAAATTACAGTCCGCACAAGCAGCTTGTGTTTAATATTCCCTCACTCAAAAGAGAGTTAATTGTATATTGTATGCACTCTTTCTCTCTGGCTCTCTCTCTCTTTCTCCATTAGTCACTGCTGCACACACACACACACACACACACACACAAACATGCATATGCCCAGCAATACAACATGCCCCTCTGTGTGTGTGTGTGTGTGTGTGTGTGTGTGTGTGTGTGTGTGTGTGCAGAGCTGGGTGTTGAGCGCATCGACTGAGTATCGATCCCACCACTCACCTCCCTGCAGTCAGCTCTTGTCCTACATAGCATGCCCTGTCTGATTTCTCCCTTAATGGCTTTTATCCAGCTCCAATCTTTATTTAAACTGAAAAGTAGGAATTAGCACCCACTCCTATCCTAGTCTCTCTTACCTTTTCTTTTCACTGTCATCTCAGAGTGAGTATCGGCAAGTATCGGTCCATTGGCCCCTCTCTGTTCTGCTCCTGGCTATGATTTCTTTCCCACTCAGAAATGTGCAGTACAAACTGTTACGTGCATTCTTCCCGGTTTCTTGCTGGATGGTGCTACTTATATGCATACAGGTAAAATAACACAACTATCAAATTAGCATGACAAATACATTAACTGATTAATCCGACAGCTTGATTGTCCACTCACTGATTAATAGTTTGTTCTCCGCTATTCAGTGATTATTTTTCTGTAGATCAACAGACTGATTAAAGGACATGTTCACATGTTTTGAAGCATATATTAAAGCATTATATTATTGGATGTGAAGAAAGCTCTTCCTAACAAGATTTCAGTGTAAGTCATGGTGGAAATCCACAGAAGTTGTTCAGAGCAACATGCATCCTAAAGTTTAGCCAGAGATAATATGAGGCTTCAGCTATCTGAGTTGTTTTAGTATTATTATTAATTTATCAATGCACATATGAATGTGGGAGGAAAAGCCATCCTTCAAACTCCAGCTGCATTCACACTATACTTCTGTTATTTGAGTTAAAAGTGAGTCATAGATGGGGTCACGAGACAGCTCGAGTTGTTGAGGATGTTTATATCCTCATCTTGTATTGTCATGGCAACAGGGCAGACATCTCAGCCCTTAAATGAGTGGCATTTATTCTGCACAGGCTACTTTTCATATTGATGGCCTTTCCTTATTGTGATCAGCCAGCCACAGCCTGGGGAGGAACCCTCGGAGTGCCGTCATCCCTTTCGATTTGATTTGATTTGCTGCTCATAGAGGGAAGTGATGGGAGAGACTCTTATCTTGGCTGAGCAGAAACAAGCCATACCAAATAAGACACATTGGACTATCTGTGCTGGCACACACAATGGGGATTAATTGATCTCCTAATACCACAGATAAATCAATTCCTTCCTTCCCCCTGAGCTCTCGGGCCAACTGGAAGGCTCCGCCATTTGATCAACAGAGCATCTCTGGCCAATAGGAGCAGGACTGCAGGTTGACTGACAGTGGAACAGAGGTGTTGCTGAAAAGAGGTTAGGGATAGGGAGTCCATCAGAAAACCATTGGCAGCAGGAGTGAAAGTGAGGGCTGTGGTGTAGTCAGAGTACACAGAAATCCACAGAGGTGAAGCAAAGCTGCGTGAGGACGTATTAGTAATATCACTGTGGGGCTGTGCAGTAAGTGTGATTTAGATTTTATTTCTACAGGCACGGAGAGAAGACACGCTCGCTTTCAGGTGTGACATACCAACTATGACCTTTAAACACCCGCATAACTGAAATGTGAGACAGTAAAATATTAAAGTGAGCCTTTAGATAACAAATATTGTCTCTTGATTTGACTAAACATCCTCAAAAACCACATCAACACATCTCAGTGCAGCCGATCTCACAGAGCTATATCTCCGGCCGAGGCATCAGCCATTTTCTCACAGTTACCCCATCTTATCTCCACCTTCGTTTGATCCATCTCCATTAGACTCTCCCTTTATACGGCCCACCATCATTCTCACTCTTTCACTTCTTTTGTATCTCTCCCACCCAATCTTTTTCTTATCAGCACCTTGGCATTTCTGTCTTTCCCACAAACACTGTTTTCCTCATACAGCTCATATAATAATAGACTAAAAATATGCCTTCTTTTTTCTTTCCAGTATTGATTTTGCCCGTAGCATTGTCTATTGAGAGAGAGAGAGAGAGAGAGAGAGAGAGAGAGAGAGAGAGAGAGAGAGGGAGAAAGAAAGAAGGCGGGGGAGAGAAACGAAGTAGAAAAAAATGGAAAAAGAATGACTTTCTACATATGTGGTAATGCTCTCACCTTTCCTATTTTACTTAAGTGAAGAACCGTTCTCTGCTTTACCTCAGTGCAATACATTTCAATTAAAAGGCAATTGCATCTACTGTGGTTTCAGCTGTTCTCACCACTCAACATCACAGAGCACTAAAAAACACTCACACTGTACACATTTAATAACAACCTGCTGAAATTAGAGAAACCTTACCATTGCAAATATGCTCCAGATCAGCTTTTCGGGGAAAATGGTTGGCTCTTTTGGCACTGGTGTGTAATGGGAATGGAGAGAGCTGATCAATGGGCTATTGATCGTAGCTGGCCAGAGTCTGGGGAATTGAGAGTGAGAATAGAGGGGAGTTAGGGTGGGGGTTGGCTCCAGGTTGAATTTTTAAAATGCTCAATTTCAGAGATGACAAATAGTCTATTTGAAAAGAGAAAAAAAAAAAAAAAAACAGAGGGAGAGAGAGCATCATAAAGAGATGGAGAAAGAGACTCTGCTTGTTGTGCTCGCTGAGCAGAGAACTGAGACCTCGCTGTTTCCCAGAAGTTACAGTATTTTGGACGGGAGCTGCTGAACTACAAAGACAAAGGGAGCAGGGACTTCTCAGGCTACAGCAGTGGGTGCGTATTCTGACTGGAAGAGGAGGAGGGGAGCTTATTATAAAAGAATCCTTCAAATCTAAAAGACACAGTGCACAGAAATAATTCACACTAGTATGCTGCATCAGACATTACATTTAATCTCAACAAATCTAAGCTCAACCTACATTTATATCACATATTTTGAATTCTGCAGTTCCGAATTGTTGCCAATATCTGACTTGGTTGTGTTTTTAATACCATTTTCTTTTTTTAAAGTGAGTCATATCCCAAGTTTTACACTTCGAGTCACCCACATAAGCCTGAGATGTAAACTTAACGTACAACACGGCTGTGCAGTCAACACGAATGAGAAATAATAAACCTGAAACATGGATAAACGCTCAAGCTGGAGGGTGAGGTGCATAGTGACACAGTTCTGCAACCCACTGCAAGGCACTATTAACAATATATTCTCCCCTCTAGACACTAAATATGGTTATAAAGAGTTTGCAGACTTCAGTATAGGTAAATCTTAACGCTAAAAATTCATTTTTGTACAGGCAGAGGCACACGTGTTCATCATATCTGGTTTATGCTACATGTGAGTGAAAACTCAAGGAGTGTACATGCATTCATCTTTTCAATTTAGTTTAGCAACAGCCTGAATTTGCACATTTACCTTTGTTGGGGTGACACAAGACTCAGTCCTTTGTTGCTGTTAGTGTGAATGTTTTGAAAGCACAAATTCTGTTTAAAATATAATAGCAGCTTTTTTTTGATCATCCGTAAGAAAATAGAGCAGAAAAGAAAAACTAGAAATAATAAATGTTTTTGTCTTTTCCAAATTGTTTCTGCACTGCTTCTCTTACTTTTCTGAAGTAAACTCCAGAGTTGCCTTTCACTGCTGTGAACAAAATGCGATCATATCATAATCATAGTTATGTTTGTGTCACTTTTAGACGTGATGAGAGCGTTAAACCATTGCTAATATATCTGGCAAGCAAATAAAAAAAATGCACATCATGTTTGTGTCTTCCAAATGTTCTTCACTCACGAGAATGTCCAACAGCACTGTTTATGCATGTTACACACACACGTACACAGGCTGATAAACAGAAAACAACCTGGAAGCATTACTTTTGTAGGTTGCTCAACTCAACTGTAGGCAATGGAAAACAGTTAGAGCACTAGTCTGTAAACACCCCTGAGAGGAACCTATATCTCAGTAAAAAAACCAGCTGTAAATAATGTATTGAATGCAAACTTAAGGTCCACAGGGAGATATGGATAGGCTCATTACTCTTTTAGTTTGCTGGCCTTTTACGTAGTCCACATGGCTCTCACCAATCGACTCCAGATGCTCCCTCTCTCTGTTTTGATTTAAAGACGCTTTTACCTGCGGATATTGTTATGGATATAGGTATTGTTTTTTATTTTCTGCACATCGCCGTGAGGTCTGAAGGCCCCTTAACTCATGCACCCACCCACATGCTCTGTGCCCTGTTAAGGTTAGTATGTGCAGATGTGTTTGTGTGTTATCTGTGCCGGTAGTTGAGGTGAATATGTGGCCTGGGCCCTGTCCGGGATGCATTGATCGAAGCAGGATGTCAAACATTTTAACGCCGATGTTGCCCTTGTTATTGCCTCGTGCAGCTGGGTTGTTAATGCATTAAAAATCGTTTGCCCCTATCTTTCCAAACTTATCTCACCCTACTGCCCTGAGCAACACAAGAATACCCCTCTATTGTAACATACACACCACTCCTGCCCCCCTTCCTCCACTCTCTGTTTCTAACCATGTCCTTCCATCCTCTGTCTCAATCAATCTTTACGACACCCGGTTGCATCTCTCTAATGTTTCCGGACTTGACCATATCCCCGTTCAAAAATTCTTAATTAAGCCTGTTCTGTATGTTTACCGTTGGGCAAATTACAATCTGACAGGGCTAATAAAATAACATTGGCTAGAGGAGGCCAAGAGGAGCATGTGCTATGACCCTTACCTCTTTCACCTGTTCCACCTCAGCTTATCTCCCTCCATCCCCACCTCTTCGTATCTCCCTATTTTCTACCTCATATGTTCTGAGGATGAAAGGGAGGGGATGGGAGAGAGAAGCGGTGGTTTGGCACCAGTTGGTCGGGGTCTTATATCCATCGCTGTCAACGTAACTATTTGTTTTAAATACTCGCATGTCATTATGCTGACATATCTTGGTAATATCATTCAACCTACTTCTTGCTTCTCACCTCTGATTATTAAGATTCATGAACCTTCCTGCCTGCATGTCAACTCTTACAGATATGAGTCATATATCTATGTTCACATCAGCATCTTTCTTCATTTAGGTATTGACTTAGGCAGTGTTCTCACATTCTGCAATCTATTGCCCACACACCGTGTGCATTATATCTCTATTTCTGTACAGTTTTGTATGGTCCCTTGAGAACTGCCATTTGCATTGTGCTAAAGCATGATGGAGAGGGAGGCCGTGTCATCAGAATCTCTCCAGCTGCTTGTCTTAATGTTGAACAATAAGTAGCAACTGAACCAAGCAGTGCCAAATAAAACGACCTTAGCCTTTGTAACATGCACTGATACAGTACATAGAACTACGAGTGATGCAAGACATTCAAAAACCTGCCTCTGTACCACACTAGATTATATGCACCTTTTTAGTTTTAGTGAGGCATGTAAATACTGCAAAAGAAACAAAATTAAGAAAAATTAATAAGCAAGGCACAAAGTTCGTTTGATAGACATGTTATCATATATTATTCATGTATTGCATAATTTCTTGTTTACATAAAATGGCTAAAGCTACAGAAGAATATTCATTAGTACGTTTTTAGAATTTGTATTCATATTAATATCATAATGACAACTATTTCAAGTGCTTGGCAGAGCATTGCAGATTGTAAAGAGCGAAGCAAGAGCTGCAGCAGAGCAGGGACTAATTCCAAGTCTTGGAAGACTTACCCACACGGTTCAATTTTAAAATTGTCACTTTTGATCTGCCAAAATAATGAAACAAAAATACAGATATTTTCATACAAATTGTTATTGTGGGTGATCCTTATAAAGCCAACGGCACTGAAAGGTAAACAGTAAATTAAAGTCACCTAACTTTAAAAAAAAAAAAACTGTAGCAGCAACCCAAACTTGAACAGAAAGAGCTTTTCTGATCCAACTCTGCACCAGTCTGCACATTGATCTTATGTCATTACTTAAATGAAGAAACTGTTTCACGAGATATTAACTATGAACTTGTGAAATGACAAAGAATTACTGTTGTGCACACATTTGACAAAATGAGGATTGCAGACTGTGTGCTCACTGTCACACACATCATACCCGGAGTCAGGAAGTGCAGCTCCATTTGGAACAGCTAAATTGTTCACAGTAGACACATGAGCGCTGTGTTCATGTTGACGGTCACACAGATAGAAAGCCTGACTGAAGCACTATTGTAGTGTGTGTGGGTGACAATGTATGTCAGTGTGTGTTCTGCCGTATGTATGTTACACTGCACCACCTGACAGGCGCAAAGCCCTGTGGGATGGCACTGTTGTATCTTACACTTGGCTGAACATATACAGCACATCAGAGGTGTAACAAATCCATTCCTGACTGCCAGAACCTTTCAGAGAGTTTCTGTGCCTGTGAACAACACATCTTCAGGTTTCGACACCTCCGAGCTGATGTGTGTCTGACACACAGACACGCACAGATTAAATGCAGCCTCACACAGAAGTGTGTGATTAGGACAAAGAATCAGCGTGGCGTACCTGTGCCTGCTAACGCGTGTGTGTTTCTGTGTGAAGCATCTGTGTCTCAATGGCGTCTTTAGAGTGGTTAATGAGAGGAGAGGTTGAGGAGAGTGTCAGAGTGTAAGGCTGGCTTCGGTGAAGAGTCCTTGAGCCCTCTCTGTTTCTGTGTTGACACCTCTTAACCTCAGTCTATCATCTCTCACACTCACACACTCCACTTCTATTGACACTTGCTACCCGCAGCTCGCCAAACACCCGAGGAGAATCCACTACAGTGATTGTCCATGTGAGGGGAACCTTAGAGCCTGCAGGGGAAAAAAAAAAAAAAGATTATATAATGCAGTGACATACGCAACAAGAAGTGATTGGATTTAGTGATTGTTTGGTTTTCTGTTCTTGACATTTCTGGATGGATAAAAGGGAAGAATTACAGAGAGAGAATGATAGATCGACAAATTGAACCAGTCTGTCAGGCTTTGTCAGAAAATGCTGAATCCTCACATGCATCACATTGTAAATGAATCTCTATCTCTTTGTCTCCTCACACCACAAAAGTTTACAGGATCTCTGTCCACCACTGTCACTGGCTGGCGTAAGTGGGGTCAGGAGCTCAGGGTCAACTGTGAAGAGGTCAAAGGCCATAGCGCAGGAGGTCTTGTTAAAATACCTTTTAGCCTCCTTCAGGGATATTATGTAATGGCTCTGGGAATAGGTTAGGCTGCAGGTTGACTGTTTTGTGGTGGAGAATGGATGATATATGTGTTTTATACCAGATGTATATTCATTACCCTTTTTAAAAAAATCAGGATTCAAAGGAAGTTCTGAGAGGTCAAGAGGGGTCACACAAGAGGTCTCTTTTATGTGTTTTTCTGATGTATCATTGTTGTGGAGGATGCATCTTTCAGGAAACAATCATCTTATATAACACCTCAGAGGGCTCTCAGGTTTTATGCCAACGCAAAAGGCTTTTCTTTGAGTTTACTAATTAAAATCTTCAAAAGCAAAGCATGTTCTCTCCTCTTGGTTTGTAGCGCAGGCTAACTCTGAGTGGTTAGGGGAAAACTAGGTTGTGCTGATCAATATATTGGAACCATTTGAGTATCAATACAATGAGGGCGCAGTCTTCAATCTTAATTTTTAATATGGTGATAATAAGTATATTAATTTTCATAACTTAATTCAATAACCTTGGAATATGAGCGATGGTGGCCCATTTTTTGCACAGTGAATATGCATCTCTCTCCCCTGCGTTGCCATTGATCACTCCTGAGCCATTTCTTTACTTCTCGCTTTGTCTCTCCCTCTTTCCTTCCCCTCACAATATTTTACTGTAAATTTCGTCCCTATTCCTTGCTTCAGCAACCTAACAGTGCGCTCTACCTTTTATCAGTCCAGAACTGTTAAATTAATAAATTGATATTGACGAGCTATCAGCCGGGGGGATAAATTATTTGGGAGCAGAAGGCTAGGGTCACATGACTTTTAGTACCCACGATTCGGTAATTATTCCCAACAAGAAGAACTGTGGTGTGGTGCATGGCCCTCCCCCTCTAAACATGAGCAAACATGCACAGACATGAAGAACTATAAATATCCTCACATACAGTGGTTTGCTGAGGCCATGGGAATAGTGATGATTACTGCTGATATCATAATCATAACTATCATAAGCATCATGATACAGGATGTTAGTCTGTTGCAAGTTATCACAATTTACACAAAACTAAAGAGGAAAAATCTAGAACGTGCAGCAGTGTTGAATGCAAATTCTACAGTATTGAGTCTGGCATTGCCGTGAGCGCAGAATAGGCAACCTGCAAAAGTTCAATGTAAAACAGCACGATTAACCTCCTGCAGCTGATGTTCTTCCCTCTGTAGCAAATGCTAATGAGAGGTGCAAACCGGGAGGGAGGTGAGCGCTGCAGATGAAGGGGGCAGCAGGCATATCAGAGTGCCAATCGTAGAAGTGCTCTTGTTGCCCTCCGGCCATCACTGACCTTTTGACCCTGGCCATGGCCTAAATGTCAGAGGTCACCAACCAGGGTCAGTGGGGATCACTGCAAGATCGTGGCCAGGGATGCATCACCATGGCAACCCTGTGGACTATAGGAGGAGAGAGGGGGGTGTTTTGCATTCTGTATGCACGCAGAAACACACACACGCACACACACACTATCCTGAGCATCACATCTGTGCATTTCTTCAAGCTGCCCCCAGCCCGTTTACAGTCAAGGAAAACACAGCTGGTAAAAATCCACGGAGGCCTGGCGTGAACAGTGGGCCCTCACACTCTGCATCCACATTATTATTTGTCCTGCTACAGAGGAGACCATATTGTTTCTAGTAGGTGCTTTCATAACTGCCATTTCACTCAATTACAAAGGTCAAAATGTCAATGTGGACTTCAAGGTAAGATTCTCTATGATCATGAATAACAGCAGAATAAAAAGAGCTTGATGCTTCAAACTCACAATGTGGAGCACATTTTAGTTTTTACAACACTAGCTGAAAAGATAGATGGGTTAAAGAAAAGAAGACTTAAAAATGAACATCAACTTACACTGAAATGGTCGAAACAGCGCAGGAAATATTTGTTTGCACCTTGCGTCATCTAGTGGTCGGATTAGACCTCTTCCTGGGCGCTCGGCTCCTCGGCGGGGAAAGAGGGGAAAAAACCCCACTAGTCTGCTTTTGTCTCCGGGGAGCTCGGGTCGATGCCTCGTCCCACCATATGTCTGATCGCAGCTGCCAATCAACAGGTCAACGCGACCCCGGGGATGCAGACATTGGTGGGGAGAGATCAAACCGTGGACCTCGGGGATGACAGATGCAGATGAAAAAAAAAAAAAAAAAAAAAGGCAATAAAACATTGCTTCAAAGATGGCAACGGTGCACTGGGAGGCAAATTATTGTTAACAGTAATCTGCAGGATAGCGCCTCGTATTCTGATCGATTGACTATTATGGAGCCTTTGAAGCCGAGGTAACGCCAGGCTATTGTTCATAGTGGGACACAACCAGAAAATAGCAGCTGGTTTTGGTTCAACTATAGCGCTTCCTAAGCCTTAAATACTACTTACTTCTATGCAATCATGCTTTCTAATAGACTTGCAATTTGAACTCCTCCAGGCTTGGAGGCTTACTGAGAGTTATTTAAACATTCTGCTGCAGTCGCACCAAGATGAAATGGACATTTCTAAGAAAAAGAATAGTACTACTACTAATAAATAGGTGAATAAAGTCAAATAAAAGCCAATATGTAGTTTTCTCAAAGTCTTCTGTTAATTGCTTTCAACTGTTTATTTCACATATTTGAATCATTATTCAAAACCTCTGGATTGTAGTAAAATGATTTTACATAGTCTGTAGTTTGTCCTGATCTTTTGGTAACTTGTGCTACATAAAAACTACATTTTGAAACTGAATAGAAAAATACACTGAAAACAGTTTATGTACAGTGGCACCATAACCCACAAATGAGAAATAAAGCAACTTAAAGAATTATAACTCCCAGAGATGATTTATTATAAGATACAATTCAGCAGCGTCAAATGTCAGTCCCATACAGCTCAGGTAGATCAGCTAAATGCACATCAGCTAATTGGAAAGATGTTGGAGGCATGAAAACAAATGATTTAAGTATTTTTATATCAAAAATCTCCATTTGTTAAATTATTTGGTTATTATTATTGTTAAAACATTCACCTCAGCTGTTTCTATTGGGTACATTTTTTAAATATAATCCATATTATAATAATTTAAAGTGTGACTGTTGCTGATCCGCAGCAACAGGTGGGAGTTGCTTGATAATGGTACATTAAATCTATAATATTATGCTCTGATTGCAGTTTAGATGGAATATAATTTTTAGGCGAATGGGCTGAATTAGTTAACCTTATGAAAAGTAAGTATACAAGCAGGACACAATATAAATATGATCTAATGCTGTTCCATTTGTGTTCACAGTCTATATATGTGTCCCACAGTCTCACAGCCACTGCAATTTTGACTGTGACAGGCTAAAACATAGTTTAACAATAGCACAAGTAGAAAATAATCTTACTAAAGGGAAACAATCAATCTGTTTTTTATTAAGTTATTGCTGTACTTTGTGGTGTGAGGTGTACTCAGTGAATGTTTTAATGTAAGGTTCATGAAGACGAAAACAGATTTAGATACTTTAGATTATTACAGTAAGTTATTCACTTCGTAAACATTGTGTTCATTTCGAACACCTCCACAGTGCCGCTGGTGATGTACACACGCAAGCTACAAGATGAAAAACACAGACAACCTGTGCTGAATGAATGATAAAAGCTCCCTTTCTGTTTGATCTGTTTGCACATACATGTTCGGGCTTCATCTAATGTTGTGTGGACAGTTGTATGTTGAGTCTGTTGTCAAATCAATGAGATACATGTAAGCTAAAGGGAATCAGCTTTGGAATGCTGCTGTAAATGTACTGTATTAAAACACGGCCATAATGTTTCATCGCCATCTCAGCAGGACTGATCTTCTTACCTCACTCTCTGCTAATCAGGAGCAAATCTTTTTGCCTTAATCTACGGCCCCCCGTACCCCCCTGTACTCATTAGAGCCATCTCATTAGATTAACAAAATGACAGGCACAAATGAACACACACACACACACACACACAGAGAGAGAGAGAGAGCTCATGACCTCAATCTCATTCTCCCCGAAAGATAGTTAATTAAAAACATCAAAATATGGTTATTATCTCAACTTAATAGAAAATAGCACAAATGCTTTTTTTTAAAAAAAAAGCTTCACACCTTTTTTTAGGTTAATGTGCACTGTCTGTGCACAATGCGAGTGTGTTTCTACAAGTGTTTTAGGAGTTTCACAGAGTTTCACATGGTTGTATTTGTATGCCCGTGTGTACAGCAAACATATGCAACCAAATTAAAGCCTTAAAGCTGGTGAATTGAAGAGGATTTGATACAAGAGCTATTCATGGGAATTAAGCAAATTAGGCCTCCAATTAGCTGCTGACACCGTATAGGAAGATTTGGCGAACAAAAAATTAATTAGATGGATTTGTGATTGTTCTAATGAGCATTGCCTGAAAAACTCAGTTGTTCTCTCTCTCTTTCTTTCTTTTTGAAGCTTTATCCCTCTGACATATTGTTTGTCCATTCAGAATCTAATTTCTCGTCAAATATTGCCTTATTCAAATATTCAATTATTTGCAAATAAGAAGCCGACAAGACCTGAGACAAAACAAACTTTAGAAAAGTCAATGTATGACCTAATCCTCTTAGGCTGGAGCACTGGGAATGTAAATGCCAACCTTTGCAAGTCAGAGAGGAATTTCACTATTGATGTGAGAGTCGGACAGGCAAAAATTGACTTGATTCTTATTCGGGCGATATTTTGGCGTCCTCTTATAGCTGACTGTTTTAGTAACAGGTTCACTCACCATTTTTAGGCAGTCCCTTTAGAATATTTCCTGTGTGAATTATGCTTAGGGAACATAATAATGTTAGTTAATCTATATTGTATTCATTTATACTTTAACTTTGTATTGGATGTGAACTTAAGTCTGTCATTATTTCGGCTGCCCTGGATTTCTACTCTAACTGGTTTATTGATACAAACTGGAGAATATGCAGCCCCTAGAAAGCCCCTTCAGCACCCCCACCCACCCACCTCTCGCCAATAAATCTGCATCCCCCTCCCCTCCCTCTCTCCGTGCTTCCTTCCCTTTCCTCTGCTTCATCCCTGACCTCCTATGGTCCCCATCTTTTTGCAGCAGTGGTTACGGATTACAGTGTGTGATAAGCTTCCTATTTCTTGAAACTATTTGGGATTGCACAGATTATCTGGCCTCACATCCTTGGGAGTCGGCTTTGGAAAGCCCAATTTTAGTCTCTTAAGGCAGAAGATTTTGCATCCCGACAGCTTTGACTAATTAGCATCTAACACCAGGTGGTATTTTAGCATTGGGCTCACTTTTAGCTAAATCTGCACACACAGACAAGTCCACGCACAACACACACACACACATGCACACACAGAAGTGAAGCTGATAGAAACATCACAATTTAATATGATTTAATGAGATTGTAACAAAACACTGTTTTTGTCATTCTAAAAACAGTCAGAATACAAATAAAAGGAGAGCAGTCATTTTGAATGCCCTACTTTGACTTCACAGAGTAGCCGAGTATAATGTAACATTGTCATTATACATTATCACCTAATGACATTATAAAATAAGGCTCTAAAATGTCTCTTTTACCCAATTTTAATTCAGGGCCAAACTGTAAGTACAGGATATCTCAAAAATACAAACTATTCACTCTCAGGGTACAGAGGCATGAAGGCCCGGGTGGAACGCGACTTGTGGGTGCACACTGGACCATGGCCAGTAGAGTCTCGGTGTCAGACAGGACAGAGGAAATGCTGGGGGCTGTGGACAGCACCAACAGGTCGTTCTGTGGGGGGCAGCGAGAGGAGGGTGGTAGGGGGAGCTCAAAGAGGAAAGAGGGGGTTGCACCGCCACCCTGCGTATCCTCCGCCGTGCCCTTCTACAGTGGTAGTCTCCATTAGAAAAGTCCTGATAGTTTGATGGGTGAATTGCCCAGAAGTGGCCTTTACCGTTGTCACTGCGGCCTGCTTTGATGAAACAATCATTAAGGGACAAGTTGTGGCGCACGCTGTTCCTCCAGTTTTTATCCTGTTGGAGCAAGAAAACAAAAGACATATGGTTACGCCCGAAGCAAAACCAGGAATCAAACAAGACTTTAAACAATGGGTGTCCCTAATCGTAAATTAACATAGGTCGGCGGTAAGTATCACTGATCCTCCTCAGGATGTCACCTTGTTCTGCTGGCAGGGTGTGAGATAGCGTGTCAAGACTGTATATGATCGCAGTAAGACACAACACCCCGAGTTACCTTTTTAGCACATCAAACCAGTGATCAACTTTAATCCACTAGGCTTCGTCCAATCTGTTGTTGCACCTGGTAAAGGCAGAGGCAGTTTGCAACCTAGCAACAGGATTACTTTATTTGCGAATTCGCCAACAAGAAGATCATCTAATGTCCTCTTTGAGCACCTAATTGCCTAACGACTCAGACAGATTACCTGTGCCAAGTAGGTCGCCTCACTTGTGAAAATGGCTGCCACGCTATTTGTCACCAGCTAAATGAAACACGGCGAGAACATTGAGCGAACGCGCTTTCTCGTTGTGTGTCTCATCACGGTTTTACCAGCTGGCGTGACGAGTTAACAAAGTAATGCTGTTGTTATATGTCGTGCCATCTGAAAATTCTCCCACAGACAACAATCACCTGTACACATGATCACCCATTTTCTAAGTTCCAGTATTACTACAACAGTTGATCTCTGAAACACAGACATGAACATACCTGACTCTTGAAGTAAGGGTAGTTATCCATGATCCACTGGTAGATGTCACATAACAGCAGCTTCTTCTGCTCGGACGCCAGAATAGCCTTAGATATGAGTGCGATGTACGACTGGTTGGGTTTGTCCGGAGACTTCTCTGGACTACTGCTGGTGGACATGGTGGTGGTCACGTCCCCCTCCCCCTCGTCTTGTTGCTCTTCATCCCCCTCCTCTTCTTTGACTTTCTTTTCTTCTGTATCTACCTCTGACCTCTGTCGCTGCTTCCCTTGTATCTCAGAGCGAATCCTCACCTCTTCGGGTTTAGGTTTCTGATGATTTGGCATGTTGTTCGCTGTCTGCTCTGCTGTTCGACTTCCTGTTTTTTCTTCTTTAGAACCTCTGTCGCCTTTATTGAACAGCAGGTAGTCAATAGTAAAGCTTAGTCCCAGTCTTTCTCTGCTGCCGATGCGGCTGCTTCTATCCTCCATTGTCATCTCTGAATTAAGATTTCTCAGACTCATTACAGAGTTTTGAATCATCTGACTTATTGAAAAAGCGCTTCTCCCAAAAGTCTTCTCAGGTTGTTTTACAGCTTGTCTATTTTCTCGCAAAGTTAGGACCTTCATAACACACTCATAAACACGAACGCGTCAGTGATCCCCATGTCTATCAGCAAAGTCCTACTGTTGACAAGCTTGCAGATAAAGATGAGCCTCTCAACTGTTGTTAACCTTGGTGTGCTCACGAGTGACACGATCTCAACCTGTGGAAATGACGTCAGTCTATAAGACTAAATACGGACACTTTGTTTGGCAACAAAGTTTAATTGAGCAGTTTTGCCTGTCTAATAAAGCTGACAATCAAAACCTCCCTCTCAATATCCAACACCCTATTGCTCCTCCATCAAAGAGCTGTACTCCACAGTTGCGAAGGTGACTCTATTTATACGACTCTGAATTTATCCCGCACAGAAAGGGGCAAGAAGGCACAGGGGAGGTCCAAGTAGGGGGTCTCAATTCAGGCGGATTATTTTTATTAACCTAAGCAAATCTTTGTAATTATGGGAGATTAAACACTCAAGATTTAGTAAGACATGGTGTGCAGGGGATGGATGCTGAAGAATCAAAGGCCCTTTTAGATGCCAGTGTTATCCTGTTAAAGTTGTTTTGTCCATGGGGATGCTGTCCAAAGAATTACTTTAGTTGCCATAAAGGAGTAATTAATGGGTCACATTCAGTGTTTTGGAGCAACTAGATTCAGTCGTCTCTCCTTGTTTGGAGAGCACGTCAATTTCTTGGTTATTCATTGTCACAAGGCAACAGGACTGTACAGCCTATGAGTGAAATATGCAATATATTAATTTAGTGCTATTGATAACATTTTTACAGTTGTGTCTAATTTGTTTTCTTGTTTATGCAAAAACAGCAAAAATGAGTTATGTTTTTTATGTTTTTGAGTGAGCAAGTTCAACAAATAAAATCGTATTTATGTTTTAAGATCTCTCCCAGAAATAAGTTTGAAATGCCTCTGTATTCCTGCATAATACATAACGTATTTGTAGTCATGTATGAACATTGCCAGACTCATTGCATTTACATACATGCTCTCTAATTTGTTTGCACTATTAGAATTTTTTTGTGCTTTGATTGTTGCAATGTTTTAATATCCTTAATAAATTAACATTTATTTCTATGATTAATACAGCATTGTTGTTTATTACATTTATTATTATGTATTATGTACATGTACACATTAAACTATTGTCAACTTTTGACATAGTAAGTGTAGATTTTATTTTTTACATTTGGGTGAAATAATTTGCATTTTAATATTGTAAATTTATACTGAACTTATTTGTGACAGGCTATGAGGGTGTATAATGGTAATGTATAATGAGGGTCTTTTATTTCCCCAAAAGTAAGATCAAAGTCACATAAAACAATTTAAAATACTTAAATACTTAAAATACTTAAAATACTGCATCACATTTACAGTGTATGAAATATTTTAATCCAATATGGCATTATTGGGGCTGTAGTGCCATATCAGACAGAAAATTGCGAACATCCATTTTAATGTTTTATATCCTTAGTCACTGCACTGTGAAATTAATAAAAGTCCATTTTAGCAGTATATATGTGCGTGTGATTTCTAATTGAATGTTTTAACTGTGGAATTATAGAAATTGAATAATCTGTGAAACGTAGCCTATAATTATTTGCCCACATCATTTTCACAGCAGTAATTACATTATTCCACATAAGAGTTATAATACACTATTTAGATAGCTCTGTCAGTTTTCCAGAAGGCATGAATTTGAAGAGATTCAGGTCAAATCATGGACGATATTGCCCTCTTCTGTTAAAATAGTGAAATATGAATGTATGCACAGCAAGGATCACTTTGCTGCCCTATTTACATAAAAAGGTTTTTGTATTAAAACTAGCTGTATTAGTTTATGTGGAGCTTTGTATTATGTGAATTACAAATATGAACCAATATCAGAATAGTGAAAAATATCATCCTGTATTGTTGTATTGTTTTTACAAACCAATCTGTAATGTGATTTTGAACTAAATTGAATTGTATTAAGATACCTATTCTCATAAAGTAAATATATATGTTCTTTGTATTTTATTTGTAAATTATAATAACACATGATCTAGTCCATCTGGTTGCTTGGTTGGGAAAGCCAGTTGTCCTTTTGAAGACATATTAATATATAATATCGGACGTAAAGCCAAAACAAAATACTCTACGTGATTTCACGGAGCTGTAATTCTTTCCACTGACTTTTGTTTCTTTTGGTTTATACTTTTCCACACATGAAGAGCTTTGGAAAAACAGGGGTGGATCATCAAATGGAGGGGGATTCTCCTTAACATGCCTATTTCCATATTTCTGAAAGGGTGACACAGCATGGTGTTGGTGTTTAAAATCTGGATTAGGATGCTCTATAGTTTGATGTGTGCGTGTATATGGTTAATTAATAACTTAATATTCAGTTAGGAGCTTACCTTAGACAAAGCATTGACCCTCAATCTCACGGCTGGGCGCAGAACCAGGAACGGAATTATTTGCTCGGACGGGACTTGAAGTGACCATGCGACCGGATCCATTTGACACCCAGTGTTTTTCCTTCACGTTGAATTTAAACAGTTTTAAAGACACGCTTTCACAAGACCACAATACTATAAAAATGAAACATCATGTAGAGCACTCTACTTCCACATGTCCTATAATTAGTGGACACTGAGGCCTATTTTGGAAATGAGACCTGTCTCTTAGTGTTTTTAAAAAGTTGTACTGTAACTTTAAAACACTCTGCTCCCGCCCATTTGTATGTAGCGTCTTGGCCGTTGTTTATACCTGCGCTATGATTGGCTGATGGCAGCTGTCAATCAAAGCAGGCTCTGTGTTTCATTGGTGGAAGACTAGCCGTCGTCTCCCACTCTCGCGGTACTGCTGCACGAAGATGGCGGCCGAACTGGTGGAAGCGATGGTAAGTAGAGCTCGGCTAGTTTTGGTTTGATGGGAGTCGGGCATGGGAGTGTGGGTTTAAACTGAACCAGGTCGTGGGGAAGCTGGGGGCTTTGTATGAATATGGTTATGAATGTGTACTCTGAGGAATGTGGCGTGTTCGATTAATCACAAAACGAACTAGCCTGTGCTGCTAACATAGCTAGCCTGCTAGATAGTGTTAACAAGGCAAATGCGTTGGTTTGGCTAGCATCACGCTGGTTCTAAGAGAACACACCGAAAATGAATGATAAGACCATAACGTTATAAACGTTTGGGGTATGTTGCTATCGTGCTTTCCTGGTGTGTTATTAGTTCATGTTGTTTGACTTGCAACAATGACTGTCTGTAGTAAGCCGGTTAGTTTATAAAACTGTGCACCTGTCAAAATGTCCATTTGCTATGATTGAATACCGAGAGCTCAGTGTGTGGAGAAGCTAACATTAGCTTGACGATAGCGCAGGTTATACCGGTAATGTCCAAGACATCGTGAATAAACTGCGACGTTACTGACTTGATGGCTCCATTTCGTACCAAACACCACCGGGTAGGCACCTTATTGTGCAGGTTTAATGTAGACCACAAAGCAGTCGTGCTACTGATGTCCAGCACAACAACGTCAGACAAAGCTAAAGCATGTGCACTGCTAGGGCTTTTTCAAGTAACAACAACAACATTATCCTCCAGTCCAGCTGCGTATCCTCTACGTTCCTGCTAATATAATATCATCCTCGTTGTCCTGATTTTATGTTTCGTCTTATAACTAAATAGTTGGTTTACATTATCTGTAGCACTAAATTACGCAGACTACACGTTACCCTGACGTTACTAATTTAAAGAGTAACGTTAAGCGTGTGCTTCATTTCACTGCATCTTGTCAGATGAATAATAAAACTAGAGGTTTATCCACATAATGCTCTAAAGCTCCATTCAAACTTATATTGTAATATCAGGCCTAATTGTGGGATTGTTGTTTTACTCTGTGCCAAATCTGTGTAGTGTGTAAGTAGTTCAGAGTAAGTAATAAGTTCAGAGGTGCTGCAATAGACAATTTACTGCACAAATTTGTTGAGTTGTACCACAGTTTATTTAGGAATAGGATGCTAAAATGCATTGGCCAAAATGTCTGCAGCTCTTCAGAGTGAAGAGCAGCGTCACTCACTACATCCACCTAATTACAAGGCAGGTTCAAGCCTCTGGAGGATTACAGTGACCAACGACAGAAGCTAATTTTAGCTGGTATCAATCAGTTTGAGGCACTGTAGCTGTTGTTGTAATTTCTTGCACAGATCCTGTCACAGGCAAATTTCAGTCATTTAATTTTCTTTTTTTTTACCCAGTTTCTCTTTTAGTCAGGCCATATTTGGGGGCCTGATACATTACCTATAGAAACTTGCAACATTTCAAGGATATAATCAAAATGTAATAAAATTTGTTTTCCAGCTTGAGTCACACAGGGAGGCAGTTCCCCCTCACAACATGTAATGTTAATACTTTTCCAAAGCATAGATTTGTTTTGGCTTGGGTTATGGCTCTCAAAATAAAAAATCCCTGCTTATAAAATAGAGTTTCCCTGTATTTTACATAACATCTTTCTCTCAACTTCTCTTTTTCTCCATCTAGAACATGGTCAAAAGTTTCCGGGTCTCAGACCTACAGACGCTGCTGGCCTCAATGGGTCGCAGCAAAAGTGGGCTGAAGCAGGACCTAGTTGGGCGTGCGCTGAGGCTGGTGCAGACCGAATACAGCCCTGAACTTCTGAAGAACGTCAGGCAGTTGTACGAGTCACGCTTTCCCAAAACATCTGGCTGGCTTGCAGCACGGCGTCCAGAGGGCATCCCAGTTGCCTACTCACCCCTCAGCTCTTCCCCCAGCGCCACCTCTCAGGGCACCGACTACCTCAATGGCATGTCCAAACCGATCCCCACCCCTGCAGCAGAGGTCAAGCTGGTGCCACTACCCTTCTACCAAACTCTGGAAACACTGTTGCCACCAACAGAGCTAAGTGAGTGATAACTATTTGATATTTATTTATCCTTGCGATTAATAGATCAACCTTTAAGAAACATTATGTTTATGTTTGTACTAAATTATTCAGCTACATGCTATTCTGCTTTTGTGATGGAATTTTTAAAACTCATTTACAGTTGCTCAGAACAATGAGAAACTGCAGGACAGTCAATGCATATTTGAGTTAACACCAAACCAGGCAGATCAGGTCAGAAATGCAAGGTAAGAAAATCTAAAATTCCCTCATGGAGCTATATGGTTTAGTTAATTCTAGCTTTGTTTACAAACATGTAAGTGGTGATTATTTGTAATTCAAGTATTTATAATTGTACTTTTTTTAGTGAGCTTCGTCCAGGAATCAGATCAATTCAAGTGGTTCTAAGGTAAGTTATTTGCAATTATGTTTGAAACTTAATAGATGTTTCATAATCCTGTTGTCTGGATTTTGCTGGTTCAACCAGTCACTCTGCTGTAAATCCGAATTTGTCTGAAATATGCTGAATGAAGAAAGGAAAATAGTTTAGTTTCGTTTCCATGCATGGAAGAAGAGCGATAAAACCAAATTTTTTTCAAAATGCAAGATTTCAATTTCAAATGTTAGTTTCAGATGTACTCAAAGATATACAGATTCAGTCATGCTAATGAGCTGTCAGGCACTCCTGTGACGCTAACCTTTCTCTCTTCTGTTGCAGAATCTGTTACACAGACTCCATTGGTGTCCAGGAGGACCAGTATCCTCCCAACATTGCTGTCAAAGTTAACCAGTCCTACTGTCATGTGCCGGTGAGTTGTTTTACTTCTCTTAGATAAAGCACAGCTTCAGACCACAAACATGACTACAGCTAAGCTGTTCTTCTGTTCCTGTCAAATAATTTTCCAAGTGATTACTGTAAGCCTTGTGCTTATAAATACAGTTAATGAGTCACTGGTTAGGGTGTCACTGTCAGACCAAGAAAGTACCACATAGCAGACAGAAATCAAATATAGCAATAGCAGACGTCAGAACAGAAGTAATTGGCTGAACTTTTTAAATGTTTTGAAAAGTTCAGCAGTTCAATCGTATGCTTGTAGCAGCTACAGAGGTGTCAAAATAAATTTTAGAGAAGTTGATTTTGGTTCTATAGCTGTATTTATGTAATATACCGTGTATATTTTTATGATGTGTAGATAGAAAAATAATGACATGGCACAAATAGATAAGTCAAGTATATCAAAACCTTTTTTTGTTGTTGTTGTTTGAATTAAAAATGAGGAGGACAACATGGTATGTTGTGATCTATTAATCATTTATGCACATACATAATAAACCAAAGCACATAAAAAGCAGAATACACCAAAACTGTATGTGTAACTGTACTCTAGCATTCTTGGTGAAACCAGGGGAATGACTGTACCAATTATACAGGTTTTACACTGTGTCTAAGACCCTCAGAGAAATGTCAATGAGATAAATTATGGATTATTTAAACAATGCATTGCATTTGTGTGCCTGTGTGTTTACAGGGCTACTACCCCTCTAATAAGCCTGGTGTGGAACCCCGTCGCCCTTGTCGTCCCGTGAACATCACTCCCTGGTTGCACCTCTCCAATGTCACTAACAGAGTCACCATCACTTGGGGAAACTTTGGCAAGGTTAGAGTCAGATGATTATTCACTATTCTGGTATAGCCCGGGGACAGGGCAAGCAGAAAAACCTCGCTGTTTGTTGGTTGTTATTTCCTTGTTTTTCTTCAGCAGATATCTTTTCCTTATGGGCAGATTATGAGGAGCCCCACAGCAATTTGGGACATGTAGTTTAAGTATTTCATGGGTCCCACTCAGCTTTGCATGGTCTATCTCCTAAAGAAGGCTCCCAGATTGAGTTCTGAATTTTTTAGCTAGCTTCTTTACTGTTCTGCTGCTTCCACAATCCTGAGCTTGTTAAGCAGCTGGAACACTGATGAATACACTCTTAATCCTGCACCTTCTTGTTTAGAGCTCTCTGTGTAAACCAATTAGAGAAGAGCAGCGTGTAAACTGAACCAAGAAGAAACAGGTTTTTGTGTCAGTTGTTATGTGAATACATATAACCTGACATTTTTTCCTATTTTTATTTTAATTCTCTTGACAAACCAATTAATCAATGGAAAAAGTGCTTATCAGATTAATTAAATAAATTATTGTGTTGAGTTCAAACGTCTCACATGTAAAAAAAATAAATAAATAAAAATAAATACATTTAGTAAAAAATCAGGTTTGGGTTCAAGATTATTAATTTTTCCTTACTTGTAAGTAGTAAAGCACCGATTGATTGGGGTTTAGCCGATTTTAAGCTCGATGGGCCCTAACCGGTTAAATGCTCGTCAGTCTCAGATATCCAATTCTGTGGTGATCGTTTTTATAAGCATGGTGGTTCACTTTGCACAATTGCCCCTTTCTCATTCATGAAGCTGAGCTCACTACTCAAAACCATCATCCCAATTTCATGGCATCAGCTTCACTGATGGTGTTTTGCACGCATCTGTCATCTTTTCTCGATCTGCTATATTCACAAATGCTCTCCGGACAATGTCTAGGGAAACAGGTCTGGACATTTTACAGTGTTGTGTCTTCATATGTGCAGCACACAGCAGGAAAGTCACATGCAAAGTGACATGTATTTTCACTTGGGGAAATAGTCTTTTTGGTTTCAGCGTGGTGTGGTCGCTGTGCAGACTGTGCAGGAGGAACGTGACCCAAACTGTATACCGTGGAAATCAGTGTTTTGTTTACAGCACAGCAAAGTAGAGCTTGTTACATGATTAGAAACATGTTATGCATATAACTCTAGTTTCCTGTAGAAGAGAAGCGCAACCATAAGCATGTTAAATATCTCATCTACCTCCTGGAAAACGCTCTTGTGGTGAATTCATTGCCTGCTTTGTTCACACATGGGCTCACACAGAGATTACATAACTTTGTACTAGGGAACTTTCTTAAGACAGGTATAGACTGATTAATTTGTAAGGAAAGCTGTTTTTGTTTGGCCATTTTTTAGTTTTAATTTACACGGAGAATGAGGAAGAGACAATTATAAGCACATGATTGGTTTACTGGACATGAACTTGTTTTAAGATGTTAACACCTTGATTTTTTTGGGTGTTTTTAAACTTTTTCTTGACAGTGTATGTTTTGTTTTATATTGTTTGTCTGTTGAAATAAGTGCTCACAACCCCTGAATCTGTCTTTTCAGAGGTACTCAGTGGCAGTGTATTTAGTGAGGGTCTTCACTGCAGCAGACCTCTTCAGCCAACTCAAACTCTGCTCTGTTGAGAGTGCAGAACGCTGTCGTGAACGCAGTAAGTCTTACTTTTATGATCTGCCTGAATTCTTTAAAATAGAGAGTAAAAGTAAAATGCCCAAAAAACAGTCATTTGTGTAGAAGTCATAATAGATAATTTACCATTTATCTTCAGTCCAAGACAAACTACGTTTTGACCCAGAAAGTGAAATTGCGACCACAGGCCTCCGGGTTTCGCTCATCTGTCCAGTAAGTATTTCTTTATGACAGCACTTGCCATGTTTAGCTGTCAAAAGTCTCCTAAGTGTCTGTTCTACTATTAAGTTTGGTATCCTTGACATGCTTTGTCCTCTTCTATTTCCCAGTTGGTGAAGATGCGTCTCGGTGTGCCATGTCGAGTTTTAACTTGTGCCCATCTTCAGTGTTTCGACGCCGTCTTCTTCCTGCAGATGAATGAGAAGAAGCCCACATGGACATGCCCAGTCTGTGACAAGCCAGCTCCCTTTGAGCTGCTCACTATTGATGGGTAAGAAGTCAGAAACTTGTTCTGACGTGTCTCAGAAAATTCACAGTATGATGAAGGCCAGCATGCTCCCCAGGTTATATTTTAAAGATTTGTACTGTTAGTAAAATGGAAAGTTGAACCTTTATTCTCTTTGTTCTTTGGAGAACTTAAATAATCTTTTAGAGTTAAATACATTTTAAATAAACGGTCTGACTCAAATAAGGTCCAGAAATGCTCCTAGACTGTAAATCAGCTGTAAAATCAGCATAAAAACTCTCTCTTAAAACAGATCACCTATTTTGAGCAGTATTTTGAAATCTTTGCAGTTTTTGTCGGAGTCATAAACATCCCTGCGTCCAGTTACTTCTTTCCAGCGCCTCCATGTCCTGTCATATGGAGAGCCTTTCTCAAAAGCCATAGCTAGAGCTGTTTGCTTTGGTCTTGTGGTCGCTGGCTTTGTAGTTGTGAGTGACGCACTCACGTGGGGTCCTCTCACTGTTAGTAAGTGGGTGTTGTTTGTGGTGGTTAAAAGGTTAATGTTACCATCCGACATGCAAACCATGTCTTTGCAACAGTTGTAAATAACTGTTTTTGCACCATGTTGAGTTTTTGGAAAGTGCAAATCAGTTCCACATTACCAATGCTGAATTCTTTTTGGAGACCAACACCTCTGTATGGTCATCCATCATGCTGCCTGCTACATGGCTGAATAGTGAATGTAAGATAAGCCATGCAGCCACAGAACTGCAACTGATATACCATGCACTTTAGCATGATGCTAACAGTCTCTCTGTAAAGGCAGATTGTGGAAACATTTTAATCCTTCAGTCTAGTATCATATTGCACAACTCTAAATTCAACCCTTGCTGACCTCTGATGGCATTGCTCCTGCAGTAAACCATTCTTTCCATTTTCTGGTGTGTAATCTGTTGTGTTAGGCAACTCTAACCAGGAGCATGTATTTCAGGCTGCTGTCTGAGATTCTGAAAGAGACAAGTGAGGACATTGAAGAGATTGAATACTTGACTGACGGTTCCTGGCGACCCATCAGAGATGAAAAGGACAGGGACAGGGAAAGAGAACGCAGCAACACACCAGAATACCCTGTTGTTGATATATGTAAGTGCCACACGAACAATTGCCGATCTTTGCTTCTGAATGTGTGCATTTATTTCTTTTCTTTAGTTTTCCTGAGTAAATTGTTATGTGTTTTTAAAAATGAAATGCTTCTGCCTGCAGGCATTCCTGAGGCAAACGGTCATTCACCAGCCCACAGCAGCACCAGTCTGACAGGCAAATCTGGAAGCAGTTCTGTGGGGATGTCAGGAGTCACAGGAGGATCTGCTGTGGCACCGGGAGGAGGGGCAGTGGTAGATCTGACTCTTGACTCTTCTTCTGAGGAGGAAGGTGGCGGGGCAGGAGGAGACAGTGAGGACACTGAGGACAGCGCTGACAGTCCTGCCCCAAAGAGGGGCCGATACAACTATGACAAGGACCTGGTCACTGCCTACTGACCCCACAGCTCTGTCCCCTCATAGACTGACACACACAAACAGAGAGGCAGGGGGCTAAAACTTGAGGACAGGAACACAGTAATCCACTAGATGCAACAACCCTCCCTTCTACCCAGAAATCAGAGCCTTTTAGCAGCTCTGGTTTGTATCCAGACAAAACCAACACACACTCAAATATGCACTGTTAATGAATCTTCGATCTAGAGTGATTAGGATTCCTCTTTGTACTGTACACCACTGGAAGCAACTCTTGAATCTTTTTGGCCACTCTTAACCTTGCAGTGAATATCTCTACCGTCCTGCCTCAACTAAAGAAAATGAATGGATCAAGCACCCCCCCACCACACCCCTTGCTCCTATCTCTCCAGACAATTCCCCCTCTACCACCCCATCTCTGTTTGTATTTGACTTGGAATTACAGGCTCCTTTAGCCATGGGCGTTCAATGTTTGCATCTCTGATTTTTGTCACATTTGTGATGAACAGGCAAGTTAAAATTGGAGGATCCTCAGTAGTTTTTGGTAAAAGGGCATGAGTAACTTGGGGGAGGACATTGCAGAGGTATCTGGAGTGTGATGCAAATCCATTTGTGTCATTTCTTTTTTCAGAAAATGAATTCAAAGCTTGAAAGGGTTTTTTTCAGGAATTTATCCATTTTAATTCTGAACAGGCAGAACACAATACAGGCCTCAGTGTGTGATGCTTTCCATTTTTATTTAGTCCTTTAGATAAGAGAACCTACCTCAGTCATAAAAACTTAGCAGACTGACCAGAAAGTAGCTTAAGAAGAAGCAAAGAACAGAAGAATTGATGAGTCTTTCTGAAGCCAATTTTACACTGGAGATTTTGTTTTCCTGGATTTTTTTGTGTTTCATTTTTTTAGTCCATCGTTCAATGCAGCTCTGTTCCCTCTGCAGCAACATCTTTGTCGAGGACATGTTAGTTTGTGGATAACCAGGCTGACTGCACATTGTCATTGATGGGGGGGGGGATTCTGCCATTCTGTAAAATTACTGCATTTATCTTGCTGTAACAGGATTGATTAGGGTTGATGGATCAGCATTGCAAATTGACATAACTCCTCAATATTACTGTACGGCAGCTGTGCCAAAGCAGAGGTGTTTGAAGGATTCACTGACAGGAAGTGGTTATGAGATTTTGGTGCCTTTTATGTTAAGTGGTAAAGGTCGGAGATTCTTGCTCTAAGTGTAGCTGAACTGGCTAGCAGATCAGACCCCAGTCAAAGTGGTGTTTTATTTAATTTCCTTATTTTTACATTTTCTTTCCAATTGGAGAACTGGACAGAAACTGCGGTAAAGGACAGTTACACAACTTTCACAAATGCTCTGTCTCGTTTTTCCCTTATTTTGGTAGCCTTCTCTGAAATTAACATACATATGCTTCACATTCTCTTAGTACAGTAGTACAGTTATTTGCAATACATCTACATAATATTTGGCTGCAGTTCTGTACAGACAAGAGCTGTTTCATTTTCACTTTGGATGTTGGGATATCAATGATCCAGACCCTTGGCTGGGCTGTTGATGAACGCTCCTTTTCTTTTTCCTCTGAATCTGACCGGGGTTAAATCAGCATTCACAGGTTTTTTTCTATGGTGGCTTCGAGGTGTCTGACACAACAAAACTTAATGAAGTGTCAATAGATGCAACCCCACCGAGCTTAAAGTCATTGATTGAGTTACAGATTGTGCTGTCTGGAACAAGTGGAGCTGCTTCAACCAACAATCCCCCTCAGCCTTTTTTTAGTGTAGATAAGGTCATATCTATTTGCTGGAATAGAATTGGACTTTAATTGCTACATGTTGTAGGCTTACAGCTAATGTTCCTCTGCGCCTACACTAGTATTTTCATTATGTGATGGCTGCTCCTCAAACAGGGATGCTCAGGCTGCATGTGAACACATTAGGTTTGTCTGCAGCAAGGTCATCAGTTTGCTAGAGAATAAGAAAAGGTGTTGCTGTGTTGCTAGAGCTGTTTGCACTTTCATCTGACACTTCATCCCAATTTCAAGGCTTATTTATTTTAAGGCCATCATGTAGTGAGTACTAATCAATGATCCCTGGCCATTGTGACCAGTTCTTCAGAACCATCTCATGCATGAGAATCATAAAATGTGAAACTAGAGAAGCGGCGACCCTACGCCACTGTGAGACATTGGGAAGGAAACATGGCAACATGGCGTTATGCATGGTATGGTTTCCTCTGTCATCATCCCTTTGTTGTTTGTTTTTTTTTTTTGTTGTTGCTCGAAAGTAGAGACATGACATTTACTCATTGATCCAGAGCCCTCACTGTTGCGAGTGCATCCTCTGAAAGGGTGGATGATTAAAAATGTAGGCAGAGTTTGATCTGGTCTTGCTGGGTTTTTGTTTTTGTTTTTTTTTCCCCCCCTTTCGCCTTTTGACACTTTGACATAGCTTACAAAATCAGCGTAGTGATGACAAATGTTTGGTAATCCACATGATTGATGGCACTTTGCCTGTAATGCATCAGAGTCTGTCCTGAAAAGGAAATTCTGTGTAAGGCGTTTTTGAAGCAAAAACAATGTAAAGAACTCTAATACGCATCTTTAACTAGGCAATTTGTATTTGTAAGTAACTGCTATACATATTAAAAAATCACATTGTTCATTTGTTGCTAGGTATAGACGGTCATTATTTGAACAGATCTCCTGAACATCTCTCTGCCTTATGGTTAAAGAGATGAGAGGTGGTGCAGGTTGCTTCTGTGGGTCTGAGCCAGACACGTTCGGCGCTGGAGAGAGCTGAGAGTCCTGTCTTTTTTTTTTTTTTTTTTTTTTTTTGTGGCATCTCTTCTTATAACAACGCATATGGTAGCATGGGCAGAGGCTTACAATCCATGATGTAAATGTTTTGTTTGTTGTTTTTTTTATATGTTCATATTAAAATACAATAAAATTTAAATAATATTTTATTAAGCCTTGAATCGCCTCCAGTTGTTCCTAAAGGCAAACAGACAATAAGAAGCTGCTGAGGGCAGCAGCACTTGAAGCTGATGCCACTGAGGACTGGGAGGGCTTGTTAAGGTGTTGGATTGTTATGTCCTGTACCAAATGCTGAGATCTGGGGACACATTTGATGCCTGTTGAGGATAAAACTGTAAAATTTAAAATGATCGTATTCTAACAGCTGTTATTGACGTGTGGAATTAATTAAAATCTGTTCTTAAAAATCTGTCTAACCTGTTTTATTTTGAAAATAGATCATTCAGCCAGACAGCCTGTACTAATGAGAGGATCCGCAGATACAAATGCATTTAGGTTAGTGCAGCTAATATGTCTGCACCTTGAACTGGTTGAACACCAAGATGCTCCATAATTATTTATTTATTTATTACGTGAAAAGGAAGAAAATGAAAACCATGTGTAGCTGTTATCTTTTTGTTTTGTATTTTTTCCAAGTGAATACTCAATCCACAGATAGTTTTGTTTTGGTCCAGTCAGTTTGGATGAATTTATCGACGTCATGATGCAAAATGGAAAGACTGATCTACTGTATTCATTAAATATCCTGTGAAATATATCAACCATTTCCTAAGTTGCAATACTGAAATGTTAGTCATTTAGTTTTGAATTAAATCAGTAGACCTCAAGTGGGTATAAAGTAAAGCAGACCACCAACCAGGAATTCTATGGTGACATGTTGCAAACGAAAATGTCATGTTTGTGCTTTAGTAAGAAAATGTGCTTTTACGTTGTAACATATCTGCAATAAGTTTAATAAAGTAAAGCTAGAGTAAATACATGTAACTCATCAAATGTATTGAACTATGAATAATACCATAATCAACACTATTTTTAATTAAATTAATTTTCTCTTAATAACAAAACTATAACAAATGTGGGGATAATTAGTTATGCTCTGTATTATATTGGTCTATGAGGGTTTTTATTAGTTTTTCTAACACAGAGAGAGCTGAAACAGAAAATTGTGACTTGTGAAAGGTCAGAGGCAACAAGAGGATGATTAACTTAAGCTGCAGATCGCTTTTGGAAATTCTGTGAAGGAGTGTTAAGTATGTAACACGTGTAGGTTTGTAACCATGACCAGATTTGTACAAATGTTAAAGGTTACGTGCATTATTTGCCAGCGATCGAGGTGCATTAGTGAGGTGATGAACGTATAGGTGGGATGTTTGTACTGTGGGGGAAATATGACATGGTTTCAGTGGCTAGGTTTCTGTCTCTCTCATCACCTTTCTTACAGATGCATGAAAATGAAGAGGGGGTGTAGTGAATAAAGATGGGGACACCTGTTAAAGTGGAGGCTAAAATAGCTACAGCCTGGTTAATTACAACAGCAGGGGGACAAAGTTCTGTCTGATGATACAACATCAGATGTTTAATTTCTTCATCACCTATTTAACCTGGTAAATCTCACAGATGCCAGAAACACTGTTTCTGTTATGTTGTCTAGATGACAACATAAAAAATATTCATTATAAAAAAAATATAATATAGATAGTCATTCATATGACTGAGTGAGTGATAAGTAAAGTATCTGCTGTAAATTGGTTTAAAGGTTTTACATAAATGATTGTACTTCATCTAACACTGCACTTAGTCTGTTAAAGAGAAGATATGATCCTCTACCACCACTAGATGGCAGTAATGTACTTCCCAGCTCGTTTACTAACTTCCATTAAACACATAAGAAAGCCGCAGAGTCCAACTGGTCTTTTTCCTCATTAAAAACAACAAACCGGAGATGTTATTAAAAAATTGATCGTGTCGCCCATCACTCATGAGACACATGCACCTCTCCTATCGACTTGTCAGAGGTCTGAGTCTCGCGTTATTTATGCAGAGCTGTCTCTCCCTGTGGGTGTCACACAGCTCTGATGTTGCTGCAGCTGCTGCTTCCTGATTTTGAAGCACCACCACCGGCCACAGCCAAAGCCCTGCTCGCTTCAGAGCCCCACACCCTGAACTGAATCACGGAAGGATTTGCGCCTGGGGAGTTGCCGTCCGTGGTCGGCTTCCCGGTGTAGCTGCCGGTAAAACCTTGGTGGCCTCTTGTGCTGTGACCGCTGAGCAGCGAGGGGCTGCAGGTTTTGGACGGAGACACGCACTGCACGGTTTTTCCAGGAGCTGGTGCTAGCTAGTAGCTGCTAGGTGGCTAATGGCTAGTAGCAGCAGGTAGACGACCTAGAAGGAGCAGAAACATAAAAATGCGTTTACTCCAGATGCTATAGGTGCACCGGAAAACGACTTGGCTTTTAAGGAGCACCTGGGCATGTACGTTTTTACCTAATTAGCTAACTGACATGCTACCGAAAGTATTGTAACTTTGCTAACGTTAGCTAGCTAAGTTACTAGCCACCTAGAGCTGATCCTGTTGCTTTTTCAGACTGAGTTTCGAACAAGGAAAGTGTAGATTTGCAGCTGTCCAGCTCACTGCAGGTTAGTGTATTTGTTGAGAAAGTCGTTTGGGATAACTTATTTATTGAAATGGCTCCTAAAAGAAGACCCGTTCCACTCAATATAACACCCATTGGGGAGGGACAGGCCACCTCTAACACCATTGATGCTGCATCTGAGTGAGTAGCTGTACAATGAGTTCAAATGAATTGTACACGTGTCTATGAATGAATATTTATAATATAATTTATAAATAGTAGAGGTAATTTATCACCAATCATTAGAACTGCACCATTAATCTAGTCGATCATTTGGATACAGCTGTCAAATGTGCTGAACCACCTGTCTCCTCACAGAGCCAACCTTGAGGCCTTACAAAAGAAACTGGGTGAGTTGGACTTGGATGAACAACAGAGGAAACGACTGGAAGCTTTTCTCACCCAGAAAGCTCAGGTTGGAGAACTGAAGGATGAGGATTTTGACCCCATATGCGAGTTGGGTGCAGGAAATGGAGGAGTGGTCAACAAGGTCCGCCACAAGCCCTCCGGCTTGGTCATGGCACGGAAGGTGAAAATCAAATTATTATTATTATTTTTTTAACGTTTTGTTACAGGTGAAGTGTGACAGGTGGACGCAGCTGGATCATGACACATCCTAGAGATGTGTTTGGGAATTCGGATTACATTTTTAATATTTCACTGGAATAGTTATAGTTTGATTTGTTTGCTGCACCAAAGTCTGCGCGGGGCACCACTGACTTACTGTCCATAGAAAACCACAGTCTGCATCATTATTTGAATGCATTATTAATAACATATCAGGGTATGTCTAAATTAAAAAAGTTATTGTTAACATAAGAATTTGGAAAGGCTGTAAGCTTTGATATTTGTTATCAGTTATACTTTGATAAGGCCAAGACATGAATATGCTCAGTATGGTGGTGACATTGTACATTTTAGAGAGGCAGTATAAATGGGAGCAGCATGTGAGTCCACAGAGAAGGATAATATAATCATTAGATCATCATCTGGGTCAGTTTAGCAGCCAATATTAGGCAACAAAAATGCAGCGAATAAATTCCAAAGTGATACTTGATGGAATTTACAAGCAGTGAGTCAGACACATAGTTCATCTTACTGGAGAGAATTAATTTGTTTTTTCAACTGTAAAATGATCAGCCCTACGACAGTTTTTAACAAAACCTAAAAAGACACACATGTAATTTCCTGTTTAATGTTTATATTAAAATAGACCTTTTCTTTGAGCAGAGTCTCCCTCATGTGTGTCATCAATTGAAACGTTTTTACAAGTGAAATCCCAAATACGGTATATTATTTCAAAAGCAACATACATACATCTGGAAAGTGTTACACTACTCAGTTTTCAGTGCAGTCAATGAATGATGTCACTGCAGCTGCTGTATGTGTCTTGGGCAAAACAACAGTTAATGGTTTTATCCTTTCCTTCCTTAGCTGATCCACCTTGAAATCAAGCCTGCCATCAGGAACCAGATTATCAGAGAGCTGCAGGTGCTGCATGAATGCAACTCTCCCTACATTGTGGGTTTCTATGGGGCCTTTTACAGCGACGGGGAAATCAGCATCTGTATGGAGCACATGGTGAGAGACAAAGCCCTTTACTTGTACCTTATACCAATGGACCGTGAATTAATGTGGTTGGATACCATTATTTTCCCTAAATGACAATAGAGAGTCTGAACATGTGCAAAACATTTGTTACCAACAACCAGTAATTATAGAACAACATGACAGTTTTTAATCATACACTTTGTCTCTACAGGATGGTGGATCCCTGGACCAGGTTCTAAAGGAAGCCAGAAGAATCCCAGAAGAAATCCTGGGAAAAGTTAGCATAGCTGTATGTAATTTATTAAGTCTGTTTTCATTTTAAATATATAGTCTATCTCTACATTTTTGTCAGATTTTTATTTGCATGATCTGACCACTAGGACATTTTTGACCTGGTAGCAGTTTTGCTTTTTTTGATGTCAAGATTTGTAGCTTCTTGTGATACACATTTTTGTATATGTGCTGTTTGTGTCTCTTGTGTTGTTGCCTAACTAGATTGTGTTGTCAGGTCATGCATGACTCACAAACAGTACATGTCTGCTTTACCTAAATTTTACTCCTGCATCAAGGCCAGATAACCCAGTGTTTATTAAATTAATATCTACACAGGTAGAAAACCTTTTTTTGCATAAGTGTATATGAACTATTTCTGAGGTTTGCCCCAGTAATAATATTTTTCTTGTCTTGTTTGAAGGTATTGAGGGGATTAGCCTACCTGCGGGAGAAGCACCAGATCATGCACAGAGGTACGTGTGCTGTCCAGCTCACTATGAGAACCAAGATTACAGGAAAGTTTACTTAATTTACCAATACAATTATTGACTGTTGTTGAGTAATATTGATTTTTATTTTTAAGTATTACAAATAAATATAAACACTTCTCCTTGTGATACATTTCCCTCTGCTTTTGAGGCAGCCAGCAACTAGATCCAAACCATACTCAATTACAGTCTTAACTTTAGATTTTTAATGCCACAATATTCTTAAATTTTCCATTCTAATTATCCTTAGTACTCTGAAACAGGCTCAATTACACCTAACGGCATTTAGGTATCATTGCTATTCTAAACCTTTAAACTTTTTTGTTAGTGAAACCACTTTAATTGTGCCATATTAACTAGATCAGTTTCAGTTTTCTCTGTGTTTTCCCAGTTAAATTCTTTTTAATTGTGATGATGATTTTGCCCTCCATGTCTACTGCATCAACATCAGAGAGTTGGCACTCTCAAGGCAGGCTCCTATTTGCGACTATTGTGAGTTTCTGATCATAGAAGTTACCATTGTGAAAGAAAAATGGCTTCGTAAAAACATTATCTTTGGATTTAAACAAAATGAAAAGCCAGGACATATCAAAGTCTAAGGCACAAAAGTTTCCCATAACGCACTAGTGAGGAATCATGGTCGTGTTGTTATGAAAAGTTTTGGTGAAAGGAGCCAACCTGAATAGCAACACAGTAAACGCAGTGCTCAAGGGTTGGTGGTACTCTAGGACAGTTGTCTGAGTTCAAGCGGTAATTATAGCCTCTCAGATGTGATTATACAGCAGCCGCACCCAGTTGACCCCTCCCTCCTTGTCTCCCTCTATCGTTCTCCCGCTCATGCCACCTCTTTCTAAGTCACTCCTCACATGTCCTTGGTCCATTGGAGGGGGGTCATACACCACAGAGAAAAGATTACAGTGCAAGATCTTACCCCATTATTTAGCAGGTTGTTTTTCAGTGATGAGTGGGAAATGTGGAGCACCACGTTTGTTTAAAAGCCTTAGCAACACATAAAGTTACATTTTCTCCCTTATACGATGACACAGCACTGGTGACAAAGAAAGCTGCACATCACTTGTGCCTCTTATAGTAAATGGTAGTCCTGATCTTTTTGTTTTTATATATATATCTATCTATCTATCTATATCTATATATATATCTATATCTATCTATATATATATATATCTTCAAAACGAGCGTGCCATTTATCTGCAATCTCCTGATAGGTTAACAGACATTTAGTCAAAAGTAGAATCCTCATTTAATTCAGTGGGCAAGTGTGTCTATACTTTTGACTGGTTTGAATACACTAGTACACCCATGGCTACATTCAATATTAAAAACCAGTTTGGCTGTATGTTATTTGCTGTAGAGTAATGATTTATTGTTGCATGATCACTACAAAAAGGTTGAGTCATGTCACTGATATCTTAATGTACACTTGTTTATTTGTTGACCTTCTCTGTCACATAGATGTCAAGCCCTCCAACATCCTGGTCAACTCTCGTGGGGAGATCAAGCTGTGCGATTTTGGAGTGAGCGGCCAGCTCATAGATTCCATGGCCAACTCCTTTGTTGGAACGCGCTCCTACATGTCGGTGAGTCAGCTCTGCACGCCTGCGCCCCCACCCCTTTTTCCTCTGGCCATAACCCCACTTTCCTTCTCCTCTTTTCTCACATTGCTCTTGTTCACTGGCCCCGCCCTCTGCCTTCTCTTCGTCTGGCCCTCCCTCACTCCCCTGCCAAGAACTGAGGGCTGTGCCCAGGAAAGGGCTTTTTGGCAAAGAGCTAGGCAACAGTGCTTGCTCTTTCTCGTCCTCCTTTCTCCTCATTCTTAGACACCTGGTGGGTGTAGTGCCAAAAACAGCTTTTCTGTCCCAACCCATTTCCATCCTACCCACAAAACCATTGGTGTTGAGACACTTGCCCTGAAATCATTATACCTATACCCTACCCCACACACGCACCTGTCTTTGCTCAACTCTAATAAAACTGTCCAAAACAGGTCTTTACTTCCTGTCAAACCCTCCCATCCTCTGGCCTCTTCCCCGAACCACACCCTGCTACTTCTTGCCATGTATCACCCTCCTCCTTCCTTTCCCCTCCCATTATCCTCCCTTTCGCTCCTGTGCCTTCCTCTTCTAGCCCTCTACCCAACCCTCTCTCCTGCCTGGCTTCTTGGCTGTACCTGCTCCCTTTGACGTAGTTTGTGTGTTTCTCAACAGCCGGAGAGACTGCAGGGCACTCACTACTCTGTTCAGTCTGATGTGTGGAGCATGGGTCTGTCCCTGGTGGAGCTGGCGATTGGCCGCTACCCCATCCCCCCACCCGACGCAAAAGAACTGGAGGCGATCTTTGGACGGGCTGTTATGGATGGGGCTGAGGGAGAACCACACATCAACATGCAGAGACCTAGACCACCAGGCAGGCCCATGAGTGGTATGAAACACAAAACAAACAGAAGATTATATAAAACATTAATTAACGCATGCATGTGGACTTTGCTTTGACAGCATATTTAATCAAATTAATGTTTGCACAAGCTTTAAAATCAAATTTGATAATAATAAAGATTGCTTACTGTGTGATGTAAATTAGTTTGCTTAGGAAAAAAATCTTTAAATCTATCATGATGTGCAACTTGTTTTCAGGACACGGGATGGACAGTAGACCTGCCATGGCCATCTTTGAACTGTTGGACTACATTGTGAATGAGGTGTGAAAATTGCTTACTGCATATATTCTGTTAAACACACAGTCTATTAAACATATATACTCTATGCACATAGTTTTCTCATCTGCGTTAACCTTTATTTCCTCCTTCCTCCTCAGCCACCTCCTAAACTGCCACATGGTGTCTTCACCAATGATTTCCAGGACTTTGTGACAAAATGGTGAGCATAGATAATTCCATGTTTGGACTAAGGTACCAAATAAAAGTGCTCTGCTCTTATATGCCTTTGTTAATTTATCATCTAGAACATTTTATAACTTTTTATGTGATAAATTCATGAATGCCACATTTGTAGTTAGATGTAAATTCAAAAGTTTTTGTTTTGCCTTTTGTGGTTGTTGAAACTTATGTAGTTTACAAATATGTTTTTTTTTTCTTTCAAGTTTTACTACTAATGTAACCTGTTTCACTGAAATGTCAAGTATGCCATCAGCTTTTTGTAAGTTGGATATTGAACCACAGTGGCTTGCAGACTAGTGGTGCTATCACAAAATTATCTTGTAGCTAACCACAGAGAAACCTTTCTCTGGAACAGATGAATCAGGCTACAGTAATCTCCCTTCACATACATTATTATACACATGCATTTTTGAGTGCATTTTTGACATTAATGGCAAAATCAGCAATGTTTCTCATGTCAATAAATTTCTTGGTGTCCTTTGCATCTGCAGTTTGATCAAAAACCCAGCTGAGAGGGCAGATCTCAAGATGCTGATGGTAGGTTACTAAACTTCATTTAATCTGATTACAGGGTTATTTTTCCCCCCTGTTAATGACGCTAGCAGCACAAATAACTATTTGTTTCCTTTCTGGTTTTCTTTTTAGAGTCACACATTCATCAAACGATCTGAAGTGGAGGAAGTAGATTTTGCTGGCTGGTTGTGCAAAACCATGGGGCTAAACCAGCCCAGTACTCCCACACGCAGCACTGAGTGAACAGGCCCTAATCTCCCTGACACATTTTTGGGTCTTGCTTGCATACACATAAACATACACATACATACATGTACATAAACAAGCAATCACACATATTGGCACTTTTGTCATCTTGCTCGTGGGTAAAATGGTTTTGGCTTCCCCTCATTTATTTCTTTGCCATCAGCAGGGCCCGTTGAGTCTTTGTACTGTAAAACTACAGCTTCACCATGCCAGTGTCACGAGCCACATTTCACTTTTTCACACTGCTGCAGAAGATGTAAAGCACTGAAAGGCTGCAAGTGTCAGCTGAATTTGCATTGATTGACAAACTTCTTTTGTATTGTTGAATATTCTGTATTAATATTTTCTATGGCAACAGTTGATGGCTCGTGGAGCTGTATTTTAATAAATTACCTGCTATAAATATTTGTTGGACTGAAAATGAGAAATCCAAACCAATTATCTACTTGCAAATTTGAAATTTCTTTTATTGAAGGTTAATGCAATTATTTACATTAAAATCCCTTTTGTCAAACATATTCATGGTGTTCTCTGCAAAAAACCTTGCAGTTACCTCCGATATGATGATGAAATTTGTGAGTAGAGCGTGCAGGACAAATGGACATATGAGAAGTCATTATCACTTTTTGGTAAATGAGCGATCACAATAAAGATCACTATGTGAGCGATGTCACAAACCAAAGAGGGTGCTCATGACTGGTAACATTTTTCAATGCCTGATCAGGTTTTTGTGTGCACATTCATAAACAGTATATCAGTGTAGTTTGAATGTTTTGTTTAATTTTTCTCCCCCATTCAGTGATCTACACTTTTGTTTTGACATTGTTTCAGTTCACATCCCACACTGTGTCTCACAAGGGAGGAGGCATATGCTGTGGAGGCCTGATATATGCCAGAATGTCTTTATTTGACATTGAGAAAACGGTGATCAAAATGTATTCATGGGATAATATAGCATGGTTTATTATATTTCTTATACTGTATGTGAGTTTTATTTCCCACAATCATGATGGGGATGATTATCTGGTGTTTTTATCAAAAGCCTGAATTTTTGCAATGTCAATATGTAATTTCAATCATGTTGACTGTATTCCCTCTTCGTTTTTTTGGTCTGTACTTTCCCCTCAAGTGTATTTGATTGTTTTCACTTTACTGCTACATGTGGCAATCCAAGCTTCTTGGGACACAGCCAGCCTAGAGGTGTGCTTTTGGAAAAGACTTGGGTTGAAATACAGTTGAAAACCTTTACTTTTCCATTTGACCTAATTAATTGGGAAACTACTTCAGGTGGCACAGATATTTCAAGTAGTACAAAAAGGTTGAACTGCAAAAAGTTAACCCAGGCCACTGTTGGTCACATGGTGGTGGTGTTGGTGGTGTTACTTGCTAGCCTGCTGTCTTGCTAGAGTGCTAGTATTCTCTTTGCTTATGGCTGCCCTTTCTTATTACAGCCCCCCCCTCCCACAAATTGCATTTGTTCAGAGGAAAAATGGGTGTGTCATCACTTTTATGTGTACAAAGCTATATACAAAAATTACAGGAGTACTATTTTGCAGTCTTAATATACAAAATTTTGATTTATGTAAATGACAAGGGAGAAGAGTCATTTTATTATAATATAAAAATGTGTTGGATATGGTTATAATGTATAAAAAGATTAAAATAAAACTTATTTGTGAATGTATTCTCAGATGCTATTCATTTGACAGCTGCTCATATACGTGTAAATACTGTTTATCAGTAATAGCTCAGTGCATATCCATTTCAAACTGTTTTAGTTTTATTTGATTATGATGCATTAATATGACTGATTAATTATATCACATTTTACGCATATTTGACAGGATTCTTCCAGTGTTTAAACTTTAATTTAGAAGCTGGACTATTTTGGGGTCAATACTTGGAGTCCGGTGAAGGCGTTTTTTGGGGTGAGCATTGGATGCCAGAGGGGCCTGAATGCTTGACCTCAGTGTGTGTTAAATCCTATTTAAAGTGTGTATTGATTGTATATTGATTGTATATTGTTGATTTTAACGTGCAGACTCACTTTTCCTGGGATGATGTTTCTCCATTACCATGTTAGATACTCGTTTCTGATTGGCTGGCCAGTGTCCAGGCTTCAGCGCACGTAACCCTAGCAACCTGTTAGCGCCTAGCGGTTACTTAGCTAACAGTGAACTGGCTACAGGTTTTTAAGAGATTAACAAAGAGTTTAACACAGAGTATGTATAACTTTAAAATGGTAAGTTAATACCTATTTTAATAACTAATATAAATAAACATTATGTTTCTCTGTAGTATCCAACTTTGATGGCATTTTTATGAGTCTTAAGATAACTAACCTAGTTAGCTAAGCAACTTTAGCTTCTGCAGTATTTTTTCTCATTTGAAGGTAAAAGTCAGGATTGTACTTTATTGTTGTAAAACAGTGATGCCTTGTTATTTTTTTTTTTAGCTGTTTTTATATTTTCTTATGAAAACAAAAAAATAAAAACATCTACCGTACTCCCATCTAGACAACATTTAACAACAGAGGTCGACATGGTTAACAAACCTATTTCAGTAGTGGTTTATAACATAGTACGTAGTGTGTTTATAACACACTATAACATAGCTTCTATTTTATGAAACCTAAGCCTAAATAAAAGCATCTTTCCATCCATACCATGCTGGATGTGCCTTTAGATCTAAGACCTAACTATAGCTTACCTAGACATGTCCCAGAGATCCTAAAGACTAGGTCTTTAGGATCCTAGACGAGGTCCAGATTAAACAAAGCAGTCTGTTGCTTCTTTGGCCTGTAGTTTTTGGGCTTTAAAGGAATCCATGTATCCCTGTTTAGTTTTTAACCTCATGAAGATCTCCTTTTACTTCAAATAAAAGGACACAATTTTACCTTTTGAAATCCAGTCACAAAGTTTAACATGGTTAATTTGCTCTTCAAATTCTCCTTTAGGTAAAGTGATAGTTACCCTTCTTCCAAATGAACACGCATGAAGCTCTCTCTCTTCAAAGGGGGATTTTCCTAGTGCTAGCTGTTTGTTGTAACCTATTTGTTGTTCACAAATAACTTTAGTTTTTCTGGGATAAAGTACTCCAGATGTAATGTCTAGTTTTTATTTTATCTTGACTTCATTTGACATTGTACCTTTTTAGGTTTTTCACAAATGGAATTCAGGTTTCACAAATCTAAAACTTAATCTCTTACTGACAACTACTTGTTAATCATGTCTAGGTTTGATGAAAATAAATGTAACCATAGAGGGAACAACAGGAAATGCTATTCGTACTTTCATAAATAAAAAGGTTTTAAATAATAAAAGAGTTCTCATTTCTGAAAGAGGGTTTACGAACAGCATTAAGGCTTTAAATAGTGCATCTCACACTGTTTCTCAACAATATGTGGGGCAATAAATGGGGAATAGGTCGCTCTGTATTGCAACTTAACTTTCCCCCTCACCTTCACGTTAACTGCTCAGTCTGCAACTATGAGTAATAACGTACCAATATGGATTCTTAGCTCGCTTTTGAAGAAACGGTCCTAAATGCACAACTATATTTAGAGCAGAAGGTAACAAGTGTGTGCCTTACTAATAAAGTAAGCACCATTTCAATTTGACTATGCTAAGCTATTTTTAAAGTGGGCAAACTGTTTATTTAGGCCTCAATTAAGACACAAGTATAAGCCTAGAGCTGAAGACACACTTAGTTGTACTAACTGCTTCATACTTTGTTAGTGGGTCAGGTGGTGATCTGTATCCGGGGACTCCTTTTTAATTAAAACCACTATTCACACAGTAAAAACAAACACAGATTGGATGTGGGGTGTCTGGAGTTTGACAGGGCCAGTTTTTTTTTATTTGACTGAAAGGCGACATTGCCATAAAAATGTGTGACATCATCTCAGGCTGCCGTGGGTGAGAATAACAAATTTTGACTGTGGGTAATTAGGGCAAAACTGAAAAGAAGGAAACTTAAATGTTATGTATTTATTTTAAAGTCTATGCCCTGCTGTTTTGATTTCTCTTAGGCTACAACTTATCCATCTGCATCCTCTTCACTTAGCATTGCAAATTATAGCAAGTGCTGACACCAAATGTCCAAATGCTGCAATTCATGTGTACTTTTAAAGTATAAGAGCTTTAACCCTATATACTAATCAGAGAGAGAGCTAAACAGTGCCCTCTAGGCAGAGGGTGTGTCACTGCCTCCCCCTGCCAAATAGCCCGTTGATCCCCTGCATGGTTATCTACTGTATACAGAGCCCATCAAAAGCCTGCAGCACCGTAAAACTGTAACTCAAAAAGCAGCAACAGGATGAATATTTTATTCCTTTTTTTCTCCTTTCGGAAAATGCTATATTCTAATGTCCAAATGCTTTTTCCATTTGTAAAATGCATTTTTAATTTTTCAAAATACTATTTTCCATTAGGCAAATACAATTTTTATTTTTATTGTACATTGTATGTGAGTAAGGAGACTTGACCTGAACCAGGGCAGTGTGTTGACTGGTCTGTGGAGAAGCCAGATCACAGCAGACAGTTAGCGGTCTATCCACTTGTTAAATATTATGTAACATGCAATGTTCGGGTTCAGCTTCCTCAGACGTATAACCCTTTAACATGGATCTATAGAAGAGCACTCTCTTTAATGCATCCATGTTCATGAAAATGTTCTTTTTCAGTGAAAAAGGCTGACTGACTCACTGAGTGGGAAAAGTACAAGTCTTTCAACTTGAATAGCTAGTGTAGCTGTTTAGCCTGGTAGTATTATTAAGGCCAGGTCTAGGATTTTCTAGCTTGATTTATTTAAGGTTGTTGGTTGGAAACTAGCTAGCAGCATCAGCGTCTGAAAATCTGCCCCTTTCATGATGAGCCCTTTCTTTCAAAACTGTGCAGGACTGCTCAAACTTCAAATTTAAATAAATAAAAAATATATATATATATATCTGTAGCATGCTAACATTTGTAGCAATAGGACAAAAGGCTTATGTTAGCTGACATCTTATGGTCTGATCAAAAGTTGGATGGTCCAGCGGTTTCATCATTGGGAAAATGGGAAATGTCAGTACAACCTGTGTGGAGACTCTGGGGTACATTTTCCTCAGCTGTAAAACATTGAGCTAGTTATTATAATACTTCTTGGATTAGAAAAAAATTCTATCTTATAGCTATTTTACGAAGATAATGTACTATATTATCTTATTCTTATCATTTTTAGTTACTAGTTGCATTGCAAAGTATAAATACTGGGGGATACTGCAGCTATTGAACTGATACACAGTACTTCACAAATGTGGTGAACGGCTACTCAAGCTGAGCTGTTAGTGTTACTTTCTTAATATGAATACTGTGCAGAAAGGCAAGGTAAGGGTCCACTTATAGCAAAAATAATAATAAATAGCAGCTGGATAGTGTAATGGTAACATTGCTGCCCTCCGTGTAGGAGACTGGGGTTCGAATCCCAGCTGCAGGCTACCTCCAGTAGGCAAGACATCCCTAAGCGTGCGTCGCCTTTGCTTGTAAGTTGCTTTGGATAAAAGCATCTGCCAAATGACTTTTACTACTTCTAATGTAAATATTTCATTACCGGAATATTGTACATGATTTCTGGACATAAAGGAACAAGGAATTACAACATTATATTAAGCTGGTGGGGTGATTTTATGCAGCAAAATAGTTTTTTTTTCCGGCTAGCTAGCAGGCTCAGCAGGTCCAGAGGCACCATAGCGTAATTCTCCTGCTGTGTGTTCTCACCAGACTTTTGCAGGACCAATAAACAGGCTGCTCTGGTTCAGTCACGCCTCAAAATTTACATATAGTGCAGAGTGGAAATGAAAATGGCATTTACCAAAAGGAAAATCTGGTTTCAAGGGAATTGAACATAGCATTTTGCAAATGGAATATGTTCATTTTTCCATGTCCATCCGACTGTCCATTATCCTAACCAATTTTTCTGCTAAGGTTCACGAGGCTGCTGGAGCCAATCCCAGCTGTCACTGGGCGAGATATTTCTCGTGTGTGCATGAAATGTACGACTTAAAAGTGCGTTGAGAAGTTTGTTGGGATGGTTTACGGTGCAACAGAATGATCAAATACATCTTGTGCTCCATCCCACTCCGTGGCACAATGGCTGGCTTGCGCTCACTGAGGGGGTGTGTGGTGGGTGGTTGGAAGTGACGCAACATCAAGTGCATGAGCTGTGAATTTACACATGGGATCTTGCCATTCCCAACCGTGGATAAGACACTTTAAAACCTCTTTCCTGATGCCTCACCTGGCAGGTATTATGTACAGAGATTGGGGCAAGCCAAAGAGTGTATCAAAGGGGTTGCTGGCAGCCCCTACTGTATGTGCTGGAATGTGCCAAGGCTTGCATTTGGGGTGGGACAGCATGACCTCAGGCAATAGGATGGGTGGGTGCGACTCGACTCACATAGAAAAGGAAAGGAGTACAGAGAGATGACGCGGGTAAGAAAAGACAAGAGTTATAACTTAGTTTAACCTTAGACCACAGATTTGAGTGCCCAGAGAGGAAAACATTGGAATTGACTCTATAACCATATAGCGGGGAGGCAGGGGTTAAAGATGATTAATGATTTGTGCAATTTCCGATTAAGTTTATCACACTGACAACTGCCCACTTTTCAGTGCAAAGAAATTTCCACTTTACTTTTGCTTTACAGAGGGAGGAGGGAAAAGAGACAGAAGGGGAATGCTGTTTCTTTAAGAGAGAGGGAGAGAGAGTGAATGTGAGAGAGAGAAAGGGAGGGACCTCTTTGCCCTCCAGAAACCAGGAAGGGAATTGAGTTGATCTGCTGCTGCTTGGTTAGCGCATACGGGGCTTTAAGCTACACAACAGTAAGAGGGAGAGAGAGAGCTCCGGAGAGGAGGAGAGGAGAGGGCTGAGCTAACCCACAACAAGCACCACCACGGCCATCGCAGGTGAGCTAAAGGCACCCTGCCATCCCCCCGCTGGCTGCCCTGGGCCTGTCGACCAGAGGGGAGCAGGGCAGAGGAGGAGAGGAGAGAGGGAGGCATGAGGGAGGGGGACAGAAAGGAGAGCAGGGTGGGGGGGTTGGCCAGAGAGGAGAGGTGGGTCGCAGCAGTAGTCCCTAGTTAAGGTTCCTCTTTTTTTCATCCTTCTAAAGTACTTCCTCTGTACTGCTCTTTACCTCTGGGGAATCTTGAGATAAAGTTTATAGGATGTGTTCAAGACATTAACTTTTCAGGCAGGTGGAAGCACTTACAGGAGGAGGAGGAGGGGAATGGGGGCTCTCAAGGGAGGGTGGGGGGTATTAAACTAGGGGAAGGAGGAACCAAAAATAATTCTATTGGACAATGTACAAGCAATAGCAACAACTTTTTGGGACAGCGGTGATTGAAATAGTCAGTGCAGGGTAAGTCGCGTGCGCAGGGCATGTTGTAGTGGCATTAGGCTGTGTAGAATAGGAATAAGTAATAATTTAGGTCAAGAGTTGTAAGTGTGTCTGAACTGTCACTAGATTGTGAGCTGATTGATGAATCCACCTCGGATGTTTGGTTACCGCTCTGACAGTTGAGGCTGAATTATTACTATTATTTTTTTTCATTCGAAGCTCGGCCCTATTTGATGGCTGGTCTGTACTTTAATACCTGGCAGCCTGCTAGCAACATACTGTAGTGTATAATTCAGCCCTGAGTGCTTACGTTAGAGCAGGCTTGGAGATAGTGGGGGTGGTAAGGGCAGAGAAAGCTGGGACTCGTAGTCTACACTGGGGACTGTAAAGCAGGTCAAATGAGGTTTTAGAACTCCATATCCCAGAGTGCCTTGCCCTTGGCCATCCAGGAAAGGAAACAGCCGCCAGCCTATCCCAACGAGGAGGTGTGGTGAGTGAGCAGCTGTCAAGCCAATGAGAGAAGGGGATGCAGAGCTGAGTTGTGGGCTGAAAATAGAGGGGGGTGGGGTGGTAGTGGCAGTGGTTGGTGGTGGTGGTGGTGAGGAGGAGGAGGGGGGGTGTTAGGCGTCTGTTTGTGTGGGATCAGGCAAGGGCTTGCCTGTATTACTAGGGCCACTCGCAAGTTTCCTGTCTGGTAAAGCTCTAGCCCTGCCCAGAGACGGAGGCACCAGAGCTGGCCGGCAGGCAGGGGAGACAGATAGGGCCCAGGGAAACATTTTCTGCCTATTTGGTAAGCACTCCAAAACATTCATATGCACACACTGTGTCTTTAGACTGTGACTGAGAGGAGAGGGGAGCTGAGGAAATAAATACTATAGCGTGTTGTGTGTGAAGGAGAGTGAGAGAGATGGGGCTGGTTAGAGTTCAGAGTTCTTGACCCACTTGCAGATAAAGGAGAGGATGGCAAATAGGTCAAAGTTGAGTGTATGGTGCTGCACAGAACTTTTTATCCACATATTTTTCACTCTGGTCATGCAAGCTTATTGTGCATCGATGTTGTGTTTGTCCTGTGAAAGCACATTATTATCTTTATGTTTTCATCTACTTCTGTGATAGTGCTGCTATAATTAGAGTGAAAAAAAGATTAAGAAAGTTGCACATGCTGTAGTGTTGCTTCTTGAGGGGTGCTGAAGTAATTCCACAAAAACCACTGCATCAAATGTTTGCTAGACTGTGGTAGAGAGGCTGGTAGCTGACAGAGTACTGCACAGGTGGGGTGTTGAGTAACAGTTTATTTGAGAAACCTCGGTAAGTGACATCTCTTCTTGCTGAAGAGGAGAATATGTGACACATCTTGTGACAACTAGATTTCCCTGGTATGGTAAGCTTCTCCAGCTAAGCCCATGCAATATTAAAATAACATTTAAGCTCTAGTAACTTTGTGCACTATGCTAAATAACTTGCTGATTGAATTCAGTATTTCTCAGCTATTCACATTAATCAGTCTCATGACATTTTTTCGTCCCTGTTCACTCACCCCCTTTCATCACCAGACTCTTATTGAACATTCGATTCTGATCTCGCCTGTCATGTCCTGCTTGCTTGCTTGTGGCTCGTGGTTTAAAGACTTCACAGGAACCCGGGCTGCCTTGCCCGATCACCAGATGCATATTTTTTGGCTTTGCATACTTGTTGAACTCGTTTTTTAAATGTGTGGGCATGGAGAGGGGACAAGACGAGCACAGCACATGAAGACGCCCAAATGCTGGGAAAGTGTTCAGAATGCTTCTCAGCAGGCAGCGGCAGACAAGGTTGATGACATTTTTTTTATTCACTTCAATGTCACAGAAATGATTAGTTACAGTAAATATTGTCCTGATGCTACCCTCTATGCTACTTGCTAGGGTACCACTATGGAAGAAAAGTATAGTTAGTTCAAGTAAATACCAACAAGAGGTTAAACTAGGACGCCATATGTGTTTGTGTGTGAGTGTACTTGTGTGCACACATGCATGCATGCGTGTGCGTCTGTGTTACCAACAATAGACTTCAGGGGAATTGCAGGGGACTTCAGTGGCTGTGGGCAGGTCCAAGACACCACCCATCAATTTGGCGGTGAGGCTGAATACAGTTTGATATTCCTGTATGTTTGTGCCTACACCACTATGGCCTGAAACTAGCAGGTTCAGGCAGACAGAGAAGACAGGTTGCGTGATGTCGCCGTGGCAGTTTGGGGATTTATTTTAAAGTGAAATGTTTGCTGTATACAATGCACTACATGTAACAGTCATTGTGTTTGTTCTGAGTTTTGTTTAGGTGGTCAGATGATGCTTCTGTGGTCTATATGTTGGAAGCAGTAGGAGTTTTTTGTATCTACCAAACGGTGTCCTTTCTGTGTTGCTATTCTATCTCTCTATGTTTGTCTCTATACATTGGAACATTTACCTACAGCTGAAATCTTTCATCAAACTCTTCCTTGGTGAATGCAGCTTCACTTCCCCCTAATGTTTGGTTCCCCTGGTCAGCTGCTCAGTATACCACAGCTTCCAGCCTGGCAAGGCAGACAGACAGACCCCTCTCTGTTGTTTTCTGTTGTTGTGCTGAAGTCTAGGGGAAGTAAAGGGGCTTCTTCTGTTCTCTTCTGGGACATTTATTATGGAGAGGCCAATACAACCTGATCAAATTAAAGTGGGAGAGGAAGAGGGTAGGATGTTTTTCTCGTGGGCAATAAAACAAAATTTTAATTTTCTCACTTTTGGAGTTAGATGATGTCTCTTGGTGATATGTTAAGTGGTGGTTTTTACACTTTTAATGTACTATAAAAACATGAATTAGGCCATGCTGGTAGGCTTTTGTTAGCATACTGACACTGTTGTATTGATAACAATAAGCACAGAGACCATTTTAATTATACAGAAAAGCCAACTGATCAGGAAGGGACTATGTGACCAGTATGACACTGTCCGCATGTTGATTTAGTGAACTGGTCTGGAATAAAACAAGAGAGAAGATGGGTGGGTTGCATTAAGAGATGGCCAGACACAGGAGGGAGGGTGGGTCTGTTCTGCTTTGCCTCTTCAGCAGTGGAAATGGGAAGTGGGTGGTGTGGTGGGTACTGTGCAGAGCAGAGTCTGAGACAGCGATGGAGCAATGATGAGATGAGAGCGACAGATGAGAGGAAGAGAGAGAGAGAGAGAGAGAAAGGGTCAGACAGTAGGGACAGAGAGAGCGAGCAAGCAGAGAGCTGGTCATCTGATAACAGAGCGGGTTCTGTTACACGCCTGCCACAGACTCACAGGAAGTCCTCTTTCCCTGTTGCGCTACAAATGCACAGAGTGGCGCAGCCAGGGCTCATTGGGCCTGTGGACTCACCAACTGGCAGAGTTAGGTTCTGCTGGACAGTGCTGTGTTGGGTGTAGTACCGTTTCTGAAGCCTTGTGTTAGATTTCGTTACACTTCCTGGTTGGCAGCATGGTAGTGTCAGGGCATGTTACTCAAGCTAAAAGGAACTCGGAGGGTAGATGTGGTTTTATTACACTGGAGCTTGAGTAAGGCTACTTTCCCAAAACATGTTATAAGGCTCATGACTTGACACTGCAATATTTACTGAAACACAAAACTGTCTTGAAAATAAAGTATGTTGTCATTTATATAGTTCTTACTTACTTAATATTTACAATAACCTTTACTGACTTTTGTGTTTTTCACTGCACTGACCACAAAAACACTGTAAATACAAAAAAAAACATATGCCTGCTATAGTTGTTTGTATGTTGTCTCATCACATACAAAGTGGAATTTAACGCTGTTATATTAATATCATTAGGTTGTTTTCAATATGTTGTCTGCCTCATTTTGCCTACACAACGAGGAGTTACCCAATTACCTTATAATTGAATCACCTGACTTCTGGTATTGTGTCAAAAAACATGAAAAACTGTAGGTATTTTTCTAAATGCAGTCGTAAATGTAGTAATGTCTCTTGATATTTGCTAGCTGAGAAAGAAGAACATAAAATGGGACAAATGACACAGACAGTGTCATAGTTTGTATGTACAGCAAGTTGCAGCTGCACATTACACTTTTGCAGTTACTTTGCTGTCCTGCAACACAAGGCCTTTTATGGGAAATAATAAAACCCCCTACTAGCTTCCTCACATTAAACTTTGCCTAACATGTAAGCAGTTGCTGTTCCTCTTTTAAAGCAGGTTACGCCAGGTAAGTGAATGACATCTCTTGAGTTTATCATTGACATCTGAGCTGAATTCCTTGGCCACCATATAGTCAGGAGTTACGAGCAAGCCTGTGAGTTTGACGCCCTGCCTCACCCACTACCTTTTCATTGGCTTCATGTTTTGGCACCACTTCCTGGTTAGTTTGTAGTGAAAGCAGCCAGGCCTAGACCAACCCTTGCAACTTCAGTTTTATCAGACACTTGCCCTCTTCCTGCTTTGCTCCCAATATGACCAATTAGGTTTCCTTTCACTTGTGGCAGCAGTGAGTCACTTGGCCATGATAAATAGATGAAAATCTATTTTCCCTTCAACTGCCACCCCCTCCTCTTTGTGATTATCTGGCAGTATTCACTTGGTTCAACCTTGAACCTTCTTGATCTGCATGAAGTGATTCTCTTGCAGCAGGGCTGGCTAGGCAGGTTTGTTGCCATAAATGCCAGTTGAGATAGTCAGTGAAATGAGGACAGGGGAGGGAAGAGAAATGATAAAGTAAGACTCAGGGAAGCATAGACAAAGGGCCAACCAAATTCTTCCACTTGTTGTCTATAAGCCAGGCTTTTCAATTGCTTCCAGTTCTGGATTTGTTTGGATTTCTTTTGCACTGTAATCTTAATACAAATATGTGGCTGTATAATACATGTATTCTGACAGATAAGTATTCTGATAGAAAGTGACACTGAATGTATAACATCTTCAGCTGGGTTTAATTGGAAGTAACTTCATAGAATTCGTCACTTGTTAAAGCAATAAACCAATAACACACAACAAGGTGTTTGATATAAAATGAAGACTAGCTCTGCATTTTAGTACTGAAAGGTGGTTCATCTTTGCTCAAATAACATTTATGGTTCAAGAGATTATTAATTCAGTCTGTCGTGACTGCTCACTCTTAAAGTTGAGTTGCTCAGACGTTTTGAATTGTGCATGATTTTAGCAGCCAATCGCATTTTGTGTAGTTAAAGACGCTAGAAACTGAAAGTTTATAATAAAAGGAAACTTCCAAAGGGAGAAGATTTCTGGAAATATTAAGCACAGTACACACAACAATAACAAAACTTACATTTTTGGTATTCTAGTAATAGTTTACTTAGTTAGGTCCTGTTGTAAAACTTGGTAAAATCTTAAAAACATGGTTTTGCACTGCTCTTAAAAAAAGTGTCAGCAAGCTATTTCATTGTCTATCTAAGAAACATCTGAGGTTGCACAGGGTTAACAGTTTGTTCCTTTGTGTTTAGGAATGACTGGTATGTGTCAGCCAAAGAGAGAGATACTTTGAGTGGAAATTCAGCAGTCCTTCAACAGATGATGCATATCATGAAAAATAAAACCTCTTTTACTAACTGCAACCACAGCACGATGTCAACATGTTTGTGAATGACAAGCAAATTGGGTGTGACTGTCCTGGCATAGATATTAAGAACACACACACAGCACAGTCAACTGAAGAAAGAGCAAAATGGAAGACCGGCGCTGGTTGCCTCGTGTCTGAAGTTTAATTTTGATATCTGTCCATGCTGTTTTTAGATATATCGAAAGGGGTAGAGGGATGTTACAAATGAGATGGAGGTGATGAGGGTGGGGATGGGATGGGATGGGTGGGTCCTGCGTTGAAGTGGTTGTTTGACTTGCAAAGCAGGCACGGGTGCTCACGAACTGGGCACTGAGAGACGGCCTTTCCCTGGAAGTGGAACGCCAGGGACACGGACAGCTGCTGCGCTGCTTTGTGCTGGGCTGCGGGCTTTGTCACCCACAGGCATGAATTAGTGATAAGGAATGTTTCAAGCCATGAGGAGGTGTCAGGATCAGGTTTGTTGTGCTGTGTTTCCTCTTTCCTAGTGCTCTTTGTGGGTTATTTAGGGACAGGTGGCTCCTGCATGCAGAGTAGTCCCTCCATGCTTTGTTGGCACTGTATTGAGTGTGTGTGTGTGTGTGTGTGTGTGTGTGTGTGTGTGTGTGTGTGTGTGTGTGTGTGTGTGTGTGTGTGTGTGTGTGTGTGTGTTGTTGTGTGTGTGCGTGCACGCATGTGGGTGTGGGTGTTTGTGTTTTATCTCCTCTCAGCTCAGCGTCTTTACCCCACAAAGCCGTGACCCAGGGTCAGCGGTGTATGTACGGGGGATAACGTGCTACACAAGCTTGCAGCAAAGCCTGGTCTAGTGCAGGTGCTGTGTGTCTGTATTAAGCAGGTCGGCATGGGTCTGGATGGGCTCAAAGAGATCTGTTTCCACCTGTGAAGGACGTGACTGGTATCCATGCGGTTTCCCTTTCTCTTAGCTCTTTCTCCCATCTCGCTGTGCCCTCTCTCTGCCTCCTGTGCCATCCTCCCTTAGCATATTCAGATGAGGGGTATGATAATAAAATTTGCTCAGGCCATGTCTAACAGTCTGTTTTCATCAGAGCTTTGTGAAAGACATTGGCAGTCTTTGCAGAGGCTTTGTGGTCAGCTGACAGTCAGAATTTAGTTGAGTAAAGGAGACGCACAGCAAGAATTAAGAAACAGTGGAGTAAAAGCACTATGCTCTACTTATGATAAGGTTTTACCTAAATGAAAATGAATATTGACCCATTTAGACGATCTTGATAGGTTGAAACCAACATCTGGTTTCAAACATCTGCTCCCTTCTTCTGCTCCAGAGCTGATATGTTGCCAGATTTCAAGGTGGAGACCGATAGGCGTTGCTTTTTACAGGTGCAGACAGAACATAACAGAGGAGAGAGAAGGAGAGGTGAACACAGGTGAGCGGGTATGAAAGGGGAGAGGCTGCCAGGTTAGGCAGGTTTGGTAGTGGGGTGTAGCAAACAAACATACCAGGAGGGCCAATCTGAAGGAATGCCATGTGAATGTTTCGCTTTTGTGGAGAGCAACACACTTAGTGAATCCTCCAACCCACCCTTCCCTGGCCTCACCCCCTGCTGGGTCTCCCTGGCAGATGGAGGATTGGAGAGTGGTGGATTTCCTATATGTGTGTTTATGTGTGTGTGTGTGTGTGTGTGTGTGTGTGTGTGTGTGTGTGTGTGTGTGTGTCATGCTTTATTGATGTCTCTGTGATGTTACAGTATGTACTTGCGTGCGTGTATGTGACTGTGAGTATGTTAATAGAGAAATCGAGGATGGCTTGTTCTGCCGAAACCCCCCTCCCACTGCACAGGCTTCAGTCGATCATTTTAATCTCCCCCCACACGTGAGCGAGGGGACAGCCTTTTCTGAAACTTGGCACACAGTACAGGGAGGGGTAACCAGCTCAGACCGGATTGACAGCCTCCCTTTTTAATACTGTTCCCTCTCAGCTTGTTGCGTGTCCTCCTCCTCGTCCTGTGGAGTTTTTCCACAGGGTCTGCTCTGGCAGCCCCCCGCCCCCATCCCCGTCGTTTTCCTCCACCTTCCTCTCTCCTCTCGTCTGCTGTCGATTGAGACAGAGTGCACAAGCTGCACAGCCTAGCTCCCAGCATGCACTCTGATCCCCACTGCCCTCTGCCTATCTGTCCTCCATGACCTCTTACTCGGTTTCTCGAATGAGTGCATGCGCACCCATAGATGTAGGCGTGTATATAAGAAGACAGGCACACAGACACCTGTACACATAATCTGCATGTAGTACTTTAACATCTTCACTTAGTCATCCACCCTTTTTTATTTGTATGCAAAGAGCTTGACCAAACAAATTCAAAATGGTTTTGAGATACTATTTATTCATTTTCATCAGAAACTACATTATTGCAAATTTTCAGTTGTAAATCTGTTAATGCACCTGTTGTTCTAGCAGCTAGCAGAAATCAGCTGAAAGTAGTTGTGATATGCTCCAATGTTGTTACTGTATGGACTCTTTCTAGTTACCTGGGAGACTCTAAGATGTAGGGTTTGTTAGTTCAGTTGAAATAAGTGATATTGTTTTTATTTTTCTGATTATGTATTTTTTGGGGTATTTTTGGGAGCCTCTTCTTACAAAGTACAATGTTTACAAATTAATTAGTTTACACATGTCACAAACATAAAGCATTTACTGTGAAGAATGAGGTTTCACATCAGGAAATCACAGATTAAAACATTATTTCCTTTTTGGGAATAAGAAACACGTCATGGCATAAGGATATTGATATTGATTCACTGGACATAAAAACACACTTTAGAAACAGGCAGTGTGTTGGTGTGAAAAATCAGTGGTGAAGTTATTGCTGTACCACGATATTAATGAATAAATATGACTTCTTCGAGTGAATCATTTTAGATTTCATGAAGAGACTGGAAAAATCAGTACATGGTGTACTTGGGTGAAGGTCACAGCTACAAAGGTGGATCATACTGGGTTCTAGACCACTTACACTAGTTTCAACTTGTTTTAGCAAGTTTATCCTTATTTTTATAATTTGTGTAGGTTACAGTGATTTTAAAGGCACACTTTTGACTAAATAATGTATAATAAAAGGGGGAAAAAACAGATGGCCAAGTCTGTTTTAGAGTTGTTTACAATGCTAATCTGACATAACCTTCATCAACTCTGTAGATTTTGCTGAGATCTTTTTTATCTCTGTCATTTTCCTATTCCCTGTATGTAATGAACTGTACACTGTAATAATTCAAATTAAATTTCTGGACCATGAACTTTTGGTTTGGTGTACTGGAGAGTATTCTGGTGGTATATATATATATGTGTGGTAAATCATCCATCTATTACTTTTACTACTTACCATTATTAGTAAGCATTAATAATCTCAATACCAATCAATCTCAATATCTTCATGCCATGAACTAATATATTATTTCCCTATTTTTTCTTTCCCCTCCAATTCTTCCCTCTATCCCACTCTTCTTCCCCAGACAGGCAGACGGACAGACGGCAGGACGGATACGCGGGTGGGGGCTGTGCTAGGCGGCTCGGCGGCAGGCTGGTGGAAGATGTCGTCAGGGGCCGGTGGGAGAGGCGGGAGGCGGCTCAGGGGGACAGCAAGCAGCGGAGGTGGAGGATGGAGAGGAAGGGCAGGAGAAGCAGAGGAAGGTCCTGTGGGAATCCCTTTCCCTGAGCACAGTGCAGATATCCTGGGCAGCCTGAACAAACAGCGGCTCAGTGGCCTGCTGTGTGATGTGCTCCTGGTTACCCAGGATCGCGAGTTCCCAGCTCACCGCTCCGTCCTGGCATCCTGCAGCTCCTACTTCCACAAGCTCTTCACTTCAGGAGCTGCTGCTGACCAGCAGAACATATACAACATCGACTTTGTGGCAGCAGAGGCTCTGGGAGCACTGTTGGACTTTGCCTACACAGCCACATTGACAGTCAGTCACAGTAGTGTAGCTGAAATCCTTGCCGCTGCACGCCTCCTGGAAATCCCACCTGTCCAGGACGTCTGTACACACCTGCTAGACACCAAAGTGCTCTCCCCGCCGGTACACGATCATTACAGAACTAAAAAATTCAAACAAATTTAAGCTTTAATTTCATCTGCCTTGTATTTATGAGTTAATGACACAATAATCAACAACTTGTAAGTGTGAATTTAATGAGTCATAGCCGTACACAGACAATATAAGCTGCAGAACTGGAGTAACTCGCTCAAAATCTTGGGTTCGACCATTTAGGGAATAAGGTATCTGGCCATATGATAACTGTATTTTACTTACATAAATACTTACTAAATACTACATAGTCAAGCTTACACCATAACCATTATGAGTCTGTCTCACTATCCCCATGCACATCCGCAGCCTTAGGGTTAGTTTAACATTTATTAAGCCTACACACATAGCATATCACAGTTACACTTCAACCCAATTATGTGTTGTGATATGCTGTATCTGATTACATAATGCTCTACATCATGAGATAACCACAACTAGGTTTCACTGCAATCACAGTGATCACATCATGCGGGGCATGTCAAAGACCAATACAGGCCCGCGAATGTTCATTGTCAAAGGGTCTTAACCTGTATTATTGTGGTTGATGGCCTCATAGCTATGTATTGTCATATCAGCACGTGTTTGCTTCTCTTAACAAGCCAAAAAGTCTTGACAACACTGACTGATGTGGTAAAGAGTTTCTGAATATAAACAGTGTAAACATAGATGAGTCTCTGTACTGAGCCTCTAGGTGCTCATTCTAACATGCTTATGTAGCTAGGCCCTATAGCCTCACAGTATATATGTGATTTTTAAAATGTAATTTTTTCTTCTCTACTTTTCTAATATACTTCTTTTTCTTGCAAACTTACATTGACTTTTATTTTCTCCTTCACTCATTTGTTCCCCATCATGTTTCACTAGGCGGGCAGTGAGCAAAGAGATGAAGATGAAGATGAGGAGGGAAAGGGCAGGGGAGGCAGGGAGCAGGGGAACCAGGTGCGGGCCCGGGAGTACCTGGAGTACTTCCAGAGAGGGGCACACTGGAGCAGCAGCTGCAGCACGCCAGAGCTCAGGGACCTGCCTACACACCTGCACTTTAACCACGGCAATGGCCCCAGCAATGGGGCACCCGGTGGCCCTGGAGAGTACTATTCCCCCTTAGCCCTTGCATTGGCCCAAGCCCCCACACAGGAGCCAGAGGAAGAGGATGAAGACGAGGAGGAAGAGGAGGATGGTGATACAGTGCAAGGAAATGGAGCAACCCTGGGTTCATCTTACTACTCTCCATCTCAAAATGGCCACTTCTTCCTACCCCCTGAGTCTAGGCTTGGGCAGGAGACAGAGGTAGAGGATGGAAGTAGAGAGGTGATAGCAAGGGAGAGGGGTTCAGCTAGTGCTCTCCTGCAGCAGATGATGGACTCCATCGAAAGACAAAAGGAGCGTGCAACGACTGGGGAGGAACAAGGAGATGGGGACAGCCCCGACATGGAATTTTACTTGAATTATTTTAACAGCACACAGCACGAGGATACAGCTTCTGCTGCTGTAGCACAGGGAGTGCCGCAGCTCTGGTTATCACGGGGCAGTATAGGCCAAGACAGAGGAGGAGGGAGAGGAGACAGGGGGGTTGCAGAGAGAGGTGGCGGGGGTGGAGGAGGTGGAGGAGAGAGGAAAATGCGCTCTAAGGCCTTCCAGAAGTGCCCCATATGCTCCAAGGTCATTCAAGGAGCAGGCAAGCTACCCCGCCACATTCGAACGCACACAGGAGAGAAACCCTATGAATGCGCCATCTGCAAAGTGCGCTTTACCAGGTAAGCCCAATTAATAAAGTAACTACCCAATGTCACATGTACTAACAGTCTTGGACTTGGTACTGTAGACAAACCGACCAGCAATGGGAAACACCACAAAGCCAAGAGCAGGAGTATTAGCACTAACCACCTTAACTTTGCATTAAGGAGGCAGCATAGTTTGTGAATCTAAATGTTTACCTTGATCATGGGTTGTCTGAACTCTAACATGTTTTAGATTCAATGTCACATTATAGCCAAATCATATTCATAACAACGTGTAATGAATTCCAGCTCTAAGTGAGGGGGTCAGGTGGTCATAAAGGTCTGTTTTATTATGACAGCCTTCATAGCAAAGTCCTGGAATTTTGACACAGGGGCCCTATAAAAGAAGGCTGTGCCATGGTGGTGTTATCTAGTGGAGGGCTGCTATAAAGTGCTCTGTTCTGATACAGAGGGGGGTTTTAGGCCCTGGTTGGTGCTCTATGTGTTCCAATGTAGTAATTTGAACTTTTGATCTCTGGTTATGTTGATTATTGCCCAAGGCACAGTTGTCACACCACCCCTCCTCGCTCTTTCTCTCTCTCTCTCTCTCTCTGTCGCTCCTCCTTTACCTCTCTAATGAAATCCGCCATGTGCCGCTCAGATAAAGGTGGCTAGTCTACAGGATGAGACTTGAGTGCACAGGGTTTCCTTGTATTGAGGAGTCCTGCCTTTTCCTTGAAATCATTCCTTTAATTAATTAATCAGTGGACCGGTGCTAGAAATAGATGCAGTAGGCTAGAAATACCCAGAACCTCTGTTGGCATGACAGGTAGGGAAGAAACATTTGAATTTGCCTTCTAGCTAAATTTGACCAGCAGTGGGAAGGGGGTATTGTAATCTTAATCCTGTTTGATCAGGGTTAAGAGTGTGCCTCACATGGTAATAAATCACTCCTGTCCTTTAAATAATTCACCTGTCAGTGTGCCACTTTGTTCCAAAGCTTTGGCCTGTGTGCATGTGTGCGTTTCTCCTCACTAATGTACATTTCTTGGTTCATTTCTTATATTTGGAACACCGTTTGTACAGACCTGTAAGGGTTGCAGTGGGTTTATTTGCTTACTTGTATGACAACTAATCCACTTACATGGCATGTGTGTGTGCATGTGTATATGTGTGTCGAAAAGGAGTTTGTTTGTTTAGGAGCCCTCTGCCCAGGTACAGAAGGGTTAGGAGATTTAAGAGCTTGGGACCTACAGAGAGTAGTAAGGGCTAAAGGGGGAGGAAGGGTGGGATAAGAGTCAGATGAAGGCCAAGGAAGACTGATAAAGTTTAGTGAGCAATATATCATCGGAGTATAAAAAAACATTCCAAGATATAATTTGATGACGCTAGATTTAGAGGTTTCGCGTCATAGTTTGGTCTTGTTTTGACCACAGGGTAATTATTGTAGAACTCGTAAATTATTATAAGCATGCAGGTTTTTGATTTGTTTAGAGGTGACACCTACACGTTTCAATCAAAACATGAGCTTTATGATATTGTGGGGATTATATGTTATTACTACTTCACAATAACAGTTTTTGGAATTGTTGAGCTGCAGAAAACTATAAAGTCTTCACAGTCAGTCACTAAAAAAACAACATCAATGGAATCTTGACACAATTAACATTGAGCCTTCTTGTCACTCCACAGGGTTCTTGAATGCATTTACACAGATAAAAATGTAAAGTATATGGCTCTATTGGTCTGGCTGCCTTCACAGGATAATCCCAATGTGGGTTCCAAACACTGGCTGTTAAATAGTGCTGTGCACGGTGCATGTTAGAATGAATAATATGTTTAGAGTTAAGTATGTATTTATGATATTACATAACTTGATTAGTTAGGCTGTAATGATAACCTGAACCTCATACCGTGCATTCAAATGGGCTGATGATCTAATGCATCTGTTTTTTTTTTAGTCTGTGGATTCTGATGTGCTGTTCTTTTTCTCCTTCCCAGGCAGGACAAGCTCAAGGTTCATATGCGGAAGCATACAGGAGAGAAGCCTTATCTGTGTACGCAATGTGGAGCCGCCTTTGCTCACAACTATGACCTGAAGAACCACATGCGCGTACACACCGGCCTGCGCCCCTATCAGTGCTCAAGCTGCTTTAAGACTTTTGTGCGCTCGGATCACCTGCACCGACACCTCAAGAAGGACGGCTGCAACGGTGTCCCCTCTCGTCGAGGCCGAAAGCCTCGGGTACGAGAGCCAGGGCTCCTTGAGGCCCCCCTGAGCCTGCTCAGCCCCAGCTCTGACACAGGATCTGCGCCTCGTACCGCAAGGGGACGGCGGCGGTCTGAGGCAACCTCAGCAGTGGAGGTAGAGGGAGTAGCTGGAGCCCATGCACACAGTCCTGAGCTGCAGGAGTTGGCAGGGGAAGCAGGGCCCTGAGACTGCAGGGGCAACAAGGACACTGCTGAACACTATAGTCACTCTGCACTACCTGTGAGACAGGCGAGTGAACAGAGAGGAGAAAACACATGCAAAGGCAAACTTAAAAAAAAAAACAACAAACAACTAACTATTCCTCTATAAACCAAATCAGGGTGTCACAGAAATCAAATCTTTATATTTCTTTCTCCTTTACTTTAGGGAACAGAGTAGACTTACAAGCACTTGAGTCTGTTAAAGAGCAAAGAACGCTTCAAATCATGCACCCATGGCGTCCACTTTCTGGGCCATTTTTTTCTTTATAATATTAGGGATTTTATACGTTGGCATATGTGCTTAGGCAAATGTATGATAGATATAAAGAAACTGAGCAACTATGCAGTTGATTTAGATTTTTATTGGTTTTGTCCTCACAGCCTTCAAGCTCTAAGCAAGGTGTCTGTCAAGCACCTTCTGGCTGCTGTACGGGTGAAGCGAGGACAAATCCTCCCAGTAAAAAAACAAGTCTTTTTCTATTCTTTTGCAGGTCTGAAATGTACAGTTACCATAGAAACAACATTTCCACAATATGGCATATGCAAGGAAAACTCACCACAGTTTTGATGCAACATTTTTTTTTCTCTTTAAATGTTCCAGAAAGAATCAGACAAGGGTTTGATTGAAGTGTTACTTACTCTACAAAATGCATTTTAAGAATCTATGGTTTGTCTTATTGAAAAACAAATTCATGGTGAGTCGAATCCACTTTATTGGGGGCTCATCAGATGCAGGACTAAGGAGAACGAGGGGTGGAGAGTTTGTGTTTTTGAAGCACTACCATTGTCAATGTATCTGTTTGACTATGCTTGACTATGTTGCCTCTTGTCCCTCACGACCTTGCAATTTCAGAATTTCTGTTTTGATTTTTGTCTTAATTTTTTTTGTCGTTGTTCCTTTTTGTTGACTGCTTCGGGTACTTGACACTTTATAATTGTATACATGTATATACGGCAGGTGGTGATATGACATTGGTCCCCTCTTTATGCTGAGGTGTAGTTACCAATCGGGTTTTTCCTTTTAGGCTTGATGTCATATTTCTCACAGAGTGAAGCTTGTGGGTGAACGAAAAAAAAAAAAAGTATGAATGTTTGAAGAAACAAAAACCATCACCCAGTCACCCTATTGTCCTAAACTTAACACTTGAGATGTATAGTTCCTGCCCAAAGGATGAGGAGGTCGATTGAATGAATGTGCTTAATTTGTGCAGTTTTTCGGAATCTGTCCTTGTGTTACAAGGCGCGGGTAGCATTTAACCAACTGCAGGTTAAAGGAATGGCAGGGAGCCTGAGTGAGAGAGTGACAAAGAGTACGAAGGCGAGATAGATGAGCACCTTTTTTTCTATGTTTGCACAGCTTTACTAAAGATATCCAACAGAGTGAGAGAGAGGTATATTTAAAGAAAGTGGGCTGATGTACAGTAGAGAGGGACTGAGATGAGGTTTATGTATCATGCTTATTCCATTCTTTTTGCCCTAGGGACCACACAACCATGAGGCAACCTGTGTGATGAAGAGAGCAATAAATACCTGTCCAAGTTGTGAGGCCAATAGGAGCACAGCTGCAGCTGGTTGATGGGGGAGGGGAACAAGAGAAGGGGAGAGGGATCTCACAATGTCTGTTGCATTCCAAAAAATAATCTCCCCCAGCTCAGCCACGTTTCCAGGCAGGAGGGGATCAAATCAGGCCCTTTCTCTGCCTCTCTCTCCCTCTGTAGTCCTCTAATACCCGCAAACCAGCCTGTAGGGGATATTATTATATTAGAGCCTGGTGTAACTATGGGTAGGATGCCTGGTGCTGGCAGTTTAGCGGGAGTGTGTTTAAATGTACGTGTGTTTGTACGCATATATGTGTTTGAGTGTGTGTTAGTGTGTGTGTGTGTGTGGCAGCCAGGGTCCCTCTGGCCACATCATCACTGTGTGAATCAGCCACAGCCTGTTCAAACATGCACCCTGAGCTGCCAGCCCCGATGCATTTTCTGTGCTGCTCACACACTCTCACACTCACCGAGTTCAGGTATCCCGTAGAAAATGGGAAAACACCAGATCAAACATATCTGTTTGAATATTGCCAGTGACTCCATACTTGTTGATTTGTTACTCTTCAAATATCCAAGCTGTGTTTTTGTACTCCAAATCCTATATTACTTTCCAACCTACAAGCACATTAAGCATTTCAGTCAAGAAGAGAACACGCATGACATTAAGTGTCCCCACCCCTGTAATTTCCGGAGTAGTGCTGTAGTTCAGCTTTCAGTCATTTTGCACCTTATTTGGAAAGAAGCAGGTTATGAATGCACTTTGTTACTGAAGAGGGCACCTTTGTCAACGAAACGGGTACTTTGAAACAAACCAGTTGTAAATGAGATCAGTCCCTTCTTCTGTTCACAATGGCGAAGTGAGCTCCTTCACTGGTTTTACTCAACCACAAGCTGCCAAAAAAATGAATATAAACATAAATACAATATAAAATAGAATTATTATTATTACCAGAAATGTACAAATCCAGATCTCTAAAGAAGAAGCCAGCCAGGTTCACATACAAAGGTGTTGAATGACCTTAACAAAAGATGAAATCAATCCATGTAACTGATTGCACTTGAATTTAGTTGTTCAAAAGAAATCTAGTCGGTTATCTTTAGGTCTTAATTTTAAATAAGGGGATAGAAAGTGAAGGCAAACGAAAAGAAAGGTCACCGTGCATGTATGCACGCAGGGTTTTTTTTTTTTTTTGCGTGCATGTGCACAAGCATGTATTGCTGGTTGGCAGGCTGGAGGGTCTCAGGACAGTCTTGGATAAACAAACTTTGTGTCTACCCCATCTGTTCACCAGCTCCTCTCATAACTACACATGTTCTCTGAGGAACCACAGTGATAATAGGCCTACGGTACCACAGAAGCGAAAATACCATATTGTAAAACAACTCATCGGGCAGTTGCTTACTTTACAGCTCTCTTGGTGCAGATTTGCATAACTTTGTGTTTACCCTTGTTGGACATTGTCAGGTGTTGGCTCGGTCTTGAGAGTTTTAGTTTCTATTTTTGTTTCTGCGTTATGATAAAGATGGGGTTTATTATTGCACAATTTTACTCCCATTGGCAGACCAATGCAAGCTGAGTATGTCTACCTGGTTTATGATCTCTCTGTATAGTGGTACTTGATATGGATGTCTTAAACCCACTTTGTCTTGCTGTGGCAAGAAGACCCGAAACATATGTTTTGTTGGACCTTAACATTTACTAAAAGTCTTACGTTGTTTGTTGATGAACCAAAGCTTTTTCCCCTCACTCTTTGTCTTCTGTAGACTGGAGAGATTGAAAGTATGTCTATAATTTATACAGACTGGGCCTCCCTGACTAAGCTACACACAGATGCCCTACTCTTGAATATATATGCAGAAATGTGTGCAGAACCATGCACATATTTACTTGAGTTGGCTTTCTCTCACTCTTTGTATCCTTGTGGACAATAGAATCAAAGGCTCAAAGGATGTATAGTTTTCTTCTGTCTATCTTCAGTCATTTTTCCCTGAAATAACACATTGTGCAACAGCTATTTTTTGTCTAACAACTTTACATGGCTGTGTGTGTGTATGTGTGTATGTGTGGGTGTGTGCATGGGTTGGGGTCGTGGTTTTGGGTTGCTGTGCCAGGTGGGTGGGGTAAATGGGTGCTTGGGTGGGGGTTATGGATATAAAGCCTGATAGCACTGGAAATGGTGCTTTAGCTGCGAGAGCAAAAGTTTGCACTAATGTTAAATGTCCTTGTCCTGCTTATGGGAGAAGGGCAGGTGACCTCAGAATGGCCTGCGAGTTTCCATGAGCTCAGAGCAGTGTGGTTAATACTCAGTGGTCTCATAAAGAGTCCATCCAACCCCTCCATAGAAGTAATCATGTACAGTGTATTAAGAAATATACAGACGTCCAACAGCAACAAATACCAAAGGAGAAAATGGCTTGCATTCAAGTCATTGGACATTTTAAGCTATCAATATAATGTTGGATTAGTAGAGTTTTTATTGTTAAATCTAAATAAAGAGATTGTGGATGCAGCTTTTGATGGTAACTAGAAACGGAGATAACAGCTAATCATATTTGCTCATCTTAATATTAAGAAATGCTTAGGATCCTAGAAAGTAGCAAAGCCTGTCCAAAAACCTTTGAGACATTTGAGTTGGTCCTGCTCTGATGGCTGAGATGGACCGTGTGCTAATGCCAGAGATTTAAATTATTTGGATTGTATGAACATTTGCTGCATGTTCAGTCTACTGATCATGAATACTATTGTGAAATAATAGTGAAAAATATTGTTTAACACTGTTTGTGGTCATCACTGATTTGGATTTTTTCATTTTTTTTTTCTTCATTTGGACTGAATTGAAATATTCTCTAAATGAAACAGAGTGGGACTTTGTGGCCTTTTCTGAGCAGCACTAAGGCTGTTGTTTTTTTGTTTTTGTTTTTTTATTTCCAGGCAGTCGTATTGTGCAGTGTGGGGCTGAGGCTCATTCCCACCAGGTGGGCAATGCAACATCATGGGCCACAGTGTGCCTTAAGTGGGCAGGGATTGAGAAAACTTAGACCTTCTCTGTTTTTTTTTTTTTTGTTTGTTTCTTTAATTTTCAAACTTTATTCTTGTTATCTTCTCTTTTGCCCATATCTCAAATTGTAAAAATAGATTGGTTTGGTACTGTAATTGACCATTTAGCTGTTTAAGCTTTACTTGAATTATAAATGTCTATAATAGCGTCTCTCTGCTATCCACCAGATTAGAGCTGTGTCTCTATCAGCTTCTATGGCTCCAGCTCTGGTGTGTCCCCAGCCTCAGCCCCAGACCAAGGTTAAGCTGACACAGGCTACATCAGGAGAGTCTCACAACTTCATAGAAAGTGATTTCAAAAACTGACCTTGATGTGTTTCTTTTTTCCTTTTAGCTGTTATCAAAGATTTTTGATGCATCTATCTGAAAAGGCCATAAAACAAAGATGACCAACAACTATGATAATAATGAGAACTGTAAATAATCAAAGAAAGCAGGACAGGCTGACTGTTATTATGGTGATTTGTGGCAGCAGAAAGGGGGACTGTTTTCTTTGCTTCGTCATTTTGCTGCACACCTGATTTTTATTTTTTATTTTTTTTATGTTTTCCATCAGGCTCTTGATGAACAGCAAGCTGAGCGCAGCATATGCAGTATGGCACTATGCGCAGCATGGCTCTGGCACCTACGCAGACAGCCCTGGGTCCTTTAGAGAGGCAGGCTGCTGTCTGTTGGCTGCTCTCAGCCATGTGGGGACAGTTTGCACTTGGAGTCTTTCTCGGTCTCTGGGGGAAGAAAGGTTGGCATACAGGGAGGGGAATTATGATGAGTGGTAGGGTAGGGTGGATGTTGTTTTCAGGGATGAGGTTAGAAAGCCCAGGTGACAGACTATTTGCTGAGCCATGGTTCAGTGTTGGTCCTCTAAGCTGTTATAATTTGCATTGCCACAATATGACAAGAATTGTAAAACAAAGGAGGTCACCTCAGATTTCACATTGGGAAACTGCAACAAGGAGAATGTTGCTGATCTCTTTTGTCTCTATGTAAGTACTACTCAGGTGGAAAATACACTGCTATGCATTGGTTTCAGTGTCTGCTCAGTTTGTGGTATGTCTGATCACCCTCCAAGTTTTTTGCTTTGCTTGTTCGTAGCAATATTTAACATAATAGTCCCCAGAAGATTGAAAGCAGGAACAGCTTCCTCATTGTAATTGCTGTGACTGGTGTATTTCTCCATTTAATATCGATTGAATTGTTTGTCGGAGGGAGGGAAGGCACTGGAGATTTAGTCTTAATAGTCAGACTGTAACACTTTTGAAAGGAGATAGGGGTTGGGAAGGCGCAGAGGAGGCGTGTATGTTCTCTTCTCCCAGTGCTCTTCTTCTCTCCAGACTCAGTCTACATCTTTCCTGCCGACTGGCCTTTGATCAAAGATCACACACCCTCAGCAGGGGATTCGGCAGGGAAGAAGGGAGGGAGAAGCGATTGGTTGGGGTCTGGAGGAAGAGACGGTTTCAGTTTTTAGCCACCTAAACCAATTTAGGATACATTCCATAACTTCATACTGTGATTCCCACTTTGGAGTTTTTGGCAGATGTAAAGCGTGCGAGTTGGAGACGACAGAAAGTAATAGTCAATATTCTGCAGTTGGTTGTTTCAGTTAGTCTGTCCAAAGCTTCACTATCCCTCTACTGTGTGACAGACCGGATCAAAAGGCCCCCGGTGTACTGCTATCCAACTGCCTTTTTTTTTTTTCAGCTTCTGCGATTGTAACAAAAGCACTTTGCGAAAGGCCATCCTGATTTTTTTGTGTGCTTTTATTTTAAAGTTATCACTATTGTTGGTATTTTGTTATTCCTGTTGATGATGTTTTTTGTTTGTTTTCTCAGTGCAGATGATTATTTAAATGCAAAAAAATACAATATGATGAAAATGGAAAAAAAAAAAAACAGAAAAAAAACTTGAATATTTGGTATGTGGATTGAAGGTGGTTTAAACTGCCACCTTATCTGGACATAAACAAACACATCTCTGTTATGCTACCACCTGTTATATGCAGCTTATTGCATAGTCACACAATGGCGTGTGGAGAGGGGTGTACGGGACAGATTACCCCCTACCTGCTCTCTGCTCACTGTCTCAGATCTTGTTGGGAGAAAGGCCATTCGAGCTCATTTTGGGAGACTCCTTTTCTTTAAAAAGAAACCTGTAACAATTGCAAAGCTTTCTGAGAAGGCTAGCTGTGCTGAATGTTAAACATGCAGTGTTGTATCCACTGCAGAATCTCTTTGTCTACAATAATGCCCTTTCTGTGTAGTTAAAGGTTGGATCTGGTATCCACATAGAGCTTAAATGAGTAACACAGACGAACAGATGAAATGGCCAAATGACCATCATGCACTTTTGCAAATCAGTACAGGAAAGGTTTTTTTTTGTTTTGTTTTTGGGATTAACATCTATGTCAAATCAAGATTACTGCAGTAGAGCAGAAAGAATAATATTGATCATAATAAGCATTCAGTAAATTTATAGTTCTGTAAATGGTTTAACTTGGGAGAAACAAATAGGCTATTTATAATAGATTGATTTGTAACTGTGATCATTATGAAATTCCTTTGCAGAGTTTTTTTTTTTCTTTCTTTCTTTCTAATGTTCACTTTCAGATGATACGATATGTCCCGGTTCCCAAATCAGGAAGTGTCATTCAACTTCACACACTTAGTCACGTTTCGCAGAAAACTGTTGCTTCACTTCCCTCTGTGAGTTCAAACTTTCATGCCAGTCACATCTCAGCACAGACCCACTCTGTGCACGTGTATCCCAAAGGCAGAATACCTGCTGTGACATCACTAATTGAACGGACTGTGGCCAGAATGTGCAACATCATCCAGCGTTTCAACCCACGGAGTGCAGCAGCCGTTTTCTTCCCTAACGTGACTTAACGTGTGTTTATTTTTTAAATAACCCTCTTTGTCATGACACCTTTTTTTTTTTTTTTTTTTTTTTTTTTTTAGCATAGCACTCTGCCAATTCATATCTGTTGGAAGCTGCAGGGGGAAGGAGGGGGTGAGGGTGATTCTTGTGGAGAATTTGCACTTTTTGGCGACAAAAATAAATTATATTGTATATGAGACCACTAAATCCACACAATCTAAACCATATAATTCCATTTTTTTGTGTCTTTTTTTTTTTTGTTCTGTTCTTTTTTTATTATATCCAAAAATGTCTGGCATCTGGTTGTCTGGTTTAAAGAATATAAAATCTTTCTATTAAAAACAATGGTTACAATGTTTTGTGTGGATAATTTTGTCTCTTACACTAATATATGGAATTTACTATAACACAGGCTTTTAACAATAATCACCATAGTCTGTTTTCTGTTGGCAGTAGTATTCTATGTACAATTCGTCTTTTCAAAGAACATTTTCACTTGTAATAATCAAGAAGTAGCCAAAGAAACGCCTTAAATGAGAGTGAAGTCGGTATTTAAAATCTCAGTGACAAAGCAATTAAAGCTCCCAAAAGTATGTTACCTTTGTCATAACATATACAGGATTACTTAAAGTTGACATGTTTACATGAAATGGGATTTCTCTGATACATATACCTACATAGTGCAACCAGTTAAGATAAGCCAGTTCTCTACACGAACCAGAAGGTGGCAGTGTTACCACTGTTATGATGATTTGATCCTCATGTTGCTGTCACACATCACTGCTCCTGTGTGTGTGTGCGTGTGTGTCTGTGTATGTGTGTGTGCGTGCAGTGCTCTCGTCACCATTCATTCTTCTGCTTGCTTGCTCAACCTCACTAATGACTGTGACAGCACAGATCAAGTTAGTGTCTACATTCTGTCTGGTAAATAAACCTGGACACACACTCAACACATCCAAATAAAGTGTCACCGTATTCGGTTCAGGCCCGGTGTGTTTTATCCTGACAACACAAGACCATTGTAGTCGACTAGTGTGCTTCCAAAGGGTATTTACTCATAAAGGCAGAAAAAAAATCAATATATGTAATGTTGAGGTGAGGCCACCTATACTATTTTAAATCGTCCCAGACATCCAGTGGCAGACTGCAACCACGGGCTTGTTGTCACCCTGTCTTCCTGTTTGTGTCAGTCTGTCTCCCTGAGGCGATCCTGTGGGGTGACAGGGGTCATAGAACAGCTCATTAACCCCACCCCAACAGCCCACACATTGCTGCAGTCCTCAGGCCTTAGCTCCACACACACACACACACACACACACACACATTTTATAATGCTCCACTAATAACAGTTAAGTCGACTTAAGCCCACTCCATAAGCAGTATGCTTTCAGGGATACAGCATGATATGTGCACCTATATGTCTTTTTATAAAATGTGTTTTTGTTATTTCTCATAAATGTGGCTGTATTTGTATGGAAAGGGGAGCTAATGTGCATTTTGATATAAATAAAACCACTTTCCAACATGTATTATATTAGTTATCCACATAGAGTAATATATTAGAGTACAAGATGTCTTATTCAGTTGTGTTGAACCTGTTGGCCAGATGTCTCCGGGCTCCAAGTCATTAATTGTTATGTTTGTTAGGTATCTAAAAACACAGTGGGGTATGGTGTTATTTTCCATGTTCAGACATCACTGTTGCAGTCAAAACATATTGGATAAGAAGAACAGCAGCACTTCAGGGGCTAGGAGATGCCCGGGAGCTGTTGTCTGGCATCTCTTGTGGTATTATTCCCTTGATTTGTGCATGTGAATGTGCACACGTGTGTGTGTGTGTGTGTGTGTGTGTGTATGCATGCGCCTGCGACTGCTTGTGTTTGCGCGTCTATCTATATGCTTGTGTGCAAAGGTGTCGCTTTATACATCCTTGTGTAGATGTGCATGCATGCCATCGTCATTAAAGCGCACAGTAAATGAGCCTTTTACTGCGCTCACAACGAGCACTTGGAGACAGGCAGTAATGTAAAGGAAAACAGCGACATACACACACTAGCCTCATTTTCACCGATACACACCTTTCTCAGGGGATATAAAATGCCCCTGCCTCTGCACACTGTGGGACATGAGTTTCATCCAAACTAGCTGCCGCCCTCAATAAAACCCACGTGAGCAATCTCTGCAGTATAGATTTCCAGTTTCTCTGAGGGTATATTTTGTTCAGATCAGGTGTTTAAACTGCTCAATATGACAATAATTAGGCAGCACAGAAGACATGTGTTCTTTCTTATGTTGATAAGGGACATTGACCTTTAACCTGTACACCCCTGTATTCCCCACCACTGCACCCCACTCGTTCCATATGCCCCCAGCCAAACCCCCTCATCCTCTTCTTGCTCTGTCCAGCTCCCATCAGGGAGGACACAGGGGGGATTGGACAGGCTTGGAGCCTTGCCTCTGGCCATCTCTCCTCCTCCCCGGAGAACAGAGGACTGAGGTGCCTTTAAACCACTGCGGCAAAAACCCTACCAAAACCCTGCAGTCATTAATATGCAAAAATGCAAATGAGTAGGTAATTAAGAGCTGGAGCTCTCTGGAGGCTCTTTGATTGCTAATGAATTCTAATCTGCAAAGAAAGGGGGGAGGGGAGGAGAGAAAGAGATGAAAGAAATAGAGAAAACAACGAAAAAAGAGAAGCCTCAACCCGAATTTTGTCATATCCATAAGTTTTCTTATTGGCTTTGTTTCTACCTGGAAGCTGTAATCTGAATTAGTAGCTCAGTTATTAGAGTCTCACTCACTTGATGATATGTATACAGGTCACGAGCATTCGGGGGAACATAAATGTATAATAAACAGCCTTCAAAACACATTTATATCAAATTAAAAAATGGATTTGTTGTATTTTGCCCGTGAAAATAGGATTATACTAATGACACGAGTATCACTGGCAGAAATCTGTTTGTAATGGACACAGTGCAGCCATTGTGTAGATATGGCTAATTAGAGGAGAACATGACAGGCAAGCAGACACTTCTGACCAGTGGCTAGCAGAGAAAATAGGAGGTCAGATATCTCGACAGAGTGTTCTTTGCTGCAATAGCAGCTGTGTGCTGAAGTAAAGGAGATGTCATTTCATCACTTTTGTGAGCCATAACACATACCCACTTCCACTCTAACTCATTCACCCTGTCACTCACACACACACACACACACACATACACATGCACACACTGCTGTTATTGTTGTTGCAGTGCTCCCACTACACCAACAATCTCTGCTTCCCTCCCCCACACAGGCGCACATCTATCTCCCTTTCACTCCCTCTCTTCCCCCTCCTGTCCTGGGCAGCCCTGACATGCCTACTTCAACTGATTTAGAGTCAATTCAGCTTCTGATCTGATTGTTATCATGTGACTTTTCACACACCTCCCTGTTGATCTATAACGACTGTATTATTGTCAGATTGGGGAGAGCGATTTTCTTTTTACTAGGCAGGAAATCATCTCTCTATTTGTGACTTTCTCTGTCTGTTTGCTTCACTCTCTTGCTTCTTTGTACCTCTCACCTTCCCATTCGTCTCTCATATTCGACCACCACTGCAGCCTCCTATCTGCTCTTGTACAGTCTGGTGGTGGGCTTCTCAATGGCCCGGCTTTGTAAACAGGAAGCCGGTGCTCTGTTCACTGTACCTGAAGCGTGGGTGGCAGAGACAGGGGCACCCATACAACTGCACAATAATGGGAATCCAAGATGGCAGGGTGGGGTCCCATAAAAGAGAGAACAGAGGAAAGCGGCATGCAGAAAAAAAGCTATTGTCAAATGAGAGCAGACAGAAGCCAAAAGGATTGTTGATTTAGTTTTTTCTTTAGTAAATAGATTGTTGATTTCATTCGAGTTCGCCTGTCGGTATTGGATCCTGTCTAGAACTGTAGTGTTTGGGAGGATTAATGTCATGGACAATCCCTCAAACTCATTTTCTTTCTCACTGCGGAGCTCTGTGGGAATTACAGTTTCAGGATAAGAGAGAGAGAGAGACATTGCATTTTCTGCTGATGATGGTCCCAATTGTGATGAAGTGAAATCTGGGTTCATGGCGTTCCTTTAAGTTTGGCCGTGTTGACTACTTGTTTGAAATCGGGAGGCTACGCCGTCCTAATTTGTTCCAAAACTAATGCACTGTTTCACCTACGGCTTCCAACTATCGCAGAAAGGAGATAGCATAACCTTGTGGATTGCTGCCCTGTCTAAATCCCTCTCTCGGCTCTCCACACGCTTTATTGTTGTTTAACATGTTGGAAGTCAGTGCGAGTTTGGGTGTTTTCTGCCAGGCGAGCTGTTATAGGGAGAAGGAGCTTGACGGGAGTCAGTTTATCATGAGCACAGAGAGCACAACAGATAGATTCCCCCTGTCTCCTCCCCTTCAGCACAGATAGACTCGGAGCATGGGCACTCAGCCAACACTATCAATCTATCCGCTCCTACCCCCAGCCTCTAACTCTTATTGGAGGACAGCTTCCAAAGGGGCAAGGAAGCATGAATCATAGCCCGGCTATGAGAAGCTGTTATGCCTCTAAATACACGTGTTGTGGCTTAAAATCACTCTGTTACTTCGCCGTTAATGACAATCTCGCAAGTGACTGTCAGAGCGCCGCTCCAAAGTTGTAGCATTTAGGAGGGGCTAAGGCTGTTCAGGGAGAGGGATTGTTAGTCTTGGCCTAGTTTTCTTGTCTGATCAGAAACCTGTGCACCTCTGCCCTTCCCCCATCCAAACCTAAGCCTCTACTATTACAGACTGTGAGGGGCTCAGTATGGAGCGAGGTGAGCAGCTTGCCTTAACAGCGAGCATGCTGCCTATGCTGTATGTTTATGGGCTTATCATTGTGTGTGATATAACCTGGTGATGTGGTTTGGTTTGCATGACTGGAGAGCCGGACGAGTGTGAGGGCGAAATGTGTGTAACGTGTGAGAATACCGTGGCCAGTAGCTCGCACTGCAGCCAGCTCTGACACTGTGGAAACAAAACATTGTTTTGTTTTTTGTTTTGTTTTTTGATTGGAGGTTGAAGCAGCTACAATCAAAGATGTGACATATGTAATGCATCTAGTATTGGCCCCTTTATTTGTTCTCCTACAAAGCGTCATTGATTAAAAACTCCAAAGAGGATTAAGTCATTAGTACACATTATTACACGACGTTATTACTTGTGTGAATTTATGTGATTCAAAATATGTGCACATAGATAAATATTTCATTAGTATGCACACATATATGACCGATTAGCACCAATGTGCCAAACATATGCTAATTTTCCGTGTGCATCTGTCGTTAATTACAGATATGAAGCTTGGAATGGCTCGAAGGAATCATTGAGGGCATGTGTGACAGCATCCCTACCCAATCTGCCTTTAACTGTCCATTGTACTGTGAATGTATTTTGAGATCATAGATGACATGTTTGTGTGTTTTGTTTGGTCTCCATGCTGTAAGCCCTTTAGGTTACCATGTGGTAGATAACCCCATAATGAAAAGGGGATTGTGAAACGTATATTTGTATCATTTTCAGGGTCAATATCCTGTGTTACAAAATAGTGGACAGCGGCATTGTAATGTTTCCAGTCTTGTGCGTGGACGGTTGAACAGAAAATTGGATTGCTCAGTATCTTCTCGTTTTCTTTTGCCTTCACCCCAGTGAGACGGCAGTCCTAACCTAATTCCCTTGAAAATATATTGGTATGACATTGATAGTAGTCAGAGAGAGAATAATGTTTTAAATCACATTCGTCTCCAGCTTTCAGTCTTCAACTGCAACTCATTTCTGTTTAACCTCATGTCGCCATTACATGCACTCTGTGTTCATTAAAGTGAGGCTCTTCAGTATATATGTTTTTTTTTTAATTCTTTTTAACGCCCCCTCCCTCTCTTCAGCCTGGCTGCCCTTGTACATGCTCTCCATGTCAGACCCAGCTGTTACTACAAACTACTTGGAGGGCTTACAAGCCTCATTGCTAATACTGACAACAGCACTATTCTTACTCAAGGCCTAATGTCTACTGGAAAAAGCGACAATATGAGAGATTTTCTCTGCTTCAACTCAAAATTCATTTCCCCAAACAGATGTTTCCATCTGTTCAAATTAGATCTTTTGATGAACCCAGTCATTGATGAAAAGATTACAAATAGGTGTTAGATTTAAAAATACTAATAATAATCTGAAGATGCCCTTTCTTTGATAGCCGTGCTTATGTTCTGATGTTACGTCTGTCTTTTCATTTTGCGTGTTTATGTATGTATGTGAGCACCTGCGTGTGTGTGAGACCAAGTATGAGTGTGTGCACGGTATGTTTGTGAAGGTATTTGTGGCCCATATGTGCGTTTGTTCTAAGCAGTAACCCCATTACATTCCTAAGATGGTCCATGAGACTAATTAATGTTCTGTGCAGAGGCTATCCCTTTACCCAGGGGACACCCCATGGATTATTTACCTATATGTCCTATTGACAACAAATCCCCTTCCTATTGGTAACCTCTGAACAAATATACACGTTGACATCAGGGGTGTATAAAAACACTAGGCAACTATGTGGAATATGCATTAGCCATGTCTTAATTTTGTTATACGGCTCACACCCAAGACATGGGCATCCTGCCCACATGGTGACTCAAAAAATACTTGAGTCACTGTGGCCTTTGTAGTGGTTGATAGCGAGAACTGTGCGCTAAGATATTGAAAGACATTTTTCTGTGGATATTGTTTCTTTTCCTTTCTTAAATAATATACTGCCTGGAATGTATGTGTATATAACGTGGTAATTTTGGAGATTGCAGACGGTAAAAAAAAAAAAAAAAGAGAGGGGTCATCTTAACTTCCCTCTTCTTTGACAAGATTTGCCCTCAGGCTAAAAACAACAGCTGTCTAACACCTACATATACTTTTCAATGGAGCGGTTATTGTGGGGTTTTTCGTGTGAGCACAGTCGCATAGGGATGTTGTGTGCGTACTGACAAAAGGCAGAATACACATTAGTTGCTTAGCAGGGTTCAGGAAACTTCTTCCATTTGAAGTAGTTTGTTTGTGTTTTGGTAACTAGAGTTGCGGTTCCATGCAAATATTCATATTTTAGCTGCGTTACATTGTAAAAGCAGCATTTTAACATTAGAGACACATTTGAGTTGATCATCCGGTATGCCCTCCCTGTTTGGATTGTTTTCTCTGAACTATTTCTCCCACCCCCTTGCTCTGTGATCCTATACTCTCTGCTCACCCTCCTCTTCACTCTGCTCTGGAGCAGGCAGTTACTAGGGGTGTGTTGGTCTTATGGTTATCAGCTCATTGTCAAAAAATACGGACTACATACAAGCATTAGAGCGTTAATGATCAGTTTCATAACCCTGACAGAAGAGAAACCAGTGGCTATACTGGTAATCTATTAAATGTTAAATTATTAAAGTGCCAAACATTTGCTTGTGCCAGCTTTCTTGTGAGGACTTGATGCTATTGGTGAGATGAAGCAAGTCATTTGATTATTTAGGTTGATGTAGAAAGTTAATCAATAATAAAAAATAAGTGTTAGTTGGTGAAATGGCTGTAAATAGCCTGGTTGAAATTATTACAGTGGTTGATCCTTTTAAAGTATGTTTTTTAAAGCAAACGATGTCTGGAAACATGTCATTTACAGTCATCAACATCAGGATAAACACTAGTTTCAATAGTAGTCCTATATAACGGCCCATAAACCAGAACCTCAATAAATTATATTAAAAAACAAACAGCTGTACTGATAAGTTATAGTAAACATAGCTACTAATGAAGCTATTTTTACTTGTAGCATCATTTAAACGTACGCCATATTTACATTAACGTTTTAATTACATTGTAGTGTAGAGTTGCTGTTAAAGTCATTTGAAGTCGCTGGTTGATAATGTTGTTTTAAAATAAAGGGAAAGGCGAACACAGCAACCACAGTAATAACATGATGTCAGCGGGCATGTTGGAGCCCCCTCAGCCAGCCTCCCTTCGCACACAGGGAAAGTGAGCGTCAAGAAGAAGGCGGGCACAAGGCCGGATTCCCAGCCGCTCGCTGGATAACGGTGCTGCCAATCAAGCGTACACGCTCTCCGATTGGCTAGCCTCGTACGCATTTATCGTGCCATCTCGTCAAGCGGCTGCTGTGTAATCGCAGGTAACTTTCTTACGATAGCCTTCCGCTCGACGACCTAGGGCTCGTAGCGATCCTGCCTTTTTGATGATTGCGTTTACTGCACGCAAAACGGAGCTTCGCAATTAGACGCCACCGTCTCTGTGGCGATCGGAAGACACCGGGGCTGTGGTTTTTTTTTTTTTCTGTCGGCGAAAACATCCCGTGTCTCAAAGCCGTTTGAAATCGGACACCGCTGGCGTTGAGGCCCTCACTTTTGTGCGGAAGGATACGTTGTTGCGTCTGACAATGTGGACGGAGGTGGTGAAGATGTCTACGAGAAGAATGAAATCATCTCAGTTGTAACAACAAAAAAGGGAGACGCGAGATTAGTTACTATAATAGATTTGTTTGCACACAAGAGTTGTTACATTGAAGCAAACACGTGGGCGCTCGGCGAAAAGCAGGCTTACCGGGACAAAAGGAAGACGTCTACGGTGCTCCAATGCGTTTCATGCACTGAGGTCGAAATTCTCTTGAAGTTTTATGTTTTTCCCCTCGCGAGTCTCCGCTTTTCTTTTTACTGTTGGATATCAGACACTTGGAGAGGAGAGGTAAAAACACACTCTTACACTGCACGTTTCGGGGCCACTTGCATGATTTCGGTGGGTTTCATTGACACCTATTTTGACGCCTGCGATTTTTCGAAAAGTTTTTGGGAATGTGTGGTTAAAGCGGGGGATGCAAGTTTTTTTTTTTTTTTTTGTTTTTTTTTTTTTTGTCTGGTTTGAGGTGGCGACCCAAATGTGCGATGGTCTCCGCATCGACCACGGAGAGGAGGAAATTACTCCTTTGTTCTGCAAAAAGACTGCTCTCAACGTTAAATGTTAGTCCTGCCTAGCAAGCCTCGTTTTGTTTTTTCACCGTGTGTGTGTGTGTGTGTGTGTGTGTGTGTGTGTGTGTCTCCGCCACTACATCTAAGCCAGTATGTGGAAATGTGAAATCTTTACCTTGTGTAGCGTAGCGAGCATTTTAGCTTAACTTTGTGCCGTGGGCCTCAATGCATTTAGCATAAAAGCCCGAAACAAACTTTCCACAAAACGCCCTTGGTAGCCCTTTAAAACATTCCTTTATGGAAGTGTCTGGCCACCAGCTAGACTTTATTTTATTGCACATTTGGCAGGAAATTCCTCCTGCTCCCACCCCCACCGTCTCATGCACTGAACTCCCTCATAATGCACGACTTGAACCCTAATATGTGAAGAAGGAGCTCAGCGTTTGTTTGCATGAAGTTTTCCAGCATTGTTCTCGTTATTCTCCTGCACCGGGGGCCGCCTGTTTTTTTGTTTTTTTTTTTTACACACGGTTTGTTTTCACGGGGAAGCCACAACTGGAGGGAGGTGAGGGGGGGGGGAGAGAGAAATTACGGTTTCGTTAGTGTTGAGGATGATGTCAACATAGTTCAAAATAAATGGTGAATGGGCTACTTGTCAGCAGTAGCTTGGCCCTGGATGTTGGCCTAACGGAGATGATCAAATACTGTTCAGCCCGCATCCTGTGGTACCCTACATACACGTTTTACTATCATTGTTAGAAATATTTTCACCCAAAGTGGTCCTCGTTTCTTTGAATGTTTTTGGCACAAGATATAAACATCTTCTTTTTTTTTTTTTTTCCCCGGCTATATGTGAATCAACAGATGAATATGTCCTTTCTCATCAGCACGGCCGCCCTTGTTGTTCCCGTAGTAATAGCACTGACATAAACTCATGCTGCTACACACTTGGCTTTTTATTTTAACATTTGACACGGCTAATAACCGCAAATATTCCACCTGTGGGCCCGATTATGTGTGTTTTTTAATCACTTTTCTATGTCAGCAGCAATTATCTTAGTAAGTCATTTTATGTTATGTTGTTTACAACACAAATTGAACTTCATTTTGGCCTTTTGTGTTTGGAAGTTATGGCCAAAAAACTAACACCCCTTAAATTGAAACAAAGCTCTAAGTGTCTTGATGGAAGACACTGGCTCGGTTGTTTGTTTCACTTGAAGTGGAGGATCTTTTGTGGAGAATGACCTGCCTTCTCTGTCTTGTGTGGGGTGACAAAGACCCCTAATCTGCTTGCTTCATATATTGATCCAGCAGTAGCTGAAGATGCCATTTTGTAACATTAGGGCACCCCCATGTGCTCTGCTCCGTTTAGTTGAGTGGTCAAATAATATTTAGGAATGCTATGATTATTTTAGTGGTGTGTGTGTGTGTGTGTGTGTGTGTGTGTGTGAGTGTGAGACACGTTTTGTTCCTCATTGGCCATCTTATCCAAAAGTTTGCAAAAGCAGTGACAGCCATGTTGATAGCCTATTTACACTTGGGGCTCTGTGTGTTCACTTCCTTCCCTTGTCTCAAGGTTAAATTAGTTCCGCTCGCCTGAGATCACTAGACTTGGACTACATTGTTTGCCTTCTCTCAAGTGATTGTATTCTTTTCATACTTGTTGAAAAATATTTGTTACGTTTAACACTTTAGTTTGTTTTGCTTTCAAGTGGTCCTGAATTGGTATTTTTAGTCTTCTGACTTCCCTTTGTTTACATTTTACAACATATGTTTCCTCTTAGATATTTTGCTTTTTGATTGCATCAATTAATGCTAGTGCTGTATTACAAGAGGCTGTAAAAGCACACCACCTGTTGGTGTCCAAGTGCCTCTATTCCTCCACTCGCTCCCCTTACCACTAGTTCCCTGTGAGGCTTGCAGAACCACCACTCAGCATCAGAGAGCGGCCTCGGGCTTGTGCAGGAATGCAAAACACAGGGTAAATCCAGTATTCATGCTCTCTGTGTCATTTGACAAGGTTCTTTCTGAGTTGACATATGGTAATTTGGTAATGACGTGTTTGCATACAGTCATTAGCTCTGCCTTTCACCCCTATTTCCTTGGGCTAACAATGGTCCCAATTATGTCTGTAATTGTAAATGTATTACATTCTCTTTTATTTAGCAGTGATCGACATATGGTTGTGTTATGTTCCAGAGTTGCGTAAAAAGGTTTTTTTTTTTTTTTTAAGTCATTACTTGGTGGTGATTTGACTAAAGGCACAATAGTCATTATTTCATGGCAGTGCCTCTTCTACATCAATGGGAATGCAGGGTTTGAGATCAATTTGTCTGTTTTTCCATTTTTAAGTAGACCAGCTTGAAGTCTAGTGTTAAGCACCCTCAAGTTTGCTTTCCGTCATCGGTCCTTATTTCCACATGGTAATATTTTGTGTTACCTGTATGTTTTTTGCCGGAGAGTATACAGGTGGTAATTGATTTTCATGTTTAACTTTTAAATACAAAATATAACATTATATATATATATGTGAGATTTTTATTAGTATTTTAGAAATATATATTTGGTGATGAGAAAGTTGTGGTTTTTCCAAGAACAATCCTGACATACTGCACCCCCGCCTCGGTAACAACTTGCCAATATGAATCATTTCACGGGATAAGATAAGGGTTGTGTTAAGGCAAAAGTTGAGTTATTTGAATCATTCATTACCATCATCTTCCCTGTTTTTAATAGTTATATGTAACCTTTCTTTATGCTTGCTAGTGCCATTAAAATCCTGTATCTGCAAAATTTCTCTCACAGGGTTTATTAGAGACTGAAGGGTATGAACGAACAGCAGCAAAGAATGGCTGCAGTGGGAACTGACAAGGAACTCAGCGACCTCCTGGATTTCAGTGCGGTAAGAGAGTAGGAGAGCAGTCTGGGTGGTTCTGGGTGGTAGTGGTAGGTGGGTGGCACTGGGAGAAAGAGCTGAAGAGTCTGATACATGTCTGGGTATGGCGAGAGGAGAGCTGGAGGTCTGAATGGGCAAAATTAATAAAGATAGTCACCGGAAAGCTTAATTAAAAAAAAATCTGCAAACTGAAAATTTGAAACCTTTTTGTAACAGTTGGTTTTGCCGCCTGAAGATATTTCTGTCCTTCATTCTTGGTAGAGTTGTTAAATGTACAATAGTAAACTATGTAGTAAATGTAGAAATGCAGCATCAAGGAAGTGGTTCTTTACTAGAAGGAACTGGTTTTCACTATATAATGTAAAAAGTGAATTAGGAACAACTGTAGGGGACGATGGAAATGATTTCACCCCTGTTTGTCATCTTAACAGAATGAGAACGAGAAATATTGTGATGTATGAACTGGGCTGAGGAGACAGCTTCTGTATTTCTTATTGTCATATTTTTAGTCTTTGGGAAGACGTATTCACAGATATGGTTTCAAAAGTATTCTCCAGACATTATCTACAAAGTGGATAGAGGTATTCTGTTTACCCGTTATTTACTGGTGCTTCATTTTGTTGTGAAGCCTTTGTTGAGCTTTACGCTGACATAAACATCTCATAGGCCCAATAGAGCTGTGTTGTTTTTGTCTCCTAAATAAACTGAATAGCTGGTAAGGCTAAATTACCAGCACTGGATAATTAGTATATATTGGGAACAACAAGTAATTCCAAATTGTGACTTCTAATGAATATTTGTCAGCAAAGTTAATATCCCATGATATTTCCTTTGACAAAGTACAGTTGATTAATAACAAAGCGTTTATATTATTGCAAGAGTCATTGACATTTTTTGATGTATAGCAGTGGGAAGCAGCAGGACCATTTCCAATTAATTGCTTACATTTTTGAAATGCATAGTTGTTCATGAATATTGTTGGTGGAGCTCTATTATAATGGTTTTGCATGATTCAGTTAGCTGCTCTGTTAATGTAGTCATCCTCTGCCACACCATCTGTATTTAAAGGAAACCTTACCCCATGGAAGAAAAACAGTCCTTGTTGTGGAGGGGGTTTGTGGGAGGTTCTCATTAGACAGTCAGGTTTGTGTTAGAAAAGCTCAGATTGATCAGCTGCCAATTTGTATCTGCAGATGTTCAGTCTAAATATGACATTGATAATTGGGTGAGAAACTGTTGAACATTGTACCAACAAATTTCCTCATCTTTGTTTATTATCTTTCTTTATTTGTTGGCTAGCCACAAAAATGCATGCTGGATTTGACATGGGATAAAGCGAATCTAAACGTTTGTGTTAACTGCTAAGATGCAATTCACACCGGTTGTTGGACTGTTTTAGACTTGGCCCAGTTTGAAATAAATAAAAGATCATATGTGGTAGTGGCAGACGGTGTTATGTTATGGTGTCCTAGTTACAAAAAGGGTTGTGTAGTAGAGTTTGTCCACATCACTCAAAGATGCCACATAGAGATATTTAGACCACACCATAGCTTCATGGTAAAGACCACAGTAGCTCGGTCATAAAGCCCAAGACCTCGTGTTTAGAAACGAACTATATTCTACTCTTTTTATATGGGTCAAAGTTTCTGAAAGTTACCTACCAAAACTAAACTAAAAAACACATATACATATATGCACATTTATTTATATATAATAGGTAATGAATAGGTAGCTCGGTGACTTGCCTTTGCTTTGTTATGAGATTACATATTATTAAAATGTGGTACAGAATATTTGTAATAATAGTATTTCAAAGCATTTTTATATGTTTTAAATAGTTAATATCATGTTGGAAAATCAAAAAGATTTAATGTTCTGAAGGCAAAAAACACACAACTGAACTACATGTACGTGATGTGTATTTATTAGTGGAACTAGGATGTGTGAAGTGTGCCATCCTTTGCTTTGTTAGTTACCATATTATTCTTCTTTTGTCTTCTAGATGTTTGCGCCTCCAGTAGCCAATGGGAAGAACAGGACAATGACACTTGCCAGCAGTCAGTTTAGCGGGACAGGTAAGCTTTTAGTTCAATGTACAAACCTATGTTCATTTTGTTGATCTAAATGTTCTTGTCCATCCATTTAATTATTTAATTTTAAACACTACTGGGGCTGCATTACATTTTCAAAAAGTTATCAAAATACAGTCAAAATACTAATTTAATATTAGTATTGTTACACAGTTGATGGTGCAAAACAATTGGTGCTCTCTCTCTAAAAAGAAAAAAAAAAACGACTGTAATGCTTGTGGTGTCGCAAATGTAGTTAAATTTGCCCAGATCTCTGCCACAGGTCCAGTTATAATAGAAGTGATTTTTATTTGTGGTGCTTAAAGCTTTATAAAACGGCTTCTTTAAAACTCAAACAACCATACAAATTACCAGAAGCAAGATCCTGGTTTGCAGACTTCACAGAGAGAACTGTTTTCATTGGAACAATTTTCTGCCAAAGATTTAAAAAAAAATAAAAAAAAATTATCATACTGATTTTGAAGAAATTACCATGTAGCAATGTCCCCCAGTGTGCATTACCTGTTCATGTGGGCATCCATTGATTAATCTATAGAAATGAAATTATTTATTTACACCACAGCCATTTAACTATTTTGAATGTAGCATTGAGACAACATTATAGAGCAGAATATAGACTGGCTGACCATATTTACATGATAAACAATTAAAACGATGTGCAGATTTATTATTGTCAACATAGGTTTTATTTTTACATCTCAATTTTTTTCTCATTTCTTTAGTTTTTATTTCACTTTTGTAAAGTTCAAACTAGCTGCCATTTAACCCCCTTAAGCACCTGAAGCCTTTGAGTGAGCTTTTCTCTCTTCCTGAATGTTATTAGTAAGTTGTGTTACTTTCGTTCCTCTGTCACCCTGCCAACCTGGCGTGTGAAATCGAGTCACACTCCCCAGTGTTCCCCAGAGTGAGAACTTGGCCACTGAGGAACAAAGGCAAAAAAGGGGGCTTATGGACTTGAAACGACTCCCCCACCCTGAAGTGTAAAACACTCCTCCCCCAACACGGCACAGGGCTCTTACCCCCACTGATCTGCAGGAAATGGCTTGAGTCCGAGACAATGTCCCTCACCCCCAGCTCGCAGCCTCTTAAACTGGCCCAGCATGCAGTGAGTGGCCAGAGTGCAAGAGAGAGCTTGTTGAATAGAAGGATCAGCCTGTGGAAGGCAGGATTCTGTTTGTTTCTATTACAGCAGGCAATTACTAAGCAGTAAGGAGTTAATTCCTTCCCCCCTCCTCATGTCGTGTGGCCCTCGGTTATTGACACCCATTTTAATGTGATACTTAAAGCTGTCACATTTAACTTTGGGAGATCTGTAGGTACCCTCTAATAGCACTTGGGAGTGAAAATGCTAACATCTGCAAATTCTAGGCCAGAAGTGCCTTGTAGATCTGTATAGTGTTTTAATGACACAGATGATACGTAGTCCTCGGTAAATAGTCTGCCTATATGATAGAAATGAGAGAGAGAGAAAAGTCAGACTGTCTGTATTAGAAAGAAAACTAGAGCCTTGACTACTTGTTGAATTATTTATTTATATTTTTTGAGCGTGACTGAGTGTGTTGACCAGGTCATATTTTGAGACTCACACAAAAGCTTATTACTCCAATTCAGTATATGGCTACAGGCCAGGAAACCTGTTTATTATAGAAATGATGACAAAGACTATGATAAAGAACGTCTATCTGTGACGTGAGATAGACGGCTTGTATATTCAGCAAGTCAGCAGCGCGGGAAAGGCAGCGGGCAGCCTAGTGGCCCACCAGACCACCTCTATTCATCAACACAAAAGTGCTCAGAGGGGTGCTAATTGCATTAGGCGTCCTTCTCTCTTCCTCAGTGGCCAGTGTGTGTGTGTGTGTGTGTGTGTGTGTGTGTGTGTGTGTGTGTGTGCGCACGTGTGTGTGTGTGTGCATGCGAAAGGGTGTGTCGGTGCAGCAGAGTGGTGAGGAGAGGAAAGAGAAGAGGATTGGCAAGAAGTGTGGGATGTTTGAGAACTAGGGGAGGAAGAGGGTGACGGTGTGTGGTGGGTGCTGTCCAAGCCCACTACTCCCCAGGCAGGCGTCCCCTCTGTCACCTCTGCAGCTGCTGGCAACATCTCCAACCCCCTTCACTCACACAAATACACGTGACACGATGGGTTTATTTCCCAAAGATCACAACAGACACTGTGAATTTACACACGGTCTCTCCTGGGGACCGTACAGTGAAGCGAGTTCAGCTTATTCTGGCTCTTTTGGGGTAATCTTGCTTCACTGAGCTTAAAATTGGCCGTCCTGAATAACGGGTACCACAAAGCTGGTTATCAGCCTGTTCTGTGAAGCCTGGGGTTTTCTTAAGATGCTAAGTACATGTTTTTGTTGAACAGGTAGAGTTGTTCATTAGAAGCTACAACACCAGAACTACGAATAAAGTACTTTAAATAATATAAAAGTAAGTGATACTTGGAGGGAAATTTGGATAAAGCCAGAGCAAAAAAAGATTTTAAACTGGAAGAACTATAACGATCTCATCACGTCGTGTTGATCTTGTGCCCTGAAATTAACCTGCTCTGGAGCAAGTTAGCTGTGCCACATTGATTTAGCCTGATTAAAAGTGAGCTGGGTTCATAGTACAGGAAAACCAGAGCCCAAAGATAGCTGGTTAACCTACTAATCACCTCTTTGGGTACAGGGTTTTCAGAAAGTATTTAGGACCCCTTCACTTTTTTCAGTTTTGCTATGTTTGCTATGTTATGTTGTCTGATACTACAATGGTTCAATTTTTTTTCTACACTTAGTACCCCATATTGAGAAAGTAAAAACAGAATTGCAAAAATGTTTACAAATATATATAAATAGAAAAACTGAGATATCACTTTGCCATATGTATTCTTACCCTTTGCACTTGAAATTTAGCTCAGGTGGCTCCTATTTCTCCAGATAGTTGTTGAGATTGTTTGATTGGCTAGACATGAGACAGGATTACTGCAAGGCACAGATCTGGAGAAAACTACAAAAATTGCTGCTGCACTGAAGGATCCTAAGAGCACAGGATCTCTGACTGAGCTCCAGAGAACCTGTACGGAGATGGGACAAAGTACCAGAAGGTCAACCATGGCAGAGGGGCTGCACAGAAGCCTCTCATTAGTGTAGAACGCCCACTTGGAGTTTGCAAATAAGACCCTGAAGGATTTTAAGGAACATGTTCTCTGGCCTGATGGCTTCCATATAGCCACCATAAAGCTGAGATTGTCAGTTGTGAGGCCTTCTATAGAGAGACGTGTGTCTTTCCAAATGAAGTCCAGTCAATTCAATTTACCACAGGTGGACTCTAATCAAGGTGTAGAAACATCTTAACCACTATCAGGAGATATTGAAGGCGCCTGAACTAGATTTCAAGTGCAAAGCATAAGATTATGCCAATGTGATGTTTTAGTTTTTCATTTGCAATTGTATTTTCATCTTGTCGTTATGGGGCACTCGGTGTAGATTACTAAGGGGGGGAAAAAAGAAAGATCGTACTATCAACTACAACATAACAAAATTGAAAAAAGTGAAGGGGGTCTGAATACTTTCTGAATGCACTGTAGCTAGTATGACTGCCAACAGGGCCCTGTTTGACTTTTGCACTCTGTTGTATATCTGCACATAGCTGCATTACTGTGTGTTTTATTTTTCTGTGCATTAGTGGGTTGTAATGTTGAAAATCTAAGCCCTCAAAAAGAGGAAATCTCAAAGGAGAGTGGCTTCCTTCTTCAGCTAAATTAGATGTTTTCACAGCCTGCAGCCGTGAGAAGGCTTTGTGGCTCAGAAAATAAATATTTTTCTGGGCTCTGGTTGTGAGTCTGTATTTGTTTTGCCATGTTTTTCAGTGGAAGTGCATTCACACTAGCCATGCCAAAATCTGGATGGATGGGATGTATATGTCCAGAGAACTTGTTGTTTTCAGCCACATATCTTTACATCATTCAATGTAATATCTAACTTGTGTTCTAGTTGCAGGTTTTCAGTCTTATGTTAATTTTGCCATTTAGGCAGTTGACTGTTCAAAAGTTCACCACTTACTTCACTTTTAGCTTTATGTGGCTTTGGTTTGCTAGAAGCCTTTCTCAATCATTGAATGAGGTGCACTGCAAGTTTATGCTGTCTTCATGTGATCTTAGAAATCCAGTGAGAATGAACATTGACATTAATGATGAAATGGCAAATGTCATTAAGAATATTTACAGCTAAATCTTCTCACAGTCTGCATCAAAAATATGGAGATGTCAATACAGATGAAAGATTTTAAATTTACAGTATGAAAATTAAAAAAAACAAATGCATATCTAATGAACAAATATCTTTATATTTGAGACCAGCCCTAAATATTTGAATCCCTATTGAAACACTATGCACTGAACACTAAAGGTTATGTAAGTACATTTATATAAGAATCAGATTGATGGTTGTACATCATAATGGTCAATTGGAAGTATTTAGAAGTCTATACTAGCTGACAATTTGTCTTTTTCTATGTATTGGACAGCAGTATTTCTAGGCAAGAAGTGATGAAATGTGGATGAAATGTTTGGCAGATCTGTGTTTGTCCTTTACATTTCATTGAGAATGCAGACTCTTAAGTGTTCAAAGCAAACTTTTTAGGTCATGGGCAAAGGGTTGGTTTAAAACAAAGTGCTAAAAATATATTACTGGTCAAAATAATTGATGTAGGAATATCTCACTGACCTACTTTAAATAGTACATATCTGGCTTTTACAATCAGGCTTTCAAACTAACTTAGTTGCACAGGAGACTTTAAAATGTGCTTACTTTTTTATATCTTGCTAAGCACGGTGGGTCATTTTGAAGGCTGTTTTGCATTATTTTATCATTTTGGTTACCTGTGGTGACTGTCAATTTGTGTTTGATATAGCACATGACAGGAGATTAACAACAAAAGAAAGATCTCTCTTCTGGCATAGCTGGGCTCTCCTAGGTTGGCAGAGCGTCAGTGTCACCTCAGCAGCTCTCCACCTTGTTTTAATTGCCTCAGAGTTAATTACTCCAGCAAGTGTGAAACAATGTTGTCAGACTTCTCCTGCACAGCCGCGCTTTCACTCTATTCCTTGCACCCCCACTGGCCAAATGGAGGCTTCAGAGGAGCTTGAGTGCTGTTTTGGGAAAAAAAGCTATGCTGGTTATAGAGCTCCTACTCCTATTTGGTGGCTTGGTAGGCTTACTCAGGCCAGGTCAGTGTTGATGGTGACGATATGTAATTATCTTTGGTAATCTAAGTCCAGCTGAAGGAGTTAAAATACATAAATTCATTTCTAGGTTAGAAACAGGCTACCTCATTGTTGATGTCTCTGGTCCCTAATTTGGTATTACTTCTCTTGGCACCAAGCTTTGGCTGAACGGTCTTCATACAAAGTCTGTCATCTTTATTTAGCAGCGAGCCCATCACCAGTGTCCTGTGCCATTGGACATGGTTGACGGTGGTGCAGCGCTTTATTAGTGGTGTGGCCTTTCAGCAGGGCCGATCTGACAGCGAGCGAGGTCCCCTCTCTTCCCTGCTTGCCTGATTCTCCATGCCACTGGCATCAGCTCCATAGATCACGGCTGTCGCAGAGTGTGTAGGTGCTTGCACCACTCTGTTAGTCTCATCACTCATTCTCGCTCGTCAGCCAGGCTGCTGATCTCGCCCAGACCCCTCTCACTCTTGTTCTTCCTTGCGTGCTCTCTCTCTCTCTCTCTCTCTCTCTCGTCCCATTGCTCTCTCCTTCCACCCGCTCACTCTCTCTTTTGCTTTCTCACACACATTTTTTTAATTAGGCAAAAATCAAAGACAAAATATGAATATTCATAAGGAAACAGCATTAATATGCACAATTATGCAAATCAGCATGCAATTAAGCCTTGTGTCTCCAGAGAGCTTGGATAGCATTAGTGCATAAGACAGGGAGAAGGGGATGATGGGGGTATTTTAGAGTTTTCTGCTCCACCAGTCTTTTGGCAGTGTTTCTCCTTTGTGCCAAACATCGGTTCATTCTTTACCTAAAACATAGTTGTTCATATTTTTGCTTTACACGTTTTGTTTTGTGTTTGTATGTATCAAACTGACTGAGTGTAATTTAAATGTGGTTTGCTCGAAATTTTATATAGCGATGAAAATGGTTAATTTGCTGTTATTCAGTGACCTTAATGAACACTAATGGGCACACTGAGCAGCATTTCCTATGTGGTTTTCCCCCGAAATGGTTCAGCATTGCATTCCATCTTGAATGCGACAACAGTGTCTTTGATCAGTAGTGATGCTCTTTTCTGGTTTGTGCAACCACATTGTGGTCACTAATGGAGGTGGACTGTAGAGAGAAGGTTATAGTGACAGATTCATGTGATAGGACTTCAATATCAGGGCATTTCTACATATTTGCAGTGTCACTTAGATAATAATTATGTCTTCTGGTACTGTATTTATTATTATTATTATTATTTAATTTTTTATTTTTGTGTGTGCGTGTGTATTAATTTCTGTATCTTCGTGTACTGTATTTCTACTGCAGACTAACTTGTTCTTGTCTCTACCTGTAAATCCGTTTTTTTTTTTCCTTCCAGCACTAGATGAGCGCAGTGGCTCTGGGTCTTGGGGATCTGCAGAACAGAACAGTCCCTCTTTTAACCAAGGACGGGTAAGATCTCAATACACACACATGCTCTGTAGTCACATTATGATTTTAAGTTTGGAGATCTAAGCATTAACACCAGATGCCATGATATTGTCACACACTCACACATATCTGGTGTAGATGAACACACAAAAACCATCTACCCCAACTGCTACAACAGCTTAGTACTTTTTCCCCCTTACGGTGTGCCATGTTTGATTTGAAGTGGTAGTTTTAAATTCTACCTAATCACCTTGGCTCAGGATTCTTCACTGGCAAGCTTTCTGGTAGCCCAAAACCTCTGTGAAAGCCCATCGGTAATTGCAGCTTCACATCCGTCGTAACTGTCTTGGCACAACTCTGTGTAAATACAAGGAAAAGGGTGGAAATGTACAGCAGGCTTTGATTACCACAAGTTGATAATTAAGAAAGTCGGTTTGAATCCCCCGAGCTGATGCAGATTTGTTTGGCATGGATCCTATTAGACAGAAAAGCAGAGGGAGGGTAACCACTAACCCATATAGGTATGCCAGCAAGATGGAGATCGTCTTAAAGAGTGGTTATCATTTGGCTTTTTGGGTGTATACGTTTGTTTAATCTTCATATTTCCATATTGCAGTTTAAGGTTACTCAAGTTGTCCTGTGTGTTGTTGTTCTTTCAGGGTTACGGAGAAGGGTCCCACTACAATGAGCATGAAGGCTTGTCCTCTCCATTTATCAGTTCAGGGATCACAGGTATGTTCCTTGTTTTACTTTCTTAAATAATTTTTTTTTTTACAAGTGACTCTTGTGATTGAAATGGCTTGATCAATGATTGTAGGACGTCAGTGAGATGAACGGATAAACTCTGCAAATGCACGTCTCAGTTCAAATAGTGCTTTGTCACTCTTACATTTTAAAATAAACATCTTCATCTGATAATATCTGATTTAACTGTTGTGCATACTTCGTTATGACCACAGAGTTGTTTTCTGTGTGGCAAAATGTGTCTGTGCGTCTACATGTCTGCATGTGTGCCTGTGTTCATTCGTTGAGTGTTGGAGATGTTAGGGCACTGAAGCAGAAACCTTCCCTAGGGTTTTGTCTGGCAGGCGGCTTTATGCAGCTGAGCATACTGAAAAAGGGGAGGGCATCACTGGACTTTTTGTACTTTATGAAACCTACTTTTTATTTGTTTTAGTACACATCATATCCCCTTTATGTGTATGAATATATTTTAGGGTTGTATTCACTACAGCATTTAAACAATCTTGACTTTTATCTTGCAGGTAAAACTGAGAGGCCACCATACCCCCAATTTGGGAGCCAGGTATGTTGTTATTTACATGACACATATACATATTTACCTTGCATTTCACTGCTACACAATACAGTGAAACGCACATATAAACATGCATGCATGCATACATACATACATACATGAGAGAGAAATTCATATGAGTCAGTGTAAAGGAAGCCCTGTTTTCTCACTTCTCTTTTCATATTAAACACTTTGAATTAACTGTTTTCATTTCCTAGAACAGAAGCTGTTTGTGTTGATCTTTCCCACGCCTCTGTATATATTATTAGTAAAACGTCTTTCTGTCTTCTCCCAGCCGGGTTTTCTTCCTAGCGACATAGCGATGCCCAGCCCAGATGCCATGTCCCCATCTGGCCTGAAGTCTGGCTCCCAGTTTTACCCGTCATACCCAAACAACCCGAGGAGAAGGCCACCTGAGGGAGGCATAGGTAAAATAACTGAGCAAGATATGGGGCCAGTAATGTTTTTGTGTGTTTGTGTTTTTTCTGCTTTTGTTTATCACTATTGCTCATACTGTGATTTCTTTTTTTTTTTTCCCCTGAATATTTTTAATTGACTTATTATTTTCTTGATTAATCAGTTATGTTAAGTGATCATCAGGTTTCTCGAGAGCGCAAGGTGATGCTTTCAGATTGTTAATTCTTTTGTTCGACTAAAAGATTAATAACTAAGAAAACTAACTATAAACAATGTGGACATTTAAAAGGCTTTCCACATTATTATTAAACTATTTGACATTTCAGTTTAAGAATTGCTAGATGTACTAATAGTTGTAATTATAAGAAATTGTTTTCAGCTCTGCATTTAATTTGTTAATTAATTAGAGCTAATGTTAAGTTTAGAAATGTTTTTTTGAGTATTGCTGTTTTTTTGGTAGCACTGTTTTACTACGTTTGACATAGTCAAAGAAAGCTATATATAGATGAATGCACACACTACATATCCAGTGGCACACTTGCTGCAGCGGGTTTTCTGTTCTGCAGTTGAAATTAGAGCAGGCATGTGATGAAACTGCACCTGAACTGACATGACATTGACACACATGTAATTCCTTATTTGTGTTTTTGTCTCTTTCACCTTTTCTCTATGTCTCCGCCTGCCTGTATGCAGACACCCAGCCAAAGAAGATTCGGAAACCCCCTGGCCTGCCGTCCTCGGTGAGAGCTTATTTCCACTCGCCTTCACAGCTCACAGCCAGTCCTTCTTTTTTTTTTTTCTCTCTCTCTCTCTCTTTCTCTCTCTCTCTCTCTATGTCACTACACACGCTACACACTGACACATACACTCTGGTTTCCCCCACTCTGCTTGAGCAGCTCTGTGACAGACAAGAGGAAAGGCCCTCTGCTCCATCAGACTCGCAGTGAGCTGACAGTCAGGCAACTTGGGCCCCAGTAAACATCATCACTGCAGTTGTCTGTACACCACGTTCAAGTGGTTTCAAGTGGTGTTAGGACTCTGGTTATCATACAGATGAGCAATTTTACAAGATCTAGAGATACTTTGTCAAGTCTGGTAACTTGCATTGTTCAGTTCTTCAACTTGAATTGTATGTTTTTGGGAGAGGCAATGAATTTGAGGAATAAGGGTGCCATTGTTTCAGGCCGCCTGAGTGATCCAAGTAATGTCTGCTTGAAAGTTTAATATTTAAAGACACCTATTGTTAAGCTCATCCCCAACCAGGAAAGTGTAGAGACCATTCAGGAAATTGTTTGGTTAAATAGCAAGTCTGTAATCTGTCTGGCAAAGGTTTCACTTCTTTTCATTACAGTCTTGCAGTTTTAGTTCCTAAATATTACATTTTGTCTAAAGAAGTTTTTTTTTTTTTTTTTTTTTTTTTTGTTAAAAGTCAGTTGGCTTTAATACAGACATAGTTTCTTATAGTTCATAGATTTACAGTACCACGTGTCACATTTTGTCAGTGGGCCCAGAATCCCAACAGCTGATGCAGTTTGTATGTTGATGATAGCAACCGCACACAACTGGAAACACAAGTTAGTATGACATGTTTGAGTATATACTCAATAAATCTCACTGTTTGTTTACATCGTCATCATTTATAGATTTTTTTTTCATCAGATAAATATGAGTTTACCGCATTGATTTCTAGCTAGTTTATGCAGTTTCATCAACGGTAGATTATGACTCAGAGTCCATTTGCTCAATTTGAATACTTACACATCTTCTTCAACACAACAGTGACCCTCTTACTATTTTCATTTTCAGATACATTCAGGTTCTTTCATTATCCTGAAGGAGCTCACTGAGCAGTAGTCTGTGTTGCTGTTGGTATTAGAGCCCAGTGTTGATGCTTTGAGCTGCCAATGGATCATGAACCTGAAATACTGTCATTGCACACTTTCTGTAACCCTGCCTTTATGCAACTGATGATACTAGTGACTTGACTTGAAAAGATTACTGTGTTTTATTATGGTGGCTTGAAGCAGTACACCGCCAACACGAGAACAGTAAGTTGTGATAATACAGTTTTGTATATTGAGTTTACTTGTGGGATTTATGTTGTGAACAGTTTTCCTGGGTCAAAGATGCAGTCCTGTCTTTTCCGTGATTTAAATGTTGCATGAAGGTTAAAAGTTAAATGAAATTTGACTGATGCCTCTGTGCATCAAGTAAGTTCAAAGGGTTTTATATGACTGACTAGGTCCAAATCAAACAGCCGTGGATCCATAATGTCAGGCAGGAAATTACATCAGGGCTTAATAGTGATATGTTTTGATGCTATCTCAGTTTGAAAAAAGTTTTGGGAGACTACTGCACTGATACTAGGCTTGTGATAGTCTAGTAGTACGACTCACATCCCTTAGACCTGGAGAACTTGAAATACTTTTTTGTGACAGTTTTGAAGTTCTCTACCTGTGGTTGTTGAAACCTTTGCATGTAGACATACTTGGCGGTGGTGACTACATCACAGAGACAAAGTGTGAACGCACTGTCTGGCTGAGCCCCCCTTTTTCTTTGCTGTCTGAACCACCGTCATTCCCCGCAGTGTGAACGATGGCCGCGCAGTTTTACTGCAAATGATGAGAGGTGTGTGTGTGTATGTGTGTGTGAAAGCCCCCCCCCACCCCCCGCCTACGCTTCACCACATGATGGCCTGGGTGGGCCTCCCCCTGTGAGTGACCCAGTTGTGAGGCGCGGTGCTTGCGAGGCCTCTTAGCCCCGTGTCTGAGCCCAGATTAATGACTGCCAATGGTGATCCTGTGGTCTGCCCTCCCTCCCACACTCGCCTTCCTGCTTCTCTTCACCAGACCCTTCAGAATACTCGTCTTTTTCTCTATATATGCTTTCGTCCCTTAAATCATGGTGCTGCAAATCAGTAAATATTCAAACAATAGGTGTACTGTAAATGCTGTTTTCTAATTTGCCTTTAAGCTGTTTGACTTCTGTAACCCACCAGTAGCTGTACATTAGATCCTTGCCCTCACCCCGTCAACCTTCACCCACCCCCATCTGCAACATACAAACAAATGGATAAATTTCTGTCCAGTACTGTAGCCACAAAACCCTGGTGGTCAAAGCTCTTTGAGGTTAGTTTGATGTTAATCTTCATCTACTCCCTAACCTTTAGCCACAACCTGTGGTTTTTTTTTCTATTTTAAAGACCTGTACACACTTATGGCCTGACTTACATTAAACCTCTATTAGTTGAGGATTTTGCCCTAGAAATCCCCTTTCTTCCTGAGAATACAATTATCCAGCAGCACCAGTCATTGTGTAGTTCTCTGTTCCCATGTAGAGCAGCAGGATTCACTCGACATTGTTCTCCGTGAAAGAACAACTCAAAGCCTATTGTTAAATGAAGCCATCTCCGTCATGTTTTCTCCTGAATTAACCGTGATCATTTTAAATCCCCTGTTTCCTTCACACTCCCCTGGCCATATCGAGCTTTGCTTAAGTCATTTAGATTACCTTCTCCTGTCCCCCCTCAACACCCCTTATCTCTCTACCCATTTCATAAATCATCAGGGCCTTCATTTTTTCCCCCTTTGCCCCTTTACCACCCCCTACCCACCGCAATCTCTCTTCCTCTCTCTCACTCTCTCTGTCTCTCTCTCGCTGACTGGATCCCAGCCCCCATCTCTCTCCCTCTCTTCGCTCCCTCTCCTCAGCCCAGCTGCCTGTGGAGTTGGATGTGGTCCAGGAACAGGCAGATGGCTCTGTAATTAGAAGTGCATCTCTCCATTCCCTTTCCACTTCTCCCTGTTAAATCAAATTACAGAAAAAATCCCTTCTCTGGATTAGCATTCTTTGCAGCATAGCCTCCATTCTCTTTCTCGCTTCCTCTTCCTCTATATGCCATGTACTACAGAGGAGGGGAGGGGAGGAAAAGCCTGAGTGGCGGCTGATGGTGTCGGGAAACTGAACACTTCTCATCTCTTCAGTTTGTGGCTGTGGTGGCCCAGCATCCATTTTTGTTAGCAAAGGATGTGTGATTGGACACTTTAATGTGGTAATATAAAATGTCCAATTTCATCAGAGCTGTTCATTTTCATGTTTTCAGTCCTCCCCTGATCTCATATAGAATGTGATAGTGCTAGTTTGAGGTTATTGCTGTGGTGTGTGCATGGGTGTGTGTGTCACTGGGTTGGCTCACTGAATGCATGGTATGTGTGCGAGCTGATACCGAGTGTGTTATAGGGAGGGGCTGCAGGCCAGGCAGTGCGATGTCACTAGGGTCCTAGGAGCTAGAGGAAGTGCTCACTGTGCACTGGGATTCAAGCCGTCACTGTGCCCAGCATGCCATGGCCGCTGTGTTCTCCTCCACAGGCAAGGAGCCGGCCTGCCTCCACTGCCTGCAGACTCCCTCTTGCCATCTTGTGGCCACTTAAAGCTTGTGTAATTAAATTGGTTTCCATAGGATCGAATTGAAACGATAGGCTCTCTGAAAATTCTTGGGCTTATATAAGGAAAACGCTACAATTTTTAAAAGTCAGAATAATAAATATCATTGTTTTGTGTATATCAGTGTATTTAGTGCTTAATGTAAAACATGGGCAAGCTACTAACTGTCTGTGTGTATGTTTAGGTGTATCCTTCCACATCTGGTGATGAATATGCCAGGGACAATGGAGGATATCCTGGTGCTAAGCCTGGAGCCGTCTACCCTGGCTCTTTCTACATGCAAGGTAACCTTTCAATAAAATAATCACAGAAAGGATTTTAAATTCTTTTGGTGAAGCTGTTGTCACATTTGCCAATGTGTCTTCACTTTTCTCAGAAGACCCCTGGTCGTCTTCTGGCTACTCTGCCATGCTGGGTAACTCTCCTCACATTGGACAGCCTGGCTCCTTCTCTGCAATCAACGCACAGGACAGGATGGTGGGTAGAACGCTGAGCATCAACTTCATTTTTAATTTTCCGATTATCTTTTATTTGTGCTGATGTGCTGAACCTGAAGAAATCACCTTTCACCGAGATCAGTTTGCAGCTGCTTGTTAATGTTGTTTCCTATCTCACACATAACAGATCCATTATTTTAAATTAGATGTGAACATTTTAGACACAACACATTTAAATCATAAATCTTTCACTTCCCGTAAGATTTAAAATACATTTTTGGTTTATTTGGTTTTCTCTGAGGGGAGTCTATGTTTACCTTTTAAAGCTGCTTGTGTCATTCTCTGCTTCTATCCTCACAGAACTATCCTCTGCACGGCAATGAAGTCAACGGCTTCCACGCAGCCACCACCACCTATAATCACACACCCGCCATCAATGGAGAAGGCATAATGGGTTAGGAACTTATGAACTTGGTTAATATGAAAGTATTTTTGTAGCGTCACTGATCTTCCATGGTCATTTGATGCTCCTCCCCCAAATACAAATTAATGGGTCATCTGACTAACATTTATTTTGTCTCTACAGCCAACCGAGGCACCACGGCCGGCAGTTCAGGAGATGAAATTGGAAAGGCTCTTGCCTCAGTGAGTTCTTTTCTATTTGTTGTTTTTTTGGTTGTTTGTTTTTTGTACTGGGAAATATGACAGTTTTCACAAGGATTTTATTTTCTCTGACAAAGTGAAAATCTGTGGTAGTGCAAATTGAACTATTGTTAGTAGTGGCGCTGACAAATGTTCCATCAGTGGCTTCAATTTTTTATAGTCTGACTCTAAACATATGAACCTCTGGAAACCACATCCCAACAGGACAAAACGATGACATTTAAAGGCCTAATAATTGTTGTATCCTAAATATCATGCATTGTGTTTTACTGTACATACAGTTCTCAAATTGTACAGATCTACTACTAATATATAATATCTATAAAGATAAAAAAATTAGTTCAAACTGATCAATTATTCCTACACTTTTTATTACTGATTTAAACTCTTTGATGCTACATGAGATTTGTAATAATGGAATATATCTAATTTTGTGATAAACATTGTACTATGTAGAAAATATTTTGCCTGCATTAGTTTCAACTGTACCCTAATTGCACTGCAAAGCATTTTCATGTTTCTAAAGGCATGTCCACAATTTTGTTTCAGATTTACCCGTCGGACCACAACAGTAATAACTTCTCTTCAGCTCCATCTACCCCTGGATCTCCTCAAGCTATTGCAGGTACAGTGGAATTTTTACTTTCCATCCTGAGGGTCCCCTCATATGAACATTAAAAAAAATAAATAAAATAAATCACATTTGAGTTGTGATGTGTTGGCTTCAACAAAAAATGAAGAAATTTGTAAACTAACACACCTGAATCAGACCTGTCGTCTCTTGCTTTGATGTAAGATTCATGCTAACCTGAGAGCTGTGTAGATTTTTCAATCAGAAGGTTGATAAACTGAGTTTCGGTGGTTGTGCCCTCTTTACTACTGCTTTTAACTCTGGTATGCAACCACAAATTTGGATAATATTTCAATTGCAGCTACAGATTACCTGCATCAGTGATATTCATTGACTTTCTCAATTTGATTGCAGCCTTTTTTCTTGGCACACAGAAATGAATCAGTGGAACTTGCAGATATGCTCCTCTGCATGTTTAATGTTGTCTAGCATGGAAATGTGTCTGCAGCTCCATCTGCTGAAAAATTACAGTAAGAGTTCACACGAAACACTATCCCAATATTTCTCTCTGCAGGAGCTCAGTCTCAATGGCAAAGACCAACCACACCCAACTATGAAGGGCAACCACACACATTGGTATGTGAAACATTATATGGTACATCCAAGTTATTTAGAAGAGTTTTCATGATTTCTTTGTCTAATGTTTGTGTTTATTTTAGTACTTGAGTGCACTTTTAATGTAACTTTTTAAATTATCAAAACCACACTGTGTCTATATGATCTATTTAGTGGGCTTGGATGTTGTAGATTTCTAAGTGTATGTTTCTTGTGTTTATGTAGCAAAGTAAAATGGAGGATCGTTTGGAGGAGGCCATCCATGTACTGCGTAGCCATGCTGTGGGCCAAGGCCCTGGTTTAGAGGGCGCACACGCTGACATGCACAGCCTGCTGTCTTCAGTACACAACGGGGGCCTCGGAGGCCTCTCTCCAGCTTTCCCCAACGCCAGCCTTCCCCTCAGCAACAGACATCCCGCTATGGTGAGTTACCTGCTTTCCTCCAATTTTGATTCATTTGTAGCTGAAAGAGACTTTTGATGGAATATGTCCAAAACATAAAGCAAACAAATGCTAATTTGCATTTTTTTACCCTCCCACCCCTGACAAGGTGTATGTGGTTACACTGACATAGTGGACATGTGTTAGCAGGAGTACATGCTCAGTTTGTGCTGACAAAACTGTGTCAGCATTGAGGTTAAAAAAAACAACAACATGCTATATTTGTTTGAAACATGTGTCACATGAACCATAATATGTTTAATAAATTTGAACAGATTGATTTTATCTTTTAGTTTTATGTAGCACAACAATCTGGCTCTTTAAATACATTTGTTTCCTTTTGTCTTTTACCAAGAAATGTCCTGGTACAATTTCATTACTAGGGAATTTATTAGCACAAGGAGCAAAATGTGAAACAGTATCATTTGTGCCACCTGCTGGCCAGAAATAAAATTGCAAGTAAATGAGAATAGTATTTGTAATTTCTCTTATTGTGAAAATATTAGAAAACTGTATTGATAGCATTGGCCGCTGCCTAAATCCCTTTTTTTATTTGCTTTATTTAAGTCTTTTACTTGGTTAGCTGTACCCATGCTTGTTTTTAAAGAAGATCTTTGCTGTCTTGTGGAGTAGTTCTGTCTAGCCTTGTGAAATTCACATGATACTCTCCACCTTTATCCACAGGGAGGGAAACATGAGGAGCCCACGGGCCTTCCTCCTAGCAGCACTCTCCTGCATGCTCATCACGCATCTGGTCCCACACCGTCAGCTGGCCAACCGGAAGGCTTTACCAGTAAGTCTGATGTCTTGTCACTTAGCAGTTGTTGTTGAGTGACTTTGTGTTATAGTGGTAGTAGTAGTATGGTGTTATTGTATTCAGTGTGTTGGTGTAGATATTCAGTTTTCTCTTAGCTCTCTAACTTTTTTCAGCTTTTGTCAACTTGTATTACACCCCCTCCTCAGATCAGGGGTATTTTTATAATGTCCGTGTCCTGACACTGAAAGGCTTTAGTGCCTCAGAATTAAATGTTCACATTTCTATAATTGTTCCTAGGTCTCCCTGGTGGTTTGACCCGCTCCACACTCTCCTCAAGCAGCTCAGACATCAAGAGAGAAGACAAAGAGGACGATGAGAACTCTGTTGCAGACAAGTCCGAGGAAGAAAAGAAGGACTCAAAGGTAGCACGCAGTCGAACAAGGTAGGTCATCGCTACTCTTTTTACTGTGGATTTATGTTTTAATCAGAAACTCTCATACATGCTGTTTAATTCTAAAAAAAAAATTTTAAAAAAAGCTTAGCCCACAATGGTGGAGATTTTAGTATGAGAATATGAAGGAAACCTTTGATTCTACTACTTATTCGTCTTTTCCTTCAACTACTCTATCCTGAGAGTTCCAGTGACAGGCCAGGCTATGTTAGGTGTTTAACAATGTCAAACCCCCCCTTCCCTTCATGTCACGTTTTCAGAAAGGAGGCGTTGACCCTCCAGATGCTCTCTGGCCTTTCAGACCAGAAAGATGAGTAAGTTTCTCCAATAGAGAATCAATTTCTTGTGCTCCGTGGACTCCTGCCAGAAATCATTCGCAGCACATAACATATTTATGGGGCTGATGTCTAAGATCGGCATTTTGACTGGCAGATCCATTGTGGTTTATTATTATGAGCTTTTGAACTTTAATATTCATCTCAAATTTTGTTTCTGTACATGCGTTTTACATTTTGACATTTGACACTTTTGATATAGAGATAGATAGATATATAAACATTGTACAAATAATTTAACCCTAATACAACACTGCAATCCAGACATAATGGAGCACAAAACATGGTACTAAAAAGATGCAGGGGTAAAAGCTACAGGTCATCATATTTTAAAGTGAGGATATTTATAACTTTTGTGGGATAAACATTCTGATGAAATGATCATCTGTAGTAGGGGATGCCACTTTTTGGATAGTCACTTTTTCTGTAGTAGCACAGTCCCTCGAGTGTTTAAACTTAAACTGCTCAAATGTTAATCATAAAGGGAACACACACACTGCAGAGATTGGTTTAGTTTGTTTGTTCTACCTGCCTCTTGTTTCATTAACATCATCTCTATCTGACCCTAGTCAGGACAATGAAGATGACGAGGACCTTCCCCCTGAGGTGAAGATGGAGCGTGAGAGGGAGCGGCGAGTGGCTAACAATGCCCGTGAGCGTCTCCGAGTACGAGACATCAATGAAGCATTTAAGGAGCTAGGGAGGATGTGCCAGCTGCACCTCAGCCATGACAAACCTCAGACCAAACTTCTCATCTTGCATCAAGCCGTCAATGTCATCCTCAATTTAGAACAACAAGTCAGAGGTCAGTCTGCAAACCGCACATCATGCATCGGAAGCACCGTCTAGTTTAGCTCTCTTGAATACACTGTTTATTTCTTCATATTAAGATGTATTTTTTTTCTCTCTCTCATCAGAGCGTAACCTTAACCCCAAGGCAGCATGTTTAAAACGTCGTGAGGAAGAGAAGGTGTCTGGGGTGGTGGGTGACGCACCCATGCAGCTCTCAGGAGGCCACCCTAGCATGGGAGGAGATGGCCACAATCCAGTTGGCCACATGTAACACCAGGTATGATTGATAATTGTTTAGGATGTTAATCAGGTCTTTTTCTGGGTGTTGGTTACCCACAGTTATATTTTTTGGCATCCTAGTAAAGAGTTTGATGAAGTGAGACTGTTTTTTATGCTAATGCCTTTTTTACATACTGTTACATAATGAGTTTGGTACTTTTGTTTTTTACAGATCCGGCGGTGTTTCCTTGGCTGTCAGAGGATGTGGCCTTAACAGATTTCTTCCACCCATTATTCTCAGTGTGTGTGTGTATATGTGGACATGTCAGTGTATTGTCCGTTCAAGTTTCAAGATGCACATTCACACACTCGTGCACACATGCATACTGCCAAAACTGACACAGCCTGTTTGTCGCACTCCCAACCATGACTACAAGCTCAAATGTGAAGAACTTTTTTTTTTTGTTTTTTTTTTTTGCTTTGTTTTATACATGTAAGATTTTTTTTTTCTTTCTTTATTGGTTTCCACGACACGATGGAACGCCAGAGTACTTTTTGTCCTGCCACAAATTGGGACTTCACACACTGCCGAGAGGTGCTCTGGTGAAAGAACGGAGACCTAAACAAACACAAATTGATTCAAGGATTTGTGCCTAATTGTTACATGTTTTCTATTTGACATTTAAGCAAATTGCTTTACATGTGAGGAACATTTATTGTGAGGGATTGCTTATGTGTATGAGCAATTATTTTTAATGTATGTCATTCCCAGCGTGATGGTACAGTCTTACATATGTTATGTAACCAAGCCTGTAGTTGAAGTTGAATTGTCTAAATTTACAGACTTTTCCTTGATCTTATCAGTAAATTTTGGGAGAGGTGGTGGAAAGGTCACAATGGAAAGGTCAACGTTTGGACAGTTCAAACACAGCTTACATTAAAGACAGGAACTCTGACCTAGAGGCAGTCTCTGACTGAAGCCCAGTCTCGTCCCACAAGGCATCTGGAGACTTGGAATCGAAGACTCCTTCATTGAAGGTTATGAATTATCCAAGTGGTGGAATCTGTCATTTACAGAACTGTTCTTCCTCTTTGTTGACCATGAATTCTAGTGTTACTCCAGTTGTCCCTTGTCATCAGTTCAGGTTTTTGTACGTTTTGATGTACTAAAACATACGCAGACAAGACAAAGCACAGTTATATAGGTTTAGGCTGGAAGTTACGTGTCGACCTGTAGTGCATTTCAGTCTCTGAAAGTCTTGTATAAAAGCCATTTAAGACACTTGCTAAGTGATCAGCACCACTCAGTGCTATTACTTTCTTGGTGGTTTACTGACAATGCCAGCAGACATAACGGCTCAAGTTTTTTCCCCTTAAATGATGATTGGTAGAGACAGAAAACACAAAAATAATACCTGGCTTTCTTTTTGACGGAGGGATCTCATCAGTCTGCAGTTGTTGAAGCAGAAGAGCCTTTGTGTAGTGAAGGCTTTCTTTTCCTAAACAAGCATTCCCACTGAATTACAGCCCCTCACCTTCCTCCTGAGTAAGTTTGTTCTCACATTTCTTACTGAGAGGAGTGTGACATGTAAATTCACTGCATACATTACTCTGATATGTTTCTGATATCATTTTTCAAAATTAAATATATATAAAATATATATTTTTTGTTAGTCTATACATTGTAGATTTTTTTACATAAATGGCAATATTAGTTTGAAGTTTAGAGTGTATTGTAGATGAGCTGAATAAGGGGATATTTGACATTTAAATGAAACTGGTCAAAAAGAGGAAAAGGGTCAACAGGTGAAAAATGGAAAATGTTGGTGTGTCCTTTATTCCAGTTTTAGTTGTAAGGCGTATCATCAGCTACCCAGATTAATTCTTTCTTTCCTTTTGGGTGTATGTGGACGGAGTTTGTGCTACAATCCTCCTGGTGTTCTTACTTAGGCAGTGAGGCACTGAGGGGAAAATGTGGGAAGGGATTTTTGTCTCCAACATTAATTATGCAACTGTTTTTTGAATGTAGCTACCACAAATGTCGATCGCCTTCATTTTCATTTGTGCTCCTGGGTTTTGTCAATACAGTATAATAGTTTTCATTTCACCCTTTTCTAATGTCTGCCCTCAGCCAGGTGGCTCTGTGTGCAACTCACTCTTTAGTATCCTGCACATGTATTTTGGAGGGAGATGTCAGTATCAGGGTGTAAGGGATAATATGGAGAACAAAACAGTGTTATTGTGATGTTATTCCCATGTCATGTTGTGAATGGTTTTTACCAACATGTAATCACAAATGAGAGGTAGAGCATTTTCTGTGTTTAATTTCTACAAAAAGAGATGAAGAAAAAGACCTATACAAATCAATAGTGTGGCCTTTTCATTCTCAAGACTTAAGATGTCATGATGGGAGAGTGATACCTTATCAGTGCCTGAACTTGTATTTTCATTTAAGACAGTTTTATTTTGTCAACCATATCATTTCATTTGTCATGGAGATTAAAGAGGTACTTGTTCATTCCCCCACCCTCCCTTCTAATGCTTTTTTCAATTTTCAGGAAGAAGTTTAAATGGTATAAAGAGAATTTCTTTCAGTGTATCTAGTTAAATAAATAAATGTTATGTAGATCTTGTTTAGTTTTTATTCCTTTTTTTCTAATTATTCAGCTGGATTATATTGTTCAAATTGCTGTTTTGGTTAAGGTCATGGGTCCAGGTCATGCGTTTTTGTTTCCATCTGCCCTATAATGCTAACTCACTTGACATAATTGGGTTCAAGAGACGCTGCTTTTGGCTCTGATTGTCTGCTTTTGATGCACATTAACATTGTTTCAGTGTGTGTTGCTTCAGTTTCAATGTAGGAGTGAGGTTTTATTTTGCATAGTAGCTGAAGCCTCTAATGACTTGGGAGTGTTTTGAAATTTCTGTATATCAGAGTGGAAGCCCTCTGCTGCAGTTCAGTATATACTTTGAGTATCTGTAGTCTTCAGTGACGATGTTCACCTCTGACCTTTTACTCTTCCAGCTCTTTAGTGGTGTTGACAGTGACTTTTTGTGAGAAGTTCTAACCCCCTTCTTTCAAAAAGTTGCATTTGAAGTTTTGGTTATTTTGTATTATTTCACAATCAGTAAGTATAGTACTGAATATTACCTAATTGTTCCAAGGGAAAAATCTGACTTGATGTCATTTAGTATTCTGTGAACAACCCATTAGCTTACGACTATATAATCTAATTTTTGTTTGGGGAGGGGAGGCAACTTTATTTTTTGACACGTCTTCACAGACACTGACTGCAGAAAAAGCAAGCCCAGCCACTGCAGCATCACATCCTGTTAACACAAAACTACAAGATAAAGATGGACAGCTTTCCATTGATGGGCTTGAACTTGTTTTAGTATAAGAAAGCAGAACTATCTTTCAACGATTTTGTCATATTTGAACTAAAAAAAAGGGGGGAGACTGTTAAAATACATTCACAGCTACACAGTGAGCACACTGTTGACTCCTGCAGGGTCCTCAGAGTGCCCCACTCAATCTCTGGCTCTCTTTTATATATAAATATATATAGTTGAGAACTGTCCTGTATATAACAGTAATGTAGCAATAAATGTGCCATTTTTAATAACAGATTATACCTTTTCCAATGTCTGGCTTTTTGAATATTGTATACAGAAAAAGGAAATAAAGGAAAACGTTGTAATAAAGGGTTTATTGTAGTTCGGAAAATGAATTTGTCCATATTTTCTATTGCCAGTAGCCGGTTAGGGAACAAATGGTTTTGTGATATTAATGGAACCAAAGCACCTTATTAAATTCAATACGTAACACCAGCTGGTACTGTTGATTTCATAAAATCAACGCGATGATTAATTACAACTACATGGTTGCCAAAGACAAGACTACAGAGACTAAACAAGGAAGAAAGCTTTGAAATGGCTGGTTATTTAGAACAGGCATCAGAGGGGGCAGCTCGGGGTCCTTCACAGCCACCAGCGACAACAAGCGCAACCTAGAGAAGATTACGAAGGTTCAAAAATGATTAATAAAGTCGTTGGTGCCAAGTATGTTTCTATTCTAAAGACCTGGTAAGTTTAATAACAACAGAGGCAGGAGCACGGTACTGGAAATCATTTACCAGTGCTTTTATCGTGTTGAAAATGATGCTGTCAACACGTCCTTCTGTTTGACCAGCTACCTTTAGCTTAGCCTCGTTGTTTTGCTATGGTTAGCATGGTTAGCATACCATTCAGTGCAGTACTTGAGTAAATGTACTTTATTACTTAACACCTCTGCTGGTTTTACAATCTGCAAACATTAACAAAACCTTTGTTAGTTTCCTTAGTAATTGTCCTCTTTCTTAAATCAATTTACTTTGTTACCATGCACAATGTAAACCTGTCTGCTACGTAAAAAAACACACACATTAAAAGTGCAGGCAGCACATTAATTAGGTAGCATTTTAAAAGCAATGAATAGGTACGTTTGCATATAAAAGCTTTTAAAATTTGCTCTTAATAAAGTTTGTTATATCTTACTATATGTGCATACCGTTTGTTTGTCTTATTTATGCATTAATTTATTCCTCTGTTTTCTATCCTGAAGGGTACCAAACATGGTGGCCTGGGGGACAGCGGGTGGAGTGGCGCTTATTCACTTCACAGACTGGCGACTAGTTCTAGACTATGTGCCATACATTAATGGGAAGTTCAGTAAGGATGAGTAAGGTTACAGCCCTAAGAAATGTGAGTGAACTGTAATTGTAGTCAACAACAAAGATATCTGCAGCACACTTTGTTTGCAGTGTCCACTTGGATGGTTCATCATCCTCTGCAGACGGTTGTAGGTCATGCCAGGTGTTGTCAGTGCACATTCAAATAAACACTCTTGAGTATTGTTTAAATCTGCTGTCAACTTGCTTACACCTGACAGTTGGAACCGTGCTCATACATCTGCACGGGCAGCTGTGCTCAGGTCAAAAATGCCTCAGACATCTGCATTCCTCACTAGCCAAGCTTACTGTAGACTGCACAGATCAAGCAGCTTGAGTAAACCTGTAAGACAACTCATGAAGGCCTCAGGCCTTCATGAGTTGCAAACATTTTGTTTTAACATAGAAACTTAGTAAGAACCTGCCAAAGATAAATGTATATAAAAAAAATGTTTTTATAAGGACTGACTCAAAGTATTGTAACTATATTAATATCTTTCTGGTGTCATTATTGAAGATTAAATCATTGATTTGTCATATTTCTGACATTAGCATACAATATGAAGCTATTTTAGTTTTTTTTTCTTGCAAGTCCTACATCTATTAGGTATAATATAATACTATTGCAATGTAAATACCAAGTATAAATCCCAATATTTATGATATCCACTCTGAATGAACAGTATTGATATTGATAAATCCAAACTATATTAATAGTTCTATATTTTTGAAACATGTTTTTGCATGTGGTACAAAACAGTTAGCATTTTGCTAATAGATGGGTTGTGTGTCTGCCTACAGGAGCAGAGCTTGGGGATGGGTACATGGGTGGACTGCTCAAAGAACAAGAGCTTAAATTGGAAACCTTGGCTTTAACAATCGGCCACTGAGGGCTTGTTTGGAGTTAGGACTTGATGTGCACTCTGTGTAAAGTCTGATCGAATAAATGTTTCATTTACACCAACTGTGTCCAGTTCGGCAGATGTCTCACTGTTAAACTGCTAATTTAACTGTTTGGTAAGAGGTGTTGTGAAATGCATCCTGTGATAAATGTGATCATGGCTATTTGCACTGTAGAAATTGGCTAAAATAAAATAATTGCTGAGAAACGTCTCTGCTATTATAATTCATAATGCGTGGTGAATTACAGATATTCCACACATAGCTGCACGCTGAGAATACGCGTGCGTCGGCCGGACATTATTCTCCTCTTATGAGCCAGACTGCGAAATTTGCGTGGATAATGTCTTTCATTTCTCCCATCGAAGGGGGAGGGGACTGAAAGAGGAGAGGGGAGAAGGGATTTAACATAGCGAGAGGGAGAAAACCACATAGTGTCTTCGAGATGGATAAAAACGAGTAAGTACATCATGTGAGGGCTGATAAAAGCAGCAGCGAGGGCGGTTAGTGAAACTGTAGCATTCAATGCGCGATATGTCGTTTTCAGAGGGGATTAGGAAACTATGTTATCATCGATCAGGGACGCCGCTGTCTCGTATTTGCAAATAGCAATGCTGTGGTCATTAGCTAGGAAATAGGTGCTTTCTTTATCACTACCCTAACGCTGTGTAATCGTCCTGATTTCTGCAGCTAATGTTGAATTCAGCATGGAGTCGTTGCGTCGACGGTGTGCTATTCAGTCCTACATTGCACATCATGTTTTCATGCACCGCTGCCGTATGGACAAAGCCAGCATAAATGCATGACATGCGTTTAAAATGGTGTCCGCGTTTGATCAATGAGATGCACTTTGTTCATTCATAAAAGCCGGCTGCAAGTCGGGATGACAACGGCAGCATTGTGGCGAAACGGCGGCTCGCTCCAATTTCACGAAGCTGCCATGAAACTTCCACATTTAGATTTACTGCGAAGCCACAAGTGAACCGCGCTATGTTGGATTTAATAACCGATTCTTGTAGATGCAGCTGTTCACGGCTGCTGTCACCGCGTCTGTGGGATTTTCGACGGACGGTCTATTTGGAGCAGAAGCCTAATTTATGTTTCCCATAGTGTAACATCGCCAGCAGCCAGCATCAAGTCAGACAAAACAGAAAGTGACACTTGTGGTAAAACATTTCAAAACAAAAGACGAACGACGTAGAGGCCTCGTAGAGGCAGAAGAAAGACAAACTAGTTGACTTGATGCTATTACAGCTCATTGTAGTCTATCTATCTACATATATATAGATATGTAATAATAAAACGTGTTTTTTGGATAATTAATAATATCCTAGTTATTCTGTTTATGTTATTACATTGTTAATGTAAATCTACTTTATCATAATGGAAAGTTGTTAAACATTATAGACAATCTATATTATTCTTCACATGAAACAGTGGTTTGAGAATTAACCTTCACAGAAATATTTCCACAATGTCCAAATTAAGCGTATGGTCAAACTATTGAAGATGTTTATATCCTTTGTGTGTAATGTCCGTACTTTCTTATTGTGTTGTATTATTGTTTTGAATAGTTGTTCATGTGTTTTCCTCCTCTTTAGGCAAAGTTATTAGAGTGAGTGCAACATGGGGATTTCTCATCTGGGGCTAGTTCTGTGTTAATAAGGAAGAAGTCACAAAACAATCATGACTTGCTTTTTATATAAATGTCTTTCTTTGTTTTCGTTTAATACAGGTCGTTTTTTTTTTTTTAGCTAATCTAAAATCTTCCACCTGGATAAATCCTACTTTGTGTTAGAACCTCCGCCATGTGTACCGCCTCACGAAGCTGTGCTTTTATTTTGGAGTCTTAATTTCCTGACTTCCTGACGCTGGTACCTTGACACAACCCCGGCGTCCTATGTTCTTCCTTGCGGATGCAGCCTTGCGTGCTCCGGCGAGACGAGCGGGTAGTGATGTGGTCCGAGGTCCGCGGCGGAGCGATCTGCGCGACGACAAAGAGCTGAGCCGTCGGCAGCAGGGAGCTCCCTCCGCTCAGGACGCGTGGAGTCAGATGGTGCAAACAAAAGCCTGAGACGCGATCCGTCCACCATCCCAAACTGTCGACACGTCTCCTAAATCCCAATCTGGTTCTTCGCACTAACTTTTAGTGGATTTATAGGCTACTCGCGTGGGAAATGGAGAAGAAAAGGTGGGATTGCACTGCTCTCCCCAAGGGCTGGAAAATGGAAGAAGTGACCAGAAAGTCCGGTTTGTCCGCTGGAAAAAGCGATGTCTATTATTTTAGGTACTACACGAACCGGGGGCTTGCAAAACTTATGGGTGCACAAGACGGCGAGTTTGCGGACATATCAGACAGGAGTGTGTATGTGTGTGTGTGTGTGTGGTGGGTCTAAAGTTTGAGATGGGAAGGGGAGGGGGGTCTGTGTGCAGCAGGGCAACAAGGCCAGCCAGGCCAGCTCCTCTCACAGTTACCGGGACACGAGTGTGTCCAACCGCGCAGGCTACTGCCGGGACGCCTGGCGAGGCCTTGGATGAATAAAACTCAGTGTGATCTCAAGTTAATGCTCTTATTTCCCCCCCCCATTGAAGTGAATCAACATCGCCAGATTTGTTTTCATTTAGCAGAGGAGAAGAGCAAGATGAGGAACAGAGGCAAGAGAGGGGGGAGGCGGGTCGGTTGTATAGTTTGTGGTAGGCTAACTGTACAGTCCTCCTGGTGTTGACTGTGGTGTGTGATGTAAGATACATTTGCATGAGTTACTAGCACGTATCCACCCACAGTTGTGCCTTCTGTTGGTCATTGCTCAAGCTGCAGATATTGTTGCTCCCACATGTGGAGCTACAATGTTTCCATTCAGAAACATGTGGTCAAGTGTTACTATTGCCATGTTTACATTGTCTTCACTGATAGTTACAGGTTATTGTTAAGGCACATGATGACGATGATGATGATCTTGTTGGTTATCTGTTACATAGGACCATATCTGCGCCTCATCCTGCTACCTGTGTGTGCAGCTTTTATTAGAGACCAGGGTCCAAGGCAGTGTGTTCATAAAATATCGCCTCCATCTCACACAGTACCGTGATTATAGTGTCATTGCTCATTTGACTGTGCCCTTGCTTCTGTTCACTTTTGACTTGTTGCATGCCGTGGTCCTGTTCTGCAGTCGTCTGTCTGCTGTGTACGTGTTTGAAGTGTGGCCTGTCCGTTTCGTGTCTCTGCCTTCATCTCTGTTCTGTTTTCAGTGTTGATGTCTTCTCTTCTGACCTGCTTGTTTTGATTGGAGCTGATTTCTAGCGCCGTGCTTTTCTCACGTCTTATCACTTGCCTCCCCTGCCAGTCCATCTGGGAAGAAGTTTCGGAGCAAGCCCCAGCTGGCCCGTTACCTTGGTAACCAGATGGACCTCAGCTCCTTTGATTTCCGCACAGGGAAGATGCTGATGAGCAAGCTGAACAAGAACCGCCAGAGACTACGATATGATAACAACAATCAGAACAAGGTGAGGCGAGGCGCTCTCTTCAGATGCTTTCTGTCAGGCGCGGGTGATGGTGGAGTTCACACTACAGACGGTGCCAAATGACACCATGTTTACTATATGGTACGTTACAGCTGCTGTGCGCCATTTTATTATTTGAGAGTCAGATCTGAGTGTGAAATTTCTGCAGAAAAAGGAGAAGGAGAAGCAAAAAGTACAAGTCAGTGAAGATGTAAAATGGTGATGGTTCATAATGTCTCAGTGCACTGCTCCTTAGTAAAACATTTAGTGTCTCTCATAAAGGCTTATTTATTTATTTATGGAACTACATTAATTCTGAGTACCTGCCCGTGCCCAGTGTGATCTGTGTTTTCTTAGCTCACCCACTCCTCCAGGGATGAGGAACTTGTCAGATTCAAATTAAAGTCCTTCCTGTTGGAGGCCTTTTTGCATTTATTTTCTGTTTACCACTCTGTCTGTGTCTGTCGAATTTTCATATACATGCAGTAGTTAATTAGACTCAATGACAACGTTACGCAAGTGTCACTAAAATTTGCGCAAGAAGCGTAAAAAAAAAACAACCTACAACCATTTATTCTTGTTTGTGGTGGGAAAACAAAGTTGACTGAGTAAAGGCATCACGTCTAGAAGTATCTGTTCTGAGTCTTCATAAAGCTTAACAACTGCGGCAGCAGAGTAAAAGCAAAGACACATTGGCATCTGATTGGCTTTAATTTAGCTTACGATCAATTAGAGTCCACTTCAACTCAAAAATCTATTTTGCTTCTTCATGACTTTACTGTGTTGTGCTCTGTTTCCTGGTCACAGTGATTTATATGCAGAGTTCAACACTGATCTCAACATTTCAGACACTGTGTTTTACATCTCGGTCCGGGTTCTGTGATACTGTATCGATTCCGACTGCATAAAAACAGGACTTTTTTTCCGTAGTATTAGATTTTAAAAATCACAATATATCGCCTTGCTTACAGTATTGCAATTTATTAAATGATCTGTATCATGAAACGTATGGTATTAACACACAGTCTTACTAACAACCACTGACAGGGCAATGGCTAAATGTGAGAAGGGTGATGTGTTGTGTGTGTTGTGATGATCTAGTACACACATGATTTTTGAGCAGTTCAGTTTTGATTTGACATTTACACATTCAAAAAAGTTTACATGTTCTAAAGAATATTTAATTGGATTCACCGTGTCTTTAATTTATTTTAAGGGTAAACCGGACTTGAACACTTCACTGCCAGTCAGACAGACGGCGTCCATCTTTAAACAGCCCGTTACCAAGGTTACCAACCATCCTAACAACAAAGTGAAGACTGATCCTCAAAAAGCCGTCGACCAGCCCAGACAGGTGAATCTCCTCTGCCAGGCTGTTCCCGTTAAAACCTCTGATACTGATACTGTAACTTTCTCTGAAACTGGAAAAACCAGACGTGGTTTTGTTTTTAAGCTGTGCTCCAAGCAGCAGTGTTTTTCTTCTCAGGAACCGGTGTTTTCTGTGAAAACCGCCTGCAGCTACTGTAACAGAATTCTCTTTGTTGTTCGCAGTTATTTTGGGAAAAGAAACTCAGTGGTCTCAATGCTTATGACATTGCAGAGGAGCTGGTGAAAACAATGGAACTGCCCAAAGGCCTGCAAGGTAAAACACACGAGCTCAACGTCGTTCTTCAGACTAAATAAAGGGAAGCAGAGCAGGCAGCAGGCTATACTTTTGTCATCATCACGTATCTTAAAATAGCTCCCTCTGTTTGCCACTGGTGGGTGGATAATGTAATTTTGCCATAAAGTTGTATAGCTGCAAGTACATGAGGGCAGTAGCTGATCTGATCCTGGTACTGGTATCTGAGGATCCCTAGTTTTTATATTTATATCTTCAGAAGAGAGAAAACTGTAAAGCTTGAACACTTGTTTATTCTGATCAGGTGCACACCACCTTCACTTCTACCTTTAGTTCTTGTCTTCATGATGACCTACAACTCCCCTTGTGTAACCTCCCTCTTGGGCCCTCAGGTGTTGGTCCCGGCTGCACAGACAAGACTCTCCTGTCGGCTATCGCGAGCGCTCTCCACACCAGCGCTGCTCCCATTACTGGCCAGCTGTCGGCAGCTGTGGAGAAGAACCCGGGTGTCTGGCTCAACACAACACAGCCACTGTGCAAGGCCTTCATAGTCACTGATGAAGACATCAGGTGGGTGACCCCAAAACAATGCCCTCACCTGTTTTTCACAGTGTTCTGATGATGATGTTGTTGATCTTGCTCAGATTTGAATCTTCGACGTGTAAAAACAGGGATTAACTCCTGTCCAAGCAGTGTCAGTACTGAAATATTAGCTTCTATTGAGTGAGCAGGACAGAATAACAACTGTAAAAACACTTGAATAACAGGAATCCGACAAATTTGAAATGAACGTGATGATATCTTTTCGATAACAGTCGAGTTGGTTCAACCCCTCACATGGTGAAAACACACCATCTGTTCTGTGCTGATTCGGTGGCTGTTGACGGCAGCTGTAACTGCCAACTGCAACAACTTCCTGTTGTGTTTATGTGTAGGAAACAGGAGGAGCTGGTGTACAGTGTGAGGAAAAGGCTCGAGGAGGCACTGATGGCCGATATGTTGGCCCATGTTGAGGAGGCTGCCAACGAAGGGGAGGCTCTGAAGGAGGAGGGCAACGGCAGCGAGGACATGGAGAGCGTATAGCACAGGTTAATAACATACTGAATATATTAGCATCTATATGTATATGTCCGGTATAACCTGAAGACCTCAATATCTGTACTTACAGGTTTCTGTGAAGTCTGGATGGGTTTGTTCAAAGCCTGCACACACACAGCCGTGACCAGTAGGAGCCCTACAGCAGTCCAGTCCTGAAGAACTGCCCCCCCCCCCCCCCCCCCTCCTGAAGTATCTGCATCCAACTCAAACCTAAACCTGACTTACACCAGTACAGCCTGAAGAACTGTCTTCCCCCGGCTTAACCCCAAACACGTCTCAAATGTGTCCGTTCATCAATAACTCCACCGCATGGCACTCCTCCTTTCAGCGCCACTCAACCAACTCATCTTGTTTCTTAGCCCAGTTGATTTTTGACTAGAAGCTTTTAAAAAGAAAAACTACCCTGAATAAGAAGTTACATCAAATGAACTTTCTAAAGTTTAAGAAAATAATGTATCTGCAGTTTGTCAAAGTCGGGGTCTGATAAGTGTATTTTTTACTAAAAAAGCGTTGACTGGGTTTGGATTTTTTGTGACAATCAGGTCAAAACCAAACATTTTATCTCGGTAAAAGGCGATTCGGATGCTTTTCTGTTTTGTTTTGGGCAGATTGGAAATGAATGTTGTGTATTTTTGGCATTTTGTTTCTGTCTCGAATTTTACTATGCACTCCATGAGTAGTCTGGCACAAAGCACACCACACAGACTTGGGTTTTCTTGTGGAACCGGTTGAGGTTTGGCTACGCAGAGTTGACCTAATTTAAATGGGCTTCTGGGCCGACCTACAGGCTCCATGTGTGACTAATGCAGATGGTGGAGTGTGAATTTTATGTACATCTGTTGGAGGGGACTGAGGCGACGATTTATTGTAATTTCAAAGAAAATATTATTTTTCATGTCGGTTGTGATGTCAGGTGAGTCGTGTCCAGTATTGATCAATAAGGAGATATACTTTGAATTTTAAAGAGGGTGCTGCTGTGCTTTTTACCATAAGTGATTACATTGGCCCTGCTGTTCTACATAAAGATTAGGAAAGTTAAAAACATTACACCAACATGATGGAGCAGAGCACAGTGGGAAAGAATAGACTTGAAACCTCTTTCTATTGTACAGTTACTACTGTTTGTTTTTTGTTTTTTTTTAACTCTCATTGTCATTATAGGTGCATACTGACGTTGCGAAACATTGCCGTTCAGTGCCAAGGCTTTGTTTCTGTCACGTCTTCAGTCCTTGTTTATCCCTCCCCCACCCCCCTCTTCCCCAGTGTGTCAATGTTACCACACACACGCTGCCTCCTTGTAAATCCAGGCACAAACTTGGTGACACAGCAGAAGATTTACTTTTAATGTCTTTTTGTTTGTTATTATCTGAGGATGAGTTTTGGATTTTTATCCCTGTTCGTCAAGGTTTGATGGTGAAAAGATGTATCTAGTGGAAATCATGAAATTCCCTAACTCGATATCAGCAGGCTGATTGCTGAAATGAATTTGATTGTATTACTTATTAAAATGAGTCAGTAGTTCACTACGTCTGCTGCTAGTGGGTCTATTTCTTCTTTTTAAAGCACTGAAAACACTGTAATGATGCACATTGGGATTGGTAACTGTGGTTGAACCTGTGTTCTCGTGTATGTAAATCCTGGCTGTAGTAGTTTTTACCTCTGCGCGTGAGAATGGACGTCCGGCTCCATCCAATCAGTGCATCGTCCTGCAGATTAACAGTTAACTTGACAGTCTTCGTGTCCCTGTTCCCGGGCAAAGTGCAAAATAAATACCGTCACCCGGACGGAGATGGGAAGCAGCTGATGAGCAGAAGATAGCAGCTGTTCTGTCATAGGGACATGCTGAGGTTAACCCCCAATCATGTTTAAATGATGTCTCCTGAGTCGCTGTCACATTGTTAATATGGCTACACTGGAGCTGTACACCAAGGTAAGGTTTTCTCTCTTTGTTAGGTTTTTGTTTTTTTTTTTTTGCATTTTTAAAGTGATACACCATTTATCATCCTTTGCTGCAGCTCCTATTATTTGTGGATCCATAAAGAAAAAGCATGAGACTAAAATAGCACTGCCACCTCCTGGGGCATGTTCGTCAGTTTAATAACTTTTACAGTGATGTTAATTTTTATTCATTAGTGTCTAAACTTTCCTGATTGTTGAAAATGTGAAAAGAAAATGGTAAAGAAATACTTCTGCAAACATAGTGATCAATCTAGTATAAACCTGTAATTCTCAGTCTGATGCTTATGACTATGTATAAAAAGTATAACATAATCACATACGATTTGTGGGGGGTTGATAATGGCTAATCCATTCAGGTCATTTAGAGAAGGATGACTTGAGTTAATTTTTAACAGTATTTAAGAGACTTTTTATGCTGATGAGTGAAAAATCTTTTGTCTGAGAGGGACCAGGAAGTGTGACATATACCAGAACAGTGGCTAAAGAAGCTACATAACATGAAATGTAATGACAGTCTCCTCTCTCCTGGACTGCACATTGCACCAGTACATACAGAAAGTCTTTATTCCCCCACTGAAACTGAAACGGTCTGTCCCTTTTCTAGGGTGCAGGTGTGTGGATTCCTGACCCAGATGCTGTTTGGGTTTCAGCCCAACTCCTCCAGGACTACAGTCCTGGAGAGAACCATCTCCTGCTACAACTCTCTAATGGAAAGGTTAGACACCGTTACACTGTCCAGAAATCGGCGCCAATGATTCGAGTTTAGTTGTTTGTAAAACTTTGACACAATGAGAGCTTCTAACTTTCTCCTTGAAAGGAAGTTCATTACCCACTGGACTCTCCCTCTGATCTCCCACCATTGGGGAACCCTGACATCCTGGAGGGTGAGAATGATCTAACAGCTCTCAGCTTCCTGCACGAGCCTGCTGTCCTGCACAACCTCCGGGTGCGATTCCTGGACTACAGCAGCATCTACACATATTGTGGTGAGCACTAACGAGGTGAAGGCGAATAGCAAAAGGGAGAGTTGAGGAAGAGAGAGATGAATGTCACACAGAAAATTAGAGATGACGTACATGTAAGTGACAAAGTCTTTCAGATATACTGTACACTGGCAAGATGCCAGCGACAGGCAGCTCCTGTGTGCTTCTGTCTGCATAATTACAGCTCATAATGTCAACTAAATTACAGTAGGTCAAAGGTTGAGACAGGGAGGCAACTCCCTCACTACCACTGGTCTGAGATGTTCTATATTTTCTGTTCTTTAGATGATTGTGGCTTCATTTAAACCAGATTTTCTAAAACCCCCACTGTCTATTATAGTTTACTGTAAATTAGTATAGTTTGGTCATGAAAACCGACATTTTATAGAGCAATTTAACAGCCTCAGAAAACCTCTGCTCCTGGTGAGCAGACAATTCTGGCTGGAGAGGACATGTTGAGTTCACTCTTTCTAAAGTTTCATTTCTTTACTGCACTGACTGGTGTTAAGTTACAGTTTAAGCACTAAAACTGGGATGGGTTGCGTGTTTTTACTCTCATTCCTATGTGCTTGGCTTGATTTTGACAAAAGTGGATAGACTGAGTTGAGGAAATGAGTTTTTTATTCGGATTTGTACTTGAATGTGTACTGATAATGCAGGAGCCTTTTTACTTTACTGAATGATAATTGTTTGGAAATGGAAATGTGATTCGGACACATGGATAAAACAAACTAACTAAACTAATCCTGACTTGTTAAACATGAGCTGATTATTATGCTCTCGATATCTGTTATATTGAATAGATTTTTCTTGTCCCTCCAGGTATTGTACTAGTGGCCATTAATCCCTATGACCAGCTCCCTATTTACGGAGAGGAGGTGATAGATGCTTACAGTGGCCAGGACATGGCCGACATGGAACCTCACATCTTTTCTGTGGCAGAGGAAGCCTATCGCACCATGACAAGGTCAGAGGTCAGAGAGTAGAGGTCATGTTAAACAAGGAAAAGACTATTTCCTGCCTTTCAAACTGCCCACATCACAATGTAGCATCAGTTTGATCATCTGTATTCTTTGCATCTATAGACAAGAGAAAAACCAGTCGATCATCATCAGTGGAGAGTCTGGCTCCGGGAAAACGGTTTCAGCCAAATTCACCATGCGTTACTTTGCTGTGGTTGGAGGAGCGGCGCAGCAGACCAGCGTGGAGGAAAGGGTTCTGTCTTCTAATCCTATCATGGAGGTGATGCATTTATTGCTTATGAGTAAGGATGTCCCTCTGACTTAATGTTATTAAAACATACAGACAAAAAAATCATTCTGGCTTCTTCTCTACAGTCTATTGGAAATGCTAAAACCATTCGAAACGACAACAGCAGTCGATTTGGAAAGTACATCGAGATCGGCTTTGGAAGAAAGGGGGACATCATCGGGGCAAACATGAGGACATATCTGCTAGAGAAGTCCCGAGTGGTCTTCCAGGTAAATCCTTCACCCCCTCCTCTCTCTCGCTCTCTTTGTGATGCACTTCAGTGCACCTGTCATGAAACGTGCACGTTTTAATACGTACGTGTGTCATCAGGCGTCAGCAGAGAGAAACTACCATATCTTCTACCAGCTGTGTGCCTCCAGAGAGCTGCCTGAAATGAGATCCCTCAAACTGGGTAAGACTCCATCACAGGCACCACCCTCCAGCTCTGACAGGATTTGGCTTATTTACACTTTTTGCCCTCACTGCCTTCATGACTTACGGGGTGTTTGCATGAGGCCTGATCTGTTGTTACGGTCTCCAGATGCACCTGAGAATTTCCGCTACACCAACCAAGGGGGAGAGATGCAGATACCTGGGACTGATGATTTGTCAGACCTGGAGCGCACTCGCAGTGCTTTCACCATTTTGGGTATTTGAATTCCCACATACACACATTATTAATTTCATTAATTTAGTCAGCGTTTGAGGACGTGAAGGGAAAACGGATCATTCTTCTTTGTTTTGTATGTTGAAACTGCAGGCGTGCAGCCTGACCAGCAGATGGAGCTTTTCAGGATCCTCTCAGCTATTCTGCACCTGGGTAATGTCAACATCCAAGCTAGTGGGAGAAGTTCTGAACGGAGTTATATTGATGTAAGACATTTAGTGCACTCCTCTTCTTTTTTCCCAGCTGTCATCCTATTTTCTCTGACAGTACTGTACATACACTACACAGAGTTCACCTGAGGCCTTTGTCTTTTCTCAGGCAGATGACCACTCTCTGGCTGTCTTCTCTAAACTCCTGGGAGTCGAAGGACCCCAGATGGCCCACTGGCTGTGTCATCGCCGACTGGCTGTAGGTGGAGAGATGCTGGCCAAACCCATGTCTGGTCGACAGGCTGTAGAGGCCAGAGACGCACTGGCTAAGCACATATATGGTCAGCTGTTCACATGGACTGTTCAGAGACTCAACTCTGCCCTGCGCGCCCAGAGAGGACACGTCAAATCCTTCATCGGGGTGCTGGATATCTACGGGTCAGTGATTGACCTTTGGCTTTGTGGTAGTGGATAAAAATAGACTTACAGCGCTCAAAGTTTCAGAAATGTTAGTGATGGTCTAACTGACCATGCTGTCTCCTTTTTGGGCAGGTTTGAGACGTTTGACCAGAACAGTTTTGAGCAGTTCTGTATCAATTATGCAAATGAAAAACTGCAGCAGCAGTTCAACAGAGTAAGTAATGTGATGTTTCTCAGTCTCCTTGTGTGTCATGTTCTCCTAAAGAGTTTACAGAATCAAATTATCAATCCGTTTTTCTTCCATAATATTTAATTTCCATCTTTGTGCTGAAGCGTTCCTTGTCTTTCTGCAGCATGTCTTCCACCTGGAGCAGGAGGAGTATGTCCGGGAGGAGCTGGCCTGGAGCAGAATTGAGTTCAGTGACAATCAGCAGTGTATCAATCTCATAGAGGGACAGCTGGGCCTGTTTGATCTGTTAGATGAGGAGTGCAGGGTCAGTCCCTCTCTTCTTCTCTTCTTCTTCTTCCTGTTTCTCTGTTTGTGTCTTTAGTGAAGATCTGCCAAGTTGTGGTCTCTGTGATCATTGTCTGTGTTTATGATCAGATGCCTAAAGGCTCAGATGAGAGCTGGGTGCAGAAACTCTATGACCAGCACCTGACCAGCAAGCCCCATCCGCACTTCCAGAAACCTCGCATGTCCAACAGCGCCTTCATTGTTCTGCATTTTGCTGACGTGGTGAGTGTTAAAGGTCAACGTGCCTGAATCAGTTCAAGAAAAACTGTACGAGAACTGTAGTGAATGTGTGTTTGGATTTCCCAATAGTCATCATCATCCCTTATTAAATATGCCAGGAACTTGTTTTAGATGTTTGTGACTGTCTAAAAGCAGTTTGTCTTTCTCCACCGCTCCATTTTTCCATCAGGTGAAATATGAATGTGACGGCTTCTTAGACAAGAATCGAGACACCGTCTTTGAGGAGCTCGTTAACATTCTCAAAGCGAGTCAGGTGGATATGTCTTACATCTCAAAGCTCATAACTTTAATTTCCACGTGACTAGGACATCACTAACTCGTGCCTGTGTGTGTCAGTCTGAGCTGGTGGCTGAGTTGTTCCAGCAGCAGGAAAATGCTCCTTCTTTGGCCAACGGAGGTGTTCGCCCTGGGAAAAGAGCCACCAGGGAGCATAAACTGACTGTGGGATTCCAGGTGAGCTGTTTCCTGGTATCTTGTGTGATTGAACACACGTGTTTTGTATTAACGACACTTTGCTATGATGGACTGTACTTGTGCCTGTTAGTTCCGTCAGTCCTTGCAGATGCTAATGGACACGCTTAACAGCACCACCCCTCACTACGTCCGCTGTATCAAACCCAACGACTTCAAAGAGCCTTTTGTGTAAGTCCTTATTCAGCTCGCCTCTGCAGTTAAGTGCGCATGTATTGTTTTGCACTAAATTTGGTGTGCACTAAATTATCACACCATCCTCTCCATGTCAGGTTTGACCCCAAGAGGACAGTCCAGCAGCTGAGAGCCTGTGGAGTGCTGGAGACGATTCGTATCAGTGCTGCAGGGTATCCATCAAGGTAAAGGTACAGACTATAAGAAAAGAATGATCAGACACAAACAACCTAAAATCTCTAAAATGTCTATATTAAATATCTGTTTCTAGATGGACTTATGAGGAGTTCTTCAGCAGATACCGAATTCTCCTTCGAGGGCTTCGAAGTCCCGAGCAGGTCCAGTCCTTATGCAAACAGAACCTGCCGCAGCTCATCCCAGACCCAGACCAGTACTGCTTCGGTAAAACCAAAGTGTTTTTCCGCGCTGGTCAGGTGGCTCTTCTGGAGAGGTTGAGAGCGGAGAGGCTGCACGTTGCTGCTTTGATCATTCAGAGCAGGGTCAGAGGATGGCTGGCGAGGATCAGATACGCCAGGATCCTCTGGGCAATGGTTACCATACAGAGATACTGCAGAGGAGCTCTGGCCAGACGGTGAGAATGAAGAGGGATATCTCTTGGTGTGTACATGACACAGAGAGAAAGTATTTGTACCTGGTTGTACCAGTATTGTACAAGTTGGTTTATTTTAAATTAAACAGCCAGGTTAACTATTAAACAGTGGATGAACAATATATATTTTAACACCATATCATAATAATTGGAAACATTCTGCATCTAAATCGTGTCTGTCACTTTGACTGCAGCCTGGCTCTGACCCTGCGCTACACCAAGGCCGCCTTAGTTATCCAGAAGACCTACCGCATGGTGGTGGTCAGACAGCTGTTCCTTGTGATCCGCCAGGCCACCATCACCATCCAGGCCTTCACCAGGGGCACACTGGCACGCCAGAGACACAGACTGGTCAGCGTACAGAAATCTCAGCAGCCCCGTTGATTACACTATTAAAAACAACCTCAGTCTGTCCATGTTTACTGTGTTTTAGTTACTTCTCCTTGACATTGCGGTTGTGATCTGTTCAGAGAACCATTTAAACGCTATTCTCTTTCCTCAGTTGGTGGCGGAGCGTGCTGCTGTGTTGCTTCAGGCGAGAGTGCGTGGGTGGTTGGCGAGGGAGGCGTACAGGCGAGTACGTGCGGCGGTGGTGTTGATGCAGTGCTGTGTGCGCCGCAGGGCCGCCAAGAGAGAACTGATGAAGCTCAAAACCGAGGCCCGCTCAGTGGAGAGGTACCGAGAGCTCAACAAGGGCATGGAAGTCAAACTGATGCAGCTGCAGCTAAGAGCTGACCAGCAGGTGGGTGAAGGGTTTCAGGGAGATTCATTTCTACAATAGGACGCTTTTCAGCACTAAAATCTCTGTGTCAAGAAGTCGTTTTGTTTTTTCTTTCAAATAATACATTTCCTTGTGTGTGTCCAGGCCAGAGAGAGCACTGCTTTGAGAGAGACCCTGCATGCAGAGCGAGAGGCTGCCATTGCAGAAGTGGAGGCTCTGAAGGCCACAATACAAAAACTAGAGAGTCAGAAACATGAAAAACACCAACAGTGGCCAGTCATCAGTGAGAAAGAGGTGGAGGAAAGGAGGAGAGCTGAGGAGAAGGCTGCCCAGACGATATCGCAACTCACTCAGGTACTGCGGCCTCCAAACCAAAGAATAATACGACACATTTCCAAACTGTTGTCTGCAGTGAAAGGTTTTCCTCCTTTTCTTTTTCTGTTCAATAGTTTATTTTAATTCTTTTTTATTTTTAAGGAATTGCACGCCTTGCAGAGAGAAAGGGACAGTTTATTCCAGGAGAGAGACGAGCTCTCTGATCGCTTCCTTAAACAAGAAAAAAAACAGGAAGGTAGATTTACTGGCGTCGTACGTTCTGCATTATTCCGTCTTCTTTTTTTGCAGATTCTCTTCCCTTTATCTCACGCTCCTCCTTCTTTCCTCCTCCTCTGTTTGTGTGTTTGTTCACATGTGTGCAGAGTGGCAGCATCAGGCTGTGTCGGAGGCGAGTGCAGCTCTGAGGGCAGAGCTGGATGAAGAGAGGAGAAAGTATCAGGGTCTCCTGAGAGAGTTCGCTCGACTGGAGCAGAGATACGACAACCTCAGGGACATGAGTTTACTCACTGAGGTTCATAACTACAACCCATCCTACAGAAACTCTGAAATAGTTCCTCAGAAATACAGTTTGGCTGTAAATACCATCTTGGTTGTATTTTTTTTTTCTCCCAATGACAGCGTGCTAAAGGCCACAGAAGGACAGACTCCACCCAGAGTCTGAGCTTTGAGCCTCCCTCACCTACCCTGCTGTCACCCCAGTCTCTTGGCCCACTCTCCCCATCCCCCTTCCAACCCTCCTTACCTTCCCCAGAAGAAGTCCGCAGGATCAGTGTGACATCTTTCTCCTCCGAGAGGAGACTCTCAGTGTGGAGCATAGACAGTCCAATGGTGAGGGGAAGGCCATGTAACGTTTCTCCACACCTTTTCTTTCCTGTAATAATTGTCTGTGCACTTATTCCAACTTTCAACATGATCTCATGAGTTCAGACAATGTGACGCCACGCTGTGTTCTCCAGCAGGACCAACTCATGGAGGGGATGGATGTGGCCAAAGACCATGTGGTGAAGATGACAGGAGAGGACCTGGCTCATGCCTACGATGCTGTTCGAGTGGCCAACAAGTCAGTCTGTCGGTCACTCGTATGAGAGTATTAGCGTGTTTTTCTTTTTATCTCAGCATTTCATTCAGCTCTATCTCTTCCTGTACCCATGTCAGGTTACTGGAGGGTCAGCTGTGTGACCGGCGCAGGCAGTGGGAGGAGGAACTGGAGGCTTTGAGGTGCCAGCTTGCTGTTGCAATCTCTGGTTCTTGTTCTGCTGCACAGCAGCAGGTATGGAGCATCTGAGGAACGTAGCTGTGTTTTAAAAAAAAACAAAAAAAAAACAAAAAAACGGCTAAATGAGTTTTAATTGTTTATCATTATTCTCACATTTCGATGTTGCACTTTTTCCTTTCCTCATTTCTTCACTTCCTACCCGTTTTCACATCTCCCTCACATCTTTCTTACATAACCCTTACAGTCTACAAAGAGCCATTGTATTCAGGAGTCTAGTTATGCAAAAACAACAACTGGCTGCTTATTTTGACCGAAACACTCTTCCTCTGCTGCAATCTGTCGTTCTAAATCACGTTGGTTGAGAGCACTTAAAACCCAGAAAATGCTAAATGTTTGTTAACGACCTGCAGGAGCTACTAGAGGCCAGAGAGCAAGAATGTGTGAAACTGCGGCGAGAACTGAAGGAGCTCAGAAACACGGTCTCACTCAGACGACTCCTGACACAAGGTGAGATTCAGCTCAGATCTCAGTTTGCTCCTGAAAGTGCTGATGTTAAAATGTGGTCGAGAAGAGATGGGCAGACAGGTTTACCTTTGATATGTCCTCTCGTCAGGTCAATCTTCTTTTACATTTCAGTAGTTCTTAACCAACACTGCTGTTCCAGGGCTGTCACTTGTTGTTTTTTTCTATGTTCAGTTCCCCCCTCGCCTTTGACTGCAGAGACCTCCTCTTGTCCGACCCAACAAAAACCAGCCACCGTCACTGGTTTGCTTGAATGTAGAAAAAGAGATGAAACCAAACTCATCAAGAACCTCATCACAGGTGAGACTGAACTGTCACCCACCTTCACCTCCCTCTGTTGTTCCACCTGAGTCAGAATTTGATGGTGTTATACTTTTATTTATATATATTTATAATTTCTTATTGGAAACATCAACTGAAAGGTGGTGTCAGAAGATAATTTCAGGGAGTTGTCCACAAGCTCTCTAATGCATGTGGAGTGTGGTGTGACTCAGAAGGATAAACTTGTACTGTGCTCTATGCGGCTGACAAATATGACCTGGCCGTGTTCAATCTGCCACTACTGCTCCCTCTGTTTGTGCTTTAGACATCCGTGTTGACAGCGCTGTGTCCCTGCCTCCTGGTCTGCCTGCCAGCGTGATCTTTCTGTGTGTGCGCCAGGCCGACTGCAGCGGGGACCAAACTCGTGCCCGTTCACTGTGTAGCGCTGCTGTAACTGCTATGAAGGCGGCTTTGAAGGTAACCTCGGGTTTTGAACCCGCTCGGTGCACCATATGTTTGACGTATAATGCAAAAGGGCAGTTCACATCCCATCAGGTGGGTTGTTGCTTACAGAGAAGCTAACTTTTGTGGGGTTGTTCTCTGTGTGACTCCTATTGGTGAAAACGAACCACAACAAACCCTGTAAATTGTACCTCCTTTAAACACACATAACAGCTCCAAATGGCAGTATAACCTTTCTCATCTGTCCTGTCTCTGCAGAAGTACAGTAATGATGTAAGCATGACAGCACTGTGGCTGAAAAATGTTTACCTTCTGCACGACCTTTTGACCCAGCACTCTCCAAAATCGGTAGGATGAACAGTCATTTATTGAACATTATTTATACTTATCATTTATTATTTCCATCTGACAGCATCTTAGTAGTGAGAATAGGACGTGGAAGAGCAGATGTTAACTCAAAAGTTAAAAGTAGTTTTACACACTGTTACAGTCTTGAAAATCTGCAGAGAAGTGTAAGAGTTGCTGTGTACTTATTAAACCTCAAACTATCAAAAGTTCGCAGTAGTTTTCACTTTATTCTTGTATCATCGGATTTAGACCCTTGGCTCAGATGAACTCGTTCCCTTGACGGCCGACATTAGTGATTTGATTCGCGCCCTGAGTGACCTCTGTATCCAGGCCTATCAGCAGCTCCTCTCCATCACCGAGACACACCTGCAAAACATCATAGGTACCACTCCACTGAAGACGATACTGATACTATTGCCGCTTTCCTTTCAGCTGCTCCTGTTGTCTCACGTCTCTCTATACCCCTTTACTCAGTTCCTGCTCTTCTGGAAGCTGAGACCATCCCTGGTCTGTGTGGCTCTGCGGTCAAGCTGGGAACATCCAGGAAACGAGCAGGCTCGGACCCCAGGACTGTGGGCGGCGATGCTCCCACCATGGCATCAGTGCTGAGGGAGCTTGGAGCCCTTCACACCGCCTTGTCTCATCAGGCTCTTCCCCCCACGCTGATAGAGCAGGCCTTCCACCAGCTCACCTACCTCATCTCTGCCTCTGCTCTGAACAGCCTGCTGCTGAGGAAAGACATGTGCAGCTGGAGTCGCGGCATGCAGATACGGTAGAAACATACAGAGGATGTAAAATGTAATGTCACTGGTGTCATTCAAAGATGTGCAGCTTTGGTTTCACTACACATACACTGTGTTGAGACAGTTTTTACTAGTTTATTCCCACAAATCCTTGACATTTTGTCTGTACAATAGGAATTTAGTTTAATTTAAATGAAGATTTATCCCATAAAAAGAAGCAACAAATGAAAAATATCTTCAATTGTTGAAAAAAAAAAAAAGAAAAACATTATAAAGCAACATTTTAATGCAGTGTACTCCAGTCTTCATCTCATTGTGTCCTCCTCCCTCTATGTTTTGCTCTACGTAGAACGATTGAGTAGATATTAATAGGCCTGTCTGTTTTGTGCCTGTTTGCATGCAGCTACAACGTGAGCATTTTGGAGGAATGGCTGCGGAGCCGCTCTTTGCAGGCAGGGGGTGCAGTGGCCACACTGGAGCCGCTCATCCAGGCAGTTCAGTTGCTGCAGGCAGGGAAGAAGACGGAAGCTGATGCACGGGCCCTAGTTCAAACCTGCACTGCCCTGTCCAGCCAGCAGGTGGATCCCTCTTTCATCAGCCTATCAGATGAAACACTGTCTTCCTAACGCTGTAATTAACTGACTGCTGGTCTTTTATTTCAGATTGTAAAGATTCTGACCCTCTACACTCCCCACAGTGACCTGGATGAAAGAGTCACACTGAACTTTATCCGTTCTGTCCAGGTACTTCCTGCACTTGCGAGGTTTGATGTGCTTATCAGTGTAAAAGAGAACGTATCATGCATGTGGTCTATGTGCTCTTTTCTAGGGGCTGCTGAAACAACGCTCCGACGGCCATCCTCCACAGATCCTTATGGATGTGAGGAGAGTGTTTCCTGTCACATTCCCCTATTTGCCTCCCACTGTCGTCCATGCTGAGCAGTTAGTCATCCCAGACTCCCTCAAGATCTCCTTTCTTCGCAAAGCCTAGAAATCAGGAAGCATGTCCTCTCCAGCTGGATTCTTTAAGCAAATATACCAATATTATAGCAAATTCAGCTCCAAATCTAAATCTACTCATTTGACATTTAAAAAACAAGCAGGATATCTTGTTAATTTAAAACTTGAATCCTGTTATTTTCAGTTGATTGATCTGTGACTTCTAGAGGATCAGAATATGTACATCCTAGCTAACTTCAGTTTACATGAACGCTCACAGGCCTCCAGCTAAGTCTCAGCCGGCAGTTTGAGAAACGAGGAATTAAATGAAGCTCCTTTTTTTTCCCATTTTAATTTTATTGGAAGCAGAAACACAATGAGACAGTCTGTAGTCTCAGTAACCTCAACCCCCAATAAGAACAACCGGAATAAAAAAAAAACAAAAAATTAGAAACATCTTGTGTATAAAAAAATTCTCATGCGAGTACTTTGTACCACTACACATCATCAGTAATCCATATTTATATATTCACAACAAGTTGAAAAATATAAAACAATAATGAAATATCAAAATCAAGAAGACAACAATTGGCAATTAACATCAAATAATTATGCGTGCTGGCACAATACTTTTTTTTTTTTTTGTCCTTTTTGTTTTATTGTTCCTATCATGCACCTTTTCTGGAAGTACAGGACCAGCATCGCTGTGCAGCTGTCTGTCTGTCTGTGTGACCTGCTCAGCTGGACAGAACAGGACAGATCATGCATGTCTGTCCACTCTGTGTTTCTGTGCTTTTCATTGTGCTTCTACATTTGTCCTTAACTTCTGCGTGCATTCTTGTTAGCAGGCGAACTGAGCCTCTGACGGAGGAGGAATTTCCTCAACTGAAGTATCATTGTCAACAGCAAGAAAAGATTTGTTCGTGGCGTTTCCAGCTATCTTACAGTTGTGTACCTGCTATTTAAAGTAATTAAAACACTGTGCAGACGTCGTCTTCAATAAAAAGACTGCGCACACACCAGAGAGGGACCCAATGTGTTTAGTTTAGTTTTACAAGTTTGTCACTAAATCAAGTCAATCACACCATCAGATTTTGTACAAATAGTTGTTACTCAACTCCAATAAGTACATGGTTCCTCTGTTTGTCCATATTTGTATCAATAATAGCTACATTTCCAGTTTGGGCGCCCACAAATACCTAAATTCTTACAACTGCCCAGAGCAAAATTCAAGTCTACAAAAGAGCAGCAAATGTCACTTCACATAGTCGGACACGTGTTTCATCTGAGCTATTTGCAATGTCCAACAACAACAACAACAACAACCAATCGATCTCTCTGGTCCAGATTGTTCTCCTCTGTGCTGAAAAGGTGCACAAACAAATTTCAGTCTCTAATCAGCTCTACTACAGCTGTGATATTTGGCCCATTACAGGAGAGAGACAGCATTTACAACATATCAGACAAAACACTTGTGCTGATATAATTAGAAGAATTCACAATGTAAACATTATAGGACTGCTTTAAAAATGATTCATCTACATAGTTTTTTATAGATTAGATGCATAGAGTTCAGTTCTTACACCGTGTTCAAAAGGGGGATGGGGTGGCCTTTGAAATTATTCTGTTACGATCAAGTGTTTTAAGGGGAGTGGTCTGCATTAGTGTCAACTCAAAGAAATTGAAGCAAAACACCCTGTCACAATTAAACTTGAAGACCCTGATCATCACTGTTTGCTCACCTGAATACTTTTTAAATTGGCATTAAGCATATAAATCTCTTATAGATAAATGACACGTTTTTAAAAAGGGCATTTAGTCCAGATCAAATCGGAAAGTCAATAGTCAATTCAAACATTCAGTGTCACGTGAAATTGACCATAATTTTATTCAACTGCTGGATGATTTGAAACAATATGTCATTGATTTAACTTTATAAACAATTACTTCAAGACAAACGAACAAGATCTGAGTATAAATGTGTTATTATGGGTGCAGCAACGACCCTGTGCTTCTACATTGTCTACACTACGTGTTCATACGCGACACTGATTAGAGTTAAAGACTAAATTATAGGCCCTCTTTTAAATGTCAGAGCAAGACCTGGTTTGGTCTGGATCTGCAGCCCTTTAGCAGAGGTCTGACGTCTTGGTATCGGGGATCTAGGTTGCAGCACCTGCAGCTGGATCATTAGGGATCACGGGTGGTAGATCATTAGTGGTTTGTGCTCTCCCTGGGGTGCAGGGTGTGCGTTTTTTTTAGCCCACACAGACATTTTACATCAGAGGATGTTGCTTTTGCAAAACAGGGTCTCAGTGTTGTATTCTCGATCACCTTCTTACATGCAGATTTTGATTTCTGAAATATTTTTTTTACCAAAGAAAAAAAGCTGGCAGTCTTCTTGTCACGCACATAGTCGAGGGCTGTCGAGCCGTGGAATGTTTACAGTATCACAAAGATGATGGAAATCCCCACCAGAAGACATAAGGTTCACCTTCCCCAAAGTAGAAGACATTTCCTCCAAAATCTAGTCTGAATATGATGAATATGATGTTCTCTGCGATGGCTTTCCGTGATTACATTTGCAGGTAACAGGCAACACGGGTGGCTACATGAGGTCAACGTGGGAACATATAAACACACTCGCACAATGTGAGCGCCGCAAATCTGCTCAACCACAGATCATACATTCACACTTCACACATTTACTCTGATGAACCGCACTGCTTGAATGCATGTTTTTATCATCAGGTTTCTCTCTCTACAGTCACTATAAAGGAGACAGACACACTGTATGAGGGTCAACGAGACACAAGGCATTAAGGGTGTTAGGCAGTGTGCTCTGTTACCAAATAAATGGACATAAAGACAGACAAGGACAATCTTTCAAGTACCGCATGTCTGAATAATCCTGTATATCTTTACATATGTCCTTCATAGAATATACTACAGCATATATCATTCAAATATAAATATAATTTGGAAGAAATCAAATAAATATTAAAATTATCATAATTAAATAGTGCTTTGTTCCCAACATGTGTTCCCCACCCTGATATCTGGAATGTTTGAGGCCCTGCAGCCATCGTTGTCAATGGGTCAGTGGTGCAGTTGGTCCTGCTCTGCTGAGGCCGGGTCTCGGCATATTTCAGCAATTATCAGTTGGCACTTGCGGTCGCTTCTACGAGCGGATGCAGGCCGGGGAAGGGACAAGGGGAACTGGAAAGTAGGGAAAAGGGACAGGTAAAGAGTAAGGAATAAAGGCAGAGAAAAGTGGGAAAGGACGCCAAGATATTAAAGGCTACAAGATATTTTCACACCCTGACCAGTTAAATAGGGTGTGTGTGTGTGGGTGTGTATGTGAGGATGGCATGACTCACCTCTGCTGAGAGAGGAAAATAGATATACACTCTATGAATAAACTCTACTAGTATGTATTGTTCGTTAAAAGGATGGTTGATATTATCTGTAACAATAAAGACACTAGTGCTTTTTTTTTTGAAGAAACTCAAAGTGATGCTTTGCTTTGCACGAAGTCTTTACCACTGAAATGAATGTATTTACAGCACGGAGCGTGTGGTGACTGTTGTCTTATCTGTGCTTTTACAACATTGGATCATCAGGGCAGTGGCTAGCAGTGGCTCAGCAGAGCTCCAGGCCACTAGGTGGCAACGTCGAGCGTCAGACGCGTTGGGTTAAATTCGGTTTAGCCTCTTAGCTGCGGCCCTCCTCTGCAGAGCGCTGGTCAGATTTGAGCTTGACGAATTCCTTGGCCACGTCGTCGTTGTTGCGCTGGGAGAGGATGCGCAGGACGGTGAGACCCGTCTCATCCATGTGGATGCGTTTGCCCAGTGGCAACCAGCAGGCAACGCTGCCTTTGGAGGCCACGTCCTTCAGCTGCAGGACGGCCATGCCCACAGTGCGGTCCTCTCGGGCGAAGCAGTAGTCTTTCACACACACCTGCAGCTCGTAGCACTCGGGGCCCACCTCGTTGCTGAGGGTGCTGTGATGGAGAGAAGAAACGAGGTAACAACAACACAACAACAACAACCACCACCTTGAAGTAAAACAATCATCATTAAGTATTACTCACAAAGTGAAGGTCTCATTGTACTTGGGGGCCCAGCTGTTGTTCTTCGACTTGGTGGCATACTTCCTCTTCTTGTCACTGAGGTGAGGGCCGATGATGTAGACCTCCACAAACGGCCGGAATATTCCCTGCGTCTGCCACCTCAGGTCATTAGCAGCCACCACTGAGATAGAGACGGTTGGAGAGAGTGAAAGTGGAAGGGAAGCGAGTGGGAAGGTGTGGGTGAGAGAGAGAGAGATACATGTGGGAAAGAAAGGTGTGAAAATGTGGTGAGGAAGAGCATGAACAGAAAACCTAGAACCAGAAAATACTGGCTCTCCCTCAGGCCACATATTCAGTTTTCAAAAGGCGGAGTTTGGATTTGATCTTAATATAAAGCCTATTGATGACTCTTGGCTCGATGTGACTTTTTCTTCACTTTACCAGAGGTTCACAGACTCAATACTACTAAAGTACAGTTCATTTACCCTAAGGTTTGTTACTCTTCAAACAAGTGCATGCTCTAATTTACTTTAAGGTACCAGTACTCCACTACAGAACTGGTTTCTATGAGCATCAGTCCAAATGAGTTACTGACATATTCCTTGATGTTAAAAATACTGCTTGTGAACTTATGTTGGTAACAGGAATGCACAAGTGTAGTCCTGGTTTGTAGGACATGTTTCACATAAATAAAGTACTTGTGCTTAATGTACCATACTTCAGCAATTATACTTTTGTTATGTTTACCCTGAGAATTATTTCTGGTTTTAATTCTTTGCGTGGGACAATTCAAAAAAGTATCTTAACAAACCAAACAGTGAAGTTGATCTTGAGTTGAAGTTGTTTTGTTATTATTATTATTATTTCCAGTTACACTTCCTTTACCTTTCACTGTGACCTTGTGCTCTCCAGTGTTGGGGTGAGTGAAAATCTCCACGTGGATGGAAACTTCCCCTACAGCATCGTCCACTCCAGAGCCTGACAGGACACAGGACAGTGATGGTGCTGTTAATACCTTCAATGTGACTCTTTTGACGACTTTTGTTCTCCCATCGCAGACCAACCTCCAACACAAGCCACTGTGCCCTGATATAAGGACAAGGTTACTGATCAATCCCATTTCAGTTTCACTAGTTTCCCATCGAAATGGATTCATCTACAACCTTGAAGAGATTAGAAACAATACTGACTCTACAATCACTTTCTAATATTAAAATAATCACCGTATAACAAGAGGATTTGAAATAAGGCACAGTGACCTGTTTGTGCATATGCTGAGGTCTGGAAGTACATAATCAGACAAAGCTGCTATGAGTGGGCATGTGTTTTAATGTAGATACAATGAACTAATGAATCATGGCAAGACAACTCTGACCAACTACAGTCCAGTCAATAGTCGTGTATTGACCTGGACTTGTTGTATTAGGTCCTTCAGTAACTCACTCTGCATAGTGATTGGAAACTGACCGAATGACCTTTGCACAATTTCAATAATCGTGAGGGAGCAATTTGGATCCAGTGAGGACAGTGATTTGTGCCCACTCATAGAAGCGTCTGTTCAGATGCATGGTGGTTAGTAAGAGGCAGAGAAGAAGACAGGAGAGAAGCTGAGAAACTGACTGTGTGGTTCCCGCGGCACAGATCAGGTCAGGACATGCTCAGATGGATCTGGACAGGTGGACACACCCATTCCTTGGTAAAGATTTTTACCCAAGCATGGTCAGAGGAGGGACAAGAAAGGGGAAGGAGCTTACGGGGGAGAGAGAAGCAGCCTGTACTGTGCTGCACACGACTTACATTTGATTCACATGCTAGATAATGTAGCTAGGAGCTCATCTTTGAATTTGTAACGCCAAATACTAAATGTATAACACCACAGGTGTACTCCACCCTCACACACAAAGTAGCTCAACCCTGAACTGGGGGTCCTTGGCTCTGGACCGTGACCTGTTTACATGGCTCTGTTCAGGCTCTAAATCTTTTGTCTGGGAGGGTGATGGTGGACGAATCTTTCTGCGGCGTCTCTCTGTGGTTCTGTGCCGCATGTGAACAGGTGGTTCTAATCCACATACATCTCCAGAAGGATATGGTGACAGATGGACATTAATTTTCAGTGTTTTAATTAGTGTCTTCACTCTGTTGACGGTATCTTTGTGGCGACGACCAGCAGCCCGTGTGTGTTTTCAACCAGCCACCCACTAAACAAGGTGTCTGTGGGAGTTAGACGGCCGAGTGTTCCTGGCATGCAGCTCTCTGCATCTCTCCAGGGAGAATTATGGGATTGTTAGTCTTGCTGCCAACAGGACCAAAGAGAGCAGCCGTCATCCATCTGGCCTTGTCTACTCTGTGGAGGACGTCCATAAAAGATGGTGAAGAAACTTTGCTGGGTGGGAGGCAGGAAGAGGTTGCCATGAAAACTCGTGCTTGTCTTATTCAATAAACACAAGCAATCAGAGGTACATGTTTCACACCATATTGCGACATTAAATCTCAAACTTGTACTGCGGTTGTGCCAGAGCACCACCTGATTTGTGCATATTCACGAATGACTCATGACTATTTCAGTTACAAATAAAGCGGCTCATAGCCTGCGGTGCGGGAGAATGGCAGCCACCACTGATCAAAGCCTTCTTTTAGCAGCAGTCAGGTTCATAGAAATAAATCCCACTGAGCTTCATTCATTCATCCTGCTCTAATTATCTACTCTAATAGGGTTGGGGGGAAAACTATCCCGCAAAATCTTCTTGGCTGGAAGTTAATTTGCATTCTTGTTACCGTCAAAGACATCCAGCAGCTGGCACACACTACTTAGTTATTTATATGTACCTCCAAAGAAAGCAAAGAAAGGTCATAATAAGTAACAACTAATTATGAAGTTTAATCACTGTTGAAAAATCATGATCATAACACCTTTTTTTTCTCTCTGTATCAATTTGCGTGATGTGAATTATAATTTTTTTGTATGAAAATGTATTTAAATTTTTGAATAATGTACTTTGATGAATCAGAATGAACTGACCTAGTGCAGAATATACATAGGCAAAGTACGCTGACTATGCATTGGTTTAAAACTGAGTTAAGGCTGGAATCAGACTTCTTCTTCTGCTGTCATTAACACTCCTATAAAGAAAACAGCTGTCTGTCTCGTTGACACAAGACTCTTAATGTGCTCACGCCGATGGATCGTCAAATTAAATCTCAAACACTGAACCAGCTGAATGAATACAACTTGTTCAAGATCCTGTGTGTGTGTGTGTGTGTGTGTGTGTGTGTGTGTGTGTAAGAAAGAGTCACATCTTTTTGATGCTAATCTACAGTGACAAGTCAGACCACCTGACTGCCGAGGCTGTTTCTGATTGGCTCAGTCAGTGGTGAGGGGATGAGTTGAGCACCCTTTTCTCATCAATGCTGTAGGGAGGGTTGTCACGCTTCACGTGGGATCTCAGTTACTGTGTGTGTGTGTGTGTGTGTGTGTGTGTGTGAGAGAGAGTTTGTATTTGTTCATTTCCCGTCTGTGTTTGCGTGTATTGATAGAGGAGGCAAGGACAGGGAGCCCTCCCAGACAAACTGAGCCAGCAGCCATCATCGTCTTCATAATCTGCTCCTCATCATTACAGCTTTCATTTGAAACACAGTGGGGGGACAAAGATTTCCTCTCTGGCGTCTCGTGGTGGAGACAGACAGTGTACTGCGCTTCTGCTTCAACATCCTTAAGGACAGCCTCACTCAGTCACATTGACTCTGTTCAGTCACTCGCTCTCCCTCTTGACCACGTGTACATACACACACACACACACACACACACACTCGCAAACACACACAACCCTCAGGCCTCTGACATCATGCTGAATCAGGATTCCTCCGCACTTTAATGCATTTCTATTCTTTTTCTCTGATGTCCACACATCATGCTTCACTGTCTGCTCATACATACTGTCTATGGCGTATGTATTCAGTGCAGTTTCCATACATACAGACATCAGTGTGTACACTACATGCATGAATGCATAAAGTCTACGTTCCTCTTGCTGAGGTGGGCATGTATGTAACAGTATGTGTGGGTGCAAAAGGGGTGGGTGCAAGAGATAGAGAAAAAAAAAAACAGAGGAACTGTGTTCGATCTGTGCATTAAATTTGTTTTTGGGATGAGTTTGAGCAGGCAGGGGAGTTTCAGGATGCATATGGTGGGGGTGGAGGGTGGAAGGAGTTGGGCTTTGTTCTGGAGGCTTTCTATTGGTCCTGGTTGTCTCAGGTCCTGTGCCCGAGTGCCACATACCCTTGTCTGGGTAAACATCCTCACTACTGGTGAATCTCACCCCCTTCCCGCCGAACACTGGCCCACAGAGGGGGCAGACGGAGGGAGTAGACAGAGAAAGCAGAGACATGTAGACATATGAAGTTTGCAGACGTTGCATTAGAGAGTTACAGAGTAGAAAAACAGGCCAACATATGTTCTACATACATTGTACAATAAATTCAAAGAAAGCATAGACATACTAATCTTAATGTGAAACACGGTTAGATGTGCTCTATCATCTATAGTGAATGGCATTTTGCCTAAGTTTTAAATGATCAATCAGCTCAAATGGTATTTCTACCAGCGGTGCTCAGGGACTGTGTGCTAGCATCAGCATCCACAGAGATGATAGCTGTTATGCAGCCATCTGACGCTGGGTTGGAGGCTGAGCAACAGAATCAAAGAGTGAGAGAAAAGAGGGGGTGGGTATTTATTTTTTTCACAGCAAATAGCTGTCAGATCATATAAAGAATAGTCTCTGCGTTTCTGGAGGCTGACTACTGGGAGACCGAGCATTTCAGAGCGGAGGAAAAAAAAAATATTGTGCTGAGGCAGCCTCGACTTCATGCTCCACAAAGCATGTGAGGTATTTTTAGGATATAAGCATTTGGGAAACCCTAATGTCACCAGAGGAGTGGGAAACACGAGCTCGCTGAAGAACACGAAGCAGAAAAACAGATACAGTTATCTCGATCAGAGAGTCACAGTTCACACTTAGCAAATAAAGATACTGGAGAGTGTAAAGAATTGAAAATCTGCCAAGGACAGAGAAAATAAGAGCGCTGTGAAAAGTGAAGATCACTAGGTTACCTTGTGCATTCTGTGACTGGACAAAGGTCTTAATGAGTTTGTCTGTGGCCTGTGTGTAGAGGGACAAGGCATAGTGGAGAGACTGCAGGTCAGGACTCTTCTCCAGGAATGTCTTTTTCAGACCCACACCACCAGCATGGAAGTATTGCTAACACACACACACACAAAGGCAAACAGACAAAAGAAGACAGCTGTTAACTCGCCTGTCACTGCAAAACATAACTAGGTTATGCAAGCCAAACCTGTTCATTGTCAAACAGTGAAGGTGGCATCTGAACCTGTGCCCACTGTGTGCTCATTTAACCGAGTTTCTACCTTGATGGTGTCCAGAGCAAGCTCTATCACAGCACACTGCTTAGGTGTGAGCGCTTTGGCCTCCTCTCGAACCATGTGCTCCTGGAGAAGACAAGGAGAAAGGAAAAAGCACAGGACAAAAAGATCAGTCTGTCCATTCGCATGCTCTGCGTCATACTTTCCAAATCCTCCAAAAATTAGTCTAATGGGGTAAAAAAAACATATTGCACCTTCAGTTTGGACAGCTGTCCCAGCTCTTTGGCAGCGTTGAAGATGAGCTGAGTGCCCTGGAAGAGACAGAAAGAGTGAAAAGACAGACAGAAGAAAGGACACACAGGCAGAGAGAGGAGAGTGTTGTTATTATCATGACAAAACAGGGAAGCAGTTAACGGCTTAGTGTCACACAGAGGACAGCGACGTTTTTGACACACATTCATAAACTCTAAGCCGCTTTACAGATGTCAAGGTACTTTTTCCTTCAAGTGCTGTTATCGCACTTATCTGTGTTTTATTCATTCCAAAACATTACACTCCGCTGCACACATCAACACACACACACACACACACACAGAGTGAGACACTTCAGTACAAAGAGAAGGGAAGGTGGCTCAGCTTGTAGTTGAGGGCGAGAAAGTAGACGTTCTCGCCCACTCATGGACACACACACACACACACTTAGCAGCTCTGCAGTTGCTCTCTGGTGTGCGCAGGTATTTACTGGAAATCCAGTCTAATGCAATACTCAGGTCAGATAATACAGGATATCAGTGCTGCTAACTGCAATTTCCAATCCCATCTCTGGTTACAGCTTTAGATGTTTATAGTATAAAACTACTACTATAGAACTATAACCTACAGGAATTTCACTAATCTTAAATACATCACAATAGTGGCAGCAAATGAAACAAAATGCCCAAATAAGTGTCAAATGTGTCTCATAATATCCTAAAAAATATAAAGAAAAACTAGCGTGTGCATTTGAAACTACATTGCGTCTACTCATATTTCAGATACTTTAGGTGTAGCGCTGTGGTGAGGCTGGAAGTAGAGGCCAGTAAATCTGACAGTGGGATTTCTGCAGTACATAAACAGCACTACAGAGAAATGGTGTGTAAAAACAAAAGTGAAAAATCAATATTTCCATTGTTTTGGTGGACTGTGGAGCTGAGGGAGAGAGATGGAGACACAGAGAGAAGACAGAGGAGAGAGACAAGACACATTGATCTAAATGGGTTTAGTCCTTACATCACTGTGAGAAGCACTCTTCAGCCTCCCCTGGAAAGAGAGCATGTGGTTAATTCATCAAGCAGTAGCCAGTCCCTGCAGTCTGACTTCACTCTCATTGGCTAGATGCGCATTCAAAAGTCCATATGAAAGTCTGAGGATGCTCTGTCACTAAGCAAATCATATTGCTCTCCCAAAGCAACATCATCTTTTGGCACTAAAAAAAGGCACTTAAAAATATATTTGAAACTGTAAGAGCATATTACGTAACATAAAGACAGGAGGAAGTTCATGTGACAACTTTGTCTTATGCTTAAATTCATTTTTAGAATTGGGCTATTTTATAAGAGGCTACAACAACGGTACCACAATATTCAGTCTATATATAAAATACTTTTTTATCTCTGCTATGAGAAAAATAAAAACATATTTATATTTATGTACGTTTAAATAGTTTGACATTTTGGGAAATAGCCACAATAATTTAGAGCTGGAGCTGGGAGACAGTTAGCTTAGGTTCCTTATCTTGTTCTTGTTGTAATCTTATTCGTTTAATCTGTACACAAACAGAATATAAAAACAACAAGTTGTGACTTCACAGAGACTTGTGTGCTGGAATTCCTGTAAATGAAAGCCATCAATAAATCGCTTTGGTGTTTAACTCCATTTTAAAACCACAATGTCTGGCTAATATTTTTCCAGCCTTTAGAGCTGATGTAACCCACAGGCGTGAGAGTGGTACTGATTTTGTTACATAGTTCTAGGCAAGAAATCGAAAACCCATTTCCTAAAATGTCAAACTATTCCTTTAAAAGAAGAGAAAGGAAAACACAGGAAAAGTCGTGGTCATTAGATTTAAATAATTCTGAGCATTTTTTTAACACTGGATGCACGTTGTGTTTTGTCAAATATCAACTCAAACCAATAAGCTCTCATAACAAACTCTCTGCATCAGGACCAGTGACATAAAACCATCATTACAATAGTCATAATAAGAACAGAACATAAAACCAAACCAGGACAGACCAACATGACGGGTCTGCAGCAACATACAGTACAGTACAGTGTTGTACAATATACTGAGAGAAGACTGCAGTGTTGAAATAGATCAGATGCAAGCAACAAACCCACAGTGGGGAGTGGGGGATTAGGACACAGTTCAAACAGGAGGGACAGGGGACAGTGGGAAGTTGAAAGGAAGGAAAGGGGTGGCTGCAGGTGAGGAAGGGCACCGGATATCAAACCACCGAGAGCTCAGTCACCCCACCAGATTCCCAGTAAAAAGACAATGCATGAGAAGAAACAGGGCAACACCAGGCGGAGGAGTACCACTTCCTGTTTGAGGATAGTGTTCAGGAAGAACAGACAGCAGAAGAGGGGAGATTTGATTGTGGAGATTGTTGAGGGGAGGGACCTATCAGTCAATACCAGTCAGGAATGCACCATGCTTCTGTTTTCTCAAAAGAGAGACAGAGTTGGAGAGGAGAGGAGAGGAAAGGAGAGGTCATGAGATCAGAGAGGGGTGTGATGTGGGGTAAAAAAAAAAAAGAAAAGAAAAGAAAGAAAAACAGGGGAAGATCGAAGCCACATAAAGCGGAGAACCAACCACCGTGGACGGACAGACAGACACACACAGAGGAGTGCTGTACTTACAATCATCTGTGGAGGGAGAGCGGTGGGAGCAGGATGTAATAATAATCACAACAACAACAACCAGAGAGAAGGGTCAGTCAAGCTGCAAAGAGCCCCACATCAATCAAAAAATACAAGTTTGGGCCTCAGGGCGTGAGGGACATAGCCCAATTGACACCTGTCTAAAGCCTGGACTAAGAACTGAGCTGGGCCATCAAATTAAACTTTACTACTATAAAATTTGTTAGAATATAGCACATAATTATTTTCTCAACAGGGCAGATCTATGATCCAGTAGTGGTAATACTTGCCAGCACTGTACACGATAACTACATATTAATTTATCAGCTTATTATAAGTGATATGAGGCTCTTTTAATAATAACCAAACACAAATAAGAACACATATATTCAAAACAAAAGAAAACAAGAGGCTGCTTTCCAAAATGTATGATTCTTTTTGGAAGTGGGCCAGATCCTTTGGGCAAATAAGTAGAAAAAACAAAAAATGAAAAACAAACAACAAAATCTGCCACACCGTTGTGAGTTACTCATAAATCAGGAATCTCTCCACAAAAATTGTTGGCTCACATACTGGAGAGCAGCCATGAGCTGGTGTTAGAATGATATGGTGCACTCCTTTTTTTAAATGTTTTTCTTTTCTTTAAAAGAGTGTCATCTTGATATCTAAGATGAATGGAGGTACTGGGGGCGATGCTGAATAACACTTGGTGTAGCGACTGAGGAGTGGACAGGACGCCACATAATGCAAAAGCCGTCTGAGGGCCATCTTGAATTGCAACACACACAAAATGTCTGCTCGTGTGTTCCGTTTTCTCGTTCTGCTCCTCCTCCTCCTTTTCTTTCTTAGTGTTAAATGTTTTGCTCATATTTTTTCTGTCATCTACCTTATTGCTGTGGTCGTCATCAGAGCAAATAATATATTCTTATCCCGCCGAAGCAGCATTCACACTTACTGAAAATAATCAGTGGGCTTTCTGAAAAACAGACCCTGTCTGTCTGTATTATCCAGGACTAAAAATGCTATTTATGATTCTTTGGCAAATTAACGTTTGGGCAACCACTATTATTGAATCTGTTTCTATAGCCTCTGACTGTGCAGCTCTGTGTGCTCTCACCGTTTGGTCCGTGAGTGGCGGCAGGACGATGGTCTTCTCCATGGTGTTCATCACCAGCTTCCACAACTCCTTCAACACGCGTTTCAGCACAGTCTTCTCACAGATCTTAGCAAACAAACTCAGGCTGGCAGGAAGGTGAGACAGACGAAAGGCAGGAGAGATGAGTAACAAGCACCCGAAGGGACCAAACAATGCACTCTTGACAAAGAGAAAATGCTAATTAAGAGAACAGGATGGAATAAACAAAGGACAAAAAACGGTCAGCTGCAAGAAATCCTCCAAGGACCTAAATAAGACTTGCACACCTTTTCATGACAGATACGCTCATGCAAGTGTGCATGCATGCATGCATACATGTTTCTGAAGAGTTTAAATGGTTATATTATTATTTTCTATTGATATACATAGTTACCTGCTGTTAGAAAAATATTAAACTTCTACGTAGAGACTATTGTTGAACTAATTTCAAACTAAAATGGAAGATAGCCTCACTTGCTGTCTAGGAACTCCATGATGGGCTGCAGGACGTTGTCTGCATCCTGGGCCACACTGCTGGCATTGCCCACATTCGAAGTTCCTTTCACCTGAGCCAGGATGTCTCCCATCTGCTTCACATTTTCCTCAATATGAGGTTGGAAACTGCACGGGGACAGCAACAGAGTGAAAGAAGATTTGAATCCAGTTTGTCAGTCACGCTAATGTAAATGTTTGGAGCACGTATTTGTGCATGGATGTATGTGTGCTTCTACCTGACGGCAAACACCCTGCTGAGGTCATCCATGACGTTGTTGAGCTTAACCTGCAGGTCCTTCAGGATATCGCTGGCCTCCACACACAGCTGAAGCACGTATAGAGAAACACACACACCCCGAGGTGGATGCAGTCATTGGGCAAGAGTCGAAAAAGCAATAATGACATTAACTGACACATTTGGATTACAGGTGCTGTCTGAACTACAGGAACTGTGACCAAATACACACACAGATGCACAACAGTTTAGCTTGTGAACAATACCAGCTGGGGGTCGGAAGTTACGTGAGGACAAGAGAGGAGAATCACTCACATCTTTTCCGCCCATGGCTTCAAACATCTTCTCCAGCTGAACTCTCAGCTGCTGGATGTTGTTAATCAGGATGCAGGGCTGAAGACAAGACAAGACAAGACGTATGTCTGACTAGAAAACTCACTGTTCACTCCCTGCTACAACATTTTCAAACTTGGAAGCGCATCAGCCTTCTGTTGGTACACCAGTCAAAGAAACAGTGTATCATGGATCTAGTAATAAAGTACAAATCAAGTGAGCTGAGCTGATCGACTGACTCCTACGTTTCCAACTACTCACCACTTTCTCCATTGTGACATAATTGGCAAACAACTTGGAGATGATGTCAGCATAGGACAGAAGTACATTACTGATGGTCTGGGGAGGGAAACAAGAGAAGAGCAATAGGCCATTGATCATCAGGTTATTGTTATTTGCATTGAAAAAGAACCTATTTTTTCTAAATCTATTTTTAAGTTATAATTTACCACTTGTGACTTCACTCTACCTTGGCAAATCGCTTCATGTAGTGTCCCACAATCTGCGGATCTGGGCATTCTAGCTTCCTGATGATCTCAAAGCTCTGATTGAGCTGAGAAAACACATCCACCACGGAACAGGAGAACAGAGCATGTTCTGACGTGACTTGGAACTGTAGGGCAGAAAAGATTTGTGCGAAGATTGAAAAACTGAGAGGGAAAGAATGGCATAAGAGGTGCAAAGAGAAAAAGTGAAAAGGGAAATGGATGAATGGGGTAGTCGGTGAATAGCTGGGATTGAAAGGAAGCTAGGTTGACGTGACCTCAGGGTATCTAACACTATATACACAGACCATTAGACACTATCTTAAAGTGGAACTTTTATATCATCCACTGCATGTACAGATGCCCTGGAGCCAGTTAGACAGCCATCTGGTGACAGGTAGGAGCTCCTGTCTGTCTCCTTGTAATTGGCTGCTGGTTAGCGCCTGGTCTCTAATTGGCTAGAGGTGAGTGTGTAGGTGCTTCTCAGGGGAACCTGGATAATGAGGTGAGGAGCTTTCCTGCACTCAAAACTCTGGAACAAGGCCATTAATTCACAATATCTTACTGTGACTGAGTTATCTTTCTTCTTAGGTTCACATCTGTCTCAACGCACACGTCCAAAGAAAGATTTTATATGACGGAAGCACTTTGACTGAAACATTTTCTTAGTCCAAAACTTTCTGCTTTCAGTCCACGCCTGTGATGCTGTGTGTGTGCCTCTGTTGCTGTCTTTGGAGAATGCAGGAGATGCACAGGGTGACTCAGCATTTCCAGAGAACTGAAAAAAAGATAAGGTGAAACTTTTACCCCATCTTTTTTGTCTCTTTCCAAAGCACCGTGTAGAAAGTCTCGAGACACCTCCTCGTTTTCGTCCAGCCACTGGATGACAAATGGCTCAAACCAGCTATGGAGCACAGAAAACAGGCCAGGAGCCCCAAATTACACAAGGAAAATAACATTCAGTGCTTATTTTGAGTTTTGAGCGTGTGTTAAGGAGTGTGTGTCTGTGGACGCAGTGGGCAAGCTGCTACTCACGCAGGATATTCAGGCACTCTGCTCTTGAAGAAGGGCAGGTCTTTGCAGTATTCATTGTACAGCCACTTGACTTTGAAGTGCAGGTTCATGTAATCTGCGCTCTTGCACAAGCGATTTTTTTCGTGTTCTGGCAGAGTAAAGCGGACAAATGTATTTTGAGGCACATTTCTTGAAATAATCACTCATTTTCTATTGCTGTCACAGGCCAGCTTTACAAAAAGACAAACCATCACACTGATTTTATTAAGCAAATCAAACGTTAATCAAAGCTAAAATAGAGTATGACCCTCGAGGACCTGCATATCCTAAATTTAATTACATATGGAATATGAAATAAAATAACACAAACCACAAAGGATGCAGACTATGTACCAACCTACCTACCTGTACTATGAACATGCTTATAGAATAAGAAATAATACAAATTGAGGTCAGAACCACCTGCAGTAGATGTAGTTCACCTATTCACGTACTCTATCAAATGTTAACAACCACAGTTCATTATTTTAACAAGTCTTGACAAACCTCAATCATTTCAGAAGCACTGTGTAAACCTGATATGCACTTACCCTCCATTGCGTACTTCATATCCTGAGCAAACATGTTCCACATCACTTCAGCGCTGATTTTACCCACGTTGAGCTCCTGGGGAAATCTAGATGTAGTAGAGAAGGAGAAAAGTGCCTTTTGTGACAAACTGCATAATATTAGAATATGTTTAAAATTGAATGTGAAATGAAGGAGACATTTAGAAACATACTGGTTCAGGCAGGGAGTGTAGGAATTCTTGTCCTCCTCGATGATGGAGACGATAAGTGTGATGAGTTTGGACCAAAAGTCAAGATTCTTGATGCTGGGTCCCTGCTCCTCAGGCGGCACAGCCCCCTGCTTGGCCTGGAATCACAAGAAAATTAACTGGTAATTAATTGGTCACTTTACTTAAAATATGATGTGAAGATCGTAACTGTTGACTTGCATACTAGTGCGTAGGCTACACTGCACCAAATCCAAACTTCAAGTCTTGTATTGGATCATTTAACAAGTATCTATAGTTCTTTAACTATGTGGCAAATTAAAAAATAACATTTTCAAAAGTCAATCCTCACTTTGTTGTTTTTTCAACTATACAACTGTTCAGTGTTTGTTGGTCAAACATCTTTGACAGACTCAGAAAGTCAACCGTCTGGACGAACTCTCTGAAATAGCTCAAAATGTGCTGGAAGAAAGGAAAAAACTAAACTAAAAGTCGAGCACCGCAAGGGCTGAAGAGTGAAGAATGATCTTGCAGAGATTTCAACAAAATATAGCAACATCCCTCAGGATGAAATGTTTTATTCAAAGGGAAAAATGCTTATTTGAATTTCACATGGGACTCTGAATGGGGCCTGGCAGTTTAATGAGGACTGAAAGCACGTCCTGGAAATCCCTGCTGAAATCCAACGCAGGAGAGATGGGTGGAGGAAACTGGCCTAGACAAAGAGGGAGGATTCTTCAAACAAAGACACACAGACGTACATACATGCACATACAAAAGAATCACAGAGAACGTTTACGCATCACTGAGCACAAAACAGGAATTAATGGAAAAAAAAAAAAGAACTGATAACTTTCAATTTTCAAACATATTTTATCTGAGTAATCTGATTAGTCGAGGACCAGTCAAGGGCACTTCAACTTATGATAATTTATGAAGAAACCTGCTGGCCAAGTTCAAAATGACTCAGCTCTTTCTGTGAGTTTGGAGTTGGGCAGTGACTCATCCTTCTTGTTTCCTCTGAGAGAGTGAACCAAATTACAGCCAAGGAAAAAGGAAAGTGCATCAGTCATTGGACATTTGCAATAGAAAACTAAATTCCACTGCTATTTAGCACAAGCAGACAGCACAGAGTGGTTAATTATGTGGGCACCGTGAGTGTGACCACAAACTGACAAAATAATTAAACAACCAGGGTAAATGAAATCCAATAGGGAACACAGTCATGTTAGTCTGAGGGAAAATCTGCATCTTTTCTTTGCTAAATCACATATTATACTTCTTCAGTGATTTCTATGTAACAGTTTTTTGTTTTAGTGGACTCACAACAACATGATCTTTGGCAAAACTGTAATTAAATTGTGGTCATGTTAATAAAGCTAATTTGAATTCGATTTTCTTAAACATAAAAGAGAGGGAGAGAGACCTTCACTCACACCTACAGATGAATTAATTTCATTGCTGCTCCTTACCGGGTCTGTCTGATACTCGCGACTGTAGAGCTCATGACAGTTATTAAAGATGTACTCATAGGTGGAGTTCAGACAAGCTTTGACACAGTCCTTCACGACCTGACTGGCTCTGGGTGGAGACTGAAGCTCTTGGACCTGAATGACCACACAAAAAGAGTCATGATGATGATGAACATTGCACCCTATATGTTGACAAAGTCTCTAAAAGAAGGCAGAAGAAGGGGCTGTACCTTCATCCTGAAAAAGGTGATACTGGTGAGGAGGTCCACTGTGGACTTGAGGTCCTGCAGCCTCTCAGGACTGCTGGCTGGAAAATTGTTCTGCAGTCAGACAAAAACAGAAAACACTGAGACACTACAGATGATATCACATCCATCCTTGTCCAGAGTGGTTTTTATTTCCGTGGGCAAGATCCAGCACAGCCACACAATTTCCACTGCCACCAAACCCTTACACTTGTTACTGTGTGGGTGTACAGTGTCTCCTGAACGTGTCTGTGCATGTTTCAGAGGAGCTGTGACTCTAATTAACACGTCCACCTGCTCTGTTTCACTGTTTCCCACGAGGAGAGAGGTAGAAGCAGCATTACAGATATGATAGTATTTGAGTGAAAGCTTACTCGGTACATGGACAGGTCAATCCTCAGAGAGTTGTGCAGCTGATCGAGAAGCTTGACAAATCGCTCTTTCTGTGGGTGTTACGACATGTATGGTAAGAGAATTAGAAATGATCAAACACATAATAAACACACTACGCTGTTTAAACATAAATATACTGATTCTGCTACATGTTTCTGCAGAGACTCACCCCAAAGTTAGAAGCAGCAAAGCGGTCAGAGGCAGATACATTGTTGGTTGCCTGGGTGGTGTGGGCGTAGTAAGCATTGATGTTAGCCAGCAGGGTACTCATGACTGCAGGTACACCGGGGCACATGTACTTCGATGACAGGCAAGCAAAGTGGCTGCAAATGAGGGGCAGATGTTAGCAAACACTGCACATTGTACAGAGAGATACCGCAGAAGCATGAAAACACACAATGAAGCATGTAAGAACATGTGTTTGTTCTTGTATTGATATTCTGGGGTCAGGCTTCAGAACTGGAACATACGTCATGGCCTGGTAGATGGACTCCACGCCGTAACGCATAGCAAACTCGTCTACGATTTCCTGAGGAGTCTCTTCAAAGTAAACCTTCCACGCATCGTCCCCTTTAGCATCAGGGATCTTCACCACGCCGTTATTCTGGATATCTGTCACATAGTGGAAGAGGTTCTACAGAGAGGACAAAGAAAGAGTTAAAGAGGGAACCGGAGGACTCAGTTGTACTTCTTGATCTGTTTATCTTTAAATGGCTGTGCTACATAAATAGGAACTCATTATGACATTATGATTTCAACACAAAGTGCTTTCTTGGCTACTCGGCCATAAAGCGTTCTGCTGCTGTAAAACATTCTGAGTTGGCTTCGTGGTTTATGTGCAGCAATAACAGTGGTCATTTGTTGGTTAATGTTCAACCACTGCGCTCCATTGTGCACAGGCCAGTGTAATGATGCCATTCAAGGCTGTGAATGCTCTACAATCAATCCCCACAGCGGAGTAGAGCAACTACAAATGGGCCCGATGTCTTTACTGAAATGGTCTTTATCTTACTAGAGTAAAGTAAACTTCACGGAATATAAACCTGAGTTTAATTTGGAATGGATCCATTATGGAAATGAACATCAGTCAAGTAAATTAACCTGTTTGACAAGGTTCATTAGAATAAGTTGGCGCAGGGATACAAGCACAAACACACACAAACACACACAGGGGTGCGTGTGCCAGAATGCCCAATCTAGTGCACAGCGTCAAGGTTCACACACAATACAGGCCACAGAGAATGAAAGGCATGCTCAGCATTATGTTGTACATACGGTTAAGTCAACAATGAACTACTGCACACTCCTGATTGGGCCTTTGAGTAAAAATAGGCTGAGAGACACATTTCCTTTCACAGTAGTGGAGTAATTCACAATTCTCCAAAGTACCTTAAAACTGCATTTAAAAACATTTAAATCTGTATATTTAATTACTTTCTGTTAAAACACACACACACATACACTTGGCTTACTTCATGTAAACAGGTGTACTGAACGTGATACGGGGCGACAGTCTCCTCTCCTTTGATCTCTACATTAATGTGCATGCGGATGGCCCCAGACACGGCTGATTTGTCTGTCCGCTTGTCTGTGAAGACACAAACAACAGCATATCTATCAAAGGCTGAAACAAAAAAACTGCATGTTGAAATAAACTGAGCTGGGCTAGAAGGAGCTGTGGTATGAGACGGATATGTTACTTCTAATAATTTAAATGACACAATATGGTTTAACTGACCGAGATTATACCAGACGTCCATCTCTCCGCTCAGAGTGCGGACCTCGATAATAGTCTGACCGAGGAAGTCGTCTGACTCACGCTTGAACTTCTGCTTCACACGAGACTTAATGTCATCATCCTCGTCCCACACTCGCACCTTGATGCGGTCTGAAGAGTTGTGACACTCACTACACAGGCAGAACCAGAGAATGAGCCACAGTTTACATTAACAGTTTGCCAAGAAGAGCAGATGGATTACTATCCCGTCTCATTAAACATGAAAAGCTTTGAGCGTCAACAAAAAAACAGACCTTCAACAAAATCTAAAGCCAAGATAAAAATGTTTATTCGTAACACTGCAGCAACTAGAACTGAAAGGTTTCGTTGAAGTGTAGAAAATTAATCAACAAACCTAAAACTGATTAATCATTTAGGTTATTGATCACCAACAAATGCCAAACAGTTACTAGCTTCAGTCTCCCAGTGGTGGCAAATCGCTAGCTGTGGCTTTTTGTTTTCTAACGTCATTGTAAATGGAATATGATTAGCACTTCCAGTAAGATGTGATATTTCATGGCTCGACAATAACTCGATCAGGTGGAAAAAAATAAACATATTGACTGGTAATGAAAATAATCGTTAGCTGAGAGCTAAGAAATCTCCACTCACAAATTAAATGTCTCCTCCCACACAGGGTTGAGGTTGCCGTAGATGGTCTTGGTCCTCTTTTTGGTCTTTCCCACCTGGACGGTGACATAAGGATCGCTGGATCCGGTTTTATCCTTTGCTTGTAGACCCTGGGCACACAACACTAGGACGTGGGGGTAAAAAATAACAAAACAAAAAAGCCAGAATTGTCACACAGATGACTCTTAACTCACTTGACCTTCTGCTCTACTGCCCCACAAATGCCACCTGTGCCCTCTCCATGCAAACAGCAGCTTGTCTCTCTTTGAAGACACGAACACCTGACGTGTCGTTTCCTGAATTTGGCTTTGATATTGACAGTGTTGGACAACTCCCTTCAAGCTATTGTACTGTACTGAACTTCACCTCTCACCTGTGATGCTGATCTTGGCTGACCATTTAGAGGTGCCATCGAGCACGCTCTGTTTGATCTGCTTCATTTGGGTGACATGGGTGGACTTGGGAACGGCGAAGACTTCCTGAATGAGTTCAAAGATCTCAGGTTTGTTCCTCTCGCGGATCTTCATGCGGTCTTTGAGAACCATGATGATGTTCTGGGTTCGGTCCTCTGCACCATGTTTGGAGCTCTTCTCTGCTGCTCCTGGTTAGTGCGACAATTAAGGAAATGAACAAATGTAAGAAAGGGAAGACATAGACAAGAAATAATTTGATATGAGAGGTCCACGGCCTTCATTTCCCATATAGTTATTAATTATAGCAATAACACAGACGATTATGGCCCGCTGTAGCATACTGAAAGAGCAAGTGGAGAATTTAATTCAGGGGAGAGACAGGGTAGGTGATGAAATTAGTTTTTTAAGGCTATGTTTCATGAATGAGAGGCAAGCACACTTGCAGAGCTATAAATGCTGTGTAGAGGAGAAATTGAGAGAAGAGGTGGATGACAACAAAAGACAAATTGCTTTTAATATCATCTCAAGAAAACAAGGAAAATAAGAAAGTAGGAGTGAGAGGAGGAGGAGGACTCTGTGCTTGGTGTTGAACGATAGATATAAAAGGAAATAGATGGACTAGATAATTTACAGTTAGAAATAGTCAGCACTGACCCAGCAAGAAGTCTAAAACATAAAGTCAGCAAATGGTTGTTCAGTTCCCGTAAATATTTTATGATACAGTACATTTCAGTACAATACCTTTCTCACTTAACAGCAACAGATTTCATTTCCTCTTTAACTATATAACGCTAAATGTATGTAAATTCAGGCCAAACAGTAAACATATAATTACACATTTAAATAGATGTATTTGAGATGTTAAAATGTTATACCTTCAAATGGAACAATGCTAGTGGAAACCTATTTCCTATCTTCATGTTAAGGTACAAACTAATTGGTTAAAGTATTTACTGTAAACAGTGTATTATAACCTCTTGATGTCTAGTTGTACCATATACAGCACACAGCCAGATAAGCACATCCAGCAGGTTGCTTAAGACAAATACCATTATCCTAATGTCTGCAATCTAATCCAGCCTCTATCTCAGCACAGTACGACATATTTGTTGGCCAACATGGAATAATATTTATTGAACTTTTATCTTACTTTGCAGACAGTCAGCATTGAGTAGATCTTGGCACTTCTCGTGGCATTTGACCCCACACTCAGTACAGCGCATGCCCTGGCGAGCAATGCCCCACAACAGCCCCTCACACTCGTAGCAGTAGGTGGGGGTGGTGGCTGTCCACACCTCAAAATTGTGTGGGGTGGTGCAGGAGATGGGATATATTAGGGCCTGAAGTGTCTTCTTATAGACATGACTCTTCTACAAAAGGTACAGAGGAGACAGGTGCAAGGTCAGCAGAATGAAAAACATTTCCTCATGATGTGAAAAACTGTATTTGTTAATATGCACGAGCGCTGACCAGTTCTTCGTTGTGTAGGGTGCTGGATGTCAGGGCTGAGGTTATCCCTGCCTTCCTGGAGTTCTGGACCAAAGACTGCATGACAAAAGAGAGGAGGGCTCATGTTGTTCAGCTCCAGTTTTAATCAAGAAATAGCTTATTGAAAACTATAATATGTGTTATTATTGTATTTTCCTGACTAGTTACCTCAAACTAGAGATTACAACTCTAAAATATAAAGTAATTCATTCTTAAAGAGTGACTGTTTTTTTCGTGAGACTGGAAAATGCGTACACCCTCATAATATATGTATTTCTAGAGCAAGTGGTGTTGGTATTACTCACCATAGCCTGTAGCAGTGAAGTGATTGTGGTAGGAATAAGAGAGAGATTTATTATTAGAAAAAGGCAGAAAAATAGGAAATTTACACAGATTAAAAATGCAAAGGAGATAATGAGAAATGATCCATTATTTATGCATTTACTTTTGCTGATGAAACAAAATGGACCTTCAAAATAAAAACACGAGAGGGGGAAGTTTACACAAGACTTGAAGGGCGAGGAAGACTTCACTGAGGGAAATACTTCGTGATCACTGCTCATTCAGCCAGAACCACACCCTGTCTGATCAATTACCTGAGACACTCTGACAAGTTGTGTGGTGTGTATGTGTGAATGAGAGAGAGAGTGAGGGTTGCATGGGATGGATGCACCTGCTTGTGACTGTCACTGTGTTGTGACTGTGATTGTGTGTTTGAGAGAGACAGCAGGATTTATTGCTGAAGACAACCATCTGAGCTAATTACTTGTGCGCAGTAACATTTGGATCTGGTGGGTTCAGTGAAATGGCACAAAAAGCTTTTCCTGGTAGTTGACATGAAGATCTACATTGCCTTCCTATATCCAGAGCATCTTCTGTTAACCTCCACTGGGCAAAGTATGTAAAACAAGATTTCTGATATTTGTTTTCTTACCTAGAGTTAAATGAAAGATTGAAAGCTCCATTTCTTGTTTGTGGCTATATATTATAGCTGTATTATATATATTATACTTGGTCAAGTTGGTCAACAACCTGAAATGTTTTTTTTTTGTCTTTCTGAATATAAATTAATAAAAGGATAATAATCAAGTGATTTAACCAAAGTTTACATTTATACATGATAAAATACTCACAATACTCAATACATTAATTACAGGTTCCTCCACAGGATTGACATATTTTGCAGCTGTATCACTAAAAGGTGGTATCAGGGAGGTGAGGGGATGATGGCAGGGCGGAGTAGTCTGTCTGTCACATGCATCTGGCAAACATCACTCTAGTCAGAGAAATCCTCTGGCCCTGCAGCTCTCCCTGTCAGGCTCTAATTAGCAACCGTTTATAATCTATAAGCAGCATGGATATAGTGCAGTGGGCTACAGAGATCAAGAGGGCAAAGAAGAAAATGTAGAGAGAATATGACAAATAAGATGTGTAACAGGTGAGATAAAGGGGAGGTGCTGAGTGATAGATGGACAGGGAGATGTAAGACAGATGTAAGTCATGGAAGATTAGTGCAGAAACTCACCAGATCTCTGACCAGAGGCATCGCTTTCCTCTTCCTGAGGTCTGGCATGCTGTCAATGCTATACAGAGCACCACCCATCCTGGAAACAAAACATGCACATTCAACATCCTGTGTCCTTTTAGCTAAAGTTGTTAACTAGTCCTTGGATGCAACAAATCAATTATACAGCAAAAACATTCAGACATTAGGGCCATGGACATGAGGCCTGGGCCTTCTTGTTACTAAGCTATAGATTTTCAGCGACCGTAGTAGCAACAGCGTCATGGTTACTTACCCTGCTGATAAAAGCAGAGAGGCGATGCCAACACTTTCTCCTCGGGCCTGTGAAGAAATAGAGCAATGAGATGGGAAAGAGAGGCAAGCAGTCTGCCATTAGAGCTGTGACTGGAAAAATGGGAAGCATAGCACATTATATTACTGTACTTAGTGCTTCTATTTTTACTGTGAACAACAAAATCAATAGATATATCATGGCGATTCTCACCAAATAGTATATGTTTTCATGTGGTTCATTCATGAGCTTTGTTGAGTTGTGGTAAGTTGTTTCCACTATAAGTGATCGCAGCATTCATAAATTACTAATACAATGGTGGCACAAGTGGGAGATAAAACGAAAAAAGGGGAGATGAGGAAAGCAGTATAGTTGAGTTGTGCCTTTCTGAGTCAGTGTGTTGATTATTGACATCAACAGTGGCTTCTCTGTGTTGGAGCATCATAGGAATAGGAGATTACAGCCAGATGGGTATTTGTGTAATCATTCTTCTATTCTTCGTCTTTATCTGGTATACAGGTTCCTTATCTGTCTGCCTGTTCAAAGAATGACACAGATACCTGTGTCTCACTGATGCACAGAAATAGTCATGATTGGTACAAATGCCAGACTTTGAAAATGACATTTCTTGTGTGTTGCTTGGCTTTCGAACAGCATCTATACGCCATGTAGAACACATGGAATACATATCTGACTAATTAACACACGCTACCGGCCACACCCACCTGAGAGTCTGCTCCAGCCACGAGTAATCTGAACCGACTACATGCAAGTCGCTATGAGGATGGCAAACAACTGAAAAGAAAATAATGAAATGGCAAAACAATACAGGGGGGTAAACAGAACCAATCAAATAAACACAAGACAGTAATACCACAGCAATAACCAAAAACTAGGAAAAATGTCGGACCAGTCAAAGAGTTGGAAAAAACACAGTAACAGTAGATCATGCAGGGACTGATGCAGCAAATAAATGAGCTCAAATTAAAGCAGTGCAACCGCAGACGAACATACTGTATTACCCGCTCTGAGGAGCTCAGGCGGTCACCTGCTGCACCGCACCACACCTGTGTGAACAAAGTTGCACTGAGAAACGCAAGCACAAACACACTTGGGTTTTACCTCTTGCAGCTGTAGTCGTACTCTGCTGAAAAGTCGAAGCCAGTTGGCCTTTGCTCTGGCAGGACCAGGTTCCATAATTTCCCTCTTGGGGAAGCTAAAAGAATGATTGAAGAAACATTTATCCAGTTTTATACATTTTTCTGCTCCTTTCCTAGCTCCTGTTCTCTGTGTTCTTATTTTTTATCTGTTCTCCTATGAAACTGTCAATGTATGAACAGTGTTCACCTTGGAACAGGAGGCTCCTCTGTTTTCTCCTCAGGAGCTGGGGGGGTGCTGTCTACTGTTGGAGGCTGCTCCCGGCGTTGCGGTTCTTCCAGCGGCATCTCAGATTTGGGCTCAGTTTCCAGGGCCTTAGAGTCTGGAGCTGGGACCTGTGATGTGGTCGGAGGTGTGGAAGTAGTGGTGGCAGACACATCAGGTTGGGCGGGTGCAAAGGGAGATTTGGTGGAGTCCAAACTGAAAGGAGGCAACTTATCATCCTGCGAAACTGGACCGAGACCAGGAACTGAGCCTGGGGGCTGGAGCTGATCATGGGCTGGCCGCTGCTGATGCAGTGACGCCTGCTTCTCTAGTGGTGGCCTGACAGAGGACAGACCATCAGTGGTGGACATCAGGGTAGGAGCAGTGCTTGTGGGTGTGGGGGTGTAGGGTGGCTCCTGGTCTTCACTGAGCGTGCCATCAAGTGGATACATATCTTCATCTTCCTCATATGGCATCTCCTCCTCATCTTCATAGTTGTACTCTCCTTCCTCCCCATACATGTCTCCCTCCTCCTCGTCATACAGCGCCCCCTCTTCCCCTCCATCTTTGAGATAACCACCTTCGTCACTATAGATGTCTTGCTGGTCTTCACCGTCCCAGCCTGGGGAATCCCCTTTGCCATAGCTGACGGAGGAGTGGCAGGAGTGGTAGGAGTCATTTTCATCGTAGAACTCTGAACCTCGCAAGCTCTCGCCGTCTTCAGGAACAAACTCCTCACTGAGCTGAGAACTCCCTCGACTCAACTCGCCTGACGAGGCGTAACGACTGTCTGTAGGACTGAAGGGAAGGGGAGATACAGACACCTGTTACATAAAAACATCCACACGGGTTTAAGAAGTAAACTAAGAGCGATTCCAGAGATGCACAATTATGAGTTTGACTTTTACAGTGACACTTAAAGAACTTGTTGGGGCTACGATCTATTTAACAGCAAAAGGATCTTCTTTTTAGTAATAGGAAAGGTTACTATGGATACTACAGTAGTTCACACATAAATTAATACAGAAACAGACACAGTACAAAACCACATGAAAAACACCATAAATTTTCATAAATCTAAGGTCTAAATAGTTGTATCTGAATAATAGCAAGTGAATCTGGAGAGGCTGAGGGTAATTTGTTGTACTGGCAGAACAAAACTCTCTTTCTGTAGATAAATAAGTGAATAATATTAATTCACAATGATGAAAGACACTGTTAGAAACTGAGACAGACCATGAGTCAGGGAGAGATTTGAGACACATAAAATAACAATTTTCTACACACCTTACACACACGCGCGCGCGGACGTACACACACTCACACTTTATTGTTTTGTCTCCATTGATTACAGTCATGTTGGTTCAATAATGCATGGTGCAGGAGCAGTAAAGTAGAGAACTGCATAATGGTTTTGGGCTTTGAGCCACAGGGGATACACGAGTATGGATGAATGGACACATTAACAGTCAATCACGACACCCCTCTCCTTTTCTTTTCATCAACTATCTCAAATCTCTCACACACCCTACACAAAGACCAACACAGACCATTACAAATGCTTGCATAAGTCTAAATACACGTCGGCCGTCCTTCCCAGCAAAGGATATATATTAAAAAAAACAAAAAAAACAATGATGAAATGAAGCTGAAAATGAACGTAATCTGTCTTGGCCTCTTCTCTACAGTCCCTTATAAGGGGGAAGGCCTCCTGCTGTCTTACAAGTAGAAAGTAAATGTGTATAATTATCAAGTAGGAGGACACCCAGAATAAGACAGGGCTGTTCTTAAAGTCTCACATACAGGATGAGGCTGTAATAACAGGCTGCCACAACAACAGAAGCACCCACATAAACACACACACTGACTGACACAGGTTTTCCCACAAACTGCAACCAACAATTAACCTCTCCGTCTCTGGCTGTTACGCAACAACACAAATCTTATCAATCACTCACCCACACACATAAGCAGAAAACCACACAGAGGTTTAACAATGTAAGGAAGGACGAGTAGAAAGCCTAATTTCTGATACTGATTTGTTGATTCTAAACCAGGAACAGATGCAGTGCCACTTTTATCTATAAAAAATATAGAATATATACATGTACAGAGATAGAGTAAGAGCACATGCATGCAAGCACAGCGAGCGAGGAGGACGGGACAAGTCCACCACTGACGTCACAGCGAGACGGAGTCACAGGCCGGAGCAGGAGGAAGAAGAGGAGGAGGAATCGGAGAGGAGGTACAGAGACCCACCTATCGGACAGTGAATGCCTACTGTCTAGAGAATACTGACGACTGGTGCGTCGGCTCGACCCTGAGCCTGAGTCGCCATCGCTGCGCCCGTTGGTGGCTGAGTCTAAACTATCATAGCGTCTGGTCAGAGGAGCAGGGAGGGAGGCAGGGAGGAGGGAAGAGGTGGGAAAAGAGCATCAGTAGAGCTCAGTGCAAATCCTTCAAAGAAAGCTCTAACCAAACTGCTCGGATAAAAGACAGGAGCACAGTGCTTAGAGTCTGTCTTAGAACAACAATCTGACTCCGACATAAACACTGCAAACTATTTGGTGGCCCTAATCTGTCTACTTTTACATACTGGCCATTAAGAGATCATTTCTTCAAATCTACAGTCCTAACTGTGCAAAGAAATACAGCACATTACAAACTTTAACTGAAGCTAATGACGCTTTAGCTGCAAGTTAGTCAATCCAAGTGGGAATATTCTAAATTGGTCTTTTTAGTGTAAAATTAACTTTTAGTTTATCCCCTCACTATCACTCATCCTGTGGAAACACAAATACAACATTTAATACTAAAAAAACTGTAACTTCAGTATATACACACGATTCTGTCTCACATGAATTACAATACCACCATTCTACACAGTGTTGTCTCAATGGCCAGCATGAACAGGGGGAATGATTACTGTGATGTTTATTCACACAACTAATAACTGTTTTAAGAGAGACTTGAGAAAACCATGAACCTATCCTCTAAGCACAAGACCTCTCATTGAGGTTAAGTAGTGCAAAAGTTATTTTACCCATTTAAAAAGGTCACACATTCCTTCTCAGCTCTTCATCATCTGCCAACTTTAAAAACAAACATCCTCATTCAGTCCTCAAATGCTGTTATGACTAGAAATGCATTCATTGTGTGCACAACGAGTTAGTGCAGAAGAGATCTCCATGCGGTTTCTGATGCTCACACACTCACATGCAACTGCGCAGGAAAGATAACCACAAAGGCCCACTTCATAGATGACCTGTATACAAGAACTGAGTGAGCTTGTATAGACTGAGGCCAGGGTTATTCTCTGGAGGAGTAGGACAACACGTTACCATGTACATGTGAAACAAAACAAGGCCACAGGGGCTTCACTGTCTCAGGGCTACATGTACAGTAAATGCTAAATAGATTTATTCAAAAAGGAATCTTTTATTTAAGATAGGCAGTGTGATGTTATATTCTTAACAGTTTCCCTCTTTCTGTGCCACCAAAACTAAATTTATCCATGTTAGGTTTAGGATACGTTATGACAACTACCTGTGCTAATCTTCTGCTAAGCAGTTGTGTAGTGTACTTGTTACCTCATGGCTCTGTGGTCATAGTCCAGCTCATGGATGTCGTCGTTGTAGGAGTGTCTATACTGCTGGTGCCTCATGGGATACTGGTGCATTGAAGCGTTGGGCTGGGAGGTGGTGTAGTAGGGAGGTGGGATGCTGTTACTCGTCTCGCTGCGATAGTCACTGTCCCGATCATCCACAGCGCTATCTGGGTCGTCGTCTGTTCAATCACGGACGAGGACAGGACAAAATTCAGTGGGTGAGACGGTAGATTGAATAATATTAATGTAACACTTTTATTCAGGCCTGACATGCCTTTTGTGTAACTATCTAACTCAGCAGCCTCAATCCCAATATTACATAAAAAAAATTCTGGCATTTACATATTATGAAACCGAAATACTGTTCTAATATATTTTTTTACTTGCTTTGTACCTCACTTGTGTGATAAAAGCATCTGCCATAATGACTGAATGTAATAAAATGTAACATCAACACTGTCTTCAACAAACGCCATAGTTTATTATACAGTGAATTTATTTAATTTAACTCCAACAGCTTGACTTTAAAATCCATCCATCCATCTGAATTTGGAAAATAAGTGAAAGGAAATTCAGAGAGGATGTGTGGAGAGAAAGAAAATACATTTTCATGGCAGCTAATGCTAAAGTAGATCATTACATTAACTGAGACATGGACAATAAATACAGAATTACTTCAAGTCATTAGCAGAAGCACATGAAAGAAACTTACTTTGCTCTCCCCACAGACTCCAATTACCTGCAAGAAGATAAAGTGTTGGAAAAAACAAATTAGCTCGGGCCACAAATTAAACACGAGCAATCCACCAAGTCAGGTAAAGAAATATGGAGATATTTACAGCTCTGGGAAGCAGCTATTTTAAAAAGTAAATGTGGGTGCAGAGAGCTTGTAGGTGAGTATGCACACTACATGGGTGAGCAAAGAAAAGCACAAGGTCTTCAGGGAAGCTCACGTCAAAATCTGTGTTTGTTTAAAGGCTGGTGGCCTTGATTCTCTTGAAGTAGCTGGAAAACACAGACATCAGTATCACCTCTGTGCACACACACATTCGCATCGTGCCTCCAACGGACACGATCTGTCCGCAGATTTATACTATACACACTTATCCACCTGCTCCCTGTGTCATAATCACCAGACAGACAGACAGGCTGGGTTGGTGTGTGGTGTGTGTCTGACAACCCAGTGTATGTCAGCACACATTCATCACACATCTAGTGAACTATAAGTCATTCTAGTGCTCAGGCAGGCCTGCCTGCGTGATTTGTCACATCAGCTTCCCTCCCTCCCTCCCTCCCACCCACCCACGCTTTGCCTCATCTATCATCCTCATTTTAACCTCCTGTCCAGTCCTGTCCTCAATGAGTCAGGGGGAAGAAGCAGGGGGAGTCGGGAGTGGAAAAACAGGAGGTATAAAAAAAAAAAAAAAAAGGACACAGCAGGAGACAGCACAGGAGGAGGTGGATGTAGAAGAGCCTCACAGCATTGTGTGGATGGTGCATGTAGCGGTCGCTCCTGTTCCTCTTGATAGGCATACTGAAGGGAGGAAAAAAAAACAACAATAAATCAGAAAAAGCACTTCCTCTGTTTATTCTGCTGTTATTGGCAGTCACTAAATGTATTTAGGAAGCATGGAAATGAACAGTGAAGAGTGGGAAGGCAGTTAGGAAAGAAGGACTGTATGAGGAAATCTACTGTAGATGGTGCAAAGGAAGAAAAGAATCAAGCACATCTTACATCTTGATCTCTCATGGCGTTAAGTTGTTCAAGTTTCTTGGCCCAATATCTGGCCTCTTCCTCTGGAATGTCTGCAATACACAACAAACACACCATAATATGCTAATGCTAATGGAATTTGATATTATGGACTTATGGTACATACATAAAGATAGATAGAAATGCTTGTGGGCTGGATTAGGGCCAGACAGTATACAAATTGATTGTTAAGCAGTAGCTTAATATCACAGTGTTTTACTAGATGTGATTAGAACTGTGCTTCATTGAATTAAAACTATGCAGAGACTGTTCTGTTTTTTTTAATTTCATGACAATACTAGGAGTCAGTAGTGAGTAGAATCATGGGTAGAGCCTTAATGTTATTTGAAAATGTTCATTTCATAAACTGAAATACTGTAAAGTAGACATAAAAAGCCCAAATAGCATAAAACTGCAATGAAAGGCCAAACCTAGTGGCAATTCAAAGCGTGTGTCAAGTAGTAGCCTGTGAAAAGTCGGGTCTTTGGTTCCGCAAATCTCATTCTCGGCCATGATCACGTTGGAGTCCAGGGTGAGCCATTGACCTGGACCCTCCTGAAATAATAATACAACAAACAAGAACTACGTTAAAAATATAAGCACATGTTGAAAAATATACTACTAATTAATTTACTGGTAACTAATGCTGTCTGGGGATATCACCTTTTCCACTGTGTAATTTCCATAAGCACAGAACAATTTGTTATTTGCTTAAACTGTACATTTATTATATATGAAAGCTCTAATGGAAGAAATTGGAAGTGAACAATCTGAAAAGCCTCTATGGGTAAGCACTGTACGTATGAGTGATATTTAGCTGTACAGTTACTTTTTCCTTGTAGAACCAGAAGAATATAAAAGTGACACAAAGATCCAAATGACTCCGTCAAAGTACATTCAAGGTCTCACAAAAACACCTTCATTAAAGTACAATTTAAAGTGATGAGTTTTCAAAATGCATGTGTTGATTTGGGTTCTTTATTATTATATTCATTCATCCCTCATACTGGAGCACGGATGTACGTTAAATGAACTTAATTTCAGAGCTAAAGAGACAGAGAAGGAAGCAGTGTACCTCATTGGACTGCCGTATGCTGCCCAGGGGGATCCATAAGGTGCCCACCATGGTGTCCCAGATCAGCCCTTTGGTCCACACTTCCACTGTCAGGCCCAGATCCAGACGGTTTATTTCACTGTTTGGAAGAAAGAAGAAAAAGAGAAATGAGTTGGGAAAAACCTGTGTACACAGAGGGTTTTCAGTGGAAATGCACTCTCTGCCACTGGGAGCTGCACTTAAATCTGGTGATGGATATGCACTGTGATTCAATCTGCTGAGGGAAATGAGTCATTCAGCACAAAGATGGAAACAGTAGGTGATTGTCAACTAGGCCCACCAGCAAGATGAAAGGGAGAGCACAGACAGGACAACAGCAGAGGCTAGCTATATTTCTATATGAGAAACCGTAGTGGACAGTGTGCCTTGTTTCTCTATCAAGCAACAGTCATATTCACTGTATGCTTTATACAGATTGTGATGTGACTACATATCTGACAGGCAGATTAATCTCTCATCATGGTAACCTCCTTCTTCCTAAGCCCACTAGCTGTATTATGTGAATTAAAACATAGTAGCAGACACAGCTTTGATTTTTTTATTTTTCTGTTTCCCGGAGAGCTGAGGAGTTAATCTGGCAAATAGCTGAATGGGATGTTGCTTTAAAAGGGAGGAGGAAGGGAGCAGGAGATGGCAGCATGAAGGAAAGAGTGAGAGATGTAAGGGGAAAAAATCAATGTGAAGTTTTAAGTTGTGTTATGAAGCCCAGACTGTAAGAAACTCTCTTGACTGGCTGCACAAACTCTGCAGGAGCAGCTCAAACGTAACAGGTATTTTGTCATCTCTTCACTCTTCGAAAGGAAAGTGCAGGAATCAAGAGGAAATGTGTTAAAAATACTTCCTTTTAGCAAATATCATGTCACAGCTCACTCTACCGCCCTGTGTTGCATGACATGCGTGTTAAAGAACTGAGCCCCTGAGGTGACATCTTTGAATACGCAAACATAGCACAAAACTATTTAGATGGTAACTGGGACGGCAGACGTTGATGCTACACTACTGTCAATGTAGACTCTTATTTTTTAAACTATGTCAAACTAAATAATAGTTTTAATAGCAAACATGTCACTTTTATAATGCAGTAGTCTTTTTTTCATCCAATGCCGTCTTATTCCTTTTAAAAAAACGTTACCTATAATGCAATGTGTACAGACAAAGTGATAACTTTAGTTGAATTGTGGGTTAGGATTGTAGACACTGCAAGTTGAAACTCTGCAGCACAGGCCGCCCCTTCAACAGATTCACAGAAGAAGACACGGACAACATGAGGGGAAAAGCGTGCCGAGATCAAAGGGGGGGAGGGGGGGGGGGGGGGGGGGGGGGGGATGTGTGAGGAGGCCAGAAGCACTCACAACATGAAGTCTTGCTCCCAGCACGGTTGACTGCCGCGCACAGCGATGGTTGTGCTCTTAACATTCTGCACCTTCAGGGTCACGTATGTGTTAAATTTCTCTGCAAAACGGGTTATACAAAAAAAAAACATTATTCATGCTACTGAGAGCCTTTATATGAAACAGTTTGATTCTGTGAGTGGATGTGTGGATGATGTCCACAGGTCACAGAGCAAGACTCACCTTGGGGTCCATCAAGCTTGGCTTTCTTCACTGCAAAGACATTGAGAAAATGAGCAGGAAATCAATGTAAATAGAGAAAAGGTGAATTATAAAATCACTATTGCTATTTTTTTGATTCCATGCTGTAAATACAACTTCTAGTGAGTACCCAGGCCTAGGCCTACAGTGTCATATCACTCTACCGTACACTCCAGGCTGGCCTGTGCCTGTACCTCATGAGACCAAGATTGGCAGGTGATTGACAGTAGCCTGGCATTTCAGAGAGAGAGAGGGGGTGGTCTGTTCTTGTGAGCTTGGAACTCCCCTGTTCTCTCTGGGCAGAATGTCAGGATATGAATATGAAAGGCTCCGTCCGTTTAGCAGGAGATGTCAGGGTCTCTGCGTCAGAGGGCCAGAAGGACAGTTTGTGCAGGTGACAGCAAAAGGTGATGCTGGGCAGGAGAGTGGCCACATGCCCTGTCCTCGCCTGTATGTTTGGCAACAGGGGGTAGCGGATGAAAGACTGAGCAGTGCCTCCTTTTGTATTACACAATAGACGAGGCTCTGCTGAGGTGCCACTGCCAGCTACTGCATGGAGGGACTTCTGGAGGTGCCAGACTGACTTTTAAAACGTCCATGACGTCAAAATCCTATTCATTATTCACTGAATCCAGCACCCTGCCGATCCCCAACATCTCTGTGTTCAGCAGTGAGGTATTAATATTCAGTGCTCAGGATTTTAATCCCTGCTGATTGCCTCTTTTCACTAGGGCTGCATTTAGGGAAATACAAGAGGTGGGGATGATTTAAAATCTCAAAAGCAAACCCTTGGAAAACCTTAGAGTATAAGTGAATGGCTCCTACTTTATAATGTAAGACCTACAGTCCAACTGTCTCAAATAGAAAAGAAAAAGAAAATCCTAAAAATCGGGATGTGAAATTGACACAAACAAACAGATTCTGAGTCATGATGCCTTCCAGCAGTGAAGGCACAACCATCATCTTTTTGAAAAACAAAAAAAAAACTGGCTTCTAAAAACAGCATCACCCCAGCAAACCTTTGTGAAAATGCCTCTCACTTAAACATCTCTCTGGTTCATTAGACAGGTGCTGGAGTAAGTGGTGAAGCTGAGCATGTGCTCTGTAGTCGTGTCAAAGTAAAGATTCCCTTCCTAATAATTCTAAGCTGCTGACGATCAATCACGCCTAAGGGTTTGAAAAAAAAAGAACCACTGAAAATACATTTGACAAAGAGGCAAATCTGGTTATTTCTTTGCTTTAAACAGACAGTAAATGACAGATGCAGCTCAGTTGCGCCCCTTGCCAACTCGCTCTCTTCCTCTCACTCTCTCAATCAGTCGTTCCTACAAGCTCACCCTGCCATGTGGCGAGTATGCACGTGTGCTCCCTCTCTATCTCATTCTCTCGTGCTCCATTAATCTCTCTGTGCAGCCGGATGCAGGCAGAGGGAGCTGCATCCCCAACACTAAAAATAACCACTTCAGTGTGACAGGGATGGGGGTGGGGGGGTGGGGTGCTGGAAAGGAAGGTGGGGGTACTTACAGCTCACAGGCATAAGACTAAACCAACACTGCTGCAGTTACAGCACAGAAGAAGGAGTGAAAGGGAGTAGGTGTTACATATTTTCTGCACACCCTCAACAGAAAATGCTGAGCTTCTGCCACAGCGATTGCAGAGTCTCATTTTCTCTTTCTCGGCTGTGGAAAAATTGGACGAATGCATTCACTCACGTCTGGGTTTGGAGGAGCTAAAAGGGCTGTTTATTTCCCCAGGTTTTCCAATCAAGCGCTTTCAAAGAGCCCATCCTTCTGAGCAATTTAGACATGTAGACAAGGGGTGCGGGGAGGCGGTAGCCATAGATGATTAGCAGGTAGAACTGCCGACTGACACTGTGGTCCTGTCAATTCAGACAGATAAAAATAAGCTGCACAACTGCCATATACCTGGAGAACTATATTAGCAATATAGAAGAGTATATAATTCTGTATGCAGTTATATTTTGTAAGGTCTTAAACCTTACACTATAAAGTGCCTTGAGATGACTTCTGTTTGTGATTTGCCGATATACAAACAAAAGTAAATTGCAAAATATTGAATTGAATAGAGTATAGTCACTTATGTGGAAAAGGATGATTCGCTGTGGCGACCCCTGATGGGAAAAGCCGAAAGAAGAAGAAGAAGAAGAAGAGTATAGTCACTTATGACTGAGTACATTTCTGTTCAGTATATGCAGGTTAATCATCGTGTTGGAAATACTGTGCACACCACTGTACATGTTACTGTTAAAAGACAACTGATCTTTGTGCCTAACTATTTCTGAACTCTCTGTACCCCTAGTCATTACCACACTAAAGGAGCAGTGTGTTTGAAATGGTAATACACAACATAGCCAAGGACAGTTTGGTGCTGAATTAGATTCATTTTCAGTGCCAGCCCTTCTGACTCGTTTTGCAAAGAACCTTCCCTAATGATTATCATACAGTCGGCATAACTGCTGTTACCAGTCACCAGGAAAATGAACTGTATACTCAGCTGCAGGCCCATAAGCAAGTGTGTAGAAAGTAATGAGAAAATACTAGCAGAAACCTAAGATAACACTGCGGTTGCTATGCCAACAAAGCTTCAAGACATAAAGGGACCACCAACGAGCCTGAATTTCAATCCTACAGGACAGAAATCTATTCAGCACTAGAAGTTGCTCAAAACCCTGCCTCAGTCTGAAGAAGGAGCTTCAGGACGGACTCATTTTGTTTCCATCTTTCTGTCACTACGTTCTAGTAAATCTGTGACGTGTCTCAGAATAGGAAAACTAGTCAACAACCCTCAGTGCAGGCTGCGACTATGTTCCTAGTTTCAGGCTTAGAAGAGAATTAACTGCATTTGTTAACTGTTACAACTTACAAAACTCACAAGTGAAACAGGATAAAAAGCCTTTAATATCTAGTCTAAACTGAATCTTTCATTCATTAGATTTCATTTGAATGATTCTTAAATTCCTGATAAATACTTGAATCTGCTCATTTATATATCAAATGGCTTTTGGTCTCAAAGTGGTCATTTAAGAACGACCAGGGGTTAATGAGGAGTTTTAAAGAGATCGCTGGAATCTTCTGTCTCCTCCTCCTCCTTCTGTCTCAGCATATTAATCCCTGAAGATATACACAGTCCATTCACCCAGCTTCCCCCCGGGGCAGCTATGCAAATCAATTCACATCATACCTGACAACAAATGACTCCGGTTCAGAGTCACAAGCCTTAATAGAGTGAGTGAAAGTATTGCTCCTGTTTAGGTACCCTGATACAACATATCCTTATGAAATCCCCAAACCAATGAATCAAAACCAGCAGTGTCTTTACAGCTGTCATGGGCCTAAGCTCACTGAGAGGTAATAAAAATCACACTAGATCTCCTCGGGTTTTACTTTTGATTTGTTGCCCTGGAGAAATACATCATAGGCCAAATGACAGACTTATGTGGAGGAGAAAAAGAAAGAAAGAAAGAAAAAGGACAGATTTACTACCAGTTACTGAAAGAAGGTATCTGACGTGAACAGTTACAGGTCAAAGCTGACCAGTAGTAGGTACAGTAGGAAAACCCTTTCAATTTATTCAAAGCCAGAACAGGTCGTGGTTGTCATCACAGAGCTCAATCAACGGGAAAAGGAGCATTTTTAAAACGTTGCAACCGATCACGTGGTTTCCAGTAGAGAAGCCCTCTGGATTACTGCACACGCCTTGTTTTCCATCAACTTCTCAACTATCTCGTCGAGATGATCCAAAAGCTTTCTGCTCTCTGGACTTGAAACCGCACACCTTTCTCCTCGGCCACAGGCACAAACACAGGGTGGATTACACGGCGTTTTACTATGTTTGACGGGGGCATACACCTACTCCATCACCCGACCCGCTCGTAGCAATGCAACATTTGTAAAATCAACTTAGACGATGATCGAAGGCAGCTCTCACGTATTTCAGGGTTAGCGATAGATAACTGTACTGTATTAAAACATACACTAAATAGTCTAATGTAATAATAGCCCAACAGCTAAATAGTTACCAACACCATGGCACAGTCTTCCTCACAGGTCATTTCTCCCTCAAGCTCTACAGATTTAAGCTGCTCACACCTGCAGGTGGAGGTAATAGATAGAAAGTGGTGCCAAGACGTGAACTGGTAGTTTTATTTTTGTTCTCTTACCTCCAACACACAGCAATGACATTTCTTATGAGCGCCTTTTAATACAGGGTCCAGGTTCTTCACCAGCTTCCTTAATTGAGCCAATCTGTGCGATTCCCAGCCTGGGAGTGAATCCTGGAGATGGAGAAAACCCGCCGACGCTAGCACGGACAGCCTGAGCCTGATCCACCGGAGCAAAATGAAAGCTTCCACACGTCCCCTCCTGTCTTTTTAGTTGTATTTGTTAGTAGAGTGTCGGTGGGAATTGGTGCATCTTTCCTCCTTTGCTCTCAGCTCTCAGCTCCCCAACACACAGCCATCTTGTTCAGCTTCAGCACCACCGCTGCGTGAACAGCTCCTGCCAGTGACGTCAGGGCGGTGGTGATGGTGTGTGTGTGTGTGTGTGTGTGTGTGGATGGTGGGTGGGGGTGGCCTCTCCTTTATTTTCCAACACATTTCTCATAAATATGTCAGGAAATCTTCGATTAACGTACACTAATAATACTGTCAACACTGAGGTATATATTTCACTTTGAAGGAAACCCTACAACCCCAGAGAGTCTCTCCAACAGGGGTAAGTAACTGAGTAATCGTTACTTGGTAGTGAGTCAAAGCAGATTTGATTTGATCCACATACACTGACAAGCAGGAGTAAAAGCAACGTAGTTGATTTAATAATAATTAAATTATTGAATTAATTTAAATTATTTTGTTTTAAATCTAATTCTAATATTCAAGACAGTTAAAAAATGTCAACTATTTTGATAATTGATTAGTTATTAAATAATTTTCCCAAGATGCCAAATTAATTTGTCATAAAACGTGGTCTTATGTTAGCAAGGAATAACTAAAATAATTTCCTAAAAATATTGCTGCACGCCTGAAGTTTGCCAAAGAGCACATTGTAAACTCCACAGCGGTATTGGCAAAATGTTTAGTGGACTGATGAAACTAAGATTGAACTTTCTGAAAAGAACACACAGCACTACACTACACATCTGACGCAAAAAGGTCACTGAATATTGTCATGAAAACATAATAATAATTGTAAAGTATAGTGGAGGAAACATCATGATTTGGGTCTGCTGGGTGTATCAAAAAAATTTTTAGGATAATGTGAGAATGTCTGTACATCAGCTGAAACTCTGTAGAAACTGAGTGATGCAACAGGACAATGACCAAAACACACAACAGAAAACAAAATCTACCTTTTGGAGTGGCCAAGTCAGAGCCCAGACCTCAACCCAGTAAAGATGCTATGGAACTACTCGAGAAGAGTCACACACATGAGACGTCCAAAGAATATGACAGAGCTAAAGCAGTTCTGCAGGAAGAATGGGCTAAAATTCCTCCTGGACAACATGCAGGTAATTCCAATTCACTTTTTCCACTATCGCTAGGAGGTTTTTATGGTTGTTCTCAAAAGAAGACATGAAATTCATGAAATGATCAGAATTTTTGTGTCATTATTTCAGGCACATTATATTTGTTAATAGTCTTGACTTAAATGAAGATCAGATCACATTTTATGAGAAATTAATGCAGAAAACCACAAAAAGTCCAAATACTTTTTCTAACTAAGTGTTGCCCTACAATGAGTAGGTTAAGTTAAAGTTTAGTTCAGTGAGGTTTAGTTTACTTGTAGTTGACTGGAAGCAGATGAACTGTATGAGCAGATGTTTTGCAGAATACAGAAAAATCCATAATTTGCCACAAACTATGAATCACAGCATTACTAATATATTAATGGCACCATCTCAGTCAGGCTTGGTCATTAAACTCAATGCTATAATGTGTTGCATGAGGTCAAGAGGTCATCCTCCACACGCCACCCTTCCCTTAACAAAACACCAACCGGAGCAGCCTAATAAACCTTTTAACCTCTTTCTCCAAGACTGAAAGTGTGACTTCTTCTTCCTGTGTGGGCCAACACCTCCTCCTGCTGGTGCTCAACATCCTGTGCATCAGTTAACCAAAATCTGAGCTGATATCTAGCGGTGCATATTTGATAGAGGAAAACAAGTTATTTTATGATTTACACTTAAATGGGGAAATTGCACACATTTGCCTTTTGTCTGTAGCATTTTCAGCATGATTTAATGAACATTTGAAAAAAACAAAAAAACAAAAACAAACAAAACAAAACCAAAATACTTAAGAATAAAATATTTTGAAAACATGTAAAGCTGCATGTCAATTCCACAGTCTGCCTTTAACAATATAAATTCAAACATGTATATCCCAACATTTAATTTTCAACCCTTCCAGTTTTTTTTTTCATGCATTCTAAATAACAGAACATCAACATTACTGCCCACCACATGCCACATGGCATCTATTGTAAACTGATAATTGGACAGGACATGGGTCTCTAAGTAAGTCCAGAAATAGGTTTGGGTGAACACAAATTTTCTTATGGCCATTCAAAAGGTGAAATTACATATAATAAAATTTCTGAACTGTAAAAACACTTAACACAACTACACAGTTTTACATTCACAAAAATAAAACATGTATGTAAATACACATATTCATAAAGAAGAGGGATGTAGAAATGGACTGTATGTGGTGTTTGTACCCTTGCCTTTACTATCCATGAGATATTCACGCGCTCTGCTGAATGACACTGACTTGACCTAATCCCACTGAGCCAGTCATGTGTCCCTCTGACGCAGGAAGGAAACAGTCTCCAGCTGGAGTCTCATCATAACTTCTCACTGACAGGAATGAAAGCTTGCAGTTAGAGAAAAGAAATTATTTCAAGATACAAGGATAATGGTTTCAGACTGAAGTTCAATAATAATATGCTTTTCTGAAAATCTGATAATATCTTTGTTCCAATATTACAACAAAGATCATAGAAGAAGACTGTAACAAATATGCTGTTATAATGCTGTTATAATATACCTCTCAACAACTTACACAATGGGAATGATAACTATTGTAACTAATCTTTTTCTCTCATTTCCCTTGTACCTGTCACACCACTTCACATGTTCAAGGCCACTAAGACTGTGCTCCTGTAGAATGACAGATGATGCAAAGCCCTGTCAGATTAACCCCCACAAGAATATTAGTCTAGCTCTCTTTAAACTGTCAATGCTTTTCATAGTTTAGAAAGAGACATAATGGTGCCAGCTGTGTTGTGGTAAATCAGAGTGCTGCTGGTTATAGATAAAGTCTATATGTTCAACTGACATCTAGCACAAGTTAATAAATATTAAGCACAGACAAAAGTCATTTTTACAGCAGCTACAGTGGGAACAACTGCATCCTACAGAGACTTCAGGCAAAATGAGAGGCAGGAGAATGATGTGTAGAGAACCAGCTGACAGGTCTGACCTACGGTAAGTTAAATTATATCAGAGGTTAAGTACAGGTTAAATGCGAGGGTTACCTGTCCAGATGAGAGAGGACCTCACAAAGCTGTGTGAGCAGGGCACGATGTTTCTGGGGGTTTCCCTCAAGCACTCCACTGAGACGGGTCAGGTATGAGTCCAGGTTCCCAAGAGATGCCGTCTCACCTGTACCTGTTCAGGAAATACAAAAACTATGTCAGCAAATATTGTGGAATTTAATTACTAATATGATACTTCATCTGATTAAATATAGCCAACTGACTACTGGCCTGGAAGGGGTACTGATGAAAGGCTGCTGACTAGTGTGTGCTTAATGGACAGCAAGTGCTGCTGAAGAGCCTGGGTACGCTTCTCATCTTGCCCCAGTTCAGCCTCCAGACGCTCTTTAGCATTGTACATGTCCTTAATATGCCGCTGCAACACTGCATTCTGCTCCTCAAACTCAATATTGGCCTTACGAAGCCGTCGCAACTCAGCCTCACGAGCTGAAACCACAAAGAGTCAAATTAAAAAGGATTCCATGGAAGCATGAGATAATGAATTCTGCAATATATGTGACCTTAGATGAAACATGTAAATTATACACAAAATATCAAATCAGCAAATAAAGTAGTAGCACCTGTCTTAGTCACGGTCAATACACCCTTGTGTTAAAAATTCAGATTTCCTGTTTTCAGTTTCTGGGTTACCTTTATTCTGATCAAGGAACTCTTCTGTGAAGATAGGGATGTCAAATCTTGAAAGTTCAGAAGCCTAAAAATAGAAGATATAAATGAAAATGGAATATTTACCGAAGAACACTGATGTGCAAGTGACACAGCAGAGCATACAGTGACAAGATGTGAAGTGCCATTTACCTTTGGTAAAGATGACCCTGAACTAGTACCAGTGATGACTGACGGAGTGTCTTCTGAAAGAGAAAAATTAATGTGCATAGTACGGCTCACATGGCACAGAAAAATGAAGTAACAAAAACACATCATCTTAGCCATTTGCTCTGCTGATGTGATTATTTTCAGTGTAGTGATAAAAACACAAAGGCATAATTAGTAAACCATGTGTTATTATACATTAGATCAAAAGAAAGAAGTTGTCACCTTTCTTGATTCTTTTGTCTTGAATCTTTGCGCTGGTGATGTGATAGGCCTCAGTCTGCTGATATTCCTTCAGTTCCTGAGCGTACTGCATTTTCTCCCTCTCAGCCTCATCCAGATAACGCTGTTATTGCACACATAAAAAAAAAATTATTAGTATGAACATTTTTTTCTAATAATGCGTTTTAGAAAGGGCTTAATGTGGTATATTTTACCATTGAAATTTCTTGACAGGAGATGAATAGAGCATAATTATTGAGAAAAAACAAATATTAGGACTGCTAGTAACATCTTTATTAAAGTGAACAGGACAGATAATGATGATCTTCTCCAACAATAATTTGACCTATTACTCGTTTCTAATGCAAGGAAAACCCAAAAGGTTACCTGTTTGTCACTTGGGGCCAGCCGTGTCCACTCTGCTCCGAGCCTCTTGGTGATTTCTGGGAAAGGTAAGTCGGGGTATCGAGCCCGCATGTGTTCTCGCCGTTCATTGAGGAAGCGGACATAACCCGTTACTGGTGCCTTGGGACCATTTGGTAGCACCTTCTTTCTTTTCTTTCCCTTTGGCCAGCCTCTCTTCTTCGGCTGCAGAGAGGGGAAAAAGACAGGAGCTGCTCACTCATCTGTGCCACTCCTTCCCGTGTAGTAGACAACCAACAACAACAGACAACTTGTGAAGGAGCATGTGTTTTGACTAAGCCTCCAGAAATAAATATACATTTTCAATACTCTGCTCTGTAACGGTATAACTTTGTATTACAAGTTTTAAAATTGCAGGATTTATTTTAGTGTAGCTATTAAATCAGTCATAAGCTTTCCAATCTGAACAGTATTGATCCTCCATCTAAGGACTATGCACTGCCCTTTGTGAAAATCCTGTTCATCTTGACCAGATGTACTCACCTCATCTTGTGGCTGATCTGCTGAATGTGAAGCTTTAGGCTGCTGGGAAGCATCACTCTGCTCCTGTTTGATTCCCCCCATGATCTTCGTCCGTGTAATTGAAATTGTATCTAAGAAAAATATAAACCGGACCAAAATCCGTTGAGTTTCTACAGTGGAAAGTCGTCTGCGCACAATAAGATGAGAGACGTGGTAAAAAATGATGTGAGGATGTAAATTTCACCATTAATTTCCCCCTCTGTGATGCCGCTTCTCAAGCTAACCTGCCTGCTAGCAGTGGAGTGTAGCTAACTGTTCGCACACTCGACGGACAGAATCCACACAAAAACATCATCCAAACAGCTCACTCTTCAGCAGGAAAAATAAACGCAGCAATACAATTGTTCACACATTCAATCATGTTTATTCGCCTCGAACAATATCACTTTTTTGGAATTTATATCCACTTTTTTTTTTGGATAAACGTTTTATTATTACTCACCCGATAACGAATCCTTCGGCCAAACAGGAAGAGAAGCCTTTCTGTCATCTGATTGGTCGGCACGAAGACTCATGATTGGTCGGAGAAAGAGCCCCTCCCCCCCCACTCAGTACATATCTTGAAAACTACTCGAGTAAATGTCTCATGTTGCAGTAAAGTTACTTGCAAAACCCGTTACTTGCAAGTTAAGTTTATGAATATGTGAAAAATACAAAGCTTGAGAACATGCAATTTAGTCTATTTTAAGAAGGCGTCTACCAAAACAACAAAAATATTTTTTTCTATTTATCTATCATGTACTCCATTACTTTTTTTATTCTAGGCGGATAAAACGTAGTCTGCATGATGTTAACATATTTTGTAACCCTCTGTAAAGTTGATAAAGTGACATGTTCGTCTGTGTTCTTGTACTTTTTTATAATTTTGGAAAATATGTCCTAGTTGTTTAGACCTTGAAAACAGTTTCATCATAAGGAAAGACGCATGTGTCGCACACCACCGTCAGAGGGCGTTTCTAAATTTTATTTTGAAAATCTTTTATATATTTATCATATTTTATTATATACTTAGAATATGCTTGAAATTACCATAATTTTCTCAGACAAATATATGGTAAAATCAAAAACAAGTCAGAATCTACTGCAAGGATGATTTTCTCTGATATTGAATAACCAGCATTTAAAGTGTATTTTATCAGCAACTCAAAGCGTTCACAAAGAGCTGTCCTCCTTGGTCTGATGATTTTTCCAGGCACACCCTAAACCTGGTGTACAAAACTCTGCTGTAAAGGGAGTTTTCAATAACCCCAACAAGATCTATTCATATTTTGAAAGTATGGGAAACTCCCATCTGACTGAACAAGTTGGTTAGGTTTGAGCTGGGCATGAACCCAAGTTCACATGTTGGCAAACTCCAACTCTGGTCAGGTTCCTCTTGAAAGACAGGGCAGTACAGATGTAACTCACCGCTGCTGAACATGCTACATATGTCTTAAAAATACCTTTTTACATTTGTTGGCACAGGCACACACACCACAGGTTTTGAAGGGATTGATCCAGTGGCACCTTCACTTGGGGAGCCACAGCACCCACTTAGAAGTTACATCAGGTTGTTCAGATTTTGTGAAGCCAAAAGCACACTTTAGGCAATTTAGGAAAAAAATAAATAAAATTCTCTACAAAACACCATTAACCAAAGTAATTTCATGATTATGTCAAAGATTTGTTAAAACTAAGTCCTTACTTTAAAATAAAATGCATTGGTGGAAATAAAGTATGACAAGTATTTTTACTTGAGTTACAATACAGCTACTTTATACAAAAATCAAACAGCCCTTCATTATACCCACCAAAAACATGAGCCTTTGAAGAGGGCAGCTGTATTAGCTTAAGAAAAGCAAAAATTTTATGAAATAAATTAAGTTCCATTAGCAACAAATGAGTTAAAGAGAACCAGGATCTCAAACTGACTGCTTTAAATACATCATGTGTGAAATTCTCATAACCATCATCAACCCAATGTACAATGTGAGCAGGCTTTAAGACACTACAAAATAAAACGAAACAACGTACACTTAATCAGTTTTTATTTTCCTTTATTTATCGTTTACAATTTTTGTAGTTTATTTATTACTGTCGATCCTTTTGGCAAACATTAGTGCATGTTCTGTACAGTCCGGTCCCATGATGTAGACTTGTATTTATTGGGAAATAAGGAATGAGGCAACAGTGGGGTCCAGGCTTTACAATTTGTCCAGGTAGTTATCCAAGGCTGGGACACCTTCCTTGAGACCCTTACGTTTGCGGGTATCCATGACAACTACACCAGGCTTACTTGATGGGTCCAGGGGATTTCCTGGGAGGATCTGCCAGTGGTCGAACACGCACTGTGGGAAGGCCTGGCCACCAGTGTTGGAACGAAGGTCAGCGGTGAAACCTGGTGACAGACAGCAAATGTTTCAATATGTTCCTACTAAGCTCAGATTAAATGACAGATAAACAATCACAAGCAGTCATAGTGCAGCACAAACAAATTTAGAAGTAAAAATTTGTGAGGGTAAAGAAGTAAAAAAAATAAATAAAAATAAAAATAAAAAAATGACACACTCAATACCTGTCTGCTACTGTGCTCTTACTACACTGCCAACTTGTATAACAGAGGATTACATATCCTTTTAATTATACATTCTTTACCTCACTTCACATTTTTATAAAATGAGCATTTCCGCACACATACAAAAATAATTTACAACCATAAATTTCAACTATGAATGCATGTGTTTAAATAAATGTTGGGTTTCAGTATTTTTATGTTAGCTACAGCTATGCCTCCATTTCATCTGATACACGATAAAAGGAGGCAACAACCTGACTTAATGTGTTACTTAATCAGGAAAAAAATGTTTGCTCACAACTGCATTTTCTAAGATGGACTACTGCACACTTCGCTGCAGTACAGAACAGTAACACTATACAACTGCAACCAGACAAAATTTCCATATCTATTCTCACACTTAGAACAGTAAACATGGACATAACTGAACAAACACACTACACCTGTGACTTTAGAACTAAAACATGTAACAATCTAGGATTTAAATATCAACTTGAGGCCGACAACACTTGAAACAGTTTAACAAATTGTACCCAAAACTATTAAGGCTAACACCAAGTAAAAATAAATATTAACACCAGCTCGAGAGCAAATTGTTTGGCTGTGCTTCTTGGTTACAATGAGACTTACCAAATGACTCCATGACAGGCAGGTAAGCCTTAATGACACGCATAGGTGTTCCCATGACACTGGACTCCTCAAACACATGACCACGCCTCCTGGTCAACACACCATAGATTCCACCCATTGCAACCTCAGGACACTAAAGAGGAGAGATAAGAGATATTGAGGGATACAAACAATACTCAGATACCTCCAAGAGGCAAGTCAACAATAAGCTCTTAAAATTTTAGCAACAATGTTGATGAGTGACAGGCAAAAATCTTTACAACTAAAAAGTTAAATCACTAATTCAGTTTAAAAACATTGGATGATAAATATGATATGAGATGAAAAATTTGACTATGGCTTAATGTCATAGCTAAAGAAAAGACCATATGAGTCCAGGGGTGGCAGAGGGCTCACACATGCCCATTTTTACATCTTTAGACAGCACAGATTACAGCTAGAATGTTGAATGACTACATATGATTGGTTGAGTGTACGGTGGACAAAACCTTTTCATGCCTGCCATGCTGTTTTAAGAGGATTCAGCAGACAAGCCCCAACATCTAAAAGCAGAGCATACTGCTCATTTTATCATATCTTTGAAACCTGATTTTGTTAAACATTTGTATTCAAGTGGCTGCGATGACATTTTCCTGTGGTGTGACAAACTCAAAAAATGTATTACTGCTTTACCTGGTCTTCAATCCCTATGCAAACCCTAGGGTGCGGCATACTTCATAAGCAAGTTTTAAAAATAAGCACCAAGCATCGTACCAAGTTTGTTAAGCATATGGCTTAACTTAAATTGAATGAACATGCCGCTTACCTGGATCTCCACCAGGTAGACAGGCTCCATCATTCTGGGCTCAGCTGTGAGCTCACATGCATACAGGGCTCTGCGGGCTGTTGGAATAATCTGACCACCACCACGGTGGATGGCATCTGTATGCAGGGTCACATCATGTATGTCAAAGCGAATGGCGCGCATGTTCTCCTCGCACAAGACACCCTAAAGATAAAAACAATTGTAGATTAAAAGTACATCCAATTAAAATGATGTAAAAGCAAATGATAAATAATCTAATCCAAGACACTAGCCAAACTTTACATTCTAAGTACAATTAAAATTCCTGTACACCATGGCACCCTCACCTCCTTTACTGCCCACTGGAAGCCAGCAACAACGCTGTCCTTGATCTCATTAAGGTACTGAACTCCCTTGGTAACGTCCACCAAAAGGTTGGGGCCATTTCCATCAGGTCCAAAGCACCAGATCTTCCTTGCTTCACCGACATCCCAGTCGTACTTGTCAGCAAGGTAACGGGCACGTGCCTTGAGCTCCTGACGAGGTGTGACCTCACCCTTCTCAATGTCCTCCGCAAGGCCCTCTTCGAAGGGACGGGCCTTCATGAACAGACGGTTGTGCTTGTTGGGTGACTTTGACAGACACATGATATCTGATTCGGCGGAAACGGTCTCTCTGTAGGACACCACTGGTTCAGATTTCTATAAAGAAAATAAATGCAGAATATATATATAAATGACATCCTTCACATTACCAATTTTACACTTAATGGCTTTTATTTAAACTTTTACGTTCACCCTAAATATAGCCATTAAATCACCTTGATTGGAATGCAAGCATGATCCTCCTCCAGATCCTTCAGACAGATCTCGAGATGCAGCTCTCCAGCTCCAGCGATGATGTGTTCTCCAGACTCCTCAATGATACACTGCACCATAGGATCAGACTTTGACAGACGCTTCAAGCCCTCTACCAGTTTGGGCAGGTCAGCAGGGTTCTTGGCCTCCACAGCAACTCTCACCACAGGGCTGACACTGAACTTCATCACTCTCATGTTGTGTGCCTGCTCATATGTGGTGATTGTTCCGGTTTTCACAAGAAACTGGTCCACTCCAACCAGACCCACGATGTTACCACAAGGCACATCTTCAATGGGCTCAACATAACGACCCATCATCAAAATGGTCCTGTAAAACAGCAATTGTTTAAGTGGCAGAGATCATCCATCCATCCATCCATCAATCAATCAATACAACCTTATTTTAACTGTTGCTTGTATATATGAAATGACTCCTTCACAGATCAGACATTAATACCAACCTCTGAATGGGCTTCAAGTAGAGATCCTCCTTCTTTCCAGGGACAAAGTTTGGTCCCATGATGCGAACCTTCAGGCCAGTTGAGACAGACCCAGAGAACACACGACCAAAGGCATAGAAGCGACCCTTGTCACTGGTGGGGACCATCTTTGAGATGTACATCATCAAGGGAGCCTTGGGGTCACAGTTCTTGATACCTGGAATCAACAATCAAGTCTATCAGCACAAGTCCCAGAACAACAAGCAATTGTTAAAATCATGCATTTGGATCTGTAACTCCATGCATGATCAAAATTAAAATCACATTCTTACCCATGGCAGCCTCATCATCTCCAGGTCCTTCATAGAGCAGCTCACATCGGTACTTCTGGGCAGTGACAGGAGAAGGCAGATGGATGGTGATCATTTGCAGAAGGGCTTCTCCAGCAGGCAGCCAGCGACGCATGACGGCCTTCAGGAGAGGCTTACCCTCCTTGTCTTTGTCCTCAGTGTCCAACTTGATTTCCAGCTTCTGGATCAGTTTTGCAGCCTCCTCCTTCTTGAAGTTCATGATGGCATCAAACACCTAAGAGGAAATAAAACAGAGCCCATGTTAACATGTACAGGCCAAGGCAGCTGTAGTGCACCACTGCTTCTGTGCCCTGCTCAGACTGAAGGTTATCATCACTGATTAGTCAGGTCAAAGTGAAGAATGTTCAAGTCATCACTTGCAGGCATAGAAAGCAACTGTATAGTCTCTCTTGGCACTAGCTCACACTAATTATACTTCTGTGAAATAGTTTTTTTAATACACTCTACATGAAACATGTATTCAAGTCTTGTTACCTTGAAGATGGGGTCCAGGATAAGAGCAACAAAGGTACGTGGGTACTTTTTGCCATCAGGTCCGTTGGCTGACTTGACGAACTTTCCGGTATCTACATCATAGTACCTACAACATACAAGTTGTATCGATTTAAAAATTAAGTGAGAAAGCTACATTGTTAAATAAAGAAGTCAACATTACAGAATGAGCCACTGTGTGCAGCTTTGTGTGAGATCTACATTCTGCATCAATTAGAGCAGTTTAAGGGACCCACCTGTCACCCCAGAGTTTCTTCATCATGTCTTCGACCTTCTTGCAGCGCTCAATTGGTGTCATCTGGGTGTTGCCCTTGGCAGCAAACTTGGCTGCATACATCTCAGCAAATTGCTTCAGGGTGAAAGCCCAGCCATGGAGTCCAGAGCCAAAGCCAACTGTACCAATGACTGGATCAACCTAGGATAGTCATTGTGTCAGGGAGCGCTTATTGTTTCTATTAAAACTGTACTTTACCAACTATGAAAAAAGCAAGAAAAACATTGCAGTCCCCTTACCATGATATTGCCCATAGGTGAAGTCTCATCTTCTCCATAAGTAGAAATGATGACATTGACTGTCTCAACAATACGCTGGAAAGTCTGGTAGAGGTCTTCTGGTTCAAGCTGCAACTCCAACAAGGCACGGTCCATCTTGTTCATCATCAGGACTGGCTTGATACGCTCACAAATGGCCTGACGGAGCACTGTCTCAGTTTGCACACAAACACCTGGCAAGGGTATACAAAAGAACCCGAAGTGAACACACATTCTGGAGTTATTCAATTTAACTAAAATTAACACTAAAAGAATTAGACCCCAGAATGCATCATTTATTGATGGGATTCAGCTTCTCTTACCAGACACACAGTCCACCACAACCAGGGCTCCATCAGTCACACGGAGAGCTGCAGTCACTTCAGAGGAGAAGTCGACGTGTCCTGGTGAGTCAATAAGGTTGATCAAAAAGCCGGATCCATCCTTGCTCTGCTTAATGAAGGCCAAGTCATTTTCACTCAGCTCGTAGAACATGGAGATGGCGCTGAAAGTTTATAAGAATGAGATGTAAATGTTAAATAATTTCTGCTTGCACAAATGACATCAAATGAAACTGAATACTGAATGCTTTAGGGTTTTTTGTAACACACAAACCAATTGTAACAACATTTGCTTAGAAATACTAACTTGGGAAAAAAAAATTATCAGCTGAGGAAAAAAAACAAACTTGTGTATTGTGACATCACCTTTAGCTGTTAAAGAGCAGATTTTCTCACTACCACCCAACAGACAATCATACACATCCTCATATTTTAGGGTTGTCATCCATAACAGTATGTATTAGTGTATCAGAGAACAGTAGAATAAATCTCATCTACTCACGTGGACTTGATGGTAATGCAACGTTCCTGCTCATCTTTGCGTGTGTCTGTGAATCGGGTCTCTCCAGCACGCGCAGAGGCAATGATGCCAGCCTTCGACACCAGTGAGTCTGTCAGCGTTGACTTTCCGTGGTCGACGTGCGCAATCACAGACATGTTACGAATGTTGGCCTTCTTGTCCATGATGGCACGGATCTGGTCTACTGTAAAGTTCACCTGAGTAGAGAAAGTCACATTAGTAATAAACTTAAAGCCACAAAGCCCTAAAAGTGTTGTGGTTTCCTGTCACTTTGGGCCAATAATTACATTTATCACCAGATGTCAGTGACACAGGCCTGACTTCCCAGCCCTTAGATTTTGATACACATGATGAAATTAATTTGTAATAAGGTTATCTAGTCGACATAGGAAGAAACATGTTGTACTCTTATGTGCTTTCAGATACAACTAACACCCAGCTTTAAATACAACACCGTTTGGCTGCGTCACTGCCATAGATGTTCACTTTTTGTCCTCTCTCACCACGTATAACAAGTCTTATAAGGTCAGCGTTACCATCAGGGCGACCAAGCCACAGCTGAGTACCAATTATGTCAACATACAAAAACTACATGACACCATAAAATAACTAATGTCGCTGACGCAATTTAACAAATCGTTCTGCGTTTCCACTGAGGCCATCGCCACGACTAATGATTTCTCTAGATCTAGGCAGAGAAGATAACGTTTTGACAGTTTATAAACATGTCCAAGCAATAAATATTTGTTTATCATTGCTTTGGAAAACCACTGGTCAAAATCCAAGCCAGCTCGGCAACACCCGGCATAATATGTCGGCATGAATAGGCCACGTGTACAGACTTTGACACAATGCTAAATGCTAACACTGGCATAAAAATAGGCGGACGAGCTGGGAAATGCGAAACGGCGATTAAATAGTTCCCCCAGCACTTATCAACTTCAAAAACAATGGGATACAATTGCCACCGTGTTTGCCACATCACAATCAAGGTGTTTAAATCACATTGTAGTTATGATGTAGCTGCATTTCTATTCATTTTAGCCTATTCGTACCGGAACAGCTAATGCTAAAAAAAGCCGACACCGGGAACTATGCAGTATTATCCAAGCATAGTTATTTCAACCCACGACGACGTAACAACATTCAAAAGCACAATAAAGCGACTGACTTAAGTAAATAATAACCCAAGTCAGCTAAATCTTTCTGAATTTAATGCCTAGAGGCCCATGGGCTAACAGTACAGCCGACAAAATGGCTGCCACTTCGATCCAAGCACAATCCACGGAACCTAACATCTAAATAGCATCAATATAATGTCCATACGATACGACAGATATCAACGTCGATGGCAACGTGTGTGCCCGATAAGTCTCTTGTTATACAGAGAAAGGGTTTAAACTCACCATTTTTGCGGATGGTTTTGGATTCGCTTGGTGGAGAAAAGAGACACAACTTTACACTGCCCACCTCACGAGGGCATAGGCAGGGAAGAGGCCGCTGACGTCAGACAACGGGGCTTTATACCGCGTGCGTCTGACCTACGTGTCGGTGACGCAATAACGCACGTCGAAGAACGTATGACTCGCTGCTGCTGAACAAGCAGCTCAGTCTCCTCGTCCGTGTGTCAGGGGAATTTGATTTTTATGTTTGCAGACAAACCGAAGACCAGGTCAATTACAAATATATTTATTACAAATTACAAATATTATTTATTATTTTTCATTTCCTTTACTAATCTCCATAGGGAAATAGTTTGTTCATGCAAAATTGTAAGACTTTGGTGTAAATTGTAAATAAAATAACATAATTAACAGACTTAAATATTCAAAAATTGCTTTTCAGACTCTAGGCATAAAATGTGTCTTACCTTAAGACTATACACTTGAATTGAATAAATTGGCTGCCTGTTACACTGATTTGCACAGCAGCTGATTGCAGTTGCTTGTAAGCACAGGAGGAAAAAACAATGACCGATTTACACTATGCAATAAGAAGATTATGTAGCCTAAGTATTTTAATATAAACCTACTGTTTTATCAGTATTCTTACTTAAGTTAGGCCTATATTTTATATGTCCTACTTTATTTTTTTATATATCTTTACTTCTCAATTCTACTTTTACCTATGCTGTATTAAAGACTTAAAGACCTCTAACTAAAGATACACATGATATATTCACAATAATGAAACAAATTATATAGGCATACTAGTGTCATAAATACACTCTTTATCAAACATAAAACTTTTATTCTGGGAGGGGACTGATGTGGAGTGTTAAGTCCTTATCAGACCTGTTAGGTCATAGAGTTAAAGTCTCATACTCAAATCTAAGATAGTCATGCTGAGTATGTTTACTCACATATTTGCTGATAATCAAATCACAGTGGTGCCCTGAATGCATGCTAAATTTAAAACTTTGAATGTAATGTCTTACTTGGTATGATTTTGATTTTTACAGTAACAATGACATGTGCAGTATAATCCGTATAATCAAATTATGAAATGCCTGGAAGTTTCCATTTGAAGGTGGAATCTAAAGACATATCAGAAAAGTTATGTTTTTTGTGTGGTAGGATAATAATTATATATGCATAATAAATGTAATAATTGTCAGTGAAATCACAGATTATTATCAACATAAAATAATTTTTAAGGAATATTCATGCAAACTTTATAAAAAAAGTCTGCAGTCATCTTTGTTTGAGGTCAGTATAACCAGAAGTTCTTAACCTGGACAGTGCTGGTAAAAAAGGAACCAAAAGTAGTATAGTTTGAAGTTATATTCTTATGATAATAAAATAAAAATAAAAAAATTTTTTTTTTTAGGCTTCCTATTCTTGACTGGAGATTGGAACAGAGATTCATTTCAAATAGGGATCATCTTGTCTGGTGATTTTCTCCTGTAGATGGCGGCGCAGCCTCACTTCCAGATACTCCAGCACCAGTCCCATGAAACACAAGCTATAAGCAGCTTTGATGAGATGGCCGTGTTACAGTGCTGCATTTCAATACTGTCCCTCTACAATGAAATGTGCTATAATTATACTCACAGAGATGCTACACAGTGTTTTTCTTCACCAGCTTTTTAATAAGATAAATACTTGGATGTTTCTTTCTTTTTAATCAGAATGCTGGGGTCAATTCACCAACTAATCCACAGCTCAAAGGAAATATGCTGCCTAATTGTTCTATATTACATATATATGACCTTTATAATACAGTCTGGAATCATTCTGTACTTATTTAAACCCATTAACAAATAGTTCAAATAGTTGCTAGATACCAAATCTAATATCTAATGTTAAAGTTATTGCACCTCAAATAGGCAGTTTTTTGAAAGTTTTTTAATTTTAAACTTTTTTGGTGGCTGTTGAATATTTTATTAATCTGTCAACCCTTCTCCACTTCATGGATGTGCTGATTCAATGGCTCAAATTTAACCTCTTTTTTAACATCATATTTTGTTTAGATAGTTTTTATTATACTGCTGAATGTTATTGTGTGTGCATGTAAAGGCATAAACAGTTTTCATCTCATTCCCCACTTTATGATGAAATGTTTTTTCTCTGCTTGCTGCAAAGGCAATGACGAGCAATACACGCACACAAATGGTTTAGCAGATTCACATGAAGGATTGACCATTATGTGACAAATTGCATGGGCACACTGGTAACACTGAAGTGCTCTTTAAAAAGCGTGAAATTATTCCATGATTCATATTCTGGGAGGACACTGAGGGTAGAGTGATGGATGACCAATAATCAAATTAGCATACAATGGACGCAGACAAACAGAGTAAAACTGAAAATAAATTCAAGTGTGATTAGGATGAACTTTTAAGTTTAAAGTTTTTAAAGCTTGCAAAATGTTGTCATTTAGCACCTTTGCACCTGATCTTCTTGTCAAGTGTTGCTGCTCTGTTGCTGTGCTGTAGCTCTCAGCGTGCTGTCATGTCTGAAAACACTCACGCGGGATGACTGGCAGGGACAAATGGCAGGCAGCTCAGCCTGAGTAATTGACTGTGGATTGAAATGACACCAACATTTTGGAGGGGTATCATTTCTCTCACAGCAGCAACCTTGTTAAAATTCTGAGTTGTTTTGCTTACTTTAAGAACAGTCCGTTTTACTGCTGCTACTTTGTGTGACACAAAGAGACAGAAGTCTGACATAGCGTATCCACATATTTGCTTTAGTCTGATCCTCAAAAATTCATGCATGCCTGGAAGTATTCAACATCTGTGATTTATCCAGAGTCTCTCTCTCTCTCTCTCTCTCTCTCTCTCTCTCTTGGCTTGATCCTTGCCCTCATTTACTCTTCATGTGAGAGCCCAGCCATCACACACAGACATCATCTATCATTGAAATGAAGTGCTTTGAGGAAAATAAATAATATATTTATTTATTTTTTTAGGTCAAAACTGGCCTGAAAGCCTATTCATCACAGAAAACATGTATTATTTGTAGGAAGGATGTGTTTTACAGCCTTCAAACACATTCGTAAGGCTGGGGCCTCTCCACCTCCAAGGTATCATTATGATAAACTGTAAGAATACGCAAATAAATAAAACATTTTTTTTCCATCACTGTTGTTGAATAAATTCAATGTGCGACTTACTTTCATAGAAAGTAAGAAAATTGACATGTGTTCATGTATTCTGTACGAGGAATTTGAGTTCACCACGCCTTAATGCAATAACATATAACACCAGTAAAAAAAGTAGTAGTAGTAGAAGTACACGTACAGATAAAAACAGCTTACATACAAATAACAATGCATACATGAATATGTAGATCACACAAAGTGCAGTTCAATGTTAAAGTCAATACTTAACCACAGGTCTTCCAGATCACAATTATGAGTCTCCCAAAGTCTATGTAATTTAAAGAGTTCAAGCATTGTGAAAAGAATAGAGAATAGAGAGAATAAGATATGTAAACTATTTGCCACAGCCTGGAGAAACAAACACTGTACATGACCTAGAACTGTGAAGAAGGACAAGGCTGTACAGGGACCGGAATATTCTTTTGAATTCGGGCCATGACAGCTGTTTGCATGTACTGTAGCTTTTAAAAGTAGCTTGAAGTCAGCTAAAGGACAGCTCTGGTAATCCCTGTGTCCTTCAGGTGCTGCTCTGTCAAGCATGTAATCCACATTCTTGCGCTGGGCAAGCAACGCCATCCAAGTCATCTCAATCTAGATAGTTCTACCAGTCGACCCCTGTCAGCTGGAATAAACTTCAGCTTTTTACCTGCAAAGGACAAACATGTCTAGACAATCGACAAATAAATTATTTATCAGTTAACTACTGTCACTGCTGTAACTACTGTACTCTTATTATTGCTGTCACTGCGGTTATAATCAGTGTAAGGTAGATGTAAATAAAATACATTCATATCTTAACACCCCTTTTTTTTCTTTAAAATGTCCATTACAGTCCTCACAAGGACTTCAACCGTGGACGAAGACAAAACTACATGGTCAATGTCAGGGAACGATAACTGAAAGAAACCCACATTGAGCTTTGGAAGGAGACTCTGTACACATCTGTATAAATCCATCCACCTTGAGTTAGACTCCTTTAAGTAGGTCAGGGTCATTAAACACTTAGAGGATACATGTAAACGTCATTTAATGTCACTGTTGAAGTCCCTGAATACTCCACTGAAATCACTCTGAAATTACATTGATTGGTGGCCTATGCAGTGTTGTCAGTGTGGAGCACAGCAGTTCCTTCTGGCTGCTGACGTACTGAGTACTGAGTACTGAGTACCAAATTTAACATCCATGAGCTTTAAGTGCAGCCAATAGCTAATATTGTGACCGTTGTGTTAAATAATGCATTCAAAGGCCCATAACATGCACTGAAATAACTCAAACTCACTGCAAAATATTTGATCGTATTCAGTCTGAAAATATATTTTTACTACATCTTTCTCTTCAGATAATTGATTGTAAATTGTCAATCTAATATCAGTCTTGTGCCTTAATGATCAATAACAAATTATCTTAAACCCCCTTTACTTAACATTCAGGGGTGCATATACAAATATTAGAACATCAGTAATATATCAGTAATAACAACAAACCTGTATTTGTGGAGGATGGAATAGAAAAATCGACGCCACTGAAAGAAAAATAAGATGTTGATTTTATTTAGGTATGTAATGTTATGTTTTAACAGTTTTTTTGTTGACTGCAGGATTCTAGTGGTTTAAGTGTTTTGGTGAGTCTCAGTGTGTCTCATGGGGTATTTAGCTGCCAGAGAAGCAATTATCATACACTCTCGCATCCATGTGTTTGGCCACCAGCATGGGTGCAGTAAAGTAGTTTTTCTCTACCCTGTAGTTTAGTCTTGGCCCTCAGTCAGCCTGAAACACCAGAAATATTTTTACAAGCTTCATTTTGATCAGCATCTTCATTGTGGGCATTTAGTTAAGCTCATCTATTTGATGAACTGTTCTTTCATATTAACAGCTTAGGTATTCAGTCAGATGTGCTCATAATTTTGAAATTAGAACCATAAATCTAAATTTAGTCACTGTACAGCCTTCAGCCGCAGATAGAAGATTTCCTTTGAGAGACTGGTAACTTTCATCTGAATGAAGTAACCTGACATGCACCAGCATTGAACCAGTAATGGAGAGGGCACCTGTGAGGACTAATAGCTCTCTATTTTCTCTGTGTCCCATTGTCTGGATACACTTCATAATATTACTTATAACGCTTTCTTTGGCTGTGTCTACTTTGTCTCATTTCATGAAAGAACATGTTATATCGTTTATTAGTTTAAGACTGTTTTCAACCTTTAAGTCAGGGGTACTCATGGGATTTATTTAGGTCACAGAACGTGTCTAAAACTACCCTTATTAATATATGTGTAAACACGAATACAATTCCCAAGGTCCAGAGCTAACATGTGGTGACAGAAATTAAAATTTATACATCCACTGCACAACTCTAAGGCCAACTACATCTGCTGAGCATGATAATGCGTGCAGCACAGCTAGAATGTAAGTTGATTTGGATTTGCTTGAATTTAGAATTAATGCAAATATTATCGGAGGGACAAACTGCACAAGATGGTGGTTATTTTCATAAGGCAGCTCCACTTTGCAAGACAGTTTTTATATCTTGACTTGAAGGTCATTTATTGTCATACCAGAGTCTGAACTCAAAATGTTTTATCTCATTTCTTCACCTTGAAAGATTGACTTTCATTTTTATTTGTACTAATCAGCACTCTGCCCAGCCCAAAAATAAACAAACCAAAATTTTCGGTAGTGCAAAGAGTTTTTCTGCTTTGTCCTTTGTGGTCAATTAACAAACTAAATCATGTTTTCATTTTTTCAATCTTGTGACTAGTAAGTGTTTTGAAGTATTTTCTCTGTAAGAATGCAGATGATACCAAGACAAATCAGAGGAAATCCTGTCATAAGGGTTGAAGGAAAATCCATCGCTTGGCAGCAGGCTTTTTAAAGGAAGAATCACTCGGTGTGGAAATGGGGAGAATACGTGTTCAAAAAGAGCGAGTGGATCAGAGATGAGAGGGAGCACAAAAGATAAAGAGAGAGGATGACAGAAAAAGCAGGAGAAAAGACAGCGGGGGAGAGGTTGGAGAATATAAGAGCAGTTACAAAGCTGGTAAGTTGTGCAGCTGCTACCAGTGCGTGGAGTGAGGGACGACTGAGTCTATAGGTGTCAGCAGGTGTCAGCAGTCGACAGGTTGCCGTTTCTCTCCTGTCACCTGTTTTTTTTTGTCTGTGGGTATTATGTGACTGAATGCGAACATGCGTAAAAGGGCGACAACAGTTTGAAAACTACATCAAAAAATCCAAATGAGCTACACCCAATCATGGCAGGACTGGTAGTTTCTGAGCTCTTTTATACAGCTACAGTTATCTACAAGCAAATTCACTCTTACTTTAGTAAAATGTCAGTCTGAACTCATGGACCTCCACATCCATTTTGTTATTGCTGTTGATATATTAAAGTGGATGGTTACGCTGCTCAACCGTGAAGGGTGAGTTTGTCTGTGTAAGTTTGTCGTGAGTGGGAGCTACACAGCCTCTGATAGCAGCCAGGTGGAGGTATTGCATTAAATAGCTGTGGCACTCACATCAGTGAGTCTTATGTTTAGTTTTATAGGGCAGGTTAGTCATACATTACATCATAAGAAAATCTGATTAAGGAGGAGGATGTTGATTTTATTGTGTTTGTGTCATCGCAATGAGAACAATGCCAGCAAGGCTTCACATCCAAAAGTCAATGTGGACTCAACTTTATGGCCAGAATGGCTGAGTGGCGTGATGGGGTCAACTATTCACACAGAACTGAAAGGTGCTAACATGCTGACTTTAGGCCAGTTTTTGTTGTTGATGAAAGGGGCTTTGATGTGATGTTATGCTGTGCAAGCTGACAGTAAATCTGCCACACACCATATGTCACTGACCTGGGTTTTACAGGTCTTCATGCTTGTACTCACTCTTTACACTAATACTGCGTGTATAAGCTTGTGCTGTTCACATGCCATATTTGACCTGTTTTGTATGCACACTGCAGGGGATCTACCATCTCCAAGTTAATTACTGTTGAGGATTGTTTACAACGCTTCCTGCATGTTATTTACTGTATTATTCAGCTGGTCCATGCTGTCATGCTTTATTGCCTCTACCAGGACTGTGCTTAGGAATACTATTGGACTGCCAAGTGAAACTGCAAAGGCAAATATCTAGTTAAATGCCTGATATTATATTTTCCTGAATAGGAGAGTTTCACTTTCCAAAAATACTTAAATTTGAGGAAACATGCTCTGTTAAAATATATCGGGAGAATATAAGATTACTATGACATAGTTTCATTTAAAAACTTCCTAGGCTCCCAACCATGAAGGCAAAGTGTCCTCTATTAGCAAGATGATTCATTTATCTTCAGTGGATTAAAGAAAAGTCTGCAACTGTACTGAAAAGACTGCACCAATGAAAAGTCGGATTATAGTTGGATTTCTGGTGTAATTTGGGAAATGAAGTGTTGTTTATTAAGGATGATCGTTAGAAGCTAGTACTAAGATGAGTATACCAGAAAATAGAAGAAAGAACATCTGTGCCTTCATCTGAATGAGTATAAAAAAAACTGAAGGGTGTTGCAGAATTACAGTCCAAGTCCAATTTGTTATCTAAACCCAAGGATATGAAAGGTTCTCAGATTCACCTGGGGATCATTTTGTGCTACACTGTCATCTTGTTGAAAACATCAAATTTAAGTGAAATTGCACTTGACTTTTATGAGCTATTACCCATAATAAGACATTATTCGAAACACTGATTAAAAGTGAATAGATTCCGAGGAAGAAGTAGACAGAATAATCACAAAGCAGATAGCAATTTTATCACTGTCTGCTGCTATAGAGTAAACGGATTTATCAGTGAGACAACTATCTGAACAAAGTGGCACAACGTAGTCTGAGAAATGTTCTCTCTTTTCTTTTTGACCACTATAGTAAAATGTATGGATGATAAAAGGAAAGACTAATTATCATCTACTGATTATGTGCCAATATGAATGTAGAACATGAAGACCTTTTCTCTAATGTTAACCTAATTCAACCCATCTAACACACACACTCACACACACACACACACACCAATGCTTTGTTTGGCCTGATCTTTGATTTTTACTTTCACAAGCAAATTGATCTCAGTATTGTTATTGATTTATGCAGGACAAAGAGCCTTACCTTCAATGCCTGGTGCGAGTTGCAACAAGTTCCCCAATATTTCAATGAAGGAAAGCACGCAGTTTGAAGCAGACGTCTGGCACAGGCCTAATCATGTAATCAGTCAGCTGTAACACTTTCACAGACAACACTGTGAAGATGATGAAATAATTATGTAAACTAACAGATGCCTAATATTAACAATTGCTGAAATTAGTGCTATTATTGTTAGTGGTAGGAGCAAAATTAATTGTTTATTCTTTTCGCTTAGTCCGTCTAGTAATAGTAAAAGAACTTCGTACGTTTTGAAAATCAACTTCATTGTGCTCACCCCAGACATTTCTGTACCATTTACTCTTCCCCTTGAGCAAATGTTTTGTCCACACATTAGGGTTTATGTGCTATCGCTGTTCAAAGAGTGTGAACAAAAATGTAATACAACGCAATAAATAAATAAAGTAAAAAATGTAAGTATTGTAGCAAGTTGTAAAAAGTTCTGGATTGATGTGATTACGCCCCCTGATTTTGATACGGTGGCAGCAGCTGGAATATAGCCTAATAAATCTTGAGTTGTTGTGTAGACATCTGATACTTAACTTCACAGATTTTCAGAAAGGTGGTAATTTATTTGCAAATAAGGCATTGCCACACATCATGTTTTTCCTAATTTCTATTCTGGTGTATTGTGGAATGTGTCAAAGGTTTATTTGAATTGCTAAAGAGATTGTTGTTGTTCCTCCTACATGAAGCGGGGACTCGCGTGCGAGCAACTTTGAGGGATGAGAAAGCCGTGCTGTGAGCACAGCAGGTCACGACATTGGGCCTGTTTTGTTGTTCGGTGGTGCGTTGCTTGTATTCCTGTTGTTGAAAAGTATGGCTGAAACTGTGTGCAACCATGTTAATATATTGCAACTATCCACTGTGCACAAAACTAAACAGAAACTTCTTTATTGACAATTGTTCCATATGTTTCCACATAATGTCTAATAACAATAACTTTAAACATTATGTAATGAACTGTACTTCTTGCAACCGATGTTTAAATGCACTCTTTTATAGCTGAGTTTTCACGCAGTAGGCTCTGCAACAAAAGACTCATTCATCCTAATTTGATTTGACTCCATCTAACGTGAGTGAGTCTTTGAGAGGTTTGCTCCTGCGTGGATGATTTCACTACTCCAGTGACTTTATTGACCACATTTGGATGGATGGCTTGTGATACCGGTGCCTGTGTTGAATTGCTCATTTTGTTTTTCTGATGGACTGGTTATCCAACCATGCAGTGAAAGGCATGGCGTGCATGTAAGGAGATGAAGCAGTGGCCTTGTTATTCCATTTGACAAAGTCCTGGTCTTCCATACAGCTTATACACTACATGCCCTCCACTAACTAATCTTTTATATTATGAGAAAAGAGAATTGACACGATTATACGTGAGGCGAGCAGAAGAGGACAACAACTCAGATGAGAATTCATTTTTTCAGACTTTTGCTGGTATAAGATCGAAAATCCCATCAATACTGATATCACACCTTAAAATGAGTCAGCTGTTTATATGCCAGAAGTGAAGGTAAATCATATTAAATGCGGAAGAACACCTAAAGCAGAGAGGAGACTGACCTGAGCTATGGCAGTGTCCCTGTTTCACCTCTTAGCTCAGGGATGCTCAGTAAACAAACAGCAGGGGGTTAAGAAAGTGTTCCACAGTCCCCGCTATCTAATTTTTCATATCATATCATTTTTATTTCTGCTGATATAGATGAAGAGAATCAGTTGCATTCCATCTCCGGTATAACTTATTAATTTTGTGCAGTAAATAATGAAGACATTTCCCCCCTGGGGGGATTGAAAGTGTTATTTTGTAAACCATCTTTCCATTTTGAGTAGTTGTCTTGCATCTTGTGATTTGTATTTATTTGTGTCCATATGTTTATTTATTTATTTATTGCCAAAATGGGATGAAAACACTCATTACACATCGAGCATCATTAACTTTGTTGTCACAGGGCTGCAACAAAACTATCTTTTCCACTTTACCTTGTCTTTTTTTATTTCCTCTCATGTGTAGTTAGAAACATATTCTTCTTGGGCAACGTGTATTTGGGAAACACCTTTCGTATTTATGAGGGTGAGGATATGAGGGCAGAGGGTACCAAGTCTCAAATATTATCATAGCCAATAGGTTCAATTTTCACCCACCGAGGGATTCAGCAGAAACCTGTGCTAGTACATCCCTGGCAAGCTAAATACAGTTTCAGTAAAAGATTTACCAAGGATGTAGATTTCAGTGAATAGCAAATAACATCCAATACAAGGCTCTGCATGCATAGAAATTAAAATATTTCTGTGCCAGGCAGTCAGGGAAATGAAAGCACTAGACACCCATTGACATGCATCTTTATTACCAGTGTTTTTGTTCACATAATAGAACCTAACAGTAGGATACATTATGGAGTTAATATTGTTATTCATAAAATACACATTGCATGTAAACTAAATTGTCATGCTTAAAGTGCAGGAAGTGAGAAATTTTGTGCTGGCTAGAGTTCGAATCACTAGAACTGTACAGTGCTGCTGTTGATAAATGGTAATGTTTTTGATCCCTGGATACCATGACAGCCGGTGATTAAGTGTCCCTGCTAACAGGGCATCGGTGAAACATGGCAGCATTCTGACATCATCGTTTTGAGCAGGTTTTAATTAACACCCCCTCTCGGCATTGCAGTAAGCGTCACAAAGTCTGCAGCTCACATGGGAAAAGGTTAAAGTGGTGCATCTGAGGGCCATCACAGTTAACAGGTAACGGTGGGGAGTTGGAGCTCCAAGTGGTGTTAAAAAATAAAAAGTCTTCCTCTGTTCTTTGTATACAAATTTATATATATATATCTATCTATATACTGTATATATATCACACTGCCTCCACCATGCTTGACTAAAGGTTTTAAGCACTGTCCTCGCATCTTTTCATTTCTTCTGTTTGATCTGAAGATTTCAAACAAACTACATTTTAAGTTTCCTCACACTTTCTAGCATTGAGTAGCCTTCCTTTCAAAGGACAACAATAGACTGACGGGTGTCTAATGAAAGCTCTTTCTTTCTGGCTGCTGGTACCTACGGAAATCAATGCAGACGACTGACAACTGCTAAAAATAGGCCTATATGCAAAAATGTAGATAGTTCTTTAAAAACCATCTTAATATTGTCACCACAAACTCCTATTTCTTTTTTCTTCTAGTGGCCCTTTTTCTCACATCTCTGGGATACATGCTATACTCATTGTGTAAGTAAAGCAACCTTTAGGGTGCCAGGTTGTGTGAATATGTATATTTACAAAACTTTATTTCCAGCTGCAGAACACAGAAACCACAAGTATTTATAAAAGACTTTTGCCAGGTTGATAAAAGCTTTTTTCACAACCTAGCAACCTAAAATTGTTGTTAGTGGTTTAACGTGATAAAACAAGGATTACAAATTAATTTTTAAATACTAAACTCTTTGTTTTATTTCCACATTTACCCAACAGTGAAACTGAGATGTGGCTCGTCTTTTTCTAACATACTTTTTTAATGGCTCATTCCAAATGTAATATTTGTCATACAGAGTATAATAAAGCACAATACACTGTTTAATGGATTGAATTACACTGACAAAAGACTAAGAAGACACTTTCTACTCAAGTAGAACCTTCAGCTTAACTGATTTTCCACTTCAATTCAATAGACAACCAATTTTACTTCAAGTGACAGTGAGAGGGAGGTGTAAAAGTACTATTAGAATATCCATATTATCTTGTTTTATGAAATGTCACAATGATCCTTTAAGGATTGTTTTTTTATTGAGTACTAATCCATTTGCGTGTTAAGTATCTCGCCTTGCAGCTGAAATTGCACTGGCTTTACACAAACAATGCTGCTGAGTCAGATTAACGCACGTAATCCTGCCTAAGATAAATATAATGAGAAAGAAAGGTAAACAATTTCTATGCTTTTCATTTTGCTGAAGGGTAATTCAGCTTTGCCAACTAACATCATGGATTTCAAATGTTTAACACAACCAAACACAATAGATGGCACAATTGAATCTGGTCTTTATTAACCTTATGTGCACCGAACAAAATCGTTTTTTGTTTGTTCAGTGTCTAAATTTTAATGATTTCCTTGACCAGTCATGCCACCCGCCTGCTGCATCTTTTGTTTCCTTCACACAACTTTGTAAGCTTTAATCTTCGGGTATCTCATTTGCATTTGCATCATTTCCCACATTTTAATACAGTCCAGGTCAGAGGAAAGGTCTCCTTTGTGTTTTATAGAACATTGATTGCCATCTTGAGGAGATGGCTGTGCTTCTCAAGAACTGTGTTGACATTTTGAATGTTTGCACTCTTAAACTTATTAAGTAGTTTCATTCAAAGAATATTGTCATCTAGAGAGAGACAGCAAGGATGAGAGCTCCCGCTGGAGAGCTCCCTTGCTGCAATGAATGTTAATCAGTTTCTCATTAAAATGTCTGAGGCCTTTTTTGTTTGTATTAATCAGCAATGAAAATCAGCTCATACAACTTTGTCTTGATCGATGTAGCTATGCATTTCAACACAATAGATGGCACTATTAAATCTGGTCTACGATGACAGCTGATACTTTAAAACATAAAAACAGAACATAAACAATGAATCTTCATTCTGACCAGGGTTCATATGAAGTGGGATATTCTACAGCTGACAAATCAATCAATCAATCAATCAATCAATCAATCAATCAATCAATCAATCAATTAATCAATCAATCAATCAATCAATCAATCAATCAATCAATCAATCGCACTTTTAATGTACAAATAGACAAGGTAAACAGTAAAGCTGATAAAAGTGGTCGATCAATCAATTAGTCGGCCGACGGAGAGTCGATCAGCAACTGTTGTGATGATCAATTATTACAATCTTTAAGCTAAATGGCAAAAATCTCCACGTTGCTAAACATTTGCTGGTTTGGTCTTTATGATATTAAATTTTAGCTTTATTTCAGTTCTTAGTTGGACACGTTTGAGTTATTTTGGGGGCATTTACATTGACTTTCAGGGAATCAAGGGGAAAATAAATGAAATATATTGATTAATCAATAGCAAAAAAAACAAACAAAACCCAATTGCTAGTGCTGAGTTGTTAAAGTATAGTTAACTGAGAGCATTTCTATAAAAGATCATCACTCCCATCTTTAATCTTCAAAGTCATTTTCCCTTTCGAGGTGACCTTGTTACATCTCTCTAGCAAGTGAGCTTGGGATCTCCCCAGTTAACACAGGGTACTGCATAGTTAGTTGATTTGGTTTCTCTCAGTGACTGAAGATAAAACAGAGCACTCTCCAGGCACCATCTCCGTGTTCTGTGAAGTCTCTCTTAGGAGATAATAAACAAACCCACAACAACGGCAAACCGAGTTGACTTGTGTGTGTGCCCACTGAAAGCTGCCAAGCTCTAATGTTAACCCCCCACACGTGTTTCACTGTGAGTGCGTGCTTGTACGTGCGTATGAGCTCTCATCTGTCTTCTACCTGCTTACCAATGTTGGCATCAGTGACAAATACACCTGACAAATACACCCAGTGCCGAAAATGGATCCAAAAATGGAGCTGCAGTACGAACACATTAAATAATATAATAAGCTATAATAATAATAATAGATCTGTTAAATAGATAGATAGATAGATAGATAGATAGATAGATAGATAGATAGATAGATAGATAGATAGATAGATAGATAGATAGATAGATAGATAGATAGATAGATAGATTTGTATTGCTGAGTCCCTTGAGGATAGCTGCAATCTGATTCACAGCATGAAAACGGCTGACCTACATTGCAAGGTTTTCAGTCTCGGGAGCATTCTGTGTTATGAATCATTATCTTTATGGAGAACCTCCTGTCCTTTTTTGAAATGCTAGAAACTGGTGTTAAGGTGAAGGTTAAGAAGTTCAATCTTGTCTGCATTCGTATAAATTGAACAACTGCATCAATCCTATTGTTGGCAATAACAAGCGAGAAGCTGTGTAGATAAAATTAGTTATTGATATTCATGACTCTCAGGTTTGTTATTGCATTTTTTCACGGTCAGAATTTATACATCACTGTACATTACACCTAGATCATTTATAGAGGGTATGTCTGTAGTGTGGTTATTATTATATAATATTTAGACCAAATGAAAATACTATACATTTACCTGTAATGTTCTGTCAGCGTTGCATCTCCGGTTTTGAAAATCTGAATGCACAAACACTGTAAGTAGGTCAGTATCTTTGCAACGTGTCACACATGCTTTTCAGAGGGACTCAAAATAACCTTCAAATGTTCGGGCTTTCAGTTTCACTAAACATGGTATAGAGAAAGTCGAAGCACCTCACTGTGTAAAAGTGTTTCCTTCAGGCCTTGAACCTTGACGGCTCGTTCATTAGATTCAGTATTGGCTTGTTTTTGTAAAGCACGTTATAACGCTTCATTTGAGAAGCACAGCTACAAACTCAGCTATAAAAATGTAGATTTGAGGGACATAATATAACAATCCTACCATATCCAGCTACACCTAATAAAAATTGTGTCTAACTGATGCTGGTTTAGGTTTGTTGTAATGTGGCCTACAGAATATTTCAGCTTAGTGAAGTGCTTTTTAATCACCATGCCTCTGACTGGTAGCAATGGGCCCCGGTGCATGATGATAATGATAATAACAGCAAAGGTAGCCATCATCGTTTCATCAGTAACAGCAGCAGCTACAGTCACAGCAATGTCCTGGTAATTGTGATTATTCATTATCTCTATTTTGAAGACATCCGAAAATACTATCGTGTAATACTGATAATCATTGTACTCTCATTATGCAAATGTTTTTGTAGAAATGTCAACCTCAGAGGCGCACTGCAGGAGAAGTCAGGGGATCACCAAACTTACTAGCAGTCATCTATTAGGGAGCAAAATAAATATAAGCTTAATATTTCATAGTAATCTATTCAATAGCTGAGATATTCAATGACAGATTGTTCATCAAGGGGATCCACAGGGTCAATTCGACTAGCATGAATAAAAATATATATATTAAATCTAATTACCTTCAATTTTAACCTCTGTTAATTATAATCCACCAAAATCCACAAAATGACAAATGAACATTCGTGTTATTCGTCATACACCTCCAGTTGATGAGGTTGGTCTAGGCTCACTTCACCTGCCTTCCAAGCTTTAGCCAGGCTTAAAATGTGTGTGATAATATGTAATTGCCCCAGGCACATCTGACAGGATCTGTCCTGTTCTGGTTGGTGTATCTGAAGCTTCCTTTATCTTGACCTGGGCTTCATAACATGACAAGAGAGAACAGATAAAGTTTTAAATGCTGGCTGGTATTTTAACTACCCTATTGTTCCTCACGGCTGAGTGAGATCATCAGCAGCAGGGAAAGGTCAGAAAGACTGCGGCTATGATGGAGGCTGAGTTCATCCTTAGGGCAGCTTCAAGTAACCAACGGCTTTTTGAATAATGAATGCAGGTCACTGGAATAAACAGGCCTGAACGGCATTAATTAGGAAGCTCCAAGCCATTTTCCCCCATGCCTGCCTGTTAGCTGGTTTGGTCAGTCCACCGCTTTGATTCAGACATGCCCCTTCATACCTGTTTGATCTCCTTAATCCTTATATTCCCTCACATGCTCTCTGCTGTCAGAATTTCCGACTCCAGAGTTAAAAAGAAGTTAGCTGTAAAAAATTTGGTAGATGCATTCATTCTCCCCAGAAGATGAATCCCAATTTCTTTCACAAATCCCCGACATTTCTTTTGGTTCCACAAATAGTTTGACATTTTGTAGTAGTTGAAAGTAGCTGAAATGGTTGTTATGTACATTAATGCATTCATGTCACCATTTATCCTTATTACATATTTCTTCTAGCAACATTATAGAGTAAAAAAATGTAATGTTTCAAATATTTAGCTTTCTTATCAGTTTTTTCTTAAATATGTTGTTGAAAAAAGTCCTACTTGAAATATATTTTAGATTAGATAGATTCAAGATGTGTGGCATGTGCACACACAGCAAAACATGAAAAGAAAAGTTAAAGCATCGGACTCCAAAGAGTAGTTTAGTAGTTCTGAATCAGAGGCACAGCTACAGGGAATGAACAGGAATGAGCTTCAGTAGTGGATATAAAATAACAAAAGAAACATAGAAAGATACAAATTAAACAAAAAGATACACGATGTATTATTACTCATTCAGTGAACACTACTCAGTTTTGCACTGTTCTCTATTCAGAGAATACAATGGGACGGCGGCTCGTAAATGGCTTGTTGTGCGCATATTGTATATGCAATTTTGAAGTGGATGTTAGCATTTAGCTGTCAGAGCTAATAGCATTGTTGTAGACTTTTATTCTGGTTTCAACATACACCACAAATCTAAACTTTATCCTGTGTTTCTCCATAACCATCATTCCCTGTGTATTTGCATTGAATACAAATAATGTTACTCCACTATTTTTAAAGTGCATGTGTGATTCACATCATTATGGCTGCCATACTGGCTTTCATGCTGAACGTAAGACTTCCTCTGTATGTAACCTCCAAGTTACCTGTGGAATTCTCTGATCTATTTTCGGGACACCGTAAGGCATGTCCCTTTATAATGTGCAGGGATTTCAGGTTCATAGAGGAGTTGATTGACACTGACATGTATACCCTGAGGGGCAATAAAAGAAATCAGGGTTCTTGAATTTTATCTCTCCGTGGTGTCTGCAGTGCATGGGCATCATACCAGGGCACAAAGCTGCCAAGACACTTGAGTGACTCAAACGAGCTAAGAGTCAGACAAGTGAAGAGGCAAGTGAAGCTTTTATTGAACATCAGCAGGATTAATGAATGTTTCATGTGTTGTTTTCTATCTGGAATGTGTGTTTCTGCTCCGATAAGAGACATGTTAAAATGCATTAGTTTATTCCCTGACTTCATGATTTTCTTTTTTTAAATTAGACTTTAGTTTCAAACTCTTTATCGGCAGCTGCGAAGTGAGCAAATCAAAGTTTCGCAAGATGAAAATGGTATAAGTGTCCTTTCACACTCAGATGACAGCCAGGCATCATGCACACTGACAAAAGATGTGACAGCATGTAAATTAGAAAATCTAACAAGTAAGGAGTGAGTCATTAGCAAGCAGGAAGCTGTGGGTGAGTTAGTGTCTGATTCTGAATAACTCTTTAGTTATGATCTCTCATAATGTGTAAACTGAATCATGGTCTAATTAATTAGGCTTTTTTTTTTTTTTTTACACTGATCAATAGAAAACTCATTGATCTCTACAAACTAACAGAAATGAATTAAAAATCTAAAACAGACATTAGAAATTAGAATAGGACAGGTTTCAACCAGCATTGCACATCTGGTCACTGCAATTTTTCTCCATTCTGCTTTGCAAAACTGCTCAACCTCTGTCATACTGTATGACGACCATGAGTGAACAGGCCTTTTTGAGTTCTGCAACAAATTCACAATTGGATTGAGGTCTTGGCTGTAACTTAACCACTCCAGATCATTTACACAGTTTCTAAACCATCTGATTAGATTTTGGTAGTCAAAGGTCGTAGGTCAAGGTGACTGTGATCCCCTGTCTGTTCTGTCCATCCTGCCTATGCTATTGTTAAAAACCTAAAGGTGAAAACTTCCAAGGAGAAAGAATATGCTTTTAGGTACTGTAAATGATTCCCCATCCTCTCAGATATTTGATGAGCGGCACAGTGTGCAGGGATGTATAGATAATATTTATTTAGCTGCATGGGGTCTCTTTCACCTCAGGAGCTTTTGATGGAATCATATGCGACACACTATGTGTGTCACCTGCTTCTAAGTGTGTCTGTATATCACTAATGAGGAACAATTAAATATTCTGGAGAGTCGAGTGTGGTGAGGCTATCATTAGGCCTCAGTGAAAGGTCAGCGCCAAGGGTGCAACCTTCTACTACCACTTCCTGTCTCAGGGGGAACTTGGATGAGCATAGATGAAACAGCGTTGAAACAGTCTGTATGAACGGTGTGTGTTAATAAGTCTGTTTAGAGTAGTTCTATGTGTTGCTGGATGTGCAGACAAACAGGCTTTTGGTATTCTGTACCACACTTTTTGACACACTATGAATATGAGTGCATTTTTTAGAGACTGCTAGAAGCACATTTCGGTTTTGGAGATTTACAGCCAAAGCATACAGTGATATAAAAGATAAGTGTGGCGGGACTGTAATAAAAAGCGAGCTCAAAGTCTGCCTGCTGCCTTGGTTTCCCTGTGACTCAGCCAGTCCTCCATGTCCTCTTCCACAAGTATCTCTCCCACTTTATTGTTTAGAGGTCTCTGCTCCATTTATTCTCAGGTGTTGACTTTAACACAAAAGTTACTGTTTTGTTACTCCAGACCTGTTGCACGCCTTGTAATATTTACATCAACCTAAAGCTGCTCACTCTATCCATAGGCACTACATGCAGGGAAAGTTTATGAATGAAAGATAAACTGAGGGAAGTTGTTCTCTGGCATTGTGGGTAAACTGAGCTTCTCAGAGCAGAAAGCACTACGTGAAAACTATTTTTGCGTACGTGGATATCCACACAAAAACAAAAATAATGAGCTGTGGTGAAACATAGGTCATGTGTTGTAAAAAAAAAAGCTCCTTTCTGTTCTGGGCTGCTGTCTGGGGATAGTAGACTGAAAACATTAATACCAAACAATTTCTCTCTATGTGGCACTGGTTCATTATCATTTTATAAGCTCGGCGTGCTGCTTTTTCATTGCAGGCCATTTGGCTGTGAGCCAGCAGACATGCCCGCTATAGGAACAAGGCTGACTCTGAACTGTTTTCTATGGATTGCCCACAAGGGTTTACAAGATTCCTTGAGCCGAGACTACAAATATTAGTCATACAGCTATACTGTAGGTAATTATAAAGATTGTCCTGCCAAGCTAAGAATAAAAACAATGGACTGAGTATATAAACACAAGCCCCTGGTTTAACAGCAGGATTTTTCATAGTGTCACCAATGTCAAGCAGGAACTGATTGACAGTGACTCAATGAAATATAACTAACTAGTTGCCTTTTTATACAACAACCTCTTGGCATTAGTAAGTTGCAGCATTATAAAAATCTGTGTACAATAGTTATTTTTAATGAAAACATTGCCTGTAAACACAGCTACTTTAAAATCCATGTTTCTATGTTACATTAATGACTAAGAAGGACTAGTGTCATGACATTAAGTCTTCTATTATGACGTTCTGGAGACTAAACAGTCAACTTTTTCGGGTAGCTGTGCTGACTGAAGGTTAAGTATTGTCACTTGTTCTGTTTCTTGCTGAAAATAATTCTGTTCGCAGCATGGCTGGATTTACCTACTAGGGGGCCCTGGGGCAAAGATGATCTGTGGGCTTCTGTTGACCCCCCTTCACACACTCTTTGTGCATTGTGTAGGTATTAGTTTGCTTTCATGTACAGCGCACATTGCAGACTACCCATGGCACTTTAATCGAATTATGCCCAGAATCCCCGGAAGCAAGCAATAGCAACTGCTTAGCTGGAACATGCTGCATGTCATTTAGTTCATGGAAATTTGCCAAATTATTTATGATATAAACACATAATAAATTAAAATGATAAAGGTCTTGATATGTGTTTTGACACAGGGCACCACAGAAGACACAGCGTCTGGATTAATTCACAATACAGGACTTTTAATATGCATTTAATGCTTTGGTTGGGGCGTATTTACAAAATAGCAGTTAATTAAATTACCACAAATCAAACACAGACTGAGGTCTTTGTCGGGAAGGTGCTTACTTTGTCCAGGTTAGCTCAGTTCAAACCAAAGGATAACATAGTTTTGCACAAAAATATGGAAAACATTTGGAACCAAATAGATGTCCCCCCGTTTGCAGTATGCTCACTCAGGTGGCAGGAGCTTTTCTCAAATGTGAAAATCAAATTCGCCTTTCATCCGAGCTCATGGGAGATGATTAAGGAAAGCTTTTCTCTTTGTCTGACAGCAATTCCTGTTAACAGTACGCCTGTCAGCACTTTTGGTCAAGGATTATTTGTGCAGCACAGTGCTGATGTTGTTAGTGATTGAAGAGGTGCTGTGCAAACACAGAGCAAGAAAATGAAATCCCATAAATAAAAGAACAGAGGAGTGAGTTTTTCTGTTGTCAGATGCCCTTCTGTCAGTGTAGGTTTGCTTTACATCAGCATTAGCACCGCTTGATTTTTCAAACTCTCTGCAGCTCAACTATGCCTAATTCATCTCCCCGTATATGTGCTCTGAATTCTAACTTGATGTGTCCCAGTTATTGCAGATAGTTCAAGTTGAGGGCGTTCAATTTCATCTTCATTTGGTGTACACAATGTGAGTCTAGATGATTTTCCATTGAAACATCAAATCAACTAATGTCATAGATAAAAGATCATGAGCATGGTTCCAGTCGTCACTTTCCTGGGAGGTCACATTATCACATCAGTTTCACTTAGTTAAGTCGGTGCCCCTGCAACACATGTAGCTGTTTAATTTAACAGGGAAAGAAGCATCCATCAGGTGTTCGCTTTAAGGAATGAAAGCAATACAATCATAGCCGCAAGTGTCAGCAGCTACGATCGTACTGCATCTGGGAATGTGTGTGTGTGTGGGTTTCTGCGTGTGTACAGTCAGTACAAGTGCAAGAGAGACAGGAATAGTGAACACCATTTTTTCTATTTAGGTGTATTTACAATACAGCCTATGTGCTCAGTCTGCATTTAAGATTTGTAGCACAGGAGTGTAAATCTCAATTGAATCACCGCATGTTTTACTGAATCTTTGAAGTATTGTATCATATAGTCCTACCTTGAAAAAGGACAAGACATTGATTTAAGTACTTGCACCCTTATATTGATTTCTTTAACCTTTTTTTTTTTTTTTTACAATGTCACACATGAACAATGAACAAACTGCTGTTGTCCTAGAAAAATAAACTGCTCCATTGTTTTGCAGCATTTATTGTTTGTAAGATACAGCAAACTGTTCTACTCCAGTTTTCCATTTTAAATTATATATGTATACATATATATAATTTATATATAGTTTCATATCTTCTATTTAGCTTTTACTGTAAAATACAATATACACAATTACACCATAGTACAAACGCAAACTAACTGTAACTGTAACTGTGCACAACACTGGGAAACCTCCCAAAGTATTGCCTGCCAGAGGCACAGAGCGAGAGATAAACAGCCGGTGTCACTGTGCAGCAAGTAAAAACACCTGCAGAGTGATTCTTGATGCGTCTATCTCATTGTGTTTTCCATTATGATTATGTTATTTTCACAATCCGAAGCGATATTAGATTTTCTGTTTACAGTGCTAAGATGAATGCACTCAGATCAAGCATACTACATGCCGCCTTTACTTATTGAGTCAGTCATTTACTCCTTCAGTTGCTCTGTTGCAGTAGTAGTCAGACATCCATTTGAACCAGCACCACAACAGCTGGAGCCTCAGCTACTTTGGTCTTCCGACGCACTAGATGAGACAGGCTCCTGAAGGATGGAGTGGCATGAAGGAGAAGGTCCTTCAGACCTGCCCGAAATTCCCGACGAATCAGGCAGTAGAGCACAGGGTTGAGGCAGCTGTTTGTGTGTGCCAAACACACAGTCAGGGGGAAGGCGTAGGCCTGTGCGTTGTAGAAAGCCTTGCTGAAGGGCACAAGGTCAAACTTTATGAGCACTCCCCACAGAGTTAGCGCCTGGTTGGGCAGCCAGCACAGAAAGAAGGACAGAACCACAATGGCAATGGACTTGGTCACTTTGGAACGACGGGTTTGCCGGCCCTGCTCTGTGCTTGCTGCACCTGTGATACGTCGACTGAGGACCAGGCGCAGCAGGAGCAGATAGCAGACAGTGATTATGATCAGAGGAATAAAGAAGCCCAGTAGGACCTTTTGCAGCTGGTATAGACCCAAAAGAAGCTGTGGATCCCAGGTGCCTGTGTCTGGGAAGCGCACCAGGCAAAGCTCCTCGTCTGACACCTGGGCGCTGGTGGAGTAGATGGCATGAGGCAGAGTGGCCAACAGAGAGACAGCCCAGATGCCCCAGCTTGTCCACTTGGCCCTGGCGGCTGCTGCACGCCGGCTGTGCATTTTCAATGCAGATGAGATAGAGTAATAGCGTGCCACACTCATGGCTGTGAGAAAGAACACGCTGGCATACATATTCATGGTGGTGACAGAGTTGATGATTTTGCACATCACGCGGCCAAATGGCCAGCGGAAATCCAGGGCTGTGTCCACTGCCCAGAAAGGTAAAGTCAGAACAAACTGTAGGTCTGTGATAGCCAGTCCCATCACGAAGCAGTTGATGGACGATTGCTTCTGCCGGTAACGGGAGTGCAGCAGATACAGAGCCAGCGAGTTTCCCACCAGCCCAAGCGCACAGACTATAGAGTAGACACAAGCTATCATCACACGCACCACCAGACTGGAGCTGTCTCCTTGAAACTCCATGACAGATTCCTTGGTGAGGAGCTGCAGCCAGCAGTGCAGCGACATGTTGCTTGTGGATCCTCCACCAGAGTTCCCAGGGTTGTCCTCCTGTAGCATTTGCTGCTCACAAGCATCTGGAGCCAGTGTTTGAACTCCAGTGTCGTTCAGCTGCATGACTGGACTCACTGTTGCTCACCTCGGACAGCAAAAGTTGGACAGGGACGCGTTGCCAGACGAAGAGGAAAAAGTTGGTGCCGGTTTCATTTTGAGCATCCCTGCTGTATGTGTGTCAGCTCATCTCCCATAGCGCTACAGATGTTATCCTCTGCCATTATCCTCTTCTCCTCGCTCCACAGCAACTCGCAGCTCTGCGCGCCACACGCGTTTATAGGTTCTACGTGAACGCGCATGGCTCAGTCGCGCGGTTGACGCTCCTCTCGCCACCAGCCGGGTGATTGGACCAGAGTGAAATCCGCTCTGATAACCGCAGCCACATCAAAGTCTCCCCGCGTGTCCATCAGAGGTGAAGCTTAATGTACTTTAACACGACACCGACACCTCGTTCGGAGAGGAGGAAACAAATGCGCCCGCGAAATGCGCAGGAGCGTGGAGAGGACGCGTGTGCTGAGAGCACACAGGTGCAGGTAAAGGTGAAAAGCGCTACGGTGAACCTTAGTGGAGGTGTTTTAAAAGAGCACGCTGCGCGCTGACTGAAAATGTCAGCAGGATGAAGCTGTCTTTTCCCCTCCGCTGCTCCTTTTATAGTGTGCGCGTTTCCAAATCCCCTGGATGCTGCAACTTTTTGAAGGAGAAAGCAAAATGGGGTCAGGAGAGAGCGAAAAATAAAGAAACGCATGAATAAAACATGTCATCTTCTTATATTATAAGATGGTTTTATATTTATATCAATAACTGTATTGATACTGTGCTTTATCAAAACAGCGTCTTATGTCTCTCCCGAGGAATTCTGAGGTATAATAATATTACTCCGACATAATCTAGGTATTTTATGTATCAGTGAATTTAGATGTTCACATAAATCAACAAAGTAAATGCATTAGAAATGAAAAATAAGGCAGTTAATAACAGATTGAAACTTATTAACTGATTAAACTGATTTTAAAACACTCTCTGGTTAAAATATAATATATTTTGCATCATGCTTGTTAAAATTATGGGGTTCCTACTCTGCCCAAAATTCATGTTTCCTCTATCACATGACCTACTGCAAAACCACAGTTGTGTAATTGAAATTCTATTTTCTTCAGCACTTGTCGGTTGCCAGCTGGCATTAGGTGAGGAAACATGCTGTGCCACCCACCGCCGTCATGTTGTCCAACAACAGAGCCCATGCAGACTTTGGAATATGGTTGGAAACAGTTTTAAATCTAAATCTAGTTGTCCTCAGATTAAACCTTCAACAGATGTAACTGGTGTTTCAGTTTCTTTTGGAAGTACTGCCCTTGACTGTGAGTAATCCCCCTTGTAGGTTTTTAAGGAAATTAAAACGACTTGACTTGTGTGAAAAAAAAATAATAATCTGCATCATTGCGACCCACTTCTTGTCATCTTAACAATCCCTAAACCTCCAAATGCGCGAGCGCTGACAGTATGCCTGGTTTAATGTTCTAAGCGTTCAAAATCTCTGACATAGAATAAGTCTGCACATTACTGAGCACCTCACATTTCGCAGGTTGCATACCAAACGACTTTTCATTTACACAGAGTTATTATGCTGCTGTGAAAGACCTCACATTAACACTGTGACCAAAATGTAGGTAAAGGCATCAGTAATTGCTCAGGCGGATGGAAAGTAGTCTACTTAGCATATTTGTGCATCATTTCTCCTTTTTTTTATATGTTATAAAGTTTTTTTTTTAATTCCAACCTTAGCTCTATTAACTCCGTTAGACGCATGTTCGACTCTAGATGCCTGTCTGCACCAAAAACAACTTAACCTTTATTTGACCTTTATTTATGGAAATGTTATTTAGCCATGTGGAAAAGAGGTTATGAACCACTTTTAGAAAAGAGACCTGGCCTGGCAGCACTACCAGGTTACATAATACAACCAGCAAGATAAATTGTGCAGCTTACCAACAATTAACAGTCTAACATAGATGTGCTAAGAAGGTGACAGAAAACAGATATACCTGTATGCAGGGCTGAGAAACATTATGCACAGAGACAAACGCAATCCATGCTAACAATTTGAGGAAAGGCTGCTTGCAGTGTAATCATAATTGTAAGGAAGCTGAAAAACCTGATGCAGAAAATATGATGCTGTGGTGGGTGGGGAAGTTTAGATGGGTGGAAGAAAAAGTCAGTAGAAAAAAATTACTGTAGTAGGTTCCGGGATTTTGCAAATCCCCTGCTTACAGAAAAAAAAAAAAAAAAAAACGCAAAAAAATCAGCAAAGGGACTCTGTGTAGACTGTGTGTTAGTGCAGACATTGATGCCACCATCAAATCAACGGAGACTTTCTCTAGTCAAACAGATCAAACCAATCTAATAAGGATCAATTGTTGGACAGTGGCAGCGTCGGGAGTTGGGGGGCTGCTGTGGTGCTCTCTTTGTAAATGTAAGGGTGTGACTTTTCCGTTTCATTACTGATTGTACTGCAGTAACCCCAGTCTAACTGACCCCTTCACCTACCTTTGACTGTTTGCTCACCCTGTGCGACAGCATCATTTAAATATAATCTAGCAATTAAACATGCTTCGATGTCCGTATGACAGGAATTCTCACTGTCTGCTTTACTATCTCGTCCCAGCGGGGGCAGAGACGAAGTGAGTGAGTGAATTCTGACATATTTTTAATGACATAAAAATCTCACGTTGGAATATATCAGTTCACAAAGCTGGCCTTGGACCGACAGTCAGGATAACCTTGTGACTGATTACTATTCCAGTGTGCAAAAAGAACAATTTCAGATGCTCATCTCTTGGGCTAATATTTGATGTAGGCTCTGGGGGTGCAATTCTGCTGTCAAACATTAATCTACCACACACCTCCACAGCAATGCAAAGCGCGTTAAGGACAATTTAAATGCATGCTTATTCACAATTCTTAGCCACAACGTAACTCCTTTGTTTTTGTTTTTCCCTACAGAATATGCAGTGGCAGGATTTGTCTTTTTTACTCTCCTATGTGTATCATTCCAGTTAATTATTTACAACAACTAATTAGTTCACATTACATGCAGTACTAGAACTACTTGGTATATTTTTGCAGCTATTACATCTCTCTGTGGATTCAATTCAATTCAATTATATTTATATAGCACCAAATCACAACAGAAGTCATCTAAAGGCACTTACAAAATATAACTGTATACAGTTATATACAAGTAAATAATATGCAGCACAGGGATTTACTAAGCCTTTTTTTAAAGGCTCACTTTTAGTGAGTCACCACAGAACCACCAGCTCTGTGGTGACACAGTGCCCGGTTAATGAAACCTTCATTTGTTTGCTCTGTTGTCACACACCGTACATGTGTGTGTGTGTGTGTGTGTGTGTGTGTTTGTGTGTTGACTCACTCTCACCACCACCTCCTTACACATCCATCCAAATGCACTTTTATCACGCTGCATCTGAACGCGCTGAGAGGACAGAGGCGTAGTCTGTTTTATTAGGAATCATAAAGTAACATTAATACTTTAGTTAACCCAAGAACCAGAAAATCAACCCCTCCCGCTCGCATGAATCACACAGGAACTTTTGAAGCAAACAGTTTAAAGTTGCAGATAAACTTTGCTCTGGCTTCCAATAGTAAAACTAGAAGGATCTCCATATCAAGATATGTATTACTGTTCCCAGCAGGTCAGACAATATTGTTAGATTAACTTGTAAATCTAAGAGTTATGCATTAAATCTAATTTTAATAAGGTGATGATTGAAGATGCTTTCAACTCCCAGCAAGACATCTGCTCTGCTAACATTTTATAATGCTCACTCTACCCACATGGTGATGTATTGTACAGCAATTGCAATGACTTCCAGATGTCTTTAGACTGTGTGTGCCCTCACAATTTATTGAGATTTTTCCATCCAGACTGGTATGAGCTTTTACGGCAGCTAAATATAAATGTTGTTTTGTTCAGGGTACAATCCATTTTTTTAAATCCATGCCTGCCAGGGGAAGTTTTATCTTTTTCAAATGCGTATGGATGGCTGTGTCAGTGTCTATGGACGACTCTAGAAACACTACAATATTGGCACAGTTGCTGCAGAGGCAGTGGTGATTTTATTCATTCGGTATATTTGGTTCATCTGTGGAAGTGTGTCCTTATTGAAATTTAATTTGTCAGTTTGTCATGTTGCTACTGAAAGCTATTTACACAGCTTACAAAATTGCATCACAGTAATTTTAGCAGACAAACAAGCAAGAAGTGCAAAGTGTGCTTTTCACAGCAAACCACCTGACATCTCTTCTGAGCTGTGAGTGAAAATCTGACTCATGGAGCACTCACAAGATTGTATAATAACCCTCCATAAACAAACATACATGTTATCTGTAGTATAGTTAACTGAAAAATAAAGAACCCCATTCTGTGTATTAGCTTTAATAGGCACATAGCTATTACACTTTCTTGCATATTGCACAAAAGATGGAGGACTATAATCTTTCACTCTTCTTATACATAATCCAGGTGCTCACCTATGAAGATCCTTGTTGTACAGCTTAATCACCGCACATCACGTGTTTGAGGTGTTTCTTATTTCATCTAAAACCACAAGACAGTGAGCTTAAATATCAATTCAACATAAGTTAATGCCAGTTTGAACTTAATATCCTCACTGGCCTAATAGCCCCTTTTATCCCACCATTTAATTCATACATTAAATACAATTTGCATTTACATTTAATAATTTTCCTATTATTACGTGCAAAGACATTAGGGCATCACTTCAAACTAATGGCATTAGTATGACTCATTTCCTTATTCATATTGAACTGCATCGGTGGCTGATGTCTGCATATTCTATTAACTATTCTATTATTCATTCCTTCTGATTCACAGATTAGTCCTTCATATCGACATGCTCTTGCTAGAAAATGTTTATGTATAAACAAAACGTTTTAGAGCAACACCTTCTACAATAAATTGTGAAATACATTTAGTCTAATAGTTTCAGGATAACCAGCAAATTAAATTCAAAGAGGCCTTTATTATCAGACAGTTAATCTATGCCAGGGCAATGTCACTGATAATTTCCTGTGCTGATGTTTGCCTTCGGTTGAAAGTCAGAGAGGCTGCTCACAGCTGACATTTGGACAGCTAGTAGTGTATAGTAACAATAAAAAAAGAAGAATAGCCTGCAGATAAATAGATGATCAGCAACTCTATATAACTAGATGTTAATCAAATTGCAGGTATTTTACATTTCATACATCCCATGAATTGCTTGATATTAAAGATAAGAGTACAAAAATGTCTTTTACATATATAAATGGTAAGATTCTATTATTAGCTGAACCCGTTTTCAACATTACTATTATAGCACCACCACCAAAAGAACAAAGGAGAAGAAGACAAAAGAAAGAAAGCAGAAAACTTCAGTTGCTCTCCCACTCCTCTAAGGTGCAACATATTGATTCAATGCTGAGCTGTCAAGCTTGACTACGTGGTTAGGTGTTTTAATTCTGTCCTTCTCTCTGTGAAATTGAAACAAAACAATTCTATTAATAAGAAAGTTTGGAGGCACTCAGGAATTGTCCACCAAACAAGGAGAACTCTAAGTTTGTCTGAGTCAGCTTCACACCTTGAAAGAAAAAGTCCATTTGTAGATTAAACTAGAATGTGAGGGGCCCTCTTTGATTCACTCACTGAGGCTTCCCACCATGCCCTTGGGGCTAACCAAAATTAGTGGGAGCTTCTGTGTGGAGGCCTTCCAGCCCCTCAGGGGTTTGGTTAATCAAAGTGATGTGTGAAGGTGCTGATTAGAAATGCCAGTGGTCAACAGACTTTTACCATGATTAAAGACAAAGCTGGAACAAGAAAGAGGACAGCAGTAGACAGGCTAGGGCAAGTCAACCAGTGTACACATCACCTGTCCATGCTGCCACAGAGGATATTGTGTACATGTAAAATGGCGTTATTAATGCCATTAACATTTAAGGGTTTATTTTCTTAGAATTAGCAATTATACAAAGTCCCATACACCAGAAGGCAGGAGGCAACTCCCCCTGCCCCTGCACACTACAAGTAAAAATAAGGAGAAACCAGAAGTTAAACTAATCACCCTGGGAAGTATCACTAATATTAACACTAATTAATACTTGGCCATTAATAAATATGACAATCAATAAAAATTGTAATGTAAAGAAAAAAATAATTACAATTTTAAGAATAAGAATAATTCTTCATTTATCACACAACATATCTCAACAAGTATTAGGTGGATTTTGGCTCAAACATTCATGTACCCTTCAGGATGTTTTGTCATTTTGAACCATTCCCTGTAGCACCATCAGTTCAAAATTTCACTACTTTAAGTAATAGCTAATGTTAGCAGGTTTAACTAAGATACACTCCCCTGCAAAAACTATCAAGACTCTAATAACTGTATCTACTGCATGTAGATACTGTAGATCATAAACCTTTGAATATAAGATGAATAATTGAAATCACTCTAGAAATATATACACTACAGAGATTAAATCCTATATAAAGGACACGCTGACATATTACAGCAACAGGCTGAAATGGTCAAGGTGTGTTTGACCGTGTAACAAATTCTTCAGCACCCTAACACACCAGCTTCAACAAACTTGTTCCAAAAAGGCTACTATGTGCCTGAAAGCAGCAGCACAAAGTCTGCCTTTTATCAGCCGACAGCTGATTTACTTAATAAAAGAGAACACAATGGTACCTGGCAGCCTATTGTTGTCTTGATCAAGGAATAATAAGTTCGACTAAAGAAAAGGTACAGCCGCAGTTACTTTCTCTAATACATTAAGAAACATGTTTTCTTGAAAAATCCCTCCCCGTTTTAGGTTCAATTAAAATGACAGATTATTCTAAATGTCATGTCTGTTCAAACAAAAGTCACAGAGATAAGTCTTTAAGGAATGAGTGGCAGAGAAGTTAAGAGCACTATCATCATGTCACTGTGAGGAAGGCACGGTGCTGTGGACACAAGCTACAGCCTGTTTTCAGCGAGTAAATATATCAACAAAGGTAACTGGTCTGAGTCATGAGATAAGAGGTCATCTGTCCTACCTTTGACCCAGTTTTCCGCTTCTCAGTAAAACATGTCTCCACATCAAACTTACTGTACTCAACCTATGAGAGCTGCCTCGTTTAGTCATCAGAGCAAATCTTTTTCCGGCAGAACGGCCAAAGGAAATCTTGCAACTTGTGCTTTTAATTGAAATATTAAGGCTCTAAAACTAAAATAAATCAACATCAACAAACTTGATCCCACTGATCTAATTTTGACATCTTTTATTTGAGTTCAGTTCCATGCACAAACAAATCTAAACAGTTCCAATCAGTTCTTTAGTGAAAACATGCTTTTAAAATCCTTTAACATTTAACAAATCATCCATTGAGATCAAAACTATACACGTCATCGCAGCTCTATTTACCCAGTTTTCGAGAGTAACACACTAATTTACACTGACATTTTATCAAAGCCAGATAAAAGATTCACACTTCTACTTGATGAGCAATTTCAGTGAAAGATCCAAACCCATATACTGATATAAAACAGGATCACAAATAAGGCAAATGCATAAAGACTTAATATATATTAAAGGTAAAACAGGAATAATTAAAACCTAATTTCCCTGTCTGTGTAAACAGCAGCCCCAGATAATTCCCTGCGCTACCATTAGGAGGAGGACGAATTGGGGAATTCATGTGGGGACAATTTCTTCATTTGCGCTACATGTCATCAGCATGTGGTCGCAGCCTGGCCGAGCGGTGGGGATCCAAGGTCACGGCAGCTATGTGACCAGTAATTGGATCTACATGGAAATGACCCATGCTTTCCTCCTGACTGCTGTTTAAAGACATGGGCTCCAAACTGGACTGCTCTCCGTTCACTCCCAGCTTTCCCATCAGTGCACTGATATCGTCCAATCCCCGGTCTCCTGGGAAGTGCCGGTGCAGATGCTCTGATTCATCTTCAGGGGAGAATGGGGGATCAATGGCATGCAGCACACGGGAAGCCTGGAGGTTCTGCAGCGACCGTGACTGGACTGTGTGAGAATAAGACACAGAGATATAAATAAAACACTCCAAATACTTGTCCATAAGTACATAAATCTGTATGTGCACTTGTTTGTGAATACATAAAATTCAAGCTTAAACATTTTAAACCTGTAAATACTTCAACAAAGTCTACTAAAAACTAAACTAGTACAAAATATTAAAGTGCATACATTGCTTTTTCAAGGCATTTGGGGGTTTGTCTGACTAAAATGTTGGATAATAGTAATACAATCACAATCTGTTGACATAGTAATATTATCTGTTAAAACATGGCCTTAGTTCTCTGTGTAGTTTCAGAAATAGTATAAAACCTGCTCCTCTTGAACTCAGCTTTTTATATATTTCATCACAGTTGAGGCAGAGGGAAGTTTAATATCCCTCATACACATGTACTCCCCAAAATAAAACCCTAGGTAGCAAGTTGAAAATCGATGAAGTCGCCCTTTAAGTCAATGGCAAATCCTTGGACAGCAGAGCAGGCTGTGGGGCTCTGCGGGGGAGAACCTTTCTAGCTGTGGGTAAGACTGCAGTTCTAACAAGCTCATTGGCTGTGACAGAGAGGTGCTGGATTAGTTGGCAGGTGGGCACACACACATATATTATTGTTGAAGGTTACTCACTTCGAACTGGACTGAAGTCTCCTTGGCTGACCTTGGTGTCAGAGAAGGGCTTGAGGCTTGGGAACAGGATTAGGGAGAATGACAGCAGAAGCACCTAAGAATACATAAAAATACATGAAAATACATAATTCACACTGCACTCAAATAAATAAAACTAAAAAAACGTTGGCACTTGAATATGACTCATCCTGGATAGTGCCTGGATAGTCCCTGTGTGAATATGCTTTGACATTGCAATATTCAGAAGAAACAGTTATCATACTGTGTTTCACTTGTGGAGCAAAGCGTACTGTGACTGGGAACTGAAACTCATTCATATTCATAGATTAAAAATTCTTCACCACTCATGTTGCCTCCAGACTTGCGCCCTTATTACACTGCAGTGATCAAAGGTGGTAAACGTCTTCTGTTCAGAGTTGTCTGTGTGCTTTTTCATCTTTTGTGCAGATCTGTCCATCGTGTATCTATCTAGAAAGGACTTTCACAGTGGCTGCGCCAGCTGTAACTGCTGTTGCTATTTGACTTGCTATGGAGGTGGATTTTTAAGGATGAGTCATAGCCAGGATCTGAGCAGTGTGTTAAATTGCCTGGCACAAACTTCACTCTGACAACCCTCGTACCAGTACACATGTCCCTGTCTGCGCTGGCTTGCTAGATGTATTCATGACCAGAGCCTGCAGCCTGCGCAGCTGTTCCATTAGTGACCTGCAGAGAATATGGGGAAGAAAGGAAACACAAAGACAAAGGATAAAGAAAAAGAACAGATCAGAACGGAAACGACAGATATAAATAATCTAATTAACAAAGATTTGACAGAACAAGAGGGAAAGGCAAAATGCTAAAGGCAATTTCTGATTGAAGTGGCATAAAAATACTGTCAGGAGATTTCAGAAGGGTGGATGTGTGGAAATGGAGAGAGAGCTTCTATTTTAAAATCACTCACATGTTGCACTTCTCCAGCTGGGACACTTTCCTCTGCAGCTCCTGGTTGTGTGCATTGCAGGCAGCCATCCTAGAGGAGACAGGGGACAGACAAGAGGAGCAGGACAAGGTCAACTTCATCTCAGACAAAAATATATTTAACTCACTTAGCCATGTCTTAGTCCGTTTTTTACAAACTGTATCCACTTAGCATCCACATAAGCAGTGCATATGTTTTTCAACACTGTACCATATGTCTGTCTGGCTCCCAAATCTCACATGTACAGTGCAAAATTTCTGACCTCCCTCCACTCCTAGATACATATCAAGCTATGAAAAGACAGCTTTGCACAGCCCTCTCGATAAGACGGATTACACATCTAAAGCCAGTTTTAAACTCCTGTTAAACAAACAGCATTTAATACAGTTTTTCTCTTCAGCAGCTAAGAACAAGACCCAGCACGGGGAAGAGAGGTCGATGACAAATGGCGAAACCCAGAATCAAACTGGGAGTGGCTGTCCCATCCAGGTGCCACAAGGTCGCTTTTATAATATACTGAAATGAAATGACTAAGGGCTGCCTTGAGGGTATGAATAGATTACAATGAAGGCGTTTAGGGTGTGTTTTGTAAAATGGACAGCAGTAATGAGAGCCATTCGGAATATGAATAATATTATACAAAAATATACAAAACTGTCATCACTTTGTTTGTTATGCTTGAAAAAAAAAATCCCCATTTTTACCTGCTCTCCAGCCCATCAATATACTCCTTCTTTTTCTTCCTGCTCTCCTGGGCAGACTGCTTATTGCGAATCTTCCTCCGTATCTTCTTTAGAATTCTTTCTTCATACTGATTGACAGAGGGAAGATCATTTGAGCCTCAATGGGATCAAATATGGGAGCTGATAATTGTTTTTCTTTGTTAAATTATTGATAGCAGTTTACCTTTGTGAGAGGTAGCTGATTCGGTAGAGTCACCCCCTCCTTTGCTAAAAGCTTCTTTTCATCTTCATTGAGAATCAGCTCCTGAATGGACTGTTGGGATGGCTGTGGGGGCTAGTTGAGAGATATGAATACTAATATTTAAAACATCATAACTGCTGTTTGATTACATTTACTCTCTCCCTCATGTCTCTTTCTCCTCTCGCTTAACCACCCCTCGTTCCCTAGAGCCTCACAGGAAGCATTTAAATAAGTGCAGACTATCAGGCCACCTTCATCAGTTTCATTTCATGGCTCCCTCAAAGTAATTACCGTGTGGGAACCTACGATGCTTTCTGCCACTCTCTCCTTCATCTTATTAAACTAGGCTGCAAAGATGGGATCGATACCCCGAGCGTGCAGAAATCCACACTACTGCAGACCCTCAAACTTTCAGAAGCACAAACATTTTATTCTGCTTGTGGTGATCTTCTGTGTTTACTTGATAACCTCAGCTTTTAAGAGTCATTTTCTCTGGGAATTAAATTATTATTATTAATATTTAATATGATGCAGCATAGAGACGTTATCTCTACAAAATGCTATGTGGTAATATTGCAGAGCTTAAACTCCTCACACTTTGAATAGGGTTATGAGGAAGTTTAAGAAAAATGCTAATGACTAAAACATGAGAGGTTTAAACATGGAGATTGTGTTTGTAATTCGAAACACTTCGGCCCTTCATGATTTCAGTGAGTGTGCTCACCCGCTTGTTTTCACCGTTCACACACACACTCCCACAGTAACTCACAAATAGTAAACAACAGGTCCTAGCAATGATACTATCACTCTCCACCTACTGCTACTGTAGCATCCCCACCAACACTGTCAAACCCCCAGCACAGTCAGGAAACACTTACAGGCTCCGGTGTGCCAGACAGTAGCAGATCTTTGACAGTTAGCGGGAAGCCAGAGGACAGCTGCAGTCTATGTGCATCAGAAGAATATTGTGTAATCCTTGTCCTCCCTGTTGGGAAGCCGGGCTCCCAGCCATCTGCACCCACACACAGACACGAGAATACACAAGCAAACAGGCCATCACTAAGACATGCTAGTGTCATTGTTTGGACTGTGTGATAAACAATAATGACTGAGGAATGACATTTGGAGCTTGAACATTGCTAAGATATGAATTACTCAGTTTAGGCCTGAACATTTTCAGTCAGTATACAGTCACAAACCCTCCATGATGACACTGGAGAAGAATCTTACTTGAAGATATATTTTCATGTTATTAGGATTAAATTTTTTGGATTTTTAATTAAATATTACAGATGCTGCAATGCATTTTGTTGTGAATGTTGGAAACATTTGTGACATACTAAGATCAATGGAGACGTTGGCTTCCAGGGCTGCCTTGGTTTGCGGCCTCGTACCAAAGTACTGAGCATCCCCAGCAGGGCTCTCGGACCGTTGCGGACTGTCCATCTGGTCTGAGGGAGGGTCCTCACTGATCCCACTGTCGCTGGGAGATGGAGACCAGAGAGGCGAACCTGACACAGAATCACTTCCACTCAGGAGGGCGCTGAGGAAGTCATCGTCCGCATGTTCGGGTGGATGCAGCATCTGCTGGGCGAAAACTCTAAGTGCTATCATTAGTCTGTCTCTGCAAGATGACAACACTTTTAGATATGAGACGGGGCTTTAAAAACAGTGAAAGACCTACAGGGGGAATTTCAAGGAGGAGCCATTTACAGTTGAAAGGAAGCAAGCAATTATCTGAAACATGAATGAGTGACCTTTAGAAATCCCACAGTATCACATACGTTTGGATCTTGGATTGGCCAGGGGTGACGGATGCCACTGTGTCCTGTGTCTTCATGACGGAGAATTCCATCTTTTTGATCAAACAGCCAGTCGAGCAGCTCAATGCCATCACAGCCCTTAAACAAGATCGTGACATTCAATGACAACATGCAGGACTAAGTCTTTCATGCGTTTTGAAAGCAAAGACAACAGGACTGTAAAGGTTTGGCGTACTGTCTCAGCTGTTGACTGTTGTCGGCGATGTTTTATTGCCAATTCATTATCTTTCAATTCGTTCCTGAGGGCACCGTATTGTACAGTGTGTTCCTATCACATGTGTAGATATCTGTTATCAGTAAGACTAAACACAACTTACAATAATTATACGTTTAGTGACATTAGATATAGACATTTGTCTTTAGCATTTAGATGTAAGTTTTTAATTCCCTTTTAAATCTGAGCTTTGCACAGTGGCAAACTACAAAGCAATATAAAGACAACATTTAGTTATTTACCTGATCTGTGTAATGCTCCATAATTTCTCTGCTCGGGTGGCACAACAAAGACGACAACCACCAAACAACAAAGATCCAGGCAAAATATCCAATTTACTTAGTTGTGGAGTAGCTTTGTCTTCGTTCCTAAAAGAGACTCCACAGTATCTTTTTGCTCCTCTTCTCGGGTCCAAAGTTTAAACTCCAACACAACACACCTATCCAGCTAGCTTGCTTCGTTCCCATTGGCTATGAGAAGATAAAATCTGATTGGTAGCCAGGAGCAGACGACTAAGGAACTTCAGAAGCTGGTATATCTGGAGATGGATGACAGAGTCTCCACTAAGACCTAAAACACCAGAAAGGTCAAAGTCTGTTGTCTCCTTTCCTTTTATTTATTTATTTTTTTCTTTTTTGATAACATATTGACGTGACATGAGGGCAGCTCTGACCTTTGGCATATATTCATAAAATAATCAACATACAGAAAACAAAAGTCAACAATGCTGGTTTTAAAAATACCCTGGAGAGTCTTTTAACAGAGAGATGTAGCAGAACATGTAATTAAAGTGTCACACAGTTGGGCAAATTATATAAGTTGCTTTTTTTTTAAGTAAATAAATAAATGGTTACACATTTGTATATTAGTGTGTCATGGCAGTTCTTGAGGAAACGAATAAGTGGGAATAAGATAAAAACGTGTCCAAACCAGGGTTAAAAACCTGTGCTGTGAAGTAGGTGTAGACATAATTAGACAGAAACAATCTGCAGCCCCTATTTAGGATTGACATGCATTGTTTGAAGGTCTAATTACTGTTTTCACCTCAGCTGGAAAACCTACACAGTATCACAAGCAGAGCACAAATAAATCAAATAATCATCCACAATTAGCAACAGCACAGAAATATTCAGATGGAGAGACGGATCAAATAATACATTTTCATGCTGGACTGAAAGAACGGGGACAAAGAAAAAAAGGGATGTGCAGTGAGGAAAGAAGTAGGTTGTGCTACTTTAAAAGTTTTGATTTATCATTGATTTGGTCGCCTTATTTAGACTTTCACATAAACCACCTGCAGATGTATCCCCAGCTGGATTTTTGTATTTGCGGAAGTTGATTTAAATGTTTCTGTGGAAACACACACAAACTGAAAAGACTGTATTCTCTCAAAAGCTATATTGTGAATACAATGTTGTTTCACTGATGACTCATAAAGGTGTAGTTTGGTACTATAGGAAGTAAAGGCACTTGTTTTCTTGACTGAATAGTAAACACTGATTAGCATAGCTTAGCATAAAAACTAACACTTATCCTGTGTCATTGAAATTCGCCTACTAGCCCCTGTAGAAAACCAAATGGCATGTGGGATTTGTTATATTATTTTATATGCTGTGAATGTGTTAAACAAATAAAATGTGACCTGTCATTGGTGAAAGTCTGAGGTGCTAGTAGGCCTTGTTTTAGGTGTTGATGCTAAGCTAAGCTAACTATCTACCAGCTCATCTAAGGCATATTTCTGAAAATATTAAACAGTTTTTTTTTTATTTTATAGCTTCTCACCAGCATGAAACCCACCACAAATGAAGTCTTCTGAGAAATGCTGTAATAGTTCAATTTTTCAGCATAAAATCCTCTTGATCTTACCTGCGGGGCATCAAATATGCCAGAACCAGCACTTCTCTCCGTTCCACCCAAACTTCACCCCCGCGCCGTCTCTGTCTCACTGTCACGTTGAAAGGTAGCGTAAGGTCAGCCACCATCGTTTTTATCATAGTTACTGATGTCAGTGTACCACTGGAAATGCGTTTATTGAACCTGGCTGCATGAATGTGTTGCTGAAGAGGTAGAGAATAACAAAAACAACATCAACAAACAACAACAACAACAACAAAAAGACACAGTGAAGAAGGCGGAGGGGAGCGCAGCAGACAGTTCTCCCATGTTAGCAACGCAACCACACCAGGTGGCTCAGCAGAGCAGGTGGAGGCTGCTGTGGAGGAAGTTTGTGATGAGAAGCAGTAGCAGAGTAAGAGTGTAGGCGTCTAAGTAGACCACCAAATCTTCATGCTGAGATATGATGGGGATGATAAGTTAGCTGTCAGCTGACGCAGCACGGAGTTCCAGTGTCTTGGGTTTTCATAGAAGAAGCATTACCTAATCATTATTACTTTGTTATCTGATGCAGGCCGGTTCCAAAGGGTAAACGCTCTGTAATTACTCTGCAAGACATTTTTGAAAACGTAACAAAAAAAGCTCTGTCAAAAGAAGTGTGTGCACATGTACAGCAGGGAGCTGTTAAGGTCATCTTTCACGGCCTCAGCGTGGTTGGTTATTAACACTGCGGATTGATTCTTTTTATCCTATAGATTGTTTTATGTGTCTTCCTACCCCTACTATTTGGTTGACACTGACACAGACATCAGTCTGAAATAGACTTAGAATCATTTAAAAGGTAATAAAATTTTTATTTGTATAGCGCCAATTTACAACAGAAGTTATCTCAAGGCACTTTACAGTGTAAGGTTTAAGACCTTACAGAAAATATTTATACAAAACATTATAGAGAAAACCCAACAATCCCATCTGAGCAAGCTTTAGGCAACAGTGGAGAGGAAAAACTCCCTTTAGAGGAAGAAACCTCCAGCAGAACCAGGCTCACAGTGGGCGGCCATCTGCCTCGACCGGTTGGGGTGAGTGGAAAGAGAAGAGAGAAAAGAACAGCAGGCAATAAAGACAACAACAAGCATCAAGAACATTGGGCAGATGAACTGGATTCTGGAGATGTACAGCTCCAGGCCGAGGATACCTGCAGAAAAGTACAGAGAGAGGGAGACAGAGAGGAGGAAACACAACTAAAAGAGAGAGAAGACACAAAGTTAATGACATGCAATGGTGGCATTTGCATTGATACAGGAGAATGCATGTAATTGTGGTATTTATTTCAAATTCAACTTTCTAGTTAAGGGCTTCTTTTGTTCAGTGCGGTGTTTTGATTTGGGAACTTTTTTTTTGAAACGCAGCAGTAACTGTTCAGTTCGCTCGGCCAGTCACCATTTGAAATGTCTCACTAATTATGAAATGAATCACCACGACATTTTGTGCAAATATTCCTAGGTCCTAAATGACGGACAAGTAGTTCTGGTAACCCCTGAGTTTTTCTCTAGCACCACCATCTGGTTTGCGTGAAATATCTCAACATTGCTGTCACAATTGATGTGTCTGCCTCCGGATTCAATATTAATTTTGTGATCCTCTGACCTTTAATTTAGTGCCCAAAGGAGGTTAGGTTTTCCATTAAAACTTTTATTCATATGACCAGATAATGGGAAAAATGACCTTTCCATCAGTCCTACATCCTCTACTCTTAGTCTTATTGAATGTAACTGTATATGTTGAGTTTGAAAAGGTCATGCTATAACAAGGACTGCAAGAACCAAGAAGACAATATAGAATAGAGACAATCAAAATGTTTTTTGTAGGTTATTGTAACTCACTTTGATATTACAGTACAGATATGCATTAAAAAGAAAACACTTCAGGTAGTAAAGTAGTTTCAGTACTCATTTCTAACTCAGACTAAACTTGTAGGTTCAGGCTCCACCCAGATGTGTCTGGGCAACACACACAGCAAGAACAAACAAACAAAAGACCAACCAACAAAAATGATGCAATACCAGGTGACCTCACTAATGGCCTAGTGAGCCTCTCCTTTTTGGCAGAGAAGTGTTTGTACAACTAAAATGCATTAATGCCAAGAGCATTCTGTTCTGCTGTGCACATGCTTTTAGGAGACACTGTGAGGCCAGAAGTCGGGAACAACTGTGAAATATTCATGTAAAGGTGTCTGAACTTACTGTTACCGCAGCAACTTTTTTGATTACATTACTGTATGTCAGATCATTTTTGTTGCTAAGGAACATTTTTCATGAGGATAATTGCCTGTTTGCAGTGAGGGCCCTGCAAGAAAGAAAAGTTAAATGTGTGCAAATATCAAGTATGGATGAGATGACAGGATATATTTACACATACAGTACTATAGACTCAATGCTCATAATTACAGTAAATAATAATAATGTAAGATCGGGCATACATAATAACGACACTACAATAATAATATTATGAAGGTCATTCTAAAGTGGAAGCATTTTGCTTTTTGCATGTTCTTTCTTATCTTCTGTACTTTCAATTATCTTGAGTATTTTAGTATCTTAGCATCTTAGTAGCAAAACAAAGGAGGTGAAAAACAATTCTGTTGAACAATATACTGCAGCTGATATCCCATCTACCAAGCATGCAAAGTATCAACTCAAGGTCTGACTCTGAGAAACTATTAGCATATCAGACCAGTACGACAGTCGGCTCATTTGCATCAACTCTCTTGAGTTAAGGTTGACATCAAGGCTGCGTGAATAACTCTGATCTGAGATCTGTGTGATGTTTTGTTTTTATAGGAGAGAGTCTAAATGCAGGAGAAAATGAAGAAGAAAGCTGACTTTCTTTCTTTCTTTCTTTTTTGATGCAGCAGAAAAAAAAAACTGTTGCAAGTATTACAGAACAAGATGTTTCAAAGACGTTCAGTTCAGCTCCACTTGCACTCCATATGCACATTCACTTATTGGGTCAAAACGTTACTAATCATAGACAGCTGGGACATGTTTTAACTGGTCAGGTTATTTATAATAGAAGCATTTAGTTGGTTCAAGCTTTTGAAACTTTCTCTGTTTCATATAATATCAACGTGTCAGTCCACGGCATTGCAAGGCACAAGAGGAACAAATATGATGGGCCTAATTTTCACAAAGATCCAGGTGTTTTTCAGGGATAGTTAGTCACAAAAACACAGCCGTCAGACGAGTTGCAGATGATGAATGTTAACAAACTGGTCAGACTAATTTTTTATTTGTTAACGACGAAGAAGATTTTAAACTTCTAGTATGCAGAGCAGCAGACATCCACTAAAACATGAAGAAGAAAATTAAGGATGCCCCTTGGTGTTGAGCCAGATTCTAAACCATGAGCTGGGTTGTCTTCCAAAAGGGTCCTGTTTTCTCACCACTGATTTATTATCACCATAAAATCTGTTCTGGACCACGATTGTGTCTGGCGGAAGATTTCTAGGAGCCTGTTAGTGTCAAGCCAGTAGCATTACACTAAAAATTATCGGGAACAATCAACATCAGTGGTATCAGCAAAGTTAACAATAAAGAACAGAAAAGTTAGGACTACTTACAAATAATATTATAATAATTATAATATATATGATAACAATTAGATGCTGTGCACTTGTTCTGTGTGTTACAAACCTTATTACAGTTGAAAGTTTAAAGCAGATTAGCCAAGTTTGAGTTCACCATTGAAATGCACAAGACTCTGTGCATCAGAAGATGACACATCAGCTTAAAAATAATGAGCCGCCCTATCCTCTCATACCTTCAAATTGCTTTGTATGTATAGCTTTTTCTTTTTGAAGTGGCTCAGTGATCAAATTTAATTTTATGCATAGGAAAACAAAAAGTGTGAAATTCTTTATATTTATATTTAGTCAGGTTGCAACAATAGTTTTAATCGAAAAATAGACTTGGACTCATCATTATCATTATTTATATGTACCCTAAAGAAATATGGTCAATGAAGAAAATATGGTGGTCTAACTTCTAACAAGGTTTCAGCACCCTGGGGTGTGTTCTATCCGTGCATGCATTTCCTCTGGTTGCTCCAAGATGCAATTTAAGTGAATATGAAACAAGACGTTAACCCACGGGTGTGAGTGTGAATGTGATGTTAGTTCTGTGTGGCCAGTTTTAATTTTAAAATAATAATATTAATTATTGCAGATGTTTTTCTGTTTTTTATTCAGGTAATGTGATTAGTTAGAGGGCATTAATGATGGGAGTGATGGGACTGGTGCTACAAAACTTAAATAATAGAAAGAAATGGATTTAACACTCATTAATGCCGACTGTTTGCTAACACGTTAGCAAGTCAGAGGTAGCTGAGGATGTTAGGAGAGCTGTTGACTGGATCGGCTAAGTGTTCATAGTTAAGACACCCAACACCATGGTGCTCCTGATGTGTGTCTGTTTTTTGTACAGTAAGTTGTTTTGGTGAGGTGATGTATAGTAATTGAACAGTGGGTTTGATTCAGTCAATAGAACACATTCCTGCAGCATTTTGTTATCATCTAAATCATGTAACCAACATTTTGCTCAGTTTTATTCATCTTTTTGCCATTAGGCTATGTTAGTGAGGTCCTGGCACCAAACTATAATAATAAAAGTATGTATTTTTTTTTTATTTGTGCAGTTCATTGGGTTGTTTGGTTGAATTATTTTTTGGGCACATCGCACAAAACTCACTCTACTTCTCATGTGCATTCAATCTCTGAGACACAATATTCAGATATTCAGGCACTTTTTGAGTTGTTTTGTGATGAGACTGCTTCACAGTGTTTTCAGCCCCTCCAGGTTGTTCAACTTGTTTCTCTATCCCAAACACTGTGTATGGGATCTTTTGTCTTCGTACTGTATAGCATTGTTACCCAATCACTGTCTCCTAGCAACCTGACCCAAGAGCGGGTGTATTTGTCTGCTGTCTAGAGGTAATTTGCATAATAACGTGGTCATCTTGACATATAAAGGAATGCCCATTTTGTGTGTACAATGTCTGCGCCTTCTTCAAAGTGGTTTGTTGTCCTTTTATACTACAGTATATGACATTTCTTATATCTTCAGATGCTTTGAACAATGCCTATGCTCCAGAAAAGTTTGAACGAAATTATACTTTTCTATACCTTCAACATTTTACATCTTGCAGGAGGTGGTATCTGTCTCATGCAAACAGGAGTTCTGCTCAGGGCTGGCCCACAAACGTGCTGCAGGGACTTCATCTCCCAGCTGAATATGAATGCCCTGGATCTCAACCATGGCACAGCTTGAGGGACTCTGCTCAAAAGGACATCTGTGTTGCTTTGCTGTCTTGTCACAATGAGCGTGTATGTGCCAATAAAATTAATGAATGAACATTTCCTCCTTTCATGCTTTTTCCTTATAAAATATGATATTTTATAGTTGTTTTGATACAATGTCCAGACAATCATAATAATTTGATTTTAAGCTTTGGAACTCATATGTGACAACAAAGCAACAACTGATATGCCACTGATATAATATAACATATAACATCTTATGTTATATAAGTTCATGTTCATAATGGTCATGGGATGTCAGTTCATACCTGTCTTACCATATTTGTGGCTGAAAAAAAAAGTGAGGAGAAGATGCACATTCTTGTTAAATGACCCATGTCTCTCACATGACTTGAGTTCCTTTACAATCCTGGATGTGATTTTGATATTGCAGCTCGGTGTAACAACATAAAAACAGCCTCTTATCAATCCTAGACATGACTCACCACCTCTCTGACAACTTACACCCAGTTTCACAAGAGGAATTACAGCAATACTTATCATTTACACTTACAATTATACTAACAGTTTAATCGTACGATGAACTCAGGTGCCTACAAACAAACATCTGCATCTGGATAATCTGAAGATAGATTAGTTTCTAATGACCATGATGTAAGCTGAATAAAACAATGCATGGTGTCTATAATATCAACTATGATGTGGTAGTGGATGGAACACAGGATGACTACAACCTTATATTGTAAAGAGAAAAAAATTCCATCAACAGCCAGAAAAGACTGTGAATTAAGTAAAGGGAAGTTACAATTCACGTTTACTTGTTTGTACTCTTTTAGTGATGATGGCTGCAATCTATACTTCCAGCATGAAAGGTCCCACAGTTTGTGCACTATTGCAACGTAAATGATTTTTAAACTTTGCGACCCTTTAGTACATAAAGTTTCCAAACTATTACATCTTTGATACAAAATGATATGATTTTCAAGTTAAAAGAGTGCAAATACATGTTGCAATGCCTTTTTATCTAGGATAGAGATTAAAAAGGGTGGTTTGAGCCCACCTCCCCCTATCCCACTCTGTTCTGTTTGGCCAGCTTTTGGAAGTCTTCACATGGACCAAATTGTGCACAAAGCAGTGGGAGTCAGCATTGCATATTTTATAAACCACTGGGTAGTTGTCCACTGTAATTACTGTATGTGTTTTTTGTTATTGTTGTTAAAAAAGCCACACATTTGATCAATATCTTAAACATTCTATCAGATATTAACAGCCGTGCATTTCCAACAAGATGTTTGGGCCATGTTGCACTGATCTAAATCCTTATAGCAGCTATTTGGTTATCCAGAAACAGCCTAGTGTCAATTTTTTTTAAATCAACAAACTTCACCACTGTCAAATACATGTGCTTAAAAAACACGCAATGATAGTTACATAAAGAAATGAGCCTTTCTACACATGAGCTAGAAAGTATTTAGTTTCCCACTACAGTTCATTTTACTAATGAGGTATAAAAGTTGTGCAAAAGCCTCATCTGCATATGCTGTGCCAAGGCAGAGAGGTAACCCACCAACTGAGCTGGCCAAATATCCAGAGCAATCTACTAAACCCTCCTCAGTTGGTTGGCAGCTTGATTCTTGTCAATATGGATTATTAACAGCAAATGCGATATTTCAGACATCGCTTTAGGGAAACTGGCAATAATTTAAAAGAGGTTAGTCATTATTTAGGCTCGGGTGTCCTTATATGACTTCTAGGAACGGAGGGAAATACATAGTGTGACTTAGCTTCCATCTGGTGGTCACAACCTGTTAGTACAATTTCAAGCTCCTGTTTCTGTTTTAAGCGTTTACTGGTGACTCACTTGCACCACAGTTTTATTTCCTGTCATATTTATTCTCACATTCAGTTGGAAAAACAAATATTTTCTCTGCAAGTCTCATCCGGGGATGCAGAAAAGGAAGACGCAGATTGAGAAAAACAAATCAGTCTGTAGGATATGATCTTTTTCTTGTAAATAACTGTATGAACACTAAAACAGCAGCAGTCCAGACAATGTTGACATGGAGATAGTTACTCAGTTAGGTGCCTCAAATTACAGCAGATGACTCAGCTTAGCATGACATACAAGATTGCTCCCCAGGCTGACTGTTTCCTTCTCATACAATGAAAATGCAGTGGGTGATTTTGGAGATGCCAAAAATAATCTTTAAAATGCGAAAATTAAGAATTAAGTAATTTGCTGCAAGAGAAGATAGTTTGCTTCACACCTCTCTTTGTACTCTTTGTACTTTGTACTAGCTTTAGCCTACTCAGCCAGCTGCCACAAATCAACCAGAATTAAATGATGTCTAAAGTAACCAGGGGTAACTGGGGAATTTAGAGACATTTAAGCATTTAAGTGTTTAATGGCCACTAGGCAAATTGGAGGCTGATTTTAGGAGAGAAATGCTTTTAAAATTCCTCTGCTGCAATTGAAGTCGAACATTTTCATAAAAAATATGTTATTTTACTGTGAGTGAAGCAAAGTTGGTGTAATCACAGTTTAGCAGACAATTATTAAGACAGATAGTTACAACAAGCCCAATTGCGAGAGCCAGTTATTTCAGTCCTCTGCCCCTCTCCACTAATGACTACATTCATGCCGCATCTTAATTGGAATTAAAAGCATGATATTAGGTTGCTCAAATGCTTGCACAGTTTGCTTGCTTTGAAATGAATCTCTGTCTGTTGATTGTTTACACACCACAGACAGGAATCTAGAAATTTAAGAGCTTTCACTCATTTCTGGCTGCAGCTTCTCTGCAATTTGTCAACTCAGGATGTGGACTTAGAACAAATTCAAAGTGATGAAATGGGAAAGCATTTCCGTCATCTTTAGGTTCTATACATATATAAAGTGCAGTTTTAGAGTGTGTCTGTTTAATGGCTGCAACAGGACCAACACTAGTAAAGACACACTGGATCGTCCCCCCTCAGTGGAACAGCTCTGATCGATACCAAAGAGTTCTACGCTACTTTTAGTGCAGGGACGTAAGACCTGCAGACTCCAGTTCAGCCTGTTCTAATCACATCTCATCTGCCTTTTAAGTCACTGGTCCATAAAACTGTCTCCAGTGTGATATGACATCATCGCATCACACCCTAATTTTCTTGAACAACACCTTACACTTGAACGAGCATGCTTTGCAATGCATAACCAGAGTGAAATGGTGAATTAGGCACCAGGGGACAACTCCAGCTCTTATGGCTTATTAAACTACAGCTACACTTTCAGAACTCCACCACGGCAGCCCAAGCAGAGAAGAGGCTTTATCTTAACACTAAAGTGTTGCACATTTCATTGTGTTGAGTTCTTGATTTACTCGCTGACTTCAACCGACATGACATACGGCGAGTTAAACTGTGTGTATCCTTTTTGTTGCATTTGCACAAACGCAAGTGATTCGCTGATCCTGAGAATAATGTTGCTATGAATAATTAGGGAGTGTGTGTGTCTGTCTGTCTGTCTGTTTTGTCTGTATGTGTTCGAGTGCACACAGAATGCAGAATAACTCCCTCAGCTGCCTACGTCTCCCTGTGGACCCTCCAGACTTCCCAAGCTGAACAGATCGAGCCAGGCTGCCTTCCTCTCTGGGTCCAGACTGGTTAACAAGCAGCAGAATCAACTCCAGTCAGTTAAATTGTATGTAACTTTTTAGTTTGGACCAATAGTGTGACCTTTATTGATTTTATGTCTCTACCTTCAGCTTGATGAAACACTAATGGTATTGGTCAATAAAAAAAAACCATGAAGTGGAAGTTCTCAATACCCCTCCCCCTGCGCTGACCACATCCCTAAAAATAGCCACTAAACCTCCCTCAGAGGCCGGTGCCATGACAGCTCCGTTCTCTTATTCAATAGGAGCTGCACCGCGGCCCTGTTTGTTTCCTCTCTACAGATGTAAGTGGGCTAACATGCTGAGCCATTCGCCAAACACATCTACTTCAACTCCTGTCCCTGCCAAATCCCATTCAGATGGCCAGCCACATCCAGTGAGTACCCTGCCTCTTTTAATCAATACATTTATAACACAATGAACAGAGCATAAAATAACACTGTGACTTGGGCGTGCAAATCGAAAACAAACAGCAGTTTCAGCTACTGTATCTTACTCGGCACTCAGGGACCTTCTGCTTCATAGAATTATATTCACATTTCAAAAGAACAAGTTTACAATACAAAATTCCCCGTGTCTGTGTAGCTACCACCCACTGTTTTATTGACTGGTAATGTCAATGTGTACCCCTGCCCGCTCATGTATTTCCCTTCACACTCTCACTTATTGAACTTTGCAGACAGAAATATTATGAGCAGAGTTCAATAGAGCTGAAATTATCCCTACTTGCCTCTCAGTGAAAACAACCATCTGCTGCGGGTAGCCCACGTCTTTCTCCGAGCTCAGTCCTGAAGTTTGCTGGCCGGTCTGTTTCTGCTGCATACCGTGGCGCCTTGGATGCGAGCATTTCCTTGCATCCCAATCCAGAGCGAGAGAGGCAGCTGAGGGCAATTCTCCCACACAGTGATGCACCCGTTTCGAAAGTTAAACTTCTGGGAGGGGACCCCTGTGGTGCTGCTCCTCCACAGCGAGCAGCAGCCAGCAGCGGTATTGATTCACCTTGCAGCCTTGAGCCTGCTGTCACAGACAGTATATCACTTTATTCAATCTGCTGTTAAACAGGCTGTAATTAGAAATCTGTCCAGTAAATGTGTTTTAGTTAAAGGGTGGTTTGTGGCTAAGTCAAACTACACTGGCCATTATAAATTAATTTTGTCAATGCTGTTCTCGTTTCAGTGTAATATTTTGATGATGGATTTGGATCTGAGTGCTGCTGACAGTGTCTGCAAAGAGACGGCAAATGATGCAAATAAGCCCTCTCTTGGGGGATTAGTCTGCTTGCTATTTGAAAAGTACTTACAGTAAGTCTCCTAATTGTGGTTAATGTTTGTTGGTCCCTTGACTCGATCTAATGACCGACTGCAGATTGCAATACCACTTGTCTTAGAAATACTGCACTTGCATTATTTACTTTAAATGATAACTAATTGTCATTTAATCTCTAACATTTCAAGAAGCGGACGCACATCTAATCTATTTATTTGTGTAATTCAAATGATGAGATAAATATTGTATATATTATTTGAAGGGCAAAGTGATTTTCAGGTCTGTGAGGTAATGAAATATATAATTGTCAATGTAATATTATGCCTAAGAAGGGACATTTTAACATCACATTATGATATTCTTTGAACATTTTAAATGTGCGGCTACCTGTCAAACTGTTTTGTTGGTCCATTTATCTGAAATCATTCCTACTCTTTACACTGTCTGTGAGGTCTCTTGTGTCACTACACAATAAGATCCACTGTCCTTGTTTGCAAAAATGCATTATGAAATTCAGAGCCAACGACAGCAACAAATGAAGATTCTTCTTTGTGTTTTACTGAGCCACGTTTCCTGCTGAGCTGCAGTGGAGGGGTAGAAACACAAAGAATACATTTTATAAAAGCAAACAAACAAACAAACTTTTAAAAGCAACTTTAAAACTAATTTAGAAGAGACCCAACTCATTCTGGTGCTAGCAAAGTCAAATTTTTACACTGAATTTGGATTTTAGTTAATAATAATGACTAATTTGGTCTTTGTGGTCAGGAGGAATAATTACAAGAAGCTCAAAAACACGTTTGAGTATGCTGATAATTTACACACCATTAGGCTCGTAGGTTACATTCTTTTTGCCAGGTTTTTATCAATTGCAAATTAGAGCTGATTTATTATTGGTAGAACTAAATATTTTAGTCTTAAAAGCCAAAAGAAGTAACAAACTGAAGGGGTTGAGGTTCTTTTTAAGCTGTTTCAACTCTGTTTGACTTAACTTTACATTTCTCCACTACTTTTCTCAGAAGGAACTAAGGAAATATTTTACTTAATTGATCTACACAGTGCAGTCTTCTGCAGTCATCATCTAATGTTTAAAATTAAGTAATTATTTACTTCACTATATTTAAGCATTAACTGCATAGTCGGAGCCATTAAGTAGGAATTTAAATACAAAATAAAATACTATTGCAACATTAAATCATCAGCGATTTGAAGCATTGTACCTTAGTATGAAGTCATTTAACTACTACCACTTCTTATTATAGAGGAAATGGGCTCCTAAAGAACTCCCCCCAACCCTACTACACAGGACCCCCAGACTGAAAGAGACACAAAATGACTACAAATGAGGCCATAACGTCACCTTTTCTTGTTTCTTTTTTATTTCTCTTGGTACCTTTGCAAAGGTTTGTGGTTATTTTGCATCTGTTTCTAGTTGCAAAGATTTCTCTTTTAGGCCATATTCTACCTGGTTGGGTAATTCATCCGTGATCATTTAAAATGAGGTCTAGTTCATGGAGACATTTTGACATGCCATAGCAGCAAAAACACAGATGTAAATAACACAATCAATGATAACCAAATATCTGCCAGCACTGAAAAAGAAATTAGGTTATGTTGGCTGTGCTTTTTCTGCCAACCTTACTGCTACAGCATATCAAGTCCAACATGTGCTCGAGCGCTTACTGAGGGTTTTCTAATAGCTCTTCCACCACTGTTTAAACAAAACATGTGTGTTACAAACATGATCCAAAATGGTCAGAGCCCCAACTTCAAATAACACTTGCGAGTTTCAGCCGGCCTCTGTCTTAAGCAGTACCTCATAAATAACACTGGGTGTCGCTCCAGAGTGTCTATTGTCGCTCCTGTGCGTTTTCTTCCATCACCATCGCCCCCCCCCCCCCCCCCCCCCCTTCTGCTTTGTGCTGTGTGTGCGTGTGTGTTGTGTGTCGGATAGAAAGTCAGCCTGGTTTCCAGCTGAGTGCTTGCTCTCTCACAGTGTGTGTGTGTGTGTTGTCATTATTATCCACTCTGCTCCCAGCTCAGAATGGCCAGATTCACTCAGACTGAAACAAGAAGGCAGCACCATCCACAGCAGCCCCAGCCCGCTCACTCCAGCTTGGTTTTCACCGGACCGGGGGTACCACCGACCCAACAACCTCTACTCCTTATCCCACATCAGCACCAGTACCCTCAGATCACATTTCCGAAACCCATGAACGGGTCAGAACCCATTTCAATTCATCCGGAGAGCGGCAACATGAAAGACCAAGATGCCATTAAGCTGTTTATCGGGCAGATACCGCGGAACTTGGAAGAAAAAGACCTGAAACCCTTGTTTGAACAGTTTGGGAAAATCCACGAACTGACAGTTCTCAAGGACCGATACACCGGCATGCACAAAGGTAACGTGTCGCCCCTCAAATGGCTGCGAGCTCCATTTCTACCTTAATAATTGCTCATGATCACCTGTACCCTCTGAAGTGATTGGTGTTGAAATAAGAACGCGAAAACGCAGAGAGAAATCGATTTGATCAGGCGTTTCTGTTCCCAAACAGTCGTCAACATCTTCATGCGCATCGCTGCTGACATTTCCATCCAGCATTAGTGAGATTTGTTTGGTTCATGATCTTCATTCTGATCATTTTTCACAACCCTCATATTTCCATCTTGGTCACTTCGCGTTTTTTTTTTTTTTTTTTTTTGGTGACACACACAGTCTAAATGGAAGCCGTGCAGATATTAGGAGTGTTTTTAGTATCACTGTGATCTTTATTTTAAAGTCTAAGCATGCTCCTAAGTGGGGCAGAGGCGCTCGGAAAGGATGCATTTTTAAAGAGCCCCCCCCCCCCCACCCCATTGCCAGTTCCATCTTTCGCGCAGGGGGCGGCATCATTTATTCATCCATATGCTTTCTTTAACATCTCTCCATGTGTGAGTGAAGCAGGCTGAGGGGTGGGGGGGTGGGGGGGGGGGGGCACAAACCCCGATACACGGAAATCAGTTCAGTGCCACAGCGTCTCCAAAGGGCGCAAGAACTGTCACAAGATGACGGACGTGGCCGCGGAGCGCGGGGGCCAGTGACGCTGCGCTCTGCCTGCGCTGAAATGGAAGTCACCGCGGGGTGTAGAGCCACTCGGCTCCCTGTGCGCAGTGACAACTTCCACCTTCCCTAATGAAGTTGGTTATCAGGGAAATACGGTGTACAAGTCACAGCCCGGGTGGGATTAAAACATTTGACAATATGTGGCCCCCATCACAGGTGATCCACGCAGTGTAGCGTCATCATCATCATCATCATCACCATCACCATCACCATCGTCGTCATCCATCAACACTTCCAGCGTTAACTTTGTCGACTATGTTTTGTTTTGTTGAGCTCATTTCGTTTGTTTTTGCACTTGCACAGCCAGTTTGGACAGTAACCTCCTGAGACGCACAGGGATCAGTGTTCACTGAAATCATCCTAACGACGTTTAGTCAAGTTTTCCACTGATGATAACGACAATAGCAGCTGTCATAATTAGTAGTTTTATTTTTGTTTAGTAATTGAACATGTTGGGCTGCTACATCAATACACTTTAAAACACTTTCGTCATTCAAAGGGAGAAAAACCAACAGCAGTTACTAGTAGTTATGACATTATTGCGTTTGCACTCATGGTTTAAAATGTGATTTCATCAACTGACCCATACAGGGATGGTGAAAGGTTTCTTAATTCCATCTCCCCTCCTATGGACACTCCTGCACTGTTGATATGTCATGGATGTTAGTACAGGAGATAAGCATTTTATTGCAGTGACATTTTGAAAAGACAAACGAGGATCTGTGACAGTAATGTAAATGTCATTTGGAAACACTGCAAACCATGTAATGTCTTCTGTGACACGCTGTATAGAGTCGCCATCAGAAGATGTGAAATTTGTTAGCATCCAACCATATGTCGTCTAAAGCTGTCACAAAAGTCTGGCATTGAGGCCAGTTCAAAACCTTTATTTTTCAGTTTTGTCCTCTTTATATATTGATTTGTTGACATGTCGGGATTAATAGGACACTTTTATGACAGAAAGCATCAGTGAAATAATTGAACAACTGGGTGTGTTGAATGTTATCCTCTCAAATCTGCCGAATTTGGATCACGAAAGCTTAGGTTTTTTTATTTTTAAAGGTTTTATATTCCATTTACACTGCTACTCGATTATGCTATCATATAGCCACATATACTTCATGAAGCCACAGTCCTGATCGGGCAGTTGATCTTGTCAGGTTGTCGAGAGGGAGACAGTCTTTGCAGAATAGCACTCAATTGGCATTCATCCGCCTGTGTTTGCTTGTGCATGTGTGTGCATACATATACCAAAATGTAATTGCTCTGTGTTGCATAATCACTGCAGTATTTAGCTCTTGAGTGATTGTCACCTCATTGTGGTGTCAGGGAAAAGACAATTTAGGCTGTGACAATAGAGACAAAGACAAAAGCTCTGATCGATCTGCATAAAATTCAAGTGTAATATATGACACAATTACAACTAGTGAATAAAGTCAGTGGTATATTTGTAGTGGTATAGCTGTGTTTAGCATAGTGATTCATTTGCTCAATTAAGTGCTCTCTTACATTTTCTTGACATTATTATTCTACCATCAATGAATAGTTTGCTCCTACGTTTGTAATAGAGTTAAACAACTGAAAATAAACCTTTGTTTGAAATTCGTAAGTGCTCGTATTTGGTGATTGTCGTCTCTTCAGTTCTGCTGGCAGTTTGAAATGCAAAACGCAAGTTCAAAAAGCACCTGCAACAAAGGGAAATCCCCATTTTGTGGGCACGAAATAGAAAAAAGCTACATACTGTTAACTTTGTATTAACTGTATGTTAAGTATTGTTAACTTCTATTACCAATTTAATAAATAAAAAAGTAAGATTCAAACACTGACAGGTGAGACGACCTCTAACTAAGTAAATATAATGACATATTCTAAACATACTTATTCCTTAACTTAATAACTCATTTATTTTAGATAAGCCCATCAAATTAACTGGCTTAGAAAGTAATAAATCCTGACCAACACAATTAACAACACATAATCAAACCCTAATATGTCAGTGATCTCTGACGAGGATATTTTATATTTAATCATGTTATTAAGCAGAGACGGATTATGAGTATGGATCCTGATGGAAACACTGGGGCAGCACCCTCAAGGAGCCACATTGAGGCTGAGAAACGCATTTATGGACAGAGGGATAAACACACGCACACGCAGCGTTGTGCATCTGTGGCACATTCTGTCATTTTGATTTTCATTTCATCCACATTGTGCTTTGTGTGTTTATTATTTCCTCTTTTCTTAAGGAACTGTTTTTTTTTCCCCCTCGGTAATCCATGAGGGAAAACATGGAATTAGTTTGTAAAGCGTGATAATAATGCATGGCCATAATAACTCGACTCAAGAGGATTAGCAAATGTGCATTGTCTGAAGCAGCAGTCTCTTGGGTGATCAGCTGGTTCCTTCCCTAAACAGTGGCTGCCTCTGCCAATTAAAAATTCAGTCTAGTCTGCCTCTTGAAATGATTAATTCTGCCCACGCTATCGATGGCCTGCCAATTATTGTTGCCCAATTGGTATTAATAGGTAGAGGATTTCCTGATGTTGATTTTATCACACACTCTGAAAACCTCTTCCCTTGACTATAATTAGCACCTGCAGAGCACATATTAAAGCCTTTATACATGTATATCTTCAGAACCAAAGCTTCAATCAATAATCAAATCTCCTTAATGTGTGTAACCTGCTATTCTGTTGATTCTTTTCCATATTGACAGCTCTCCTTCGAAGTATACTGGAGCTGAATGCTGAACCTGTGTCATTGTAGATTTTTGGCGAATTGCTCTATTTGTCCTGATTTTGAGTCATGCAGTTAAATAACATGCACTCAAAAGCACTTTTTTTTTTCCAGCAGGTGTGATTCAGCAAGGCAAAAAAAGACAGACAGACTAAACAATCCCTGTGTGCTGCTCTAATCTGCTGGCCAAGGCAGCCCAGGTATCAATATTAAGCTTGTGTCGGGTATCATTGTGTTAATGCATTTATAAATGGACCAGAGATATTGCCATAGACCCAAGCCAAGCAGAAGCCCATTAAATCACAGAATAATCTAATGAAATATTTATTCAAGTTTGTATTTTTTTCCTCTCGATGAGTGTATGGGATAATGTTCCTGTGTGGGTTATCCTCCCAATAAAAAGCAGAGAACAAAACTGAAGGAGCTGGAACAGAACATACAAATCAGACCAAAATGAAATGGCAATAATATAATATGTAAAATCATACCTGAAAGACAGTATGTTGATTAAATTGTGTTACAGGCTCTCTCTCACCTCTTTGATATCATGGAAATGCGAGTGGATCTGCTTGTCTCCATATTGTGCACGCCTTATGGAAAGAGTCAAAGATCACGGCACTGCTGTAGGACAGCTTGCCCCCTGAGGAAACAGATGGGATACTGTAAATTCACCATAAACAGAGCTGTAGAAGTGACATGGATTGTACATACGCAACCCGCTGCGACATTATTTCTAACTCAACAAACATGAGTGTGGCATATGTCATTTTTTGGTTTTTAATTATACAGAACTATTTTATTATAGTTTTACGAAGAAATAAATTCAACCCCACCAGAAAAAGAAACAAACAAAAGAAAACCCAGCTAGTCTCGGTCGCCGTCTATCTAATCCAGAATAAAATCTTCTGTCAGGGCCAGTGTGCAAAGGCCACCACGCCAAGCTAATGCAGTAACAACACTCGCTTCGCAATCTTTAAACGTCTGTAAATATTGTAATAAGCAACAGGGCTTTCCTCATAAAAGATGCAGCAGCTCAACTGGTACTGACAGGCGCTATGGGCCTTGACTTCAGGATGAGGAGCGCTGCCTCCTTCTCTCCTCTCCTGTTTTCTGTTGGTTTTCCAAGGAGATTGCCAATCTCACATGCCGACAAGGCCGTGCTCTGCTGGAGGTTAGCGTCCACACAACAAACCGAACTGTCTTCTATTCTCTCTCCGCTTCTTTCCCCTTCATCCCTGCCCGAGAGAGCCTTTCAGATGGATTGATTTCCTGCACCGATGCAACATTCATTATGGCTTGCAGTATATTATGCTTTTAGTTTTTTGGAAGTGCTATTATTTCATGACCTTTGTGGAATATGTTTGCTTTTAATGGGTAACTGTTGCAGGGGCAGACACGGGAAGGTTCTGTGAGGTCTCAGGGAAAACATGGACCAACTCTGAAATTACACTGACTAAATTAAGCAGTGTAGTGTTTTTTTGTTGAGGCATCATGTTAAGGGTTAACAGAAAGTAAATTCATTAACAATGCCACATTTGCTTGTTTTTTCCACATGGATTTTGATCCTATTGGGTTGAAAAGTCTTGATGGTACTATTGTAAATATTTCTAAAAATGTGGCATTTGTCCAAAATGTATTTAAAATGTACCTATTTTATTGCATTAGCAGTAATTGAATAGTTTTTATGGTAGACTTTGTGGTATAAATTAATATTACAAAAATTTAAACAACGTGAAATTAGGTTAATTTTAATTCACTGTAAAATTATTAGGATAGTGTTCAAATGAATAAGGGTTGAGTTATATTTGTGTTGCAGGTAACATTTTTCTTCTAAAGGTAGATGTACCACCTTCTTGTTCATGCACAAAGGTCACAGCTATTTCCTTAGTCTAAATAGAGGGATAGAAGCCTATCTATTTTGTATGGCTAGCTTAGCAGAGAGTGCCATTGCCTAGAGAGCAGAGTGTACTCTTATGAAGGGGGGGTTATAAAGACACAGAGGGAAAGAAGAGGGAGCAAGGGAGGAGGGGGTTGGTGGTTTCTGTTAGAATAGCATGAGCTCTTTAATGTTGTGTTTGAGCCTGGCTGGGCACAGATTCATTTTAGAGGGAAAATGAAATAACAAGGGAGAGGGGAGAGAGGAGATTTTAATGCAATGTTTTGTGATAATCCCTCTCCATTTTGGAATGGTTCAGGAGAACTCATGCGATAAAGCCTTGTACAAGCCTGGAAAATAGTTATTTGTCTTGCCTTATAGTACTGTGCCCTTGGAGGGCTCACTAACCCCCATGTTTTGGCCAAAAAACAATCACAGATTAGTCAAGCTGTCACATCTCTTTGATTGCCAAATGGCTGAGCCCTTGACGCTGGTGTGAATGAACAATGCATTAATGTCTTACATGTATCCGTCTAAGAGTGCACGCAAACACAAAGCTGTGTGGGTATGACTTAGCACTGTCACTCAATCCCTCGCTGTCACACAGCCCATCAGAGAGCGATTGGACTGGGAGGATGGCACATGTATACAGCAGAGCCCACAAGGGAAATGACACTCAGGCACATGGGCAGAGAACAATGGAGGTATGGACAGATGGACAAATGGAGGGCAAAAAAATAAAGTGTTTGTCAGAGATGCAGAAACAAATGGTTGTTTATATCCCAAGGCAGTGGGAGAGAAGAGTGATAGCTCATCTCGGGACTTGGAGGACTTCTCTGACAGGTTGAAAGCTGTTTGGGCACAAGGGGGGGTGATGATCGCAGCGGTGAAGGCTGGAGGAGGAGGAGCAGAAGCACAAATTGGCAAATGGATATAATAATCATCGGAAAGACGTTTTCTTAAGAGAATACATCTAGTAACACTACGTCTGCTGTTATTATTTCGAATCTACAAATATAAGCAATAACTGAAATTCAGCTGTGGTACATTTACTTAAATACTGTACATAAGTACCATTTTGTGTATGTATCTCTACTTTACTTAGTATTTGCATTTTTTCCTACTAAAACTTTATTGATCTCCGATGTGAAATCCACAAAGTGAACGTGAATGAGTCAAATTATAATTATTAGATTCAACACAACCATGAAAAGGCATGGTTACGAGTGCCATGGTTACCAGGACTTTTCGTCTTTATGGTACTTCACTTCACAGTTTTTCTATTTTTCCTCAATTAATATTTTGAATGCAAGTCTTTTACTTATACCTTTGGTATCTGAGCATGTTTTTGCACTATTGTTGTTGTGATAACAGATTAAATACTCTACATTACATCCCTTAAAGGCAGTTATGACAGCACCAACAACATCTTCCTACAAATCCTGAGCAATCCCCAACTTCTGACGAAGATGCGTTTTAGATTGGGAAATGTCTATGAATTCTCAGGTCCGTGAGGGATGTGTGAAGATACATGCTGCTCAGCATGGTTATAAATAGAAATTCTGTGGTATTTCCGAAAATAGGTTAAGCTGCCATCACTGCACTGCTGGCATGACATCACTGATTGCCTGCCAGCCTCCCCCAAAAGACTGCTCCCATACTGTGCTCAAAAGGAGGGAGAAAATGAGGGAGAGACAGAGGGAGCATCTGTGGGCGACTGTAAGGCCTTGTCCCATTCCTTTCCAGAATCACCCCCCCCCCCAACACACACACACACACACCGGTCCTTTCATCACACAGCCATCTCTCCCCTCACTCGTTCCATCTATCTTTCCCACTGAAGGAGCGACACTGTAGCTAACACTGTCTGTGCTTTATTGCCAGAGACACAAACTGGTCCGGGGCTTTGTTCTGGAGATGTATCATATTCCCTTTTTTTTTTTTCCCCTTTTTTGTTTGATACAAGATAACTGAACGCCAAATAGCGCAGAGGAGGCAGATGAAAGATGAAATTTGTGTTTCTATTTTGATGATCAAATGTTAATTTGGTTGAATGAGCTGAGTATCTGGACTTTATATGAGTTCCAACATAGCACACAATCTGTGGTTTACTATTCAATGAATAGTAGATTAGACTTAATTAAAAGAGAATTTCAAATTAATCAATCAATCAATCCATCAATCAATCAATCTATCAATCTATCTATCTATCTATCTATCTATCTATCTATCTATCTATCTATCTATCTATCTATCTATCTATCTATCTATCTATCTATCTATCTATCTATCTATCTTGTTCGTTAACAGAAAATTATTTCTGGCATCTTGTGGGCTGAATGTGGTTACTAGGAAATATATGTCAGTGCAATTAAATTAACACCCTGGTGCCTGCTTGTTAGTCAGATCATTAGTGTTAATTATTACTATTCTCCAGCTCAGTGGTGACATGGGATAAATAAATAAAGAAAGAGAGAGGGACAAGGACACAAAGACATACTTTATGGCATACAGGACATAAAGAAAAATATGTGTTTCGAATACAACATGTAATGTTTCATTCGGTGGACGCATTGAATGAAGAGAACAACCATGAGAAGCCACTGCTCCCCACAAGTTTGTTTATAAAGACATGTCCAATTAGTGTTTCCTCTCATCTCAAGGTGGCAAGTGTATAGCGTTATGATGTGTCTGAGGGGGCTGGGCTGTGGTTCTTCTCCTTGCTACCTTCCTCACTCCTCTCTCAGTCATTCCATCTAAGCAAACTCTGGGCCTTTGAAGTGCTGTCTTTAAAGGTATCTTTCAATTTGTAAAATCAAAGTGACTGAAAACCTGATCCATGTCTTTGCCCGCAGTCAGTTTGCAGCTGCCAGTCATCTGTGATTGTGGCTTGACTACGATCAATTGATCTGTCTCGAAGGTTTAAATGCCTCACCTTTCGAAAGAGGACAAGCATTGTTAGAAATATGCCAATTAGGTTCATTTAATGAAGACTTTGCATCAGTGGAAACATCGTGTTGTACTATAGAGCAGCAGTGAATGTGGCTAAGAGAAACTTTTATTGATTTCTGTGTAAATCCCCCCGGCTGGAGCTGACTTGACTAGAGGAGGGAGGGTTGGGGTGGGGGCGACGGACTGGAGAGACGGGACTTGGCAGGTAAACTCTTGTTGCCCTCCCAAAAGTAACATGGCAGGAGGCAGTAAGTGTGAACATACACATTGTTTACAGCTCTGTGAAACTTCATCCATTAACAGTGTCAATTAGCCTGCTCATTAGGGATGCAGGCCACTAGATGTATTTATAGATTGGACTCTGGCTTTAATAGCTGTGGAGGGATGAAGTACCCAGATAGTCTACAAAAGCCAAGACTTACTTTAAAGTCTGCAGTGCAGTGGAAGATGCCAAAGTGCTGTATCCTTTAAGTCCTATCCAGAGCCACACACTGAAAGAGTTCTGGCCAACTTGGGAACGGGCAGCCAGCAACAATCTATCACATCTCTTCACAAAACTGCACCTGACATCGAACAGCATTATCTTAGGAGCTGTATCAATGTTTCCACCCATCTTAAAGCCGGCACCCCTACAATATGTAGTCACAGTGTGTTTTTGATAGAAATACGCTACAGTTGGGTTATATATGAAGCACCACTAGAGCCCTGATAGAACCATTTAACCAGACACACAATAGAAGGTGGCTATGTGATTGTCATTCTTTGCTCCAGTATTGCTCCTGAAACATGTCTCTAGAGTCTTCTAGAAAGGATTTACTGCATTTTTCATGTTCATTAGGCTTCGTACTCCACACCAAGGCATGACTGCTGGCAACACACACTCACAGATGCACGCATGTAGTCTTTCAGGTTCCTTTGGAGGCAAGTGCAGTCTACGTATGTGATTAAGTAGCAACAAATCAGTGGGTGAAATCACAGAAAATGCCAGGGAGGGGCCGGGGACTATTTCTTGCCATCGTGATGGACATGATACTTATCACCCAGACTGCGACATTCATCCTCCCCCAGCCATTGGTCAAGGTGAAGAGATGATGGGAAGAAGGGTAGTGAAAGGCGAGATGGAGGAGGAGGATTTGGCGATGGATGCTGCAAAGATGAAGGGGTGGAGTGATTGATGAAGAAATGAGGAAAGAGTGTAGTCAGTTTCAGGATCAGGAGATGGTGACTGAGCACAGACGCTGGCTGCCTTTAAGGTGGATGTCTGACTTAATTAAGGTTTACAGGTTATGCTAGGCTACTACCCATATTACAACGCTCATTACAAGCCTATTAGGCTTTGGCAGAGAAAACTTTGTTGTCAGAACAATGAGTCAGGGCAGTTTGGGAAGTTCCTGCTACCTCCAAGCTCCTGCTCCTCTGTTTTTATTATACCTCTCTGTCTGTCCTCCCCCAGTCTGTCCACCTTCTCCCAGAACATTGACGTGATTGTTTAGGTGTGTGAGCAGATCGAGGATCTTTTTTGCTATGGTGAGGGAGTGATTATATGAGTTAAAAGCTTCTCTGAGACCAAACTGATTACCCCCCACACGGTCAATCTGCGCCACTGAGCCTCCTGCTTCCCCGGCTGGCAATGATTCAGGTCATAATCACATTGTATCAGTGCTGATGATGTGTATTCCAGCTTCTGACCCCTCTGAAAGGCTATCAGTTCCCCTGGAGCCCCACATGGCAGTAAATGAAGTAAGCAAGTAATCTACCCAGGGTGATAGCATTTTCCAAAGAGTGCAAATGATGTGTGAGGGAGCAGGTGAAGCTGGTGCCAGGACTGGCTCAGTTTCTGCTACCTTCACATTTTCTGTCCACGGAAATGCCACATAGAGAGCAAGTTCACACTTTTTCATTACACTGGGGCAGGTTGACTCCTCTGGGGCAAGGAGATGGAGGAAAGGCAGCAAAGAGGGTATGAAAGAGAGAGTGAAATGCTGGTAGTTGTCCTTTAACCCAGCTCGGTCTCCTAGGAATTATTTGATCATTCTACGGCAAACAATTTGAGCCCAACAATATGGACATCCATGCTGAGCTGGTGACTTACCAGTTTGTCCATGTCAATTAGTGGCAGGCACCAATGAATCTCATCGCCATCTTGATAGGTTATATACATTTCATCACGTGCTGATTTCCACCATCCTGGACAGATGTTGCAAAATATTAAATTATTAAATTTTTCATTATTAAATAAATGACACTTTGATTTGTTAACACTATAAGATAGAAGATGAAAACTATTTGGTAAAGTTACTAATTAATAGTTTTTTAATTAGAATTTATATTTTGAACAACCCAATAATGAGCAGTAGGGGGATATTTAACCTACAGGGTGAATCCACCCAGATGAAGAAGCTTGTAGGGGCAACACTTCTGATTTAACTTTATTTACGTGACACTCTTACTATTGCTTACAGGTTTCCAAGACAGATATTCTAGTAGGGCCAATTATAAGCAGAGTCGATGAATAAATGTCGCTATTTTATTTTACTTTGAGGTGATAATTTTTTCTAACAGTGTCATTCTCACATCTGTGAGCTCAGCACAGTAGAAACTAAAAGCAAAATAGAGTCAAATATTTCAGTTTGCAGTCAAAATCTGATCAGCTTTTTGAATACTGATACTGATACACGATGTTTTTTTTTATGTAGTAGTAAATATACTTGGCACATGCTTCAAACAGACACACAGATTTGGAGAGCATCAACGAAGCATCAGTGAATCTAAATGGCTGATGTCACCGCAGCTATTTCTCTTGTTCTCCCGCTGTCTCGTTCACTCACTCACTCTCTTCCATGTAAGACTCCTTAATTACATACCAATTTAACACGTTGGAGATGGAGAGACGCGGAGCAATTTCCCAGTACACACACACACACGCGTGTGCACACACACACATCCACATGTTTAAAAATATATCATTAAGAAATAGGAGACAAATAGAGTTGAGGAGAAAGAAGTGGATGGTGGTTGGGAACGGGAGTGGAGGGAGAGAAGAGGTATTGAGAGCAAAGAGGAGAGGAGGAATTTCTTTTCTTTGGAGCTGAAATCAGTGTGGGAGATAAGCTTGTTTTAGGTTTGTATCAGACGATGCAGAGGATCATCTCCTCACAATGGGAAGGCTTCCCCCATTGCTGTGTCAGCAGGCTTCGATTACAGTTGCTTTTTGTTGTGTTTCAAACAATTTCATCATGCACCCCCCCCCCCCCCCCCTCACACTTTTGCGCTTGGTATGCAATGCAGCACCAACAATTTGTACGTGTTTGGATTCCAATTATGGAGTTGTTAAAGCTTTTTCGCCTGTGGCCTGCAAATTCTTATTAAGCCATACATTAAAGAGCACAGATTCACATTTAAATGGAGTGCATGTTTCTCTTTTGTTTGCCAGTGTTGTGGTTGCTATTAATTTATTCTGAATGCCCTGTGCTTTACACATTAGCAAATAAATTTTGTGATGGAGTTTGTGATTGTAATGCAAAATACTTGTTTCTCATTCGGAGATAGGCCCAGCATTTGTCAAGTAAACCAACAACTACAAGCCCGGAGAGAGAGAGAGAGAGAGAAAAAAAAGAGAGAAAAACAACCACCAAAATGGAGCCATTCCCTCCTATTACCCTCACCCATTTGAGAAACAAACAAACAAACCCAAAACAACAGTGACGTTTCCGCAGTCTTGGTATTTCTTTACAAGGTGATGGAGAAAAGAGAAAGAGAATCAGACAGCGGTGTGAGTGACTGAGGGATGTGCTCTGTGGCCATCGGAAATCATTAGATTAGGAGTGCTGGGACAAGGGAGGCTACGGGGAGGGATGAACCATGACATCAGTGCCTCAGTCAGCCACCTCAAAGGTCACGACCCTGAGCAGACTCGAGCATTGTGCATCTTTCCTATACTGAAAAGCACGACAGGGTGATAAGTGACTGGCCCAAACAAAGGGAGGAACATGATGAAATAAAAAAGGAAGACTTGAATGTGATTTAACTAGAGTGGGCAAATACCATACACACACACATACACACACACACACACGCTTTAGCACAGCAAAACAGTTTACAGGTCAATCAATAGATCAGTGACTGAAGTGGCATTTTAATCCTTCTTTTTGTTGCAGTCCTGCAGAGGTTACAGTAGAACAATGGAGGAAAAGACAAGAATCAATGAAATGGCAAAAAACAGATACACATACACAGGCACATGACTAAAATGAATGGTGAATATTCCGATGGGCTAAAGTGATCTCATATGCAACAAGAAAAAGGGACTGGGATATTGTCAGTGTTAAGACACTTAATCCATCACCACCCACTGAATACATTTAGCTGTTGAAATGAGATCCAAAATGCAGTGGCTGCTAATAAACCATCTTCAGAGTGGCAGAAATATGATGTAGGGTAACCCATATGAACCTCATTAATAGAACACAAGCAAATCTATTTATTCAGACAGTCAGGGGGAAATGATTGCCTCGCTACTCCATCTGCTTTCTCTCCATCTTGCGTCCTTTCTGCCTTCTCTTCTCTTCTCTTCTCTTCTCTTCTCTTCTCTTCTCTTCTCTTCTCTTCTCTTCTCTTCTCTTCTCTTCTCTTCTCTTCTCTTCTCTTCTCTTCTCTCCGCAGTGGATTTCACAGATGTTGTGTGTGTGTGTGCATGCATGTTTCACATTGGTTCTACAGTAGTTTGATGTTTGTTGAGTGTGTGTGTGTGTGTGTGTGTGTGTGCACGCATGGCAGCATACTTGAAGCCTTGCAGTTAGGCATTCACCCCAGAGAGTTTTAATACCTTTTCTTTTCTTGCCTTCCTTTCTTCTCTGTCAGTGTCTCCCTCCTTATCCTTAGACTGATCCCATCCCTTCTTCTTTCTTTTTCAAGCCCCCCTGCCCCCCAGTTCTCCCTAGCTGTCCTGTTTCTTTTGTCTCTGCTGTTGTCACAACCGGTCAGGGTGGGGACTATGTCCAGGCTGCTATAGGAGCTTTGGACAGGACATGGCACTGGGGATGGGGAGACTGCACAGGCTTGGCAATTCCTCCTTAGAAGTCTACTTTATTAATTTATTGTGTTTAGGTTTTAATGTATATGATTCTCATTAAGTCTTTATGCCATGTGTTGTGCTCCAGGTTGTGCATTCCTCACCTACTGCGCCCGAGAGTCGGCCATCAAAGCCCAGAACGCCCTCCATGAACAGAAAACACTGCCAGGGGTAAGTGGTTGTCTCTTTCTCTACCTGTCTCTCTGCCCTACTCTTCTCACTCTCTCTTCTCTCTCTGCGGTGGTCGGGCGTACCATCTGCACCCGGCTGCACACCAGCCGGCATTCTCCTCGTATGGTCCCAAAGATGAAAAACACTTTTGGAAAGTGGTGCAATCGATGGCTCGGCCTTTTGAAGACCCAGTTTCAACTTTTCCATGTGTCTGTTCTCTAGGGGATACTGTTAACATTGATCAGACCCACTCTGCCTCATACATTCAAAGCAATAACATAAAATGACAGTATTTGGCAGGCAAGGCTCTGTATTTTTGGAAAATCCAAATGTCAAATCAAGCAGAGTTTAGATTAATGAAGTTAATGCAATAAAGAGAAAGCCACTGTCTTGCATTTTGTTTGGGGGGGGTAGCATTCACCTGTATCTGTATGAGATCCTACTAAGACAACAACAGAGAGAGACAGATGGATGCAGAGGTAGGTACAAGTGGCTCTCCACAGAGGCAGCATGACTTTACATGGTCTGATCAAGCCTACACCGGGGAGAAAGAGTAAAGATTCGCTCAACTCCCTCCCCTCACCCTCAACAGCCTCTCTGATAGAAAACAAAGAGCCCGAGAAACCCAGCCAAAAGGCACTTGTTAAAGATTAAACATGCAAATACAGCTACCACCAACTTTGAACACTCTGGTGATTTTCGTGAAAAACAAGTTGTTTCGTTTATCCTGCAAATTAGCCAAGCGTGAGGCTGGAGGGCGTTATTCTCCTCTTTTTCCTCCGCATTTGAATAATAAGACAGAAGAGACACAGAGAAAGGGAAAACTGTTCTTTCCCATAATGCCTGAGGTTGTGTTCACGAGAGGTTATAACTGTGTCCAGCAATGCGTTAGAAGAGGGAGGATTTGATTGTTTTCCTGTAAGTTTCTTCCTCATGCCTCATAGTCGTGAATTTGTCCACACCCCTAAAGAGGTTGTAAGGGTTTACCTACCGCTAGGATCAAATAGATAGACGAAGTGGCTGAATATATAAATGTTAGACGATGCCGACAGGTGCAACGCTCTTGCTCCCCCTCCTTTTCTTAGCGTGTTCTGTGAGCAGATCTGCAAAACCACCTGGGCTCTGTAAGGTTTAACAATCATCGCAGTGGAGCTCTATGAAGAGCACAAAAACGCTCCTCCTTTTGTGCACATGCACAGACACGTTCAGCGACTCTGAAAGTTGCCATCACTTGTGAGAAATAAAACCCTTTTCTTGTACCTTTCAGTCCTGCTTTAGTCCTTCTGCTGACTTCCTCTCAACTCCACCCAGTCCTGTCCACCCCGCATCCTCCTGTCTCCCCTCTCTCCCAGTGCTCCGCTGCCGCTGCTCTTCCTGAGACAGAACGTGTCATAGAAATGTAACAGGCAGACATTGATGGGTGTCAGGCCTCACAGACGAGGCTGCTCTGCTGTTCCCTTCCTTTCAACTTCACTTACACACACACACACACACACACACACACACACACACACACACACACGCACACAAATGCCAGCGGTCTAAGAAAACACAGGCAGCCGTGCAACCCAGGGAGGTACAATATAAGCAACAAACATGTAGCATGGCAGCATCACTAAACACCCTATAGGCCTTAAAAGCATTGTGTAGAAAGTCAACGCATACGAAATGTGCATGTTTGCGTGTATTTGATTTCAGCCTCCATTTTTTTATAAATATTTCACAAAATGAACCCTGTTGCTTTCCTGCTTAATGGTAAGTACATGTACCCGTAGTTCGTTTGCAACATTGCTTGATATGCCATTTACCAGGGGCTATGGCCTAATTGATGTATAGTAGGAATTCTCCAGTGATGAATTATGAGTTATTAACACCTGCATTTTGTCATTAACCTCTGCATTGCTGCTCTTTCAGAGTGAGCATTGACCAGTTTGGCTTTTTGTCACTGTCTGCTATTTTAAATGTCTGAATTTGAATTTATGCTATACCTGGAAAATCATGCCGGACTTGTCACAAATGGCTACACTCATGTATAAAAGTTGAGCCACCTAACAAGCCTCGAGTCTCATACCGAGCCCTTTATTGAACACCAAGCACAAACAAGACCATATACACAGATGCCAGAATGTACATGGTCATTATCAGACACAGTGACACACACTGAAATTACAAAAGAGTGTTTTTGGATTACTTCAACTGGAAGGTCTGGGTTCACACCCTGTGTCCACTGCAGTGTCCTTGGGGAAAGCATTGTTTCCCTGACTTCTGCTTTGCTTTTAATTTTAGGAGGGCAGCAGGAAATGACTTAAGTCAATAGTCTTAAAATGTCAGTCGTGGATAGTTCAGCATCTCCTGTTACTGTGGGTAATGGCAAGAGCTCTTACAGCCTCCAAATGACATTTTTTGCATCTGCTTAACAAATAAACTGCCAGCTGAAAGGATCCATGTTTTAATATCCTGAAGAACACAGTCAGCTGTGTAATCCGTTGTCCTTGTACTGAACTCATGATTGAATGTTGTTGGCGTTTCACTTCAGCATTACTTCAAGTATACGCATGGATTGTTGTCTTCGGTTTGCTCATGTATGTGTGTGCTCTTTGAATCCTGTGAAAACAACAATGCAAACCACTGTAGGGAGGCAATTAAAGTAATCCTTAGGATTTGTCTTTGCTATAAAACCTTCAGTTATTTTTAAGTTAATTTTAGGAATTGTATAGATTTAATTATAACTCTGAAGATGTACAGTATCAGCTCTTATACATACTGTATGTTCCCACACACAGATGACACTAGTTGCTACACACACAGACACACATGACCCAGTGTCCTCTTATTATAGGATGAGGCGCTGCTGTTCTTGGATGTTATTATCCATGTCCCCCTGTTACACATTAGCTGCTGAAAGGAACAGTATGCCCTAATGGAAGTGTACTGGACTGGAATATAGATTCCTGCTGTGAACTGTGATGGGAACCTTGGGGACACAATTGCCTGACATAAGTTTGGCCACAGAATAGGAGAAGCTCTGACAGTTTACCAGGTGTGTGTGTTGCTCGGGTTTATTAGCCGTGCATGTTTGTGCCTGTGTGGTAAGCTGACTTTGCATTGCAGCCAGCGCTATGTAGATACAGATAGTGGTGTATAATGGTGGGAAGAAAAACATGTGCACATGGCAGCTTGCCGTTATCACACACCACCCACGACAGTGAGGTTTGAATATATTATTTGTGTGCTGTTTAGTGCTTGCTTGCTGCTGATAGAGATGCACTGCGTATTACATAACTATATGAATACTTTTGTGTATGTTAATACTCATGTGTGTGTTAAACTCAAGTGTCGCTCTTTGTTTCACCAAGTCAAATTAAAGAATCCACTGATGACCTGAACACTAAAATGTTTTTTCTGATAATCCCTTCAGGACATACATTATTCTTAAAAAACACAGTAGGAACAGATTTACAGTTAAAGCCCATAGTGTACAGCACTTGGTGTGTGTGTGCGTGCTTGGGAGTGTCACAGCTCTCTACACAAGTCCGCAGGAGATTTACTCCATCCAGCTCAGCATCATGGCAAAATCCTGCATCCTTCACACTAGCCACCCACCCATCCCCCTCCCCTCAATCCCCAGCCTCTCCTCTCCACTCTAACTCTCTGTCCTCTCACTGCCACTCCTCAAATCCAGCAGATCCAAGAAATAATCTCAGTCAGTGGTGCAACTCTATTTACTGTAGCACAGAAAAACATGCTGCCCGCCCCCACCCTCGGTCATGCTAGCACCGTGTACAACAGCGATTGTCTTGGAGAGGAATTAGTGGATGTCTGTTTGCTGCATGCATGTGCTCCTAGTATTAGTACAGCTCGACCTGGGTAGAGTGTAAGAGGCTGGCAGTGATTCAGGAGGCAGGTTTATGGAAATAGCACTCACATTAAAATCCCAATGAGAGCAGGAAGAAGATTATGCTCTGGCACACACATGTGGGCTCCTGCAATGTCAACACTCTAAGTAGATCCCCTCCCTCTCAATTGCCTCTGTCTCCATTTCTGTCTCTCCCTCGCTCTCACTCTTGTGCGGAGCCCTTTGCTGAACACATACCTGCACTCTGAGCCTACTGTGAGTGCATGTGGATTCTTGCATGTGCACGCATGAGTTTGCATGCATTAGCATGTGTAATTGTGTGTGTGCGTGTGTGTGTGTAACTGGATGTCTGAGCTAAGAGCAGAGCGTAGTTTTGTTTGGCCAACTGTGTGCTTTCAAAATAATGCTGGCACGCCACAGAGCCGGTCCTCCATCGGCCTTTGCGCCCGCCACACACACTCTCAACAACAACAAAAAGCTAAACATATACAACCATACTTTTGTCTGCATTCTACCCACCTGTTTATCCACTACAGCCGAGCTATCTTGCATGCCGTCCTAGCAGCCGCAAAGGCTGAATAATTCAGTGCTACCCTCTGTGAAGGTTGGCGGGGTGTGAGTGTAGTGTACTTGTATCATTGTGTGCGTACTGTGTGTCCCTGTGTTGAGTGGGCAGGGGTGGGGGTGGGAGCGGAGTCGACCGGTCAACATGAAGCCAATTGGTACTGGCAGGATTGGAGGCCTTGTAGTCAGGGAGAGGGGACTCGTTAGGATTTAGCCTTTGGGTAACAGTGTGTCTGTGTGTGTGTGTGTGTGTGTGTGTGTATTCAGGAAGAGTCTCATAGTGGAGTGGTAGTTGAAACTGCAATAATCAAGGTCTTTTGTTCTTTAAAATATTTTTTTGCTGTATGAATTATACAGTGTTTTCTGTGTGAATTGAATTACAGTAAAACTAAATTTCATCTTTGCTGCCCGACCTATACCATGTTATTTTTTTTTATAATAACCTTGGATCTTTATGTAATTTATGAATTCAGCTCATTTATTTTACTCCTGTAAGATATTTTTGCCTCTGTAATGAACAGGCACATATGTGGGGACCCAGATGTCTGTTAAAACAAGGTAACACCATCTGTGACGGGAATTTTCTCTTAAAGGTGTAGTCCATGATTTGCTTGTTGAAAAGCACATCACAGAGTAAAGTGGCCAAATGAGAAGCTGCTGGAGAAAACGTCAGCAGACACACGCAAACTAGTAAGTTCGCTGAATGTCTGTGGCAAACAGCATCACTGGCACCGACCTGTTGAGCAGACACACAGCTCTTTCTGCTCTCTGTTGGTCTAAATGCTTTGACAACTCTGGTGTTATACTTTCTGCTGTCTCAGTCTCCCTGCTGTGCTTGAACAAGAGCGCTCCTTTTATGATTAGAACGACGTGTCAACATATTTGATTATGTCAGTAACATCAATTTGTCAATGTGTTACAGCGTTTACATTCATCCCAAGTTTTGGTGACTCTCAATTTAAGGTGTGTTGAAAGTGCATCTTTGTCCTAAACAAATTGTCACAAGTTTGGGATTCTCTAAACAGAGACCTAGAAAACTGAACAATATAAGTAATATAATAATATTTCCATTAAATCTGGGCTGTAAGCTGTGGTTTGAAACTTTTGCAAATAAATAATACAAGTGCAACACTACTTATTGTAGTGGTATCTTTATCAGTACTTATTTTGTCAGAGCCCAAAGTTCATTCAAAATAGCAGAGTATAGCTATACTAGCACATAGTATAGTAACAGAATATACCTTTAACTCTGAAATGGTTCCTTCATTCATAGATTGCATGTTAAAACAGATGATAAATGCACTAATACATGACAGACAGTTATTGTTATTATTTATTGACAAGTTATAGGGACAAATTCACTAATCCATTAATCAAACAATAACTGATGATTTATTTTTTGTATGGTTTGTTATTCATCAAATGTAAAAAAATACTTCATAGATGAATCAGTTTTCAAAAATTGGATTCATAGTTTCAGGCCTCAGCTTCTTGTGCCAATTAGCTGTAATTACCCAGCCCAGACTCTTTTATCCTCATTCAGAAAGCGAGGACTGTTACCAACCACGTGAGATTTTCAGAGTAGAAACTCTGAGGGACAGTTAGAGGAGTATGAGGGAAAATTCGCTGAAAATGGCAAAATATGCAATGAATGAGAATCATAGACTAAACTGATCTCAGAGGGTACAAGAGTCTGCCTCCGATGTTGTTGTTGGTCCATTCTGGAGGTTGGGGACATGTTTGAGTGATCTATTTTTACTGTGATGACTACTTCCAGGTTGCACTGTGATCTGTGGAATACAGTGTCAGCATGTAAACAATACAGACTATTGTTCCTTCAGCATATATGTGCGTCTGCTGTAATGTCATATTGGTATAGTGTACACATAGTAAAGAGATGCTGTACCAGAGTGCTCCTAACTGATCTGAGTCCCTTCACCTCTTGAACATCCCGTACACGCACACAAATATGCACTCATCCAAATCAGAGGGGCTAGAAATAGACTAAAACACACAGGGCAACTTCTGGGGCCTCCACAGTGCTGCTTGTTTTCCACACGCTGTTTCTCTCTACCTCTCTGTGTCTCATCCTCTCAGTGTTCTTCCTCTGGTAGCCCTTTAACGCAGATGTGCACACACACCTCTCTTCTTTTTTTCTGTGTGGCACATTAACCACATACTTAGAGAAGTCTTCTTCTCCACGGGGAATAGGCTTCCGGAGATATTTGTAAGAGAAGGGTGTAGGATCTGCACTTTGCACATGGCTTTGGAGAATAAACAGCACCCACTCAAACTCAGAGAACATGTTCATCGTTAAAGTTCATTTTATATCATACAGCACACGCATGCAGTTGTCTTTCTTGAGCTGCTGCTAACATCAAATATTTATTGCATTTAAAAAATTATTTTTGTGGGGAAAATAAAAAAAAGAAACTGACAAAACAAAAATGATTTTGTGCATTTGTTTGAAATAATAATTTTGTTATAGCAAAAAACAATGCAGCATATAATTATTGCCATTGTAACCATATGTGCAACAAATCGTCAACAAAATATTCAGAAGTTCAAGCAAATACTTAACAGTAACACATGTAGGTGTATCGGTGCTGCTTCTTTTTGCATTGCTTAGGATACCCCACCTAGTTTTAGGCTCTTCAGGGGAGACGTTGCTTAAAATATCAAAACAATCCACTTCACACAATGTCCATTAGGCCACTTCACAGAGAGAAGTGTGCTATTTTTTTTTTGAGGTACAGGTTAGCAAAAAATCTGAATTATTAATGTTTTGGATATTTTTAGCATGTTTAACCTATTTTTGGTTGTGGCTGGAGACTGCTCGTCTGCCTGTCTATGCAATTCAATCATGTGACATGGCTATGATCTGGGTTATGGAGTTGGTTTTTGTGTGTAATTGGGGGAGAAGTCTTTCCCTCTGTGTGTGTGTGCTTGTATATGAAGTAGTTAGTTTTAAGTGGCTGTACATCACACTAACCTGCACTGGTTTGGTTCATTTTGATGCAGTGCAGTTTAGGTGTGATGCTTGTTTTGGCACTGTAAAGCATCACCGGTACCAGTGGGGCTGAACCAGATGAGCCTGGTTTTATTCCAGGCCCGTGGGCATAGCTGTGCAGACCCGTGTAAGAGCCAAGGCCCAGATACTGAATGACAATCCATCTGTGGGTCCCTGTACAGGCTTGTACAGGTGTGCCACTGCCCGCAGATACAAAAGAGAAAGAGTGGGAGTGAGTGAGCAGAAAGGTTCACACGTAGATGGTAAACTATGGTCCTGAGCAGATGTGTGTATGTGTGTACGTGTATATATATCTCCGTGTGTGTCCTTGCACATGTTAAAAAAGAGAGAAGACAAGATTAACTGTATATCCAAATAGATGGCAGGATAAGATGTATGGGCGAGTATAGCTGAGAACATGTCACTTTACTCGGTAGGGAAGAACACACATCATCAATTTGTCTAATCTGAGCTGACATCTCGCCGGTTGGACCTTGTGCCATTGGAAGAGGGATGGGGACGAGTAAGGGGTGTATGAGAGATTAGAGGAGGACAAAGAGAAAAAACAGTTGAAATACTGAGAAAAGAGGAAAAGAGCGAGAGGGAGACCCGGTGTCACGTTGACATCTTGAAGTCATACCTTCAAGAGTTAAGACATCCATTTCTTTGTCTGTGCATGTACTAACCATACACAGCATGTGTTGTATATCTAGGCTAGATTGAAATGTGTGGTGGAGCCAGAGGGAGCTCATTTGTAAGGCAGATCTAGTCGTGCTTTGGTGTAGTGTCCACAGAGAGGGTGAGGGAGCTGCACAGAATGACAGCAAGCATTTGTCAGCAAAAATCAGGACTAATGAAATACAGTACACATGGCTGGAGGGCAAGGAGAGGATTGTGACTGACAGGAGGCATGAACGGAAACAGCCTGTGGCAGCCCTTCATCATGGCTAGCAATACATCAGCCAGGCAACCGATTTGTTTTAAGCTCCAATCCCCTTCCCAACCTAGATAAGGGCAGCAGCATGAGGCATAGGGTAGAGCAGGGGAACAGTGAGTGCGAGGGTCCCTGGGGGTAATGACACAGAATACAAGTGTATGGGGAGTGCTAGTGATGGGCCTGCTCATGTGGAAGTGGGTATTTGCATTGCAGAGGAGGGCTGTCAGTAGAGTAGAGCTCTCTCAGGGAGCCAGTGTCAGGGAGATCGCTAACGGTGAAGACTTCTGTTGTCTGGCCTGCAGAATACCAGGGCACCGGATGTAGCGGAGCAGGCAGAGTTAGTTAGTTTACCTAACACTGTAATCAAGTGATTCCTATTAGTCCATCATGGCAGCCTTAAGGTATTACCTAAAGAAAATAACAATAAGCACAATTTGCTCTTTAAACAACCCTGCATCCAAAAATTGATGGGTAATTTCTGGATTATCTATGGGAACTGGTCTTCCAGTGACTGATCAGACAGTGTGAAGGACATCACACTAAGGCAACCTCTAAGGAGGCATTCAAGAAGAAAGCTATTGCTCATGAAATTGCAAGATTAAACTTTGCCAAAGATTATGAAAAGATGCCTGATGAATATTGGCAGCACGCTGGTTGGTCAGATGGGGTCGGGAATGTTTGGTGTGGACCTGACCTGGACCACCATATGGTGACTGGAATATGCTGACATGGGGATGCAAAAGGGCAAAAGGTGTAAGGCAGAAGATATTTATAGAAGATTTCCCCTTTTGCCAAGCTCCTTGGCACTCGAACACACTGCATAAATTACGCAGGAATTTCTAAAAGGCAAAAAAGTGATTGGTCTGTGACCTGCCCAGATATCTCCCCTGAGTTGAATTCAATAGAACACCTTTGGAGTACTTTAAAAGAAGTAGAGCAACAAAGCCCCTCGAGCAAAGAGCAACTAAAAAAAAAAAAAAAGAAAGAAAGAAAAGAAATCATCTGTGAAGACAGCAGAACACTTCTCCACAGACTTGTTTGAGATTGGTATTGTCCATGCCCTGAAGGATGAAATCTGTTGTCAACAGTAAAGGTAGACACACAAAATGTATATTAAAACAATAATAATAAAATAACGAAATCTACTAGTGAAAGATAAACTGTTCATAAAAATTGATTTTTCATTTCATTAAACTTTTGTCGAACACGTTATTCACATTCTTTGACTCCATTCTTCACGGGTTAGGAGTTAAACATACAAACAAATAAAAATAAAATTGAATTAAATGGACAGAATTAGTTTGTACTTAACATTTTAGTGATATTGACCAGACGTGTACTCACTTTTGTTGTATATTGTATAGTGATGTGAGGCCAACAGCTAGTCTGTGGCCTCTAAACTATTTCAGTCCCAGCTGCAATAAGAGGCAGCTTTTAATAATTCAGAATAAAACAGTATACTGGATATCTTCCAGGCAGCAAGTGCACATTTAGATGAAACACTAAATTCCCCTCTACCACTCTCCCCCACTACAAGCCCAAAACCATAGTGAGGCTGTATCCGATACCCGTGAAGGGCTTGTAGGGACACACACATCAGCGGGTTATGTTGTTGTTGTTTGCAGTGGAGGTTTTTGGCACCGTGCACAGCTTTGTATTTATGTGTGTGCATGTGTGCGTGTGTGTGTGTGTGTGAGTGATCGTGCATGAGGTGCAGAGACTGTGTGCACTTTCGCTCTGGCCAGGCCTTGTGGCTCCCTGCACAGCTGTGGCTCACCTACAGTGCATATGTGTGGCACGTTTTAGTGGATGCAATTCAGGGTCGTGATGCTCTGCAGGGTTAGCCGCTGTGCGTTCTTTAAAGTGCTTTCTGCGAGTTCTCTCTTCTCCTAGCTGACTTCTGTGAAATAGAAAAGAGAAAATGAAAAAGAGGGCAAGAAAAGATGAAGATATGTGGATTAGAGAGAGAGAGACACACACACACACACACACAGAAGAAGGGATGGGTCAAAAAAAAAAAGGCAGGGAGACTGCGAAAGCTATTTGAATCACTGAGTTGTGAAGATTAAGAAATGTGATGCAGGGAGTGAGAGTGAAATGGAGAGAGGGAAATGGAAAGTGGGAGATACTGATGGAAGGCCTCGCTGCCTGATCAGGACTGGTGGTTGAAACCTGCACTGTATGAATCAGCAAGGAAAGCCACACAGCTGTAGTCCTTCTTTTATTGAATGCTGAAGTCCAGAGGCATCCCAGAAGCAATCATTAGGGTAACTGTCTGGTGCTCACTTGCTGAATATGCACTGCCTTTTGAGATTTTCATGTTAGGATCACATGGACCGTTTGAAAGAAAGAAAAAAAAAAAAAAAAAAAACAGGCAGGAGAATCAAAATGAACAGGAACTAGAGTAATGATACGGCTTTGATCCCTGCACATCCCCTGGATAAGCCATGTTTTTTCCATTGTTTGCTGTTTTGTCGGTATCTTACCATGTGATATTGATAGGGCCCATAAAACCTCTTACAGCAGTTCTCAGGATAAAACACAGACACCCTGAGCAGCACACTTATTTGTATGCCTGTTTTTGTGAGTGTTCTGAATTCACGAAGGGTTTCTTTTTTTAGCCTTTATTTGATGGTTGACAGGCAGACATGGGTGTGACACGCAGCAAAGGTTCCCAGCCATACTTGAACCCGTGGCGTTGCGGTTACATGGCACGTGCGCGAACCATTAGTCTACCAGTGAGCTCCTTGAATTTATTCATTTATTCATTTATTCACTGTGTCACTGTGGTAACTTGGGCATTTGTTTTCCTTGTATAACATAGTATAACAGATATAAATATATGTATGTATGATTATATGGCTTGTGTGTGCGTGATGATATACAGCAGCTGTAGCTGTTTTAACATACACTAATAGCAGACAATAGGTACTGTACAGTATAGTAAACTGTCTTTTGTTGCATATGTGTGTTGTCCTTTGGTGCTTATTACTGAATACAGCTTGTCAACAACTTCACTAGCTAACTTGACAGAGCTACCCTCTGACACGGCCTATAGTAGGGCTGGACCCAAGTATTCAGATATTTGATAACTGATATTCGGATATTTGATTTTCTTCTGCGTTTATGCAAAATGCAGGTGGAGGTGGGTGAAAACACGCTGTACTGATGTCTCACCTGGAATATGTAGACGATCTAAAATGCTCAACGACTCAAATGTCGTCTGTGTCTGCAAGTGTTTAGCTGTCTCTTGTCATTATCGCCCAGCATCAACAATGGGGCTCAGGCAGATGACTACCATGGCAGCGTAGGGTGCCGCACTGGTTAAATGAGTGCTATGCTCAGAATCACACACACACACACACACACACACACACACACACACACACACACACACACACACACACACACGTAAATATAGACTCAAGAAGCAAAGATGTGCATAGGCACAATCCATTAGGCAGTGGATGAGACAGCACATTTATTTACAGAGTTTATTTTACCTGTTTTTATTGATTCATTATTTATGAATCTATCAATCTGACACTGCAGCAGCATATAGAGTTTGGCTGGCTGCTTTTCTGCCTGTTTATATATCCAGCCAGTTCTGCTCTGCGTCTGCCTATTTGGTCTTACAAGGCCTCTGCTTTGTCCATCAAAATATGTCCTCCATGCTTTGCAAACTCTCTCTCCTCCCTCGTCTCACATTGTCTTTTTTTTTTTTTTTTCATCTCTTTGTATCGTACATCTTTGTCATCACAGTCATTCCCTCTATTCTTTGATTTTTTTATTCTGTCTCTAAAACATTTTAAAATTATGATGATGACTTGCAAATTTATCTCAGATTAATTTGTTGAGCTCAGCTTGTACCCACTCGCCTCATGGGTGTGCTTTTATTGCAGTGTTATTAATATATTCCTGAAAGACTGCTCTCCAGTGCCACTCTTTCATGACTGGGAAAGGCCAGAGCATGTTGTCCAACCCTCTTCATCTACTCTACCGTCTCTTTTTTCCCATATCTCTGTTCTGGTCTGCTCTTGTTCTGCCAGTTGATAAGCTTAAGGCACTGCCGTTAGTGTTGCTGTAAAGGAAAGACTAATGAGAAGTCTGTTTGTTATTTGTATCACATAATATGCACAAGGTTGCACATCCCAGAACGTGTAAGCATTGCATGATACTTTTTTCTTGCAGACTGTGGAGGTCGCTAAAAGTTGGGAATTGGTAATGTCTAATTGAGGATGGGACAAAAAATAATGCTGGCTTCAGAAAACTCAAAAGGCTTCGCAGATGTTTGCCTGCTAGGCCTGAAGGATACACAATCTGTTTTGGTGAATATGTTGCTTATAAAAAAAAAAAAACCCATAATGGTGAACATCTAAAGCTCAATAGGGAACTATAAAACTAAACTAACTTAACCCTGAGTGAACGCAACATCATGTGTGGGCCACACAAAGTCTGTCATGCCCTCTGACACATCTAAAAGCACTTAGGCTATGACTGCTGAATGACCAGGATCTGATAATAAGGGATTTATTATAGGGTTGGTTCATAGTGAGAGCCCTGCGGGTATGGGCTAGCATCTATAGCTACAGCGCCTGAGTCTGTTTCAGGTTGTGGCAAAGACGAGAAAAAGCTTTCTTTATTTTCTTCTCCCTTGTTCAGCCTCTTTCACTCTTTCTTTCACACCAACTCTCGCGCACTCGCCTCCCTTATTGAAGATACATGATAGTGGTCTGACCATAGCTTACAGAAATAGGACATACAGTAATAAAAGCAGAAGAGATTGCAGGTTATCTAAGGATCAGCATGGAGCTAAAAGAAAATAAGAAATTACAAATATCAAAAAAAAAAAAAAAAAGTCGACCCACCCCGGCTATACTCTATCAAAACACGGGATCACTGAGCTGTAAATCCTGGCTTATTTTTTGCTGCAAACCAAAAAGGCAGAAAAAGCTATTCCCTCTTTCAATACACAAGAATAATGGCATATTGCCGGGGTTAACACGTGAATGCTCTGACGTGTGTATTTGATAGCTGAATGTGGGTCTGTCGGTCAGATCCAGTGATACGTTACCACGTCAGATATTGGTGTAGCATGCAGGCAGATCAGCAATGAGTTATTTTGAGATTAGTAAGCAAGATAGCTGCTACAATGCTAGAGCTGAAACGTATCTGGGAGCAAATTGACTACTGAAGAACAGCAAATTTTTTTTTCTTCTTTTCTTCTTCTATATTTTTTTTTCCAGCAGCACAAAGATTTTGTAAGAGAATAAGGACGATATAATAGGAAGCCTCTAGGTTGCAGAGGAACTTGGTCAATACAGAAAAACACAGAGGGCTTTGAGGATGGCCTGTCTCTCTGCGTTCATCCAAATGAAAAGGCAAGAGAAGGGCCCACAGGGACAGAACGGGGGCTAAGTTTCTATTAACGCTATCTACATGTAGCACCTAAGATGTCCCCGTGTTTGATGTGACAGTGTCCAGATTAACTCACATTAGGGAGACCAAACAACAAAGCCCAGGCTGCTGCATCCTCTCTCTCGTTGCCTGGAAGACAGGAAGAGACACAGTGTTTTTTTTGTTTTTTTTTTGAGACCGAGTCAGAAACGAGGGCATTCAAAAACACCAATTCAAACATAGAAATAGAAATACGTTTATAGATTTCATGGTTTTTGCGTACGTTGTCAAAACATTTTAGCAGTCACAGTCCCTGAACATTTTTTCTTTTTATTTTTTAAAAATGATTACTCTTTGAATAAAACAAGATCTTGTCTTGTGGCGGCAGTCTTACTCACAAAAGCCCGCAGTGAATGATGTACACTGTAATCATCACCAAAGGCATAAACTGTTCCTGAGATTTAAAACAACACAAACATTTAAATACCCCCCCTCTGGTGATTTCAAATTTTGCATTTTTCTACAGTTGGCAGAAATGATTCTCCATTTGGAGCTATCACAGTGTTGGGAAACAAATTATGTGCCTACCTGTGTGGTTTACACTGCAAGTGTCAGTGTTTAGTTTGACTAATGGATTTCTTCTGACAGAGAGGTGAATGAGATCTCTTAGTGTCACCGTGTGAATTGCAAACGCAAATGGATGTCCTTGTGGTTTTTAAGTGTGTGTTATTCTGCTGCTTGCGTTCCCAGTGACGGGTGGACAGATGCTAATAGAAGGTGTGTTTATAGATGTGTGTGGAGCCTCCTGTTCTGTCATATTGGAAACAAAGATCATTCAGATGACATTCATTCGCACTTTGTTTCTTTTAGTAAAGGGCTGGTCAGAGTTTACAGCAGAGGTTTGATTTCCAACAGTTGCATATTGTAACATTAAATATATACTTTTTGTATTTAGTTTAACTCTTTACATCCTTCTTTCTTTAAGTGGTTTGTCATTGATTGGACATTAGTTCATAGTAAGAATTAGACGTGACAGGTATTTGAAGCAGTAAGGAAACTCTTACGATGTGTATTTGGGCTTTGCATCTCTACTGTATGTATATTAGGGCTGGACTCAAATATTCAGACATGGCTAATTTGCTGGATAGGCATTTCATATTCAGATACTTAGATGGTCATTTATCTTTTTCTTTTTAACTAAACAGACAGTAACAGATCAGTTTTAGTTTTAGTTATGCTATTAAAATATAAATACATAGGTTTTCTTTCAGCTTCAGTACCTGACATCCCTCTATTTCCTCTAGTTCATCAAGGCAATGTGTGTTTTGGAAAAGCAATTGCAGTGATTGTGAATGAACACGTTGTCCTGCACATGTGTACTCATCACCTCCTGGATCGAAACTCTGGATATTCACTGGATATTGAAACCAAAGCTCTAGAGCTCAAATTATATTCATGTTTATAAAAACTGTTTTTACAAGCGTCCTGTGTGGAGCTGTTTGAAAGGCGAAGGCGCTCCTGTGCTGCACAGTCTGTGTGTGTCCTCTGTCTTCGAGTAAAACCTTAAGGCTCTTTGACCCTCAGACTGATATTATTGGGTCAGACTAAATCAAATTAACATCATTGCCTCAAATGAAATGTCTTTGTTTGACTGTTGATCACAGTTGTCGGGTTATTTAAGATTGCCATGGGTTACAGGATGAAGGCAGTTTTACTCTCCTGTTGAGAAACTGTGGAAATGGCTTCTCCCCTTGAGCCAAAATAGGCTCTAATGCATTGCCTCTTCCCTTTGATGTTGACTATAAATATGAATGGACTGGGGGCTGTGGGTATTATTGTATAGAAATCTTTTTTTGGAGATGTTAATGGAGGAAAACACTGACAGCAGGGGAACTACCAAGAGATTTAAGAACATCGAATTACAGGCTTCAGTGTCCTTAATTCTCTTTGTAGTATGTTTTAACAAAGCTATTAGAAAATTAATTATATCATTCATGGCAGCATATTTGTCATCGCTCCTCTTAAAATATTGGGAGATAAATGCATCCCCCTAAACTAGGCTACGTGTTGTGGGAATGTGAGTACTGTTCAGAGTAAGGAGAAATGATAAGAGATATGGCTGTCTTAATATTGCAGAGTCGTGTTGAAGTAAAGCATTGCATCTTGAGCTTTCACCATCCCACAAGCTCCCACGTCAAGCCCATATATTTAGCAGGGGGAAAAGCTTTTTTTTTTTTTTTTTTTTTTTCTCTTCTCCATGCGCTGTGGTGCGAGAAGTGCACGGGGTTTCTGAAATGTTTGTCTTTGTTCTCCTGGCAGAGTTTTCTGTGTGTGGGCGTTCACAGTTTCTAGGAGCATCTCGGGAATGCATTTCAGCAGATGGAGGTTTTAACTGTAGTGTTTGCTTCCAAAATCAGGGCTATATGCTTTTGTAGCCTGCTATTTTAATTTGCTTGTTTGCTTGTTTGTTTGTTTGCTTATGTGTTGTTACCTAGCTGGGTAATCACAGGGTGTGCAGACGCTAGTGGAATTGCAATTATGTTGTCATGTAGCTATAGGTTTAAGCTGATAATCAAATATGCGCAAAATCTGACACAATGTTTAATGGTCGTCTGCCTTCATGTCACAGCTAATTAAGTGTAGTATTTTTAAAACTTAAACTATGACTCAGGCCGTGATCTGTTTTTAACACGATATAACATCACACTGAAGATGAATTTTAACAAGTACTGAACTCTGCTGCCTGTGTTGCTGTCCATGGTGCTGAAATGGTTTGTAGCTCCACTTCCTCTAGCTGTGGATTTCGCTCATCTCTCGTTAGCCTGAATTATGAAGGTTTCCAAATCTGCATGATTAATGCTTCACTATTTCCTTTCTCCTTTGTGTGGCTTTTAGTAGAAGTTATAGCAAAAGAGAGACAACGCGAGTAGCAGCAGAGTGGTCCACAAGTCAACACATCGCACCTTTAAATGTGATGTGAGCTCCAGACTGTTTGCAGTAAAAGGTGATATATACAAATACATTTTTTAGAAAGAAAAACAATTCTTCCAACTCTAGGGCAAAAATGCAGTGTGTTCTGACTCCCGTCTAGTAGACTACTTTCTGTCTTTTGTCTAAAGCACATTTCTTATTTGTTTTGACAGTCTCGGAAAAGTGTAATTGCTTTTCTGACCTGTAATTTTAGCTCAGCTTTTGTGTAAACCAAAATGCATACCTTTGATTTTTGTCAAGCTGCAGAACTTGTTTGAATTACCTGAACCCATGTGGGCCAGGCTGTAATGACAGTTTTCAGCTCTCCCTGAGCAGATGATAATTTTCAGTCCACACTATGCTTTTTTTTTTTTTCATTGTTTTCTTAGGAGAGTGAATGTAGTACTGTGATGACTATGCAATTTGCTGCGCTCCTGAGTATGTGACATACTTATGTGTGTGTCTTACCTTATGCTGACTTTATATTTCGGACAGATTTAGAGGGTATGTCTGAATGCATCTATTCATTAGCTTCATTCTCTGTCTCTCTTTTTTTCACTCCAACTCTTTGTGGGCTTTTATTTCTCCCTCTCTTTCTGTGTCCGGCTCTTTGCCTTCCTCTTTTCTACATCTTTCCATTACAGTGTCTTAAAGCCATTTTTCTCCTCATCAGCGGTGGTGGCACTCCTCCTGGGACCATGGGTGCTATTGCGCCGTAGGCTTCCCTGGAGCCAGAACGTAGCCTACAAATACTCTGTCTAAGACCAGACAGAACTTCTTTATATTACTAGTGCTTAAATAAAGTACAGTCATCCAGTATCAGTGTCAGACAAAGGATCTCCAGCATGGTCTAATGTAGCAGTCTGCAGTACACCACACTGTGTTTTTTTTAAACCTGTGGATATTAAGTCAAATTCATCTAAATGGCATGCCTTTGATAATAAGGCATCTAATTTAATCTAAAATGTTCAGCACATGGTGTGTACTGTATAAAATGTGTAGCCCTGACAGCTGAGAAACCAAACAAATAGGTCAATGTTATTGTAATATGCTATAAATAGTTGTGTGTGGGTGTGCGTGCAGGCTAGTGTGTAGCTCTGTGTGTGTCAGGGATGTTCTGTCTAATTTTAGGCTCTCGGGAGAAGAGAGCAGTGAGGAGATCAGGAGAGTGAAGGAGGAGTAAGCCCCAGATCCACCAGCTAATGGTTTAGTGTTTTTAATAACTTGCTCGGGAGGTATCTCTTGCTTTAATATAGCTCCTCAGCCACAGATGGTCCATCTATACATTACCAGTGTGTATAAAAAGCTGAATACAGCATTGGCTTTCCATTAAAGTGATATTATTAGAACGTCCATGTCTAAGAAATAAAAAGGGATTTAATCTGCTCCACCTTCTTGTTTAGACCTTATTCCAAGCTGGGATGATGACACAGAATCAGCGGTGGTAAAGTAGATCCTGACAAGAATGAATACAGACAGGAATCTAATTTATTAATGCACTTTTCCTAACCTATTCTCCATCAGACTGACTTGCTCTCTGCGCATAATTTTTAAGCGAAGCTCATTAAAACCTAGAGCTCTATAAATAGAGCAGATGGGGTAAAAAAGATAAAAATGCATTCACTGGATTACGAAGATGAAATAACCGTTTCGGTTTCCAATTAAACTTATGTTTTATAATTAGCCTTAATTTCAATCCAGCTTCTTTTTTTTTTTTCTTCCAATTCACCACATTGCATGTGAAATTAAATCACTTTGTGCCCACTCATTCATGTGGAACGCTCCCTATTACAGTACATTTTGTTTTAATGCAGAGAGACAGCTCTGTCCTTTATAGTCGTGGCCTGTTCCTGATAAATAGACCCCGAGCTCTTCACAGCCAGTTGATGCTACATGCACAAGCTTTCTGGTCACAAAATGTCACTACCTTCACTAAGTTGAGATTCTTTGTTCTCTAATACCACTAAGGACTCTGAACGAATATGTGTTCTGACTGAAAGGGGAATGCATAATGCTGACACTGGTGGTATACTGTATGATTCAATGCACAGTAACACAAAATCTTAGGATCCAATTGATTTTATTACTTAACTTATTAATATTCTGCATTGTCAGCATCGCGCACTGCTTTACTCGAGCGTTTTGATATTTGCTAAGCATCACTCTGAGCTTTATCATTTTATATAGTGTCAGTGCTCATTCACGGCGGCGCCGTCACACTTCAACAGTGGATCCCGCTCATGCAAAGTAAAGCTGAGGTGGTGAACAGTCTCACTTGCTGTGCTCCTGCAGTAGAAAACCCATTCCTCTCGTGACCCAGTAGAGACAAACAGCACACACAGTGGTCATTTTTTACTCTCCTTTGATATACCTGCTCAGTTGCCTTGAGAAGAAAGAGCAGGTTGTTTGTTTTGCTGAGGCATCTTTCATTTCACACAGGAGAAAGAGACCATTAATATTGTCTTGCCATACATCTTATACACTGATAATGCAGGGATTGCTCGAAGATGAAAGGAAATAGTGCACCCTGTCACCCTGGCAGATGACACATGAAGCTCTCACTGGGTGCCCGCTTTGAATTGCCTGGATGCTATTAGGTAGCAGATGCATGGAAAGAGAACAGGAAAACACAGGAAGATGTGGGCAGAGAGGAAGCTGATGTGGTGAAAAGAGCAGGAATTAGATTTGATTAAATGTCCACTTAGAAAGGGAAAAGAAAATATAGAGAAGTGAAAGAAATTAGCAAAACAAAAACTAGAAGAAAACAACCGAACACACAAAACAGAAAGCAACTCCTGGAAAATCACATTATTTATGATATCCCGTAAAGATGATACAGAGACTCTGTGCTTGTCCACGGTCTCCCCTATAGAGAGTTAGCAAACAAATTAGTACAGAAATACTGGCTTCTGCTGCAGTCAAGACGTCTTAAATCTGAGATGCTGATGGAAAGCAGCACAGTTTTATAAACACAGACAATAAAAGTAAATGCATAAATGACGGAAATTAAATGTGTGCGAACTAAGAGCTTCAAAAAGACCCTCTGTGAATGATTGGAATTAAACATTTTAAAAACTGGGATAGAAACATTTGCAGCTGTTATCTGTTGAATTGCATCAGTTTGTGCGTTTAACTTGTCGCAGAAAATAGGTCCTGTCAGAAAGTATTGAACTTTGGGTCGTTGGTTGCAGTTTAAGTTTTCTTATCTTTTCTCAATCATTCCTCATTATTACGCTGAGTTAAGTGCAATTGTGGCGTCTGTACGTTTTAATAATATTGAATTGGATAATAGTGGATGTGTGCTACTGAACACTTCAGTAGCACACATCCATGAGGCTTCCATTTTGAAACGCATTGTACCTCCTACATTACCAACTGCTTTATACAGGCTGCATTGACATAATGACAGAACAGCTAAGTGTGTGACTGGACGTGTGAACTATTTCACTATGTATGTGGGTATGCTGTGCCCAGAGTGGTTCTATTTATGAGCTATGTAGGCAGGCTCAGTACACTAAAAGCACGATGAGTCTTGGTAACATTTCACAACTTTCAAACGTGCCGTGAGTTACCATCATCCTCCGTTCTTGTTTTGACTGGCTGCTTTCTCTCTCCCCCCCCAGCTGTCTCTGTCTGTCTCTCTCTGGGCACGTGACCCAGCAACAGACTTGTGGGAACTGTAGTGATGCTGTCAAGCCCAAGGCCTCCCCAGAGCCTCAGAGGAAACAACAGAAAGAAACATAAGAACAACCCCAAAATGTCGACAAAAACTCGTGTATTTGTCAGGCTGACCTGGATTTACTCAAAACAGCACTCAGTCTCACCGTAGAGAACTGTCACCACACAACGTATTGCTTTATGAGCGATAGAAAAGCAGATGGGTTTGACATTGTTAAGTGCAGTTCCCTTCTTCAGATGCTGCTTGCATCTGCTTGAATATCTGCAGGAATACCCTTGTCAAGGCTAGACATTATTAAGCGCTAGAGTAACTCGCTACAACAAACGAGACTTCGCTTTTTAAAGGCAGGAGGAGGCACTACTTGAATTTAAAGTGGGGATAGGAGTCAGTCTCAATCATAAAGCACTACAGTGTGTCCACACACACGGACACACTATAGTGGACAGGCTTGCTCATATGCACTCAATCAACCTTCTGTTTCTGAAACCTAAAATGAGAGTAGAAAACACAAGGACAATAGCAGGGAAAGATTTTTTCAGATCCCTCCTGCAATTTTCCACTGTTACACTTTCCACACTGCTTTCACCCTGCACCCAGTAAACTCCCACTACCTACCTCCATTCCTATGTTTGCCTTAGTGACAAACCCAAGTTTATTTCCCTAGTGGAAATATTGGACTGTCAGTCAGATCAATTGCCAGTGTCCAGGGCACTTCATGGTTCCTCTAATTATAATCCTGTGCAGCTGGCGCGGGCCCACGTAGCTGTGGGGCAGCCATTGTAATAGAGGCATCACTGGGCTATAGATGGATAGAGCGAAGCGCTGGCCAAAGCCTTGCAGTCATTGCTTGCGTTGGTGGAGAAGCTTTACTCCAGCAGTCAGAGCAGGGGCCAGGGTGTCTTATCTAGCTCCTCCATGTGGCTTGGTATATGCTTGGGGAGTGCATTACCAATTCTCTACCCCTTTCTCGCTCCCCTCTATCTCCCCCTTTGTGCCACTCCTCGTTCCTCACATCCTCATGCGAAGTCTAGGCATTTTGCCATGTTTGTGTGTAGAGACAAAGGTGCCGTCTTCTCAGCAGTACTGCATTCTGGATGGCACAGAAATGATGGCTTCTGTTGCTTTGTGGAGCACTTAAAGTGTGCGTGAGTGAGTGAAACTTTGAATTTCAGGATGCAAGCTGCTTTGTCAGTCGTTCAAATGCAGCTTTATTTATCCTCATGAATATTCTGGAGTTACATCTGTGTGAACCATTGGCACTGAATAACCTTCAGTTGTGTGTCTGTGTCAAATATTGCCACAAATGTTTTCTTTCCGAGCGCGGCGATGCTCTTTGAGTGTGAATACTATGTAGAAATGGCACTTCGCAACCACCTCTCCTCACTGGTATTGTGCAATTCCCATCTCAACATGCTGAAAAAAGGTGTGAGAGAGGAGTGCATGTGAGAGAAGGTGGGGAGAAAGGCAAGAAAGGAAGGAAATGGAAAAGGAGACGCTCACAAGAGTGCAGATGAACAAGGGAGAATGGAAACGAGTGCAAACAGCAAATGGGCGGGGGTGGAGAGCGAGAGTGCAAAGCAAAGAGAGGTGGAGGGAAAGAAACAAATGTAATAGAAAAAGACATTAACACGAGGAACTGTACAAAGCAAACACAGGTGGGGACAGGGAGGTATGAGACAAAAGACGAACAAAGGAGAGAAATGAGAGATACCGTGTGCAAACAGCATCTAAAATACACAAGCAAACTGAGTTATATAAGCAGATGCTGCTGCTAGGGAACTGTGGGATTGTGCTCCAGACGAGGGAGGCTCTGTCACTGGAAGGAGGAAAGAGGGCAGACAGTGGGGAGCTAGACGAGACACGAAAAAATAGACAGAAATTCAGAGAGAAGCACAAAGAAACACAGAAGGGTTGGCGGGGTCTGAAAAGACAGCCTAGAAGGTCTTGTGTGGCTGGCAAAAGAGCCGGCGAATGTAGAGATGAGTGAAAAGCAGTGATGCATTTGACAAAAGAAGACGAGCCACTATATGTGCAACTGAGAGTCAGAAAGTCCCAGAAAGTTAGCGGGTCAATGAAGGATTAAACGTCTTAAAAGGAAAACTGGGAATGTGTCCACACTGCTATCGTTTTGAGGCGTACGTATGTGTGCTGTATGTATGTTTCATGTTTTAAGTGTGACCCTGCGTGTTCCAAACCACTCAGGACATGCTCAGTGTAACTTTGCTGTTTTATTAATATTTTACACATCTTGCCATACTCTGGAGCATCAAACGCCCGTGTCTGAAGTCGGTGATACGTTCATGCACCTGCGTATGTTTACGTGCCGGGCACTGTATCTACTGTATTATACAAAGTGGTGGTACGGGGAGGAGGGAGGAAGAGTATTTAAGCTGCGTGGTCTGGCAAACCAAATAGACCATGAAAGGGAAAAATAACAAAATCCGACCCCCTCCCCTACCTCTCCCCTCCGTTCCCCACTGCCCAATTCCCAGTGGATCACAGACTGCAGCTGTAGTCTGCTCTTCAGTCCATTCCTTTGTGTTTCAAACCACTGCTTCCCTTTATCTTTTATTTTGTTTCATATATTCTGGAGAGATTGTAGCCTTGCTAATGTTTTCCTTGCCTTTCTCTCTCTTGACTCTTCTGTCCTCCTCTTGGCATCCTTCCTCCCTTCTCTTGTCTCTCTTCCCTCTGTCCTCTCACCCCCTCCGTCGTGACTCTTGGCCTGTCAGAGGTGTGACAGGTATGTCACGGCTCTCTCCGTCACTCTCTCAACTTGTTGACCTTTGTCTTAGAGATTACTCTGCTCGCCGCTCTCTCCTTGCCAGCTTGGATTGACAAGATTGCCTGGCAACAAAAGTTCCGGCTGATGCATTGTGACCATGCCACCCAGTCAGCTGGCCTCATCACAACCTACCACTGAGTTGAGACAGAGCTTTGAGAGCGCATGCATGTGTGGGCATGGTCATATTTTGATGAGTAGATGTGTTCCCAAATATATTGTCTATCCAAGAGAAAGGTAGGGCATAGAAGTAGAGGGATAGTAAAGTAAAGAAAAAAGATGATGCAAGCTACAAAAGCCAAACAGAGTGAGAAAACGGTTATGATAGTAAGGAGTGTGTGTGTGTGTGTGTGTGTGTGTGTGAGTGTGTGTGTGTGTGTCAGAAAAGATGCCTATAGAACTCTGAACCATTGTTTTTCCCTGTGTGAGTGGTGTATAATCACTCAGCCTTACCACAGTAATGACACCATCTGGGCCCGGGGAAGACGGCAACTTCTCTTCAGCTGAAAAATGATTCGCATAGATCCAGCGATTAGAGCTTCAGCTGTACACAACCTACCCTTAAAATGAATTCTAGCAGCTAATAGCCAGAGGAGGTATTGGCTCAGATTCTCTACCCTTCACCAACGATAAAAGTCGGGGTGATCATTTCTAAATATTGTCTTGGAGGTGTTTTATGTGCAATTTTGGTTTTTGCTTTTTTGGAATATGCAATTGGTTTGAAATGTGCAGTGGGGGACTGAGAGTAATTTGTGTTTACACAGTGCAGTACAGCTGTCAGTGTCTGAGGTGTGATTACAGCATACAAAATATTCCCCTTAAATCTGCAGACGAGGCCTCTTTAGTCTGATTGGACATTGTTCACTCTAATCCATACACCTTTTCATTTACCAACAGCAATCCCACTTTAAACCCAGGGAAATGACTCCTACTCCCACAATCAAACACACTAGAGATAAAGCTCTGTCGTCTAACTTCAGACTTCAAAGTGTGTGCGTTCTTTGTATCAGTATTGCAGCATCCATTTTATTTTTGAAATGACACCTCTCATTTATTTTTTTGTTTTTACATTATTTTTTTATGACGGAGCTGAAAAAGAAAAAAAAAAAAACATGACAATGATGGCTCGCAATGACCTGTTGCCATGGCAACACTTCTCTATTGATCTAGCCAGCCCTCATCTCCTTTTACATTTGCCTTCACACTCAGTTCGCTCTCACTTTTTCCCTCTCTGATTCTCTTTAGTTACTATCTCCATCCCGAGCTTCGCTTGCTTTCCATCTGTCTGTCGTGTTCTGTCATGGAGATTGATGCCTTGTGGGGCTATGCTAACCTTCACCCGGTTTGAGCATACATTCTGCTCTTCTGTTCCAATCTGTCAGATTAGATCCACCGCTACCTGCCTCATCCATAAACACATTTATTCAGAATTTAAATCTGAACCCCAGGCGATGATTCAGTAAATACTTTGAAGTGCAACTGCATAACGTGATTGCATTATTAAATGTTCTTATGCCCAAAATAGACAAACTTCAGGCTAGGAACAAAAATGTATTTCATGCTCATTCAGCTTATTGTAATTCGTTCTGTAATCTATGCTGCATTTGGCCCCTGACACTCTGTTGATAACATGCCATGCATGTGCTCCTTTTTATTTGCAGAACAGGTCTTGCATTGCATCAACTTCCACACTGTTACACTTGGAAAACTATGAAATTAATAAGTTGTTCACAAAATGTAGACACAACAAGTAAACACCAATAATAGAGATCGTACTTGAAAATAAAAAGTGTTTTTTCAGCATCTAGAATTTGCAGTTGAACATATACTGTATCTATATATATATATATATATATATATATATATATATATATATATATAGATAGAGAGAGAGAGAGAGAGAGAGAGAGAGAGAGAGAGGTATAGTTCTCTTCTATACTAGCTGTAGTATGAGCAGATATACCTGCATGCTATTCTTTCATGTTAAATGAAGGCATAAAGTAATAATCTTATGGAGAGTGAAATGAATGTAAATCAATGCTTTGTAATCTAAACATTCACACACCACAGTGTTTCACTTCCAATGAGCCGAGTTAAGATCATGATGACCATGATCACGTATGTTTGTTCACATCTGAGAGCACGCTGTTCTTCTAAGGCCTGTGTAATGTTGTTTTGTGATCTTTTTGCAAATATTAGTCATGTACTCTTCTTTAGACACTGCGGGTTTCTCCCTAACTTGTGAATGTTTAATTTCGTGTTTAGTTAATTTTCTGATTCAAAGGCACTTTTTTCCTTCCCCTTCAAATAAATTATGTAACTGAAGAACAGAGTTTGTTGTCCTGCATGTTGACTAAAGTGGCTCACAAGCGCATGAATATGTACAGTATGTACATACATACATATATATGTCTTGTATGTTTGACACACAGGCAAACGGTGCACAGAGCTTTTACATTGGCAGCTTATATGATTTCTCCATCCCTTTCTTTCACATGGGACCATGACTAATGCTAGGAAAATGGCAGGGAATATTTTCAGCAAGGACTGGACCATTTTATGTGGTCCAAGAAAGAACACGTTTTAAAATGGAAACGGCACAGGCAGGTCGCAGACCTCCTACACAAGAGCACAGTTGTAAAGCAAGTGTGTGGGCCTGTATGTGTGCACATGTGTTGCGTGGGTGCATAGATATGTGCTGCTCTAGGCCCCTAGTAGGTGGCTAATACTTCATATTATGGCTGCTAATGGACATCAAGCAACACAGCAATTTAGTGGAGCTCATCTTCTGCCTCAAAAACAGACTATTGCAATGCAAATTTAAAAGGCAATTCTAATTTTATTTAGTCTAGGTGTTAATGGTAATACTGCCGTGGTTCACACCAAGTTAATTGCTGATTGAACACTCTAACGTGTATAGGGCAAGAAAGACAAGGGAACCCATACTACCTGTTGTAACCATCCATCACAGCTCACAGATATTGTTCATCTTTGATGACTATAATAGCCAAGTAAACTCAAGTAAACTTTATATTCAAATGCTGTTGTTCTTCGTTGCATGGAGATAAATTAAAATGTATCTGCACTAAAAGTCTGTAACTGTCTCCCAAGGTGACACACTGTAGGGCATGTTGCTGTTATCAAGATCTTGTTTAGAAACTCTGTATGTGTTATAGACCTGACATTATTCTGTCTATAGTTCTGTGTCTCTGTTTATGCCTGCATTCCCTCTTCCATAGCTGTCTGTCTTCCTCTTTGTGCAGGTCTTCATTTATTACCTGCATGACTCCGTACCTACAGCCTGTCTGTCTGTTTTCTCTCTCCCCTGCCTGTCTGTAGAGTCCTGCCTTACTCTGTGGCTGCTTTCACAGTATGACAGCCCACTAATGAAAGCAAGATAAGCATGCCAAGCAAACTGTTCATTTCAAATTAGAAAAAAAAAATCCCCTCACACATAAAAAAATACAAGTTTCTCCCCCCTTATCATTGCTGTATTCCACCCTCCTCTGCCTGTCCCTAGCTAGCCGGAGCAAATTTGATTGGGTCCGGATAGGGAGAGAATGGCAGTAGATAAGGCACCCGAAACTGTTGCCAAACGAGGCCTGATGCAGCTGAGGATAAGGGCTGAAATGCAATTATGCTGGCAGAATTCTTATATTAAACCCCAAACACCAGAACAACACTGCTGCCACCTCCATCGCGATTCCTCCAACCCTCATCCCTCTATCCTTCCATCCATACCTTACTGTGAATGATGAGTGTCTTATCTCTGTGGGTACAGATCTCTCTCTCAGGTCTTAACATGGCTGTAATCACACCCCTCGCCCCTTTTCTGCCCCCCAGCCTCCCCCCTCTCCTCCTCAACCCTCCCCACTCAGATGGACTGTGCCTGATAACAGCTCGGCTGAAGAAACGTTTTTTTTTTTTTTTTTTTTCCCCTCCTCTGTGGAATAGGCCAGCACTCCTGTCAGCTTGGAGATAGTTACAGCTGTTTTCCTCTTTCTTCCTTAATGCGTTTCACACTTACTCTGGGCATCTTTGAGGCTGTAATGGGGGAATACATGTCACAGCTAACGGCAGCACGCATGATTTTGAGTCTTCCATTTCATAGCCCACCAACTGCATAGTGTTGTGCCATATTCCAATTTCTTCTGTATAGATTGTATTTATATTCCCTTACCTTGTGCTTGTTCATTAGAAAAGGCTTAAAAGAGACTGTGGAAATATCAGACAGTTGTTCCTTCAGCTACTTAGTCACGACCTTTTCACAAGGCAGTTACTAGGGCTGGAACATTTTCTGCTAATTACAGAAGGGCATTCCCCTTTCCCACAGCTCTCTGTCAAGGAAAATGGACTCTAATTATAATAATGGTGACTAGCCCTGACAGTCAACAGAAATGCCTGCTATTATTCCAAACACGACAATATCAATATCCGTTTTATTTAGTTTGTCTTTTACAACGCCAGGCAGCTTTTCAATGGCTCCTGGAGAGCAAAGTTTGCAAAGCAAAATCCCAATACCAGATTGCTAATCACTAATACAGTAAAATGAAAGCAGGCTGATGTGCTTCAAGAGTCAAATAAAACAGGCGTAATGTTCAGATGCCTTTGACGATGGGAGAAGAAGAAGATGTCTTTGGTGGCAGGAGTCACTGTGAACAGGGGTGATGATGGGGTGTTGAGGGAAGTGTATTGTCGATGTATAGGGGGTTGTAGTTTGGACGAGGCATGTGGCAGTGGTGGGGGCGAGCAGCCTGGCAAACATGCAGTATTCTGCTGTTTCCTGTCCTCCAGCTGTGAGGGCCACGGCTGCCACAGCACTATTAGGCGGTCTGGGTCACCGCCTGCAGAGTGCTCCATTGTCAGCTGCTCGCTTAACAGATAGAGAGGGGAGGGAGAGGTCCAGCCTCTATTGTGGCACCGTTGCAAAACAGCAGAGAAGATGGAAAAAAAAACTACAAAAAAAAAACAACAACATCTGACTGTATAATTACACAGCGAATCCAGTCCCTCCCCCACCAGCATTTTTCCTTTTTTTTTCTATTCATTCCTTTTCTTTCTCCCTGTCTCTTTCTTTTTTTTCCGGTAGAGTGTCTGCTAATTAAGCGCTTCCATTAGGCAGCCTGTAATTGGTCTGAAAAGTAATGACAAGCAAGTTTATTTACAAGGTAATTAGAATAAAGGCAGGCTTTGCGCTGATAATAATCATTTACAACTGCAGTAAAAGAGGAAAAAAAAAAACCTCACAATCACTATTATTTGACAGACAGGCAGTTCACCACACTCTGTGTAGTTATCAATGTTTTATTCTAGCTGTAAACACACTGCACCCTACTCGTGGGCAGCCCTTTTTCTTCATCTTGATGCTGTTTTGTTCAGTGTACAAATGCAGGGTATCTTTGATAAATGGGTGAGGTTGAGCTAAATCAAAGAAGACGTGCTGGGCAGCTTTCTTCATCTTTTCCCTCCCTGCTTTTGTGCCATGATTATGCTAAATGTACAGAACTGGTCCTGTCAGCTGACAGCTAGAGGCTCTGTTTAGTTAGTGTGATGGCATGAAGGGAAGAGTCAGACATTGTGCTACACCAGTAATGTACAATTTGCTCCTCACAGAGGCTTTGTGGGCTAATGCAACAGCGATGGCAGACTTAGAGAAGAAGGGTTGACAGAGAACGAGAGCGAAATAGAGTAACAGAGATGGGGTAATGCCCATTCACTTGGACAGCTCTGCCCTTCACTTTCCAGGCAACAGATGGAAACAGTGTATTAAGACTATGCCATGGTGCCCAGGAGCAACCCTGGGCACCATGGCATAGCCAAGGCATGGTCAGTTCAGAGGGAGCAGGTGGGCATCTGTTCGATGCCCTTAATCGCTTGCCGCACCCGCCATCCCTGTGGTGAGCTTGGCTTTTTGTGTATATACTGTACGTGTGAGTGTGCGAGTGTGTAGAGGGAAGTATTTATGTCTGTGTGCAGTGTGGGTGTCCTGGTGTGCCACCTCTCCGCTGCCTTCAGTCAGGGGCAAGGGGGGTTGACTCTCTGGTTTCAGGCTGGTTTCACAGTGAGAGGCTCAGGAGGTGCAGTATAGGAGCTCATTCCATGGTTAGCACCTTTTGTTCATGTCAAGACAAATAAAACATGATTTTAACTGGAGGAAGACCCTGAAAGTCTTAGAGCTAGATTAAGGTACTATCATTGTTTCACTTCACTCCAATATAATAAATAGGACAATATTGTGGTATATGGTAATATGGTTCTGGGGTAACGCTCACACATGGATTGAATTGATGTATGCGGGTGGTTTGTGAGCTTAATGTAAACAATAAGACTCGAGACCACATGAAGATGACAGAAACCCAACTGAAACCACCTTGGACATAATACGACCTTTTATTTCATTGCTATTTCTGCAGAGGTAAGTAACTGCAGTCAGACACTGTTGTGTTGGTAAAGATTTTGTTCTTCCTGTTGTCAGCTTCGGTTTTTGTGCACAGCTTTTTAATTTTGAATCGGGTTCTGTAGCTAACTTGAGCAGCATTCAGTACACATGATTGGCAGTCATGTTTCAAAGCCAGGGTAATTCCATTAAGCTATTGATCTCTTTCTGCCTCGGCTTTGGCTGTGTACTGGCTATGAATACCTGCTTACTTTGCCCTGGCCCTGGGCTCTAGCTCAGCTTCATCCTGTCTGTTTATCTGTCTGACTGTTGGCCATATTTACAACACGAGAATGACTTTTTAGACATCTCTCAACGTGGTGCTGGTGCGTAGTGGATAAATAAAGAGGAGCAGCTTGCACACTGAACTGGTTACTGCGAAGGAGGTAGCTGCAATTCTGATACAACTCGAATATCCTCGTACTAAGGATTTAAATGTTGTTGTGCAGGTTCCTTGTTGTCTATCTATCTTTTGTCTTTCTCTCTTTCTGACTCATTCGTTGTCATCATTCTGTACACTATATTCATCTTCTGCCTTCTGGCTATATCTCAGTCCAAAATGATCTGTATGAAAAAAGTATATTACTAGCTCTCTCTGCCTGAGCAGCACACTTTATTGCTGTCAAACCAAGCTTGAGATTTGGTGGGAATCGGGAGCAAGAGGGGGGGTGGGGGTGAGGCGAGAGGTGAGGAGAGAGAGAGAGAGAAAGAGATGATGGTTCAGGCTTGACTGGAAAGTTAGCTGTTGTTCCACTTGAGTTTTACTTTACTGAGCAAATCATTTGGTTGACTGGCGTGCCCCCTCCAACCCAACTCCCCTCCAGATTAAGGAGAAGAGTGTGTGTTTGTGTGTGAGCGGCTGTTTTGCCCATGTCCTGCTGGTCATGAGCTGGGGTATAAGCAATGATAACTTGCCACAGCTCCCAGATCACTGGGCTGTGTGGGTGCAGATGGAAGAAATTGGTGGCCCCACTCCAGCAGCATCATTTAAATGAAGTGTGTCTGTGAGTGCTGCTGTTTGTGTGTGTGTGTGTGTGTGTGTGTGTGTGTGTGCGTGGAAATTGTCCTACTTTACAGTCAGTGAGGAGCTTATGAAATTTTAAAGTTAGTCCCAGTATGGTTTTGTCTGCTTTCACACACCGACCACACACACACACACACACACACACACACGTGTGTGAGCCCACACAAGCACAGCCACACAGACAAATCTAAACGATGCACCAGTACTTTACAGTAGAGTGTATTGTCTTTGCCCCTCTGTATGCTCTGTGAGCTACTTCACAGCACTGGCTGACATATTATGGACCGAAGAATGAAGTGCTACTTAGGAAAGCAAAACCACATCCCAGTCTTATTTCTCTTCCGCACTTAACTACACACACAGACAAGGGAGACACATACAAACACAGGAACACACACACAAACACAGGAACACACACACACACACACACAGTAGCAGAGCTCTGAGGAGTAACGAAGCAAACAATGAGCTTCCCCAGTGCATTGTGGCTCGGCTGCCCTGCTTTAAATGTGAGCCGAGTCATCAGCACTTAAACGCTTGATTGATGGCACAGAAGTGAGGATGATTGTGGGATATGCCAGCTTCAAATGACAAGCAATTACTCATTTTGTGTAATGAAAACCTTAACACCAATCATTGGAGCTTTACACCGTGCTAACGCTTTATGTAATTTTATATGTTCCCTTCATCCAGCCCTACTTCCACCCCCACTGCCATCCCTCGGGTGTCGCAGCAGACGTTTACTAAATAACATAATTTGTAATGGCTGAAGTGATGGCACAACAGGCTTGCTAAGTGAGTGAGCAGAGGCAAGTGTTTTATGGCTGAGGGTTGTTTTGTATTAAAACAGATCTATGGTGCTGAGAGCTGATAGTCCTGGCAGGTCTACTTACATTAGCCCCATGGACATCAGTGTCATTAGGTCTTCTGATTACCATTCTAAATGTTTGCGCTGTTTTAGACTAACACTATCATCCGTTCAGCAAGGTGTTTCTATGGAAACTAAGGCTTAATTATGGTTTTTATATGTGTGCATGTTTGTATGCCTGTGCACGTTCGTACGTGCCCCTCAGCCGTGGCCAGCATTATATCCGTGTGTGTGTGTGTGTGTGAGTGTGCACACAAGCGAGTGTGTTCGTCAAGAGCTCTGTGGCGAGAGATAGTGAAAGTGCTGTCCTTCTTTCCCTCCTCTCCCTTTGCTCTGCCAAGACTACAATTACCCCTGCACTCCTCTCCTCCACAAAATCACTGTAATTATCTATAGCCTGCATGGGCACACTGGCTGGCAACAGGTGCCATGTGAATGCTAATCCCCTCCCCCTGGCCGCATGCTATTCTTCTGCCTGGACTTTGACAAACCAACTGTCACTGGCAGGAGGAAAGACACTCCAAAGCTGCACACTCTTTCAGAGCCGCATGTGTGTGGACAATAATTAGGCTGCCCAGAGTTGTGGGATGTCAAGAGTAGTTAAAATGTAGAGCTTTTGTTGAGCATACATAGTGCGGAGTGAGTGTGTGTGTGTGTGTGTGTGCGCGCGCACATGTGTGTGTCCAGGCAGGGATGGTGGAAGTGGGGGTGGGGAATATGTATGCACTGTAGTAGCAGCCTTTCCTTCTTAAAGTAATGTGTGTACATGAGCTTAGTCTGCATAGACAGAAAGTGCAGACACACACACACTCACACACACACACACACACACACACACACACACACACACACACAGATTTGACATCAATCCATGGCATTAAATGAAGTGTGGAAAACCAGGTCAGAGAGGACTTCCTGTCTTTATAAACAGCCTAAACGCTATCCAGATGTTCCATGCCTCTCCTGTCCCTATGAAATCTGCTCACGTCAGCTCTAAATGGCAAAATATAGCCTCTTTAAATTGATACCCTAACTGAAGCAAGGACATCAGTGTGCGCTGCCTTGGCTACTGCACTTTGACTATGGTCTGAAGTAAAAATGTCAGCTCCTCTCCCTGTATTTATAGTGCATTTCACCGACTTTGCTTTAGTGCCATGTCAGTGAAATGAACAATATCTCTATTTGTGCTTTTGCCTGGCCATCTGTGACAGGGATCAGCTGTGCTGTAGACTTCACCTGACATGACACGAATACACAGGAGGATACATACCGGTCCAGTCCCTCTTACGTAAATGTGGAATGAACAATCAGGAAAGCTCCAAGCCTTCCCAAATCTATTACTGGCTTTTTAGGAAACAGCAGGCCTTTTTCCAAACCGCCAGTATCTATGCAGGACATTTTTAGTGTGGTTAGTGTGTCAGTGTGATGCACGCTGAAGTGGGGGATCAGGTGTCCCTTGTCTCCATGTGGTTGAGTGTTTGCTGGCTGTTTGAGCCTCTGTGTCCCGACTGGCTGCACTCTAGCTCTGGCTGCTTCATCGAGCTGCTGCAAATACATGTTCATGCCAAGATGAGGCGTATTAAACACTTTATCGACTATTATTTTGAATGTAAAACATTAATAGGAACAGTACAACTGTAGGGGACAGATCAAATCAATACATTAATAAATGATGATGGCTGTTGTTTATGAGAAACCCCCTAACACACACACACACACACACACACACACACACTGATCCATCTCTGTGCTCTCTGGCTTCCCCTGGAATGATTGTTAGGAACATGGGTTTGACCTTTCCGTATCTATCCCCTCTCGACCCCCTCGTCTAACTCACCTATTATTCTGAGCACAACCCCTTTTGACATGTGGGCCACGTTCAATGTTTAATGGTGTTTGTTTTATATTCCTGCTTCATTTCCTTATATAAAAATTTATGATGACATTCTCTACCTTCCATAAAATATTCATAAATGTCATTACTAATAACTTTCATAGATTATCTTAATTGATCCGCCTGTCGGCTTTTATCTTCACTGCCCAGCAAGGATCCATTAGATTGGAGTGGGATAGAGTGTATTTGGTTACGTATAGAAAGAATGTGTATAGTAGCGTTTGTATTTGTGTTTTTGTGGTTATGCATGTAGCTTGACGACTAACACGGATGTATTAGTTGATCACGAATGTCAGGTTCCATTTTCATGCATCTGTGCACCATTTCAGCTTTACTTGATCACACCACTGTGTTCATTTCCTCGATAAAACAAAAGGATGGAAGAGCGATTCAAGTTAATCTTGAATTTAGGTTCACATCTTGATAGTCTCAACTCTTAGCTGGAATGTTTACTAAAATTAATCATTTGCATTTTAAACTAATCCTGTGTCAATGAATCTGTGCTGATGTGGAAACGGCTAGAAACTCAGACATGGATCTTCATCTGCTGATCTGCCTTTTAACAGACTTTTAACATATAATAGATTTCCTATATCTCAGAGCCATGTATTCCCTGTGAACATTGCAAATGTGCCATTAATCATTCACAGTCTAATTTCACTTCCATGACATATACATTATACTACTAATAATTTTGTGAAATAATAGCAGAATGTCATAGAACATCAAAGATGTTTTTCTTCACTTATCTCTCTTGATTTTCTCTTTACACTCCACTTGTCAATCTCACTTTCTCTCACTCACTTCCTTACCCTTGTCCTTTTTCCTTTATTGTATTCCCTGCTAATAAATATAAATGCATGTATAAATGCATAAATAAATAGCATTTTTACTATTGTCGACCATGAAACCTAGAACTTTTTTTTATTAATCACACCACATTTGTTTTATTTGTTTTGATGTGCTATAGGTTAAGTAAATCACAGATGACGAATGATTTAAAGTCTACATGTGTTCCTGTGATTATTACATTGTATTTTGTATTTTTATATACACGTGATTTGATTTTTTTTTTTCATTTGATGTCATTGCATTGACAAACTGTATGTAGAACAGATGAGATGGAAATAGAGCGAGATGAGGTTTTTCATCATGAATCTTGATGCCAGGGAGTGAGCCTCACTGAAATGACGACAATTTGTTGTATTGTTCTCCTTGTCTGTTCCCCTGGATTTGCTGGTTGTCTGTTTTAATGATAGGTCTGAGCCTTCGAATGTCCTTCTGTCTCCTGTCCGCCACCCTGACATAGAGCTGAAACATGAAATGGAGATTGTGACTGATGCAATTATGGTGCTGCTGATTGAAGGAGAGGCCAAATTATCACCGCCCTGATTGCGCTTTGTCTGGACTGAGAGCATGACACGCTCTGATTTAAGTGTCACAGAAATGTGTGTGTATGTGTGTGTATGTGTGTGTTGGACAGTAGAAAGGCTTTGGATGGTAGAAAAGAAAAAGTGACTTTGTCTTCTTTAACCTTCCCACTTGAAAGTCCTCCTTAACAGAAACAGAATCAATGCACAATCTACTGAATCAAATTTTGTGACACTGGATTGACATGAAATTAAACTTCTTTGTCATGCTTATGCCTTTTTTAGGAACTAGTATAAAGTTAGTACAGTATCACTGCTACTTTTCCCACTTGGCCCTTGACTTCTTCATTCATTTTACCACAAATTTCATATCAGTTACATATTGAATCTCTCTTGCAACACCCACCTTGCACCACTGGAGGCCTCCTTTCTGTCTCTCTCCCTATAATTTCTTGTCTTCCAATATAAGCTCATCCTCTTTCCATATATTACGCTCACTATGAGTCTGTGCATGTTTTTCTCATGGATGCTTTTCTGTCTTCGACCAACCTCCTTTCCCTTTTCCTCTTTCTGGCCCCTCTCTCATCTCCTGCTCCACTCTTGCATCAGTCTTTTTCAAACAGCTTGTGTTCAGCTGAGCCCCAACTTCAAACATACATTTTAAAAGAACCGAAACTCATGTTAGAAAAAAAAAAAAAGCCCCAGAGTCTTATTTGCCCAGCACTGCCACACTCTCCCTCCCCCTTTTTTCTCTCTATCCAGCCCTCTATCCGTCCCTCCCCATCCAAACTGTTGTTTGTTTATCATCATTGGAGCGTTCTAGCTTTAGGTTGTTGCGTCAGAATTAGCAGCCCCCATAGCTGCGACATATATGTATGTGTGTGTGTGCACACACTCTGCATGCAGAGTAGTGCTATTGGTTCATTTCTGATTTCACAGGGAGTTAGTTTATCCCTGTGGCTGATCCCAGGAGCCAGCTGTTGGCTGTAGACTGTTGCAGTCTCACACCATCAGAACATGGAGGCACCACACACCACACTCCTTATGTATAAGGCCATCCTGAAAGGCTCTACTTTTCTTTCAGCAGGCACCTGATCTCTCTCTGGAATGCTCTATACATCCATCCTTGCTTATAAATTACCCTCCCTCACTGTGCTGGTCCCTGTTAAACTCAGTAAAACAAGGCATTAGAAATAATGACATAGGAAGTTAAAGCGTGAAATTTAACCCCTTCCCCGTGTAGTGGTGTATGTCTTCTTAATGCAGGCACTTGGTAGTCAAAGCTCGGATCATCTCGTACGTGTCTCTGTGAGCCTGTTTGAGTGTTTCAAACCAAACCTGATGTAAGTTGTGCGGGAAAACTTCTAGTGGCAGAATATCTGGTTGGCAATCCCCGAGCTTTATCTCTAAAGGGAATCTGTCAGCTGAGAGAGCTCTCAACAATAAGGTCTGAAAAAAAGAGGATGATCCAGTTTAGGCAGATCAGAGGTTAGGTTTCTCTGTGGTTGGGTATTACTTGAAAAACGAGATTTCAAAATTTGTATTTGTAATTTTTTTCCCCACAGATTCTTTTCTGTTTTTCTACACACATTTATTATAGGGGCATGTTGAAAATATCATCTGTGTGTGTGTGTGTTACAGTCCAACATATATTATGAGAATAGTTATGGAGCCTTCTGCTGCTATGTAGTGCTTCTATTTATGCAGTGTGAGGCGAAGCAGGTGGAGAAAGAAAACAGAAACAGATTTAAAGCGATACATAATAAGTTTTTGTCGGCTCTGTTTTTTATAATACAAACAAGCATCGAAGTACACAAAGAAAATCAAACATACTGTTCTTCAAACTGCAGCTCTGTGTGGAGGCTTTTCAAAAAGTAGCATAAAAGTAACACTCGCCCACTAAACACTCCAAACTAAGATCATGAGGAACAGCTATATATGGAGTCCTACTGTACCACCAGTAGTGGAGTTGTACTTTGCACCATTTTACCTGCCAAGTGTAGGTTGCTTCGGAACTGGCTGCTGGGATTTGGCTTTTCCCAGGCTCCCACTGATGTAGTTATATACGTATGAAGATGGTTGGTGGATGTAGCCTAGCTCACACCTTGAATCCCGTTAATGCAGATGGCTGCTAGCGTATGGGTAGGGTTTATGTGTGATGCCAATGAATTTTTATGTTTAAAGTGCATTTGTGGTGGGAGGCTCCTGTGGTTATGAGAAGAAGACTTGGACTCTGAGTGTAAAGGGGGCAGAAGGAGCATTGGAACGTGGCTTAGGGGGATGAGAATTCCTATTCAGCAGGCTTTATGGGTTAAAGTTTTTGTATTTTTATGACTGGGACTCGAGCATGAATTTACAATACATATATTTTGTGAAAGTGAGTACAGTGTCCACATTTTCCTTTATGAAAAAATAGAAGAACTGGTGGAAAGTAAAATCGTAAAAGTAGAACTTAGGTCAAAATATTACTTATATAATTGAGCAAAGTAATTCAGCTAAGAAATCCTAGTTGTAACACTAAGATACACATATGAGCACTTTAACAAGTACACATATAATACTTCAATCACATGCAAGTGTCCTTTTTGGGTTTTGCCACAGATTGTTGCGTTGCTTTCTAATAAAAGTGTCAGACCGCACTTATGGTGTTTTTTTATCTCCTAAAGTGGTAAAACCACATAGGAAATGTTGAATTGATTTTCTGGGTGGAGTTTGCAGACTTTGATTGCAATAGTATAATAATGGAGTGTACTCAGTCCCCTTAGTACTTCCCTATTGAGCATGTCGTGTATACTGTACAAGGACACCACTAATCAAATCCTCTCTATTTCTCTCCCCATGCCTCCGCCTCTGGTGCATCTCCAACATCAGGTAAGAAATTGTTCCATCATTCCACCAATCAATAGCAATATGGCCTGTAGCTAGCAACATACTGACACTGTCTACAAGATTTAGATGTGTGCAAATGGCAACAGTTATATTTTACTCCAGACACCAACAATATTATCAGAGCTCAGGAGGAGCAGCACAGTAAATCCACCTCTCACCCTTTGTTTGGATCTTTTATCAAGACTGATACTTCCCATGTAATGAAAGCTATTTGGCAAGAGCTTTGTCTGTGTGCTGTGCTGCCGAAGATGCTCTGGCTCACGGGGAAAACAGCCAAGTGCTAGACTCAGGCAGCGGTACTGACCCTGCCACTGTGTGCTGCGTTTGCTTAGTCCTCAGCCCTCCTGTCACTTCTTCCTGCAGCTTATGACAAATGGTGGGGTCCTCAGCAGGCTAACAGGGAGGTAATGCCTGTTGGTTCATTAGTAGGCCAGGTCACAGTGGGCTCAGGACCAGACTTCCACTGATCGGTGGTTCTTGGTCAGGTGCTGATGGAACAATGTTATCTTGGTGACATAATTATTTTTCATATAATTCTACTCTATCATCCACTGATGCTTGAACGCTCTTCTAATGATAAAGTCTAGCATGATTCCAACTAACCCCTGACCTCTGACCTTGGACCCAAAGTCTAGGATGTCTGTGAGGTGTCTCTCTGGTGATAAGCTGATATAAATACCATCACTTTTTAAAAATCGGTCAGAGCTCATTCTTTTAGTCAATAGGCCGGCTAAGCACAATGCGTCCACAGGATTCTGTCCTTCATTTTCTCACTTCCACCAACCCCATCCCACCCCCAAATCTGTCTTTTTATCATTTTGTCACTCACACTCTCTGTCTCTCTATGCTAACTGAGGGTTCTCAGAGGGCCGCAGCCCAGACTGCTGGCTCTGTCTTTCTATTAATAAATGGCATTAACCACCTGGCCCTTCAGGGACTATTCATTTTAAAGATGAACTACCTTAAAGTACAACACAATGCTGTCTCATTTTTACTGCTTCCTCATTACTGCTCAGGGCGGCTCAAGACTCATCACTGACCCTCCTCCTCCGCCCTTGTAACCCACCATCCCTCTATCTTTTCATCCTGCCATAACCACTCCCCTCCCTCACGATCCTATAAGCCGAAAGCGACCAGAGCATCTATAGCTAAATCAATAGTGGAACAAGAAAAATGATTGTGATCACAATCGTAAGAAAGTTGCCTTTTCTCCAGATGGATTTATAATTTTACTAAACTCCCATCAACTCAATGGTTTGGCCTTTGAATAGCCAGAGTCCCAATTCCCAGCTCTGTTAACGCACTTACAGCAATTGTGATGATAAATTTAGGCCCTCGTGTTAAAGTGTTTTATACTTATATAATTACCATAATAATCAAGTTTATTGTGGAGTGGCATGCTATGTGGTACCATGGGCGTTTCATTCATAGCAATTACTGTTATAAACGTACCACAGTGACTGTATCGGTACAATAAGCTGCCCAGGCCAATTTACTGTGATCCATGACAATGTGGTACACTGCTGGCCAACTAAATCATTTACAGTGTAACATATAGAGCCTGTTCTTGGCTTTAATTACTCTCACTCTAAATAAGCCAGTATCATGATTACTAATTCCACACTGGGCAGCTAATATCAGGATCAAGGAGTTCCTCATATTAGTTACAGTTAAAAAGGGAAAAAGAACCCACTTCAGCATTTACCCAGTCTTTCTCATTTAGTCTACAGTATTTTTAAAGGATATTACTTTTTAGTGGAGGATGAATCAGAATGCTTGGAATCATTGCACACATCTTCCCTTGTGTCTGAATGTCAAAATATTTGTTCCGGTTTTGTTTTAGAACCCTGGCAAACGGGTGAAGGGAAGGTTTGAAGTTGTAGAGGAACAGCCTCATTATACTCACCAAGCCGCACAGTTATTCTGTATGAAGTGGAGATAAAAGCAAGGGAAAAGCTGAGAGCAAGAAGAAATAAAGAACAAAAAAAAAAAAAAAAAAAAAAGAAAGTGGGGAAAGAAAAGATGAAGCTTGAAAGAAGAGAAATGTGGAAATAAAAGGGGGCCGGATCAAAAGGATAAGGGGCACGAAGAAAGGAAGGAAAGTGTCGCGTGTTTCTAAAGAGAAGCAAAATACAAAGTGAAAGAGATAGGTTTTTGCGAGATATAGTGACCCCACTGGTACGACTGGTTTATCAGCTGAGCGTGATGGTTTCAAATCAGTCCCTCACTCTTTCTCTCTGAAGTCCTAAAGACAATTTCAGATTACCGCATGCTAATGTTAATTAAAAGCGGAATGCCTTAGCCCTCATTGTGTTCTTATGTTTGAAGCATCAGACCATTCTCTGTCTTTTCTTTCCTTCCTTCAACATACAAGTTGCATGTCAGTGCGACTGAGGGTACAGATAGTATTTCAGTACAGAGTGCTGTGCTGTGAATTGCACTGTGAGCAATGGGTTCAATTCACAGTATCCAACAATTGTATATCAGATATTTTAATTCATTAGTAGGTTTATTTTGTGTTTCTCACATCTGACTTTTGACTTCTTTACTTTTTCCAAGCACAGTGGGAAGAATACTGTGCGTTTTTACACTGTAAGGTCTAATATGCTAATGAAGAGAAGCTATTCAAAAGCTTAGCATTTTCAAATCACTATAATATTAATCACAAAGATTATATAATGTATCGCTATGTCTTTATACTAGTCGTACTGATCTTCTTAGCGCATACCTCAAAGCCTGATAATAAGGGACCTTCACAAACTATTCGCTTCTAATGGAATGCATTCATTTGGATTTTTCATGCATACAATTAGTTTATTTGCTGCCTGTGTACTTTATGTCTGTGTATGTGTGTTTATCATTGGTAAAGGACTGCCATTTGCACACCTCTGGGTTACAGTCATGGCCCAGTGTGCAGCTCAATGAAAGCAGCAGCCAAATGTGCCTTTGAAGACTGGTTCAGAGGCAGCAGTGTACATGCGCTTCTAGCTCACTAACATACATTTGTGCACCTGACACTACACAGACTTTGCACAGCTACACACTTTTTACACAGGGATTCTTGCACATAGACACTAATTTACATGCTCCAATGCATGTGGATACACACACAGAAACACACGCATACAGGCTTTCCCCAGGTAGGTGGTTTCAATCGAGACACGGCCCTGACGTTCTTCAAAGAGTAGGCTCCACTGGCTCTGTTTCATTCTTGTCTTGTCTGTCTGTTTGAGGAGACAGATGTACTGTATATTTCTGTTGAACTACTGACTCGAAGAAAATCACTCTGTTTTTGTATAGAGACGCGTCAGTCACAATCCCTCAATAAGCCATCTGGCATCTTCTTGGCAGTGGCTATTATTTATAGATGGCATAATTATATTAAGATTGTATGACTGATTATTTGGCAACACATAAACAGACTTATTATATTTCACCCTGTGTGGTTTCCTTGTTGTTTAAAGCTGTTCCAATACCACAAAACCTGATGTCAAGTAGGAAAATTCAGGTGGTGAACCCAGAGCCTATAGAACAGTATATAATTTGCTGTTATAATACCATGTTTTCTCAAATGTGACCGTGTGCATATGGCAACATGAGAGCTAGACTTTCCATCATATAAAAGAAGAGATAATTTGACACCTCCAAAAGCCATTCAGACACACCAGGGCAACTGTAGCTATTAGAGGTGCCTATCTTGATGTTCTACTTGTATCCTCCCACATTGAATATGCAATCAAATACCTCCCCTAGCAAATGAAATGGCATCCAGTTGACTCTCATATGCACCACATGCACGGTAGTATGGCTTCTCATAGTAAATGTGTATGTGGGATGAGGGGGTTGTACCAACCGCTGGAATCTGGCCTGTGATGAAACATTCAAGAGGTGCTGCCAGAGAGGAGTGTATTCAACGCTAGGCTGTAAAATGAAGCTCTGGAAAAGCAATCTCCTCTCAAAGAGACCTATTGCTTTCATTACCATCGAAACTCAGTGAATCAAAGGCTGTATTTTACTAAGATAACTATTATGTTGTGATTCCTCTATGGAGGAGGATCCAAATGGTCATTTGCATGCCTTATACATGCGTGCTGCATACATAAAGTGCTGGACAAAAACGTTACTGGAATCTTATTCAGGCTCAACGTATCATGCATTATAAAGCACAGGGTTTGTACAGTATGCTGTCTGCCCACACATATTAAATGAAGATAAATTGATTGCATTAATTGTACAGTATCTGTGCTAAAGCCCCTGATTAATTCTACTGTTTGCTGATTCAGACCCTGTAATGATTTATGAGCACTTTTACAGCTGATAATTTTCAGCATGCACATCATTCATTTTAAGGTGCTGCACGTGAGTGTTGACGTGCACGCACGGTGTCCACGCACGCTGTAGACACGAGCAGTGAACAGAGAGCAAAGGTCTGTGTGTGTGTGTGTGTGTGTGTGTGTGTGTGTTTGTACAGGTGAGTAAGGGAGCAGTCAGCGTTTGTTTAGCTAATCAAGAAAATGTGTGCCATAAAGCAAGCAAGAGGCTGGATAGGCGTAAAGGTGCAGCACAGAAGAAACCCACTGAGGAAAGCGTGTTCCCCTCTGGGAATAGGAAACCCAACCCACCCATGGCCTGCTCATAACATCCCAGCAATTAAACACTGACTGATTCCCTGACTGATCAAGGTTACTGGGCCAAGGTGAAGCCCATTGAACAGTGTCACATTGTTTTATGGCTCCCATTGGACCCCCTCCATACGGAGTGTACAAGAAATGTCAACATTGGGTCCTTCTGAGACAACTTTTGCTTAATTTCCTGAAGTGACCATTTGTTGTCTTTCTGACACTAGCAAGAGAAATAACCCCATTTGTTGTTCTTTGAAAAACATCCCTTTTGTGCTAATTAGCAAAAGTGAAACATAGGTATTATGATGTTGGTTTACAGCACTGCTATTAAGAGGATGTTGTGGTGGATGGATAGTTGCGCAAAGCAACTATATACTGCTAAAAGATGATGATACAGTGCACGGCAGTATGCTCATGCATCCACCAAAAAAATATATTTAAAACTATGTTTTATCTTTTTGTATCTGTATCTTATGTGCTTCTATATCCAAGTGTTACAAACCTCCTGGAGAAGCATCAGGATCTGGATCAGCTTGAATCAGTGTATTGAATAACAGTCTGGTTGAATTCAGCTACTATGCGGCTCTGCTACGTGCACAACAACAATTAAAGCATTCAAAATTTTTAATGCTCTGATTCTCGCTTCTGTTTTGCACAGTCTCTTTAGCAAAGGCAGTAGAGGCTCATGGGTATTAGAGCCATCTGCGATGCCAAGCTGAGATAATTAGGAGCGTTGGCCATATAATAAAACTATGGGATAGCTACATTATCCAATAGACTCCCATGTTTCTGCATTGAGTAGGATGGAGGCTGTAATTGAAAGCAAAAATCCAAAAGCAGATAACAGGGGACAGTATATGCATGACCTCAACAGGGAGATTAGGGTAGGTGGTATATCTTTGTGAAGGAGTGAACATACATATATCTGTTTTGGGTGGATGTGTGTCTCTGTATTCTGTCCACTACCAAGCACACAGACCAGATCCCAAAGGAGAGATGCAGGTTAATCAGACATGTTACTCTGAATTAGAGTTTCACAACCTGTCACCACCGCCACTATCACTGATTTCCTCGGGCCTGCCGTTCTCCATTCTGTTCAAGACCAAGTTGCTCAGCAGTAATGGAGATAACTGCCGTGTAATAGACTTTTTTTTTTTTTTTTTGTCGTATCCACTGGTGTCAAAGTTGCATGGGTTCCCTGTGACATGGCTATTGATTCCTGATTGGGCCTGCTCACTGGAGAGGTTAGAGAGATGGGGAGAGAGATGGAAGGCCAGCCCCAGGGCTAATGGCCAAAAGGGGCAAGGCTGAAGGGTAGGGCCTGTCCAGGATAGAACTCTTCAATAACCGTCCCTTTGCGCTACACTGTCCTTTAGGTAAATGGCTCATTTCATTATAATGATTTACTGGAACCCCCCTCCTCTGTCTGCTTGTCATTGCTTGACTTTTTAGCAGTCTATTGCTCTCTCTTGTGCTCTCCAATGCTGTTACATATACTTTTGTTCCCCCTCCCACTCTACTTTCATCCCTCTCTCCATCATTTTTTCTAAGGGCCATAACTCAGGCCAGGTCTATAAAAGCATCACAATGGCAGCATGCATGGACCTTTCATTATAGGGTCAGCCTAGACTTCATTACCACAATTAGAGTGAGGTGCTGGTGGCCAGCTTAATTGGTGACTGCTGTATTTCTTTCAACAGCGAAAGACTGGAAACCTCAAAATGCATAATTTCATTAGACAGTTTGCGTCGGCATGTTCGCTGCCAAAGCTAGGAAAAGAACGACTGCAATAGAGCACAAAAGAGCCAAATTGATATGTAACAGTGTTGTTGCCCGAAAGGAGAAACAAGCTGAAAATCACAATCATCAGTTTTTTTTCCTTTCTTTTTTTGGGGGGGTGGGGATTGGGGATTTAGGTTGGCAAAAGTTTCAGAGACAATAGACTTGACAAAATAAATAAATAAATAAACTAAGCCTAATCTAATATGTGAAAGCCTGTCAGAGAAATAGTGGCTCTGGAGGGAGTATTGTGCATGTGAAAGGCCATTGGAGGATTAGAGTGAAAGGCAAGACAGGGAGAAAGGGAACGCAACATAATAAAGGCAGAGCAGCTGTTCAAAAGAGGACAAGAGTAGAGGAGAAAAGAGTGTGGGCCAGAGAAAGTGAGAGAGGGAGAGATTGCGGGAAGAGTAAAGACTGTATTTTTAGGAATTAAAGATTTATTGAGTGGGGAAAGAGCAGAAGTGAAGTCAGAGACGGAGCATAGGTGATCATTTCGGAAGGCTAGATTGGAGACATTTTTGTCTTATGTTAAGTTGGACGGCATCTCTAAATTAAGACAATTCACAGGGAATGAGAGGCGAGTAAACAAATGCAAACCCCCAAGACAGAGGTAGACATGTTGGTGGGGTTGTTCTTATCTGGCCTGAAGTCTGTGCATGTGTAGCTGGAGTCAGAGATTGACCTCCCTGCTGCTAGGATCCTTCATTAATTCATAGAGCAGTGGACTCAAGTGCTTTCAGTGCACCAGGTGTGGCCTTGAACGATGCCTGTTAAAAAAAAGACCTCATTTCCATTCTGGGGACTTTAAGCACTTAGGCTTGTTATGCCCATGAGGGCAGTATGGTGCGGTATAGAGTAGAGCAAGCAAATCAGTGTGTGAACCAAGCAGCTATGACTCACACTGCTTAACACTGAACAGGAGCATGGTACTTTGGCCTCCCTGAATCTGTTTAGTCTTTGCTACTCACCAGCTAGGTGGCTGACTTTTAGGACTGGCTGGGTAACAGATTTGTTTTTAGTCCCTAACTGACCCCAAGCCCCTCTGTGAAGAGGTAGCATTCATATGCACCAGCAGACCTTCCCTCATCCTCTTTAGCACCTACTGAGACGTCAACTTCATGTATTGTGCAGCATTAATTGTGTCTTCAGTAGTGATTAATAAAGAGTTGGTTGGCCTCTCAATAAGCAACGTTGCATAAGGATGAAGAGATGTTTGAACGATAGAGGGCAAAGTACGTCACCTGTCATCTCCTACAATCTATGTCCTTCAAATAATAATTTATTTCCTTATTGGGCGCCATATTACGATGTCAACAAGGACAGTGGTGTCACATGTAATTATGGCAATGGCAGCTTTGGAGAGTCGACTTTTAGTTTGAAAAGTTTTCCAGGTTTGCAGAGGGACCCTGAGTGCTCTCTGTTGAAAATTCTATTGAAATATTTGTTTGCACGGCTCAGTGGCATTTAATCTCCTGTTGTTCATCAGTTTCCGCTTGATTTATTTCTTCACCTTCGCCTATTTATTGAATTTAATTACACCTCAAATCCCAATGCAAACCTGCTGCTGTTAAGGGCTGAGGGAGGCGGGGATGAAAGGAGGAAAGGGGAGGAGGTTGGGGAGCAGTGTAGACTATAAACCATAGCTCAGACAAATAGCCTACTTTTTCCAAAGACATACACTATGCGCCCTCTTTTTACTTGAGCAAGCTTAACATGTAGACAAACAGACACACACATGGACACACACAAATTAGGTATGGAGGTGAGTAAATCAGCCTTAGAGCAGTCCGTAAGACACACATCCTCTAAATCCTGGCAAATGATCTGCAGTCTGTCTGTAGCCTCGCTGACCACATAAAATATCGGCCAGTTAATTAGGCAGTAATTGTGCAATGTGCTCTCCTTTTTATGTGCCATGCATTGGGCCATAAAAAGGCCGGTGCGAGGATGGCTGGGAGAGAGGGACACTGAGGTATGTACTATAGCATCAGCCCATTTCATGGCTATAGTATGGCCAGAGGTCACATATATTTCTTTTTTGAATGAGAGTGGAACAGGTCCAACCCCCTGTTGTATTTCTCTAAAAGGGCTAATGAAAGAGGCAGTCACCTTAACTTGCTGCATGACTTTTACTCTTACTGCTGTGTCAATAGTGTACAGTGAATCACAGTTTGCATCCTGTGTTCTGTATTTGTAGGTGAAATCAGATTGAAAGTGTCTCGGCTTTTATATTTTGAATTGTAGTATTTTTAAATTCTCTGAAGAAATAAATGTCACAGAGACAGAACTGAAGATGCCTGTGTTGAGTGAAGCAGGTTGTGTTCACCTTTAAACCTTCACTCTGCTTGACCTTGTGCTTGTAGGCACAGAACTTCTTCAAAAAAGAAGTTTTGTACTAAGAAAAGATGCTTACCACATATTTGCTGAATGCAGCAGAGAACAAGGCTGAGAAGATACAGCAGAGACTACAGAGCAGGCTCCCGGATTCATTTTGCTCTTTCCACTGGTGATTAAATGAGGGTGGACAAAATCATCAGGTTTACATATTAGAGAAGTGACATGTTTTATGTTTTCCATCTCAGAAATGTATAGCGGCTGTTTGGATTGTGTGTGTGAGTGAGTGTGTGTGTGTGGTTACTTGCTGCAACTAAACTCAAGTTGCTATGAATGAGCATGCACAATATGACATCTCACTTTGTATTTATTTGCCTCCATGTGCTTATTTATCCCGAGGTTCAGTTCATGTGTTGTGCCTGTGAGTGTGTTTGTGTGTATGTGTGCTCAGGGCCACAGGGCAGTGTGTATGTGTATGAGTCAGCGCTGTGTGCTGCTGGGCTGCAGGGCCAACAGCACACAGCAGCGAGACAGAGATGTGACAGTGATGGCTCCTTAGCCCCGGGCCACAGCTAGGAGGCCTGAGATACACCCACACTACTGACCTTCACTGTCACCGCTGCAGCAAACACACACGGACACACACACAAACACACAACCACATTCACACACAAATAAAGAGCCATGCACTCACATGGGAGTATGCATGTATGTAGTTCAAATGCACGTGGTGGACACATGGACACACACACACACACACACACACACGTTTTCCACCTACACTCTCTGCTTTTTTTCCCTCATCTGTTCCCTCCTCCTCTCAGTGAGTCAGAGCTTATCAGGCAGGGCGCAATGATTCACCACCAGTGTGAGTAAGCTGCTTTCTGCATCCAGCTCTGTCTCTCAGACCAACTCCATGTACTCATACTTCATTATCATCCTCCCTCACCCCCTCACCCAACCGTTTCATCTCACACACCCACACTCACTGGGTGTGTGGCGTTCTCTCCCCTCAATAGTATCACCTCAGTTTTTTGACATGACTTTGCTTTCACTGTTACCGCTCTTCTTACGTATCGTACCTCACATGTGATGCTAGAAGCGGTAACTGTTGTGTAAGAACAAGATTTCTGAATCAAGGGTGCTGTTCTCAGGTCTACACAAGGTTATATTAACTCTCCTTGACCTCTCCTGACTTCCCTATTAATATTTATGCCTAGGGTGGGAAGCCAACCGGTCGCCACGTTATGCACTTGGTTCCTCTGTCAAATCATTTGTCAGAATGAAGCATGATGTGCATAAGTATGCATCAGGCAGATGGGGGAAATTATAAATTTAAGTCGGACAGCTACGGCCATGCACCTCTGAACCCACAAGCTCCAACATCTCAAGTCTCACAGTTCCTGCCTACATCTTTGCTAACTTTTTACCTTTATTGTTGATAAGGGCGTCTGTCATTATTACACTGCTGTTTTTACATATGCTATTCATTTATTTATTCTGTGTGAACCAGTGCAGCTGAATTGAAGATCAGTCGGAGTCATATTTGTACTGTCAAACCCTAATAAGATCTTGGTGCATGTAAAATTTAGCATATTCTGATTCACATTTAAAATCTGCCAGAATAATTGATTATGCATTCAATTACCGCTCCTCTCGCTCAGCACCAAAGTCTACAAGCTTTTCAGAGCAAATTACATTAACTACTTCAAAATGTTGTAGCGTCATGCACTCCTCTATACAGCATAGGGAGGCAGTCCAGTACTATAATGCTAAATGTTGTGTTAGCCTTCTAACATATTCCACTGAACAATCCTTTGAAAACAGTGCTGCTTTATAGTCCAACCTTTTATTTGTCTTGTGGCAGTGTCACAGTATAGTAAGAAGTATGCTAACAAGTGTTTTTTTTTTATGGTTAGTCTATTATGCACTGCAGAGAAATATCTTTGATGGCACACAGCTGAACAACAGAGGATCAGCAATAATAGGGCACAGGAGAGGAAGGAGGTTTTAATGGGGCAGAAAGGAGGAGATATGTTTGTGTATCTTAATCACAACAGTGCCACTAGTGGCTACTGCACTTTACTTGATCCATGGTAAAAATTTTCACAACATATGGGAGTTGGCTTTTTGTGTGCGCACATGTGGAACAAAGCTGTATATTTCTGTATTTGTATAAAAGAATATGTAAAAAAAATAGTGTGAAATATATATTTTTTTGTATTCTAAAATCAAAGGATGCTGTAAAGGTGACTAATCTTTATTCCACTACCCTTCCCGACAGTTACAGCTTTTATACTGCATCAATGGAGAAGTCACACAGAGTTCTTTGAATTACTTTTTCAGCTGGACTAATGTAGAAAATATAGATTGCTCACACATTCTGTACTGTATGAACTATATGTGTTTATAGCTTTGTGTGCAAAAAAGAAACATTCAGTTAAGTCAGTGCGCCATTGTACAGCTGAGCATGGCAATTTTTTACTTGCATGTTATGTCGTCACATAGACATTCTTGTTTTGCTTGTGTAGAATTGCATGTTGTGCGTACACAGTGAATGGAACTACCAGCATACTACAAGACTGTATATGAGCACTATGCAGGACCACTAGATCTTTCTATGACATCTGATTTATGCCGGCTGTCAAGGTGGGGTGGTGGCTTCTCTTTCTGGAATAACCTACACCTCATCTGAAAAAAAAAAGAAAAAAGATTGAAACAAAAACTAAAGGATGCACATGCATGAAGGTGTGTGTGAATGATGGAGGTAGACCCCAGGGCTGAGAGTTCCTTTCAACACTCTATTTACACACACGCACATCAAGCTGATGCTGAATGCATTCAATAATTAGATGCTAAAAATATATTAGTTTCACGAGAGTCACGTGTGTCTTAGTGCGACCGGGAGTGTGGCGTGTGAGTACGCAAGACTTAAGATTGAGTGCATGTGCACCGCTTGTCCATCCTCACTCTAGCAGTTACCGCGAGTTGAAAAGGTAAACTCTCTGCCTTATTCCAATTTTTACTCTGGTGGATTAGGGGCATTCTGTGCTTGGCATAGAGCTCCAGCCACTCACAGAGTACCAAGCAATGAGGGTGGGGTGAGTGTATCCTTGCTGTAAGGATAATGATGTGATGAATGAAGAGAGGGAGGGAGTGGGAGAAAGAGAGAGATTTCAAGGCTAATGCCTGGGGGGATGTCAGACAAACCTGTGTATGTGTAATAACCACGGAGGTTAAAATGCTACACCGGCACTAGAGATGGCTGCCAAATATTTCGACATCCACTCTACCTCCTCCGCACAGCTGCTGCTGAGGTTGACGAAGAGAGGGATGATTTACAGCGGAGAGAGAGAGATGGATTAATGTGAGCGAGAGGAGGGAGAGACTAGAATGTGAAAGAGTGTGGGCAACCGAGGTGTTGATGTACAGTCAGTAAAAGAGATAGAGAGAGAAAGAAAGAGAAAGCTGACTGTTTGCCTGCCTGCAATGCCCGCCTGTCTGTCTCCCTTGATTTCTTTTTCCTAGCTCTCTGCCTGAGGATGCGTCCATAGTGCTGTTTGTTTCAAGGTTGTTCTAAATGTGACTGATGTGTACAGCCAACATGCTGTTTGCTTTGCTTTCCTTCACTAGAGCTGCATGCAAAAAAGGCTGTCATATGATATTAAACGTGGCAGAAAAACACAGCCCAAATGATGCAGATGGATGTTTTCAAGCAGGGTTATCTCCAGCCTAACCTCAGACAGGGGTGAGTGTTTAATGGCATATTCAGATTTCCTCATCCTTGGGAGCTTTTTAATATTGCTACAAACCTCGGTTACGGGCTACGAGATAGGTCACTTGATGCACAGTGTTTATTACCAGTTGAAATTGGGAGGAAATTACACTGCAGCAGATAACATGCTTTGTTTGTGTGTGTACCTTTATGTGTGCAATGCCACCATAACCCCCCAGGGGCTGTATATATAGATTGTGTCTCTCATCTTCTTTTTATTCTGGTGTATATGGATAAATAACTCCTGCTCCCCTTAGATTAGCCGTGACCTTTATGCCCCTTGTATGCAGCTAGTATATACAAGGGGTAAGGCCCTTACAGTCCTTATCCCATGATTGCATTGTGAATCCTTCACAGTAACAGATGTTAAGTTCATTGATTGGCCACCTTCGCCCAAAAATAAACAGACGTCTAAAATGAAGGGAGGTGGTGTGGTGCGGCCGAAGGGGTCCTCGGGCTGTGCTGAAAACATATGTTGTGAGAGATTGCAGAGAAAATAGAAAACCTTACTCATTAACGTCAAGTCCACAGCCTCAAGATTTCATGGATTAATCAATGTTAACCTACTTTATCAAAGACACTTATCTTCCACATACAGAAATCTATGCATGTCCCTAGCTAAGAGGTCGATACCAGGAAATATTTCACATTGCCCACCCTTTTTCCATCACTAATTTTCCTTCTTTCCCCTTCCCTCTCTACCCCTCTCCCTGTGTCTTCTTCAGACACTGCATCTGTGTCTCTTCTTTTGCCTAAATGTCCTTGGGATTGGAGCGTGCATAGAGAAGAGAGACCCATATCAGATAACTTATTGGTTCATTTTGCCCATCTCTTTCCAATAATGTGTAACATTACCAGTGTTATTAGATAGGAGATTAATGGTGCTTGGCCCCGCTCCTCCTCTCTAGGAGGGGACACAGAGGAGAAAACATAAAGGAGAGAGCGAGAAAAGAGGAACGCGGTGAGAGAGAAAGAGGGAGAATGAGGATGTGTGAATCCTCTTTGACTCTGGAGGCCTAATGTCTGATGTAGCCCTGTAGTTAGAGAGGCCATTTCAGGGAAGTTGGCTGACAGACAGCAGGGCCCTGAACATATATACATACATATATATATATGTTTTTTTATATGTGTTCCCCTTCCCCCGTTCCATCCCCCATACTCCCTTCGCCTCCATTCTCCTCCCCCCCTCCCTCTCTATCTCTCCATCTTCCTGAGTACTATCGTTCAGCAGCCTTTGATCCTCCTCCTTCACATCAATCAATGCAGACAGCAGAGAAAAGAGAAAAAGAGAAGAAGGATGACTCGTCTTCCAGTGCTTCAGGTGCTGTCTCTGCCGTGTCAGGCAGAGGTCTGATGCTCTGTTTGTTTATGTGCCCATTTATATATTTATTAGGCAGAGCTGTTCTCCTTCTGTGCTCCGTCCCCCCCCCCCCCCCAGCTACCTCCAAGGCCCAAATAGGCAGCATGTATGGGGGATGGGGTGGGCCTTCAAGTTATTTGATTTTACCAGGGTCATAATGCTGTAAACGCTGTTGATCATAACAACCTAACTGAATGGGGAAGCCTCCCTATTGCCGGTGCTTTTAAATCCGAGCAGATTTTCTACCTCTCTCTATATTTTTGCCTCACTTTATTTCTTTCCTTCCTCCCCTCCTCCCCTCTCTCTGTTGTATGGAGTAATAACTTGCTCATTATTGGATGTAAGAAATATCTACTAAGAGATTATGCCAGATATAAAGAGCTCACAGGTGATGGGAGTCAGAACCTCTCTGCATCCCTAAAGAGGGCTGGGGATTGCAGAGCGTTCTCCGCAGAGACGGAGCATCCCCTGCTAGCCTTGCACTGAGGCCTAACTCAGCTTAGCAAGAGAGAAACTTGGCCCGGCTCAGCTCAGCTCGGCTCAGTTCTGCTCTGCTTGACCTTGGTCTGTGTAATTAATGTATTTACTGCAAGCTCATCTGCTCTCAGTCTGTCAGTCATTAAGGCTTGGGAGTTTTGCTGCGCTGCTGTGCTGCTGTTTGCCCCCTGCACTGCTGGCCTCCCCTCATCTGTTCACCTTCTCTGCTTAGTTCTGGGGAATGAACTACTTACCTCTCTGGAGCTCTGTCAACTGAATGCAGTGGATTTCTTCTCTCGTTTCTAGTCCACTATCGTGCCTGCCAAGAACTGAGAAAATACTGCCAATTATATCCAAATACATCTCCCTCTTTTCCATGTGTGCTGTTTCAGGTTTGAGGCTGTGGTCTTGCTTAATCTGCTACAGTCTCCTGTTTGCCTCTAGTGAGTTTTGACTAAAGTTTGTGCTGCCAAGTTTATATTAAGCTTTTGTGAACATGAAAGGTCATCAGAGTGTTTGTACTGTATCGATACATTAGACTACATGTCCTGTAGGAAAAAAAAAAAAAAAACAGGGGTCACCTTGTTCTGCAACATGGTACAAATTGCACTTAATGAACATTTAAAACTTGCTGGGTATGTTTGAAAGAGGTGCTAATCAATAAGCACCTAAAATTTTTTTGCATATATTCTTAAAACCTTAAGCGAATCAAAGAGGCTTTAGCAATGAAACACATGCTTAAAGTAAACTAAATATACATGAAGAGTAAAAGTAATTAATTTCTTAGCCGGTGTATAGCTTGAATGAAGCAGTGTGTTCCACAGAGGTGCAAATGTGCTTAAGTAAATGGATGAAAGAGGTTGTGAAACTGAGACAGTTAAGGACATAGATAGAGTGGGATGCACAGTTGAAGCGGGAGAGGAGAGAAGGAACATCTTTACACAGGAACAGCAAAGGGCAAATATTTGTATCATTTAAAACCCCAGAAACATGAATCTCTTTACTATGGCGAGTGGCAACAGGGTCTGTCTGTTGGAGCGCCCGGCACCACTTGTCCCATTACTCTTCTGCTCGATTCCTGAATCTCACCTCTCCATTTTTTACTTTTCATTTTAACCTTTATTCATTCAGGCTACTTTCTCTGAGAGACTATATAACTCTTGCAGCAATGTGACGATCACACAGCTGCACACATTCATACATGGAAGCTGACCTGCGCACATTGATCATCTCCACCGGAGCAGTTGGGATTAATATTCAATATTCAATAATCACGATCATCTTGATTGCAGAGGAATCAAATCAGAGAATCAGTTTGTTTCATTCACACACAGTGAGATTTTCACTTGTGCTATGCAGAAGAAGACTTTTTTTTGACTTTTGATACCCTGGTTTGAACTGCAGGGATTATTAAATGTCACTCCCATGTAAGTGAAGAAGAAAGACAACTTCACCTAACTTCGAAGCACTGGTAAAGGTCAGACATGGCTGTTGTGACAACCACCACCCCACCCCACCCCACTCACACATACTGTGTACAAGAAAACAAACTTAGATATTCAAGCGCAAACCAGCATTCAGCTTTCACACTTCCACACTACACACAGCTTTTACATTCTCACTCCGTTGCTCTCTCACCCTCTATTATGTATGTCTCTCTATTTTCTTACTTTATGAAGATTTCTTCTACTTTCTGTTGCTCAAGATTAAGCAAAGGTTTGCAGGTTCCACTTGGGATATCACATATCGATTGCAATGTTTATATTTAAGGAGCTTTCTTTGTGAGAGAGAAGCAGCTCTGGAACAGCAGGCATTTTGCAGGATGCACCGTCACATCTGCTCTTGCTCTGAAGCTGATGGGAATTAAAGCACAATTTCATATTCAGTGAGTGTGTGTACTTGTGTATTTGCATAGCTGTCTATGTCGTCTTAACAGATGTTTTTTTTTTTTTTATGTGTGGGCACTGTGTGTATAAAGTGTATGCATTTCTTTATTTGTGCATATGTGTGGTAGAATAGTTGCTTTTCAGTCACAGCACAGCAGTTTTTTTGAACTTCTTTGCCTGGCCCTGAAGTCTTCATTAGGCAGTTGCACGGCTCACACAGACGGGCAAGGTCGCCATCCGGCAGGCCAAATAAAGATGCAGCCCTTAATTTAGCTGTTCTTGGGGGAACGCTGCATCCATACGCAACATGTTCATAAACATATAAGCACATCTCTCAGTCTCCAAAACCAAATCCAAATGCTAAGTGACACTAAAATCGTAAGCTCATCAGCCGTGGTTTTTACAATGGATAAATGATGATGAATGAGTTTTCCAGCTGATCTGCCTGTCACTGGATGCTACACCAGTGGCAAAGTGATGCTTCAATTTTGTGAAAATGAATCTGATTTCATATTCATCCGTGCTCATCATTAAACCATTCATGCTAAAGATATCATTGCTCACTGTGTTTGAGCACCTCACTACAAACAGTCCTCCCAGGCGGCTTGTTGTATCTTTCTTTGCCCATTAAGCTGTTCATTAAAAACGGCCTTGTCTGGGCCTACAGGGTACGTGTTTGCTCGCGCAGGTGCATCAGTGTGTGTGTGTATGTGTGCGTGGATGCTTGCAAGATCATGTTTGTGTGAATAAGTGGAGATGTTTATGTACATTGGTATGCATGCGTGCTGGGCATGTGCTGTATGTTTGTATACTCGGCCCATTATTCACGCTTTGTGGCACTGGTAGTGGGGATACAGATTTGTTTCTGTCAAGGTTAATAAATGAAGGAATCAAGGTGAGTGTGTCACTATCCAGACACAAGGACACTGGGAAGATGGGGGGTGGCAGGGGGGGATCAGACACCCAGTTGGTACCTCTGAAATTTTAATTAGGCTGTCTTTATTTCCCCTCTACAGCCAGACATTGCGGTTGAGTATTCAGACAATCAGTGGACCTATTTTCTCCCTCACTATTACCTAAGCCAGTGATGGGATACTGGGGAGTTGTGGGTTTAGATCTAAAGGCAGTTCACCTCCCTCCTTTTACACCTTCTTTCCAGCCATCTCCCCCTCAGTCAAACCCTATCCGCTTAGACGCTCACATGGCTCGTTGTGTTCATAGTTCTGCTGAGTGCTGTCCTTTAGGTGTGTGTGTGTGCAGTGTGTTACTGTATCGCATTGGAAAACATGCATGCTCACACACAAAGGTGTTCACAGAAATAATCAGATATTAAAGTGAAAGCTAATAAGAGGTGATGCAGAGTATTAACGTGAGCATGTGTTTCACACGTTATCTGATGACATGCTGTACTCTCCAGTTACCTTCAGACGCCACACATTATTGCCCTTGATGTGAGGAGTACAAGGTGACTTAAAAACTGAATCTTTTCAATTTAACCCACGTGCTTCTCGGTGAAGGATGCTCATGTTAAGCCAAGCTTGTGTTTTTAAGCATTTCCTCATTCTGGTTTTAAATGCTCCAATATTTTGAGATGATTTACTTACTTTCAATAGGAGCATTTCTTGAAAATTAAACTTTAATGCAATCAATCTTGCTTTTGGATGCCCTTCAAGTAGAGTCAACTGATGTACAGTCCAGTTCAAGAACAACTGGTCCTCATGATAATTTAGTGTTTAACATGTAGGCACACAAATGCACACGCATGTTTTGAGATTTTAGCTTGTGACAATTGTATCGCATGTATCGCAGCCGTACGCGCATTGTTCTGTAAATGCACCTCAAAACTGCACCTTCTAGATGCAAACAGCTTGTTTAGATGTGTGTGTGTGTGTAGGTGTATGTGTCTAAACAAATCAAATTTATTAGCCTCTGTTCTATTGTGATGTGATTTTATTGCCTTGGCAGGAAGGAATTGGAGAGCTGAGTGAATCTAACTGAGAGGAAACTATGAGAATGGAAATGCAGTGCTCGTGTATGTGCGCGCAGTTGTGTGTCTGTCCATAACTCTCTTGGAAGTAAACAGTTCACTAGCTGCAGAACGGCACTCTAAAGGTTTGCATGCGCTAAAACAAGTGCAAACGGAAATCAACTGCAGCGATATGCAAAAGTCTACTATGTGTATGCAGCGACTTTTTTTTTAAGATCTGTAAAATCATTACTTGCATGGAGCAAGAGAAACAATAAAAGGTATTTCATTTTCAAAACAGCGATATAAGATCGCCTCTGTATCTTTTCCATACTCTGTATGTATAGCAGAAGCAGATTGAACTATTTCAACGCGTGAATTATTTACACAACTTAAATTCAAAACAGTTCAGTCCGAAGAACCAAATTAGCTTTCAGGACTCCACATAAATAAAAGAAGCACTCTACAGTAGATGAAAGATAGCTGAAGTATTTTGATAATGAAATCAATGCATCATCAAAGGCATGAATTTCTTTCATGAATTAGTTATGACAAACACACTTGATTCATGGGCGATGCAAAATATAGAAGCAGCGGAGCAGTATGCATAAAAGCTCACTTTAACGTATCCAGGACTGTCCATTAGAGAGCTAAGAAGTAATTATTGATGCTGTAGGGGTCACTAAGAGTGGTTGTCAAGATACACTTGCATGTAGACAAAAAGTGCTGTGGTACCAGCCATATCTGTCATTATTTGTCATTATTAAGTGAAAGTTATACTCTATTCAAAACATGGCGCACTCCATCACAGTCTATAGACAGTACTGCTGGTAAGTAAATTGGTATGTCTTTCCCTTGGGAATCGACTTCTCTCTATATTATTTCTAAGTGCAGAGGAGTGAGCTTGGGAAAGAATCCTTTGTGTCTCTATTCTGAGGCGCTACCACCAAAACCTGCAGACACCCTTTGATGTTTTTCGGAGCTGAAAACTTTTCTCCCATTAAACATCATTGTAGCTGCACTGAAGAAAATCCCAGCATGATGTTACACTGTCAGCATTTGGCCAATTATCCGCAAGAATAAAAAAAAAAAAAAGAAAAAAAAAAGACTCTCCTTCATTTGACTGTGACGTGAAATGGATAAGAATAGTGTTTTGAATTTCAAGATATGCCGATAAGATCTTTGAACAGAGAAACGTGATCAAAGACTAGCTGATAAAACTAGTTTACAGTAGATGACTGAAGCTTCAGCCAAAATCTATCCTTAATGCTAAGTTTGCTTACTTGTTTAAGCTTTTAATGTAAGGAACAGGTGAGGATAGCTTGTCCTCTTTGTGGTATTATCACATAATCCACTTTGTGGTAGAGGAAATTGCACTGGAATTGCCTCAGGAGTAGATAATACACTGCTAGCAGCTCTGTATACCATTGTTAATTTTTTAAGGTAGATTATTCCTTTTAACAAAAAAAAAAAAAAAAAGAAGATTTAAGACTTACCTGCCAAGTGTTTTCAGCTGCTCCCTGTATATTAATCTCATTAGAAGAGTTCTATAGGAAGTGTGGGCAAGGCACACTCCATTATTTATGGAAGTGTAATTATCTATGGTGTCACAAGCAGGCAGGAATTTACAGGACCCCGGTTCTGCATCAGCACAATGGCTAGCTAGGTAATGAAGTGAACACACCTCCAGGCCCAACTATACACTATCTGATCTGCTCCACTGTTTTCACTGTTTCTTTTTATTGCACTTGTCTACTGCAGTGTACCTCGGGACTGGCAGCCAACCATAAACAGCAGAGGAATCCTTGTTAGGTGATCAGTTCAAAACAGATATGCTGTAGTTTTAATATCTAATCTAATCTTATCTAATCTAATCTAATCTAATCTAATCTAATCTAATCTAATCTAATCTAACGTTGATCAAAATTAAAAATAAAAATCATATATTTTGGCATAAACTATAAAAGTATTAAGTACTTCACAGAGTAAAAACTTTTTCTGAGTATTTGTATGCATACTTTGAATTATGGGTGAACTGGAAGTAGTAAAAAAACAGTTATGATGTCTTGTATGTGTAGATTATTGCGACTGTATTGCATATGAACAGGCAAAAAGGAGGAGACACAAACCTAAAGGGAGGCAGAAGCAGAGACAGGAGTTGGCTGGTCTGTCCAGCTTTCTCTCAGGCCCACCATTTCGCTATGTGTACAGACTTAGCAGCAGCTTCCACAGCAGCTGCTGCAGCAACGATGGGGTCATTTACATATAAATGAAAGTTGCCGATCACACGCTGCTGACCCCATTTATTTCAGCGGACAGACAGACAGGCAGGCAAGGCAAGTGCCAGCGAGTTGCCGAATTACTCCAAATTACCGCATTTCCATCTCCACATCAGGTCTGTCAGGCCTGCAACCATCGTCCCAGCAGTTTTTTTCACTTCTCTCCTCCTCCTCCTCCTCCTCCTCCTCCTCCATGCACCCACCACCAGGTCTGGAGTGACTCTAATTGGCAGTGGTGAATTTAAAGGTCCTGTCAGTGGCTGAGGCCGTCACCACCCAGGACAGCACAGCAAAGAAACAACATAGCCAGCTCATCACAGCGCAGCATTGCACGGCGTAGGATAGAAACAACACCGCCTGATTAGCATAGCACAGAAACATTACATTAAACTTATCACATTCCGGCGTGAGAGGTGACACGGCTCAGCGTCGCGCGATACAGCACAGCATAAGCAAACAAGATCGCACACTGCAGCGCGTTCTCACGCCACTGGTTTACGCGAGCATCTGGATTTGAATCCCGGGCCATATGCCCCGCTAGCATCTTCATCTCATTCCACCCTAACTCGTGCAACCACACACACGCACACACACATTATAGCCCTAAGTGCCACAGTACTCTAGGTCTCAAGGTTTTACAAGACAGATTAATGCTACAGGCCTGCATGATCTTAATGTGACAGATGTGTCCTTTTCCAGGCGGCACCACACACACACACACACACACACACACACACACACACACACACACACACACACACACACACACACACACACTGGGTATTTCCACACAAAATAAAGTATTATCTTCTTCTTTTCTAAAGAGGAGAGCAATAAACTCTCGTAGAGAAAGGCAGCAGAGCTGGTGCTTGTAGCAGTTTTATTTAGCTGGTAAAGCAGCCTCTCTTCGTGCTTATTTGTCTCTCTCTTGTCTCATTCTTGGTTAGCCAAGCACACACCCTTATTAGTTCATTAAAAGGAGTCTGCCGCTGCTGCCTGCCTGACTTTGGTATAAGCAAGAGGGAAAAGAAAAGAGGAAAAGGAAGGAGGAGAGAGTCAAAACACCACTCTCTAATTACTCAAGATTGATGCATCCATTGAACAGCCTGGTAATCAGTGTTGTTTTTATTTGTTTAATGGTAGGACAGAGATCACAGACAGGCTGACCTCTGTGATCTTTAACAGAATTAATGCAGGCAGGCGCACACACAACCCACCGCTGCTTGCCCGGTGTGGAAGAAAGTAACAGAGTGTTGGCTCGTGAATGCACACCTCTCCGTTTGTACTGATGTGGGTTTACATTTGCATGTTTACATCATTGGGAACTAAAACTAACCAACCATACACACCCATGTTGAGTCACATACACATATGAAATGAATCTGTAAGTGATTAGTTCAGTTTGGAGTCATCAGTATGCACACATACACACACACACACACACACACACAGTAGAGGATTTCCTTGAAATTTTGATATTGCATGTGTGACCATTACTAGAACATTTTATTGTGGCTCTTGTTTTTATTGAACATACAGTATAGACAGTGACACAGTTAAATAATAAAAATAATAATACTTCAGCATTTCTTTACTGTGATGTCTTTCAGCATATGTGCTGGGGTACATTAATACTTACAAAACCAGATATTGTCCAACTCATTTATTAGTTTGGCTCCAGTGTCCATGTTATTATTAGTCTTTTCTATTACTGGAATCAATAAGATAAGACATGATTGAATAGAAATTGATGGCAAAGTGTAATGGAAGAAACCATTTGAAAAGCTGGTGTTTTAATTTCATGGTAATTAATTAATGTACAGTACTGTAGCTGTTTGCTGGGGACTCTCTAAAGTGCCCCTGGGGGCTGCCATGCTATGCAACTAGTAAATGTCATGACTCACACTGACAAGAAGACGGGGGTAGGTTTAGATAGGTCAATGGATAATTAAAGATGGTAGAAGAAGTACAAACTGTTGATGCATTCATACATCAGAATTGGTTGTTGTCTGCTGATCAGCAGAGCAACAGCATTAGGTTTGGTTTTGTGCGTGTGTGTCTACAGAACACAATCACAGTGGTTATTCACTTAAACGTATTTAACTGACTTATAAGTAGGGCACGGTACACATGTCTTGCCTAAGGACCCCAACTGGAGGTAGGCCACATCCTGGATTCAAACCTCAGTCTCACCACATGGAAGGCGGTGATCTTACCACTACACCATCCAGCTGCTACTGTGCAGACAGCTGGACTGATTAAATAGGAGCGTATTCATTATGTCACATGCATGCAACCATAAGTTGGATACGTGCATCTGGAAAATGTGGCTGACGTTCTTTTGATGTAGGCATGGCGTTACAGTATGAGCCAGGACACATGACAGAGGATGTGATACTAAGCTTCAGCCTCAGCGCAAACTTTCTGAATCTCGTGTCTCAAGCTGCGAAACTTAGGTGTGGGCGTAGAAGAGAAATCAAGTAAAAGAATAGCAGCAGAAAAGGTTCTAAAGTCCTGTAACTATATATTCTGGGTATGTGTGTGACACACGCAGTAGAATACCGAGAGACTAAAAGTGGGAGTAAAATATGCAAAGGTCTAAATCCTCTCTTCATCTTCATCAGGAGCTCTTAAGACTCTCAGAGACATGTTTTCTCTGGTGACCAAGATTTTCCCTGCACTCATCGCTCACTCATACATTTGTGTGTGTGTGTGTGGGTGGGTGTGTGTGTATAGGTGTTTATAGTGGCTTAACAGCCCCTGCACCCCGTCTGTAAGTGGAACATATGAAGTGATTTGTGCTATGAATCATGGGTTTCGCTGGTCTGCACTGCGGTAGGATGTCTGGGATGTTAATGAAGGTCTAAAATTTGCCACTGTATCTTTGAACTGAGAGGGAGAAAAGGGGAATTTAAAAAATGCAGAAGTAGAGAAGGCTAGAGCCTGAATTTAGTTTAAGAGAGAGTGAGCGAGCGAGGGCAGGGACTGCAAGGGACCAAAGAGTTTGAGTGGAAAGTGAAAGGAACTTAAAGAAAGTTGTAGACACTGCTTTTCGTTCTTCAGTACACATGAACTTTGGTTACATCCTGCATGTAGACACAGTTCACCGTAGAACGTACGCACAACATCTTCTTTTCTTTTCCATGCGTCTGCACACAGTTGCACACAGACACACGTGCGCACATGGCAGAAGAATGTTAAACACGAAAGCCTTGAAGGCATTTTAAACCCTGGCTGTCCTACTGTCCTACCTCAGGCTAACCTCAGCAGCTCCAGTGATGTAGTGTCAGCAATGACATTGGGATTCTATTAGCAGGTTGTACGAGTCGCTGGCCCCCTGCCCTGTGGTGAGACCTACCATTGATCTGTCATGGGAGATGGCTGCTCCCTGATCCTCACTCCCATAGGGCTCAATTTGAACCTTTCCAAAAACCAGGACGGAGCCCTCTGCTTGAAATCTACCTGGGGAGCAGAGAGAGGGAGAGAGAAGAGCAGAGAGTGGAGAGCTCAAGGTCAGTCGTGACACCAGTGTGCAGATAAAGACGACTAAGTATGGTCGACACAGACCATAATGGCCAGTGAAAAGTGAGGTTATTTGTTATCGATTCTCAATGAGGGAAATCACCGGGTCTATATAGTACTGTGTATACTTTGGAAGGACTGTGTGTGTGTGTGTGTGTGTTTACCAGACAGTCGATGTGAAGCAGAGAGAATCCTCTGAAGGACAAAGAAAAGAAATTAAAGTCTTTCTCTCGCTCTCTCCCTGGCTTGCACTCTGCTTTTGTTTTGAATGAGTGCATAGTGATTTGTTTTCCTAGCCAGCCTCATTTGTATTTTTACTGAATTACCCCGGATGCGAAACCTGAACCCACTTAAGCGTGTCACTTAGCGTTTGTTGAAGTTAGCCGAGACAGGGCCCTCATCAGGTTTCAATGAGGGAGGCTGTGGCTAAGTGGCCACTTGTCATGTTTATTTATTTCATTTTTACCTGATTCCCACATGATGCCATGTTTGCTGTCCGAGCTGATAAGAAAGAAATGCAAGAGCAGCGGGACAGACGAGGATTTATGATGGATAAACACTATGCTGTTATCATCTGTTGCCCGTTACGTTTCTTAACCTTGGGGATCTAAATTGAGTTGGTTGTTAGTATTGGATTGTTAGGAATAGAGCACATACCCTTTTAAATGAATCAAGGGGTTAAGTACTCAAGATGAAATTCATCTGGAATAAAACGGATATATGTGTAGTATTTTTTTCTCCTTTCTTTTTTACTTACACAGAATGAAGCCACGCTAACACAGGGCTATATGTGAATTAACGGTATGCAAGTACAAACAGAACAGAACATTGAAATTGCCACCACAGGCGATTCCAGGCTGCACCGTGGCAGCAAGACACTTCCTGGTGCTGCTCCATTTTATATGTATGAAAATCTCTCACGGATTCATGATATACATTATAGATGAGGGCTCCCGTTCTGCACTCCAGTCACTGGAGCAGAATTTTCCATGATACGCACCACCACTGCCACCCCTACTGCTGCCCCCTCCTCCTCCTCTCGTTCTCACCTCCCTCTCTCCATTCCTTTCTCCTTCCATATGCCCTCCTATTGGAGCGTTGTTTCATCCCACACCAGCTGCCTTTCATCCCTCTCCAGCCCTTTGGTCTCTAATCATTTCATCCCCCCATAAGTCAAATCTTACATCTTCATACGTCTGCTCATCCGCCCTTCCTTCTTTCACTCGTTCCACTCCTTTCCCATAGCATGGAGTGAGCGAGCGATGAACATATGACCAGAGAGGTGGGAGCCTGCTGGGTCTCCCCCTGCAGTGTCACTATACATTGATTTGTCTCCTCCGGTTCCGTATTGATTTTGTTTTAAACAAGGGAAAAATACAAGAAGAATGAGGTGCCAGAGGTGACATGAAATAAAAAAAGGGGTAACGGGGAAAGAGAATGTGAGGGGTGGAGTCGTACTACAATATCTATCAAATCTATGAGTTGGTTCCCAGGTGGGTTCAGGGTATTATCAGGAGGTTACTGTATAGAGGCTCAAAAAGATGGGAACAGAGGAGGAGAGGTGGAGCGTAGGTGGAAAGAGAATATGAGATCCTTTATTTAAAAAAAGGAGTCTCTCTCATTCTCACACTATACTTTGTGCTTGCTAAATGAGTTCTAGGATTGGTAATGTGGCAAATGCAGCTCATTCTACATCATGGTACAGTTCCTGCCTTAAAATCATTCTCTGCTTAGTTCAATTTAAGTTGTGCGCAGAATAATCGATCCCCCCATTAATTCTACTTAGCTGAGCTTCACAGTACAAGCCTGGGCTTGACTGGTCCACGAAGGCCAGCTGGTGAATGGCTGACCTTTACACGGCTCGGACTGCCATTGATTTTCAGTAGGACTTATTTCATGAACTAGGGTTTGGGACAGGGAATCCAGATGAAGATGAACTATGAGGCAAAATCAGTTTCTATGCCCCTTTCCATTTTCCCTGGGCTATTCTTGCCGGCCTTCTTTGTCCTATTTGCTTTAGAATAAACAGTAGTGCATGGTGACAAGACAGAGTTGTTACTCTTGTTCATTCTTCTATACATTGTGTGGCATTAGCATGTTTCAACAACAGAACACGTAGTTTTTATTATGTTAACCTAACTAATTTCTTGTCTTTTCATTATGCATACTGAAATAATTTACATGCCACATATCCCTAACCTTATATGGCCCCTCAATGTTTGCTTTTTGGAAATAATGCAAAGCAGAGAGTGGGAACAAGTCGTTAGAGCTAACGGGACTGTCACTGCCCCCGGAGCCAAAATATCGAGGAAAACAATCCTGACCTCATCGAATGACAGACACAACATCCAGCTCATGACTGAAAGGGTGAGGGGGTGGGAGAAGAAAGAGACAATACACCTCAAATCCCAAATGTAATTTCAATAGGATTGAGTTCAATGATGTTGAACCTTTAAGTCCTAATTGTTAGACGAATGTTCTCAGATGAACGTCATTAAAATGAATAAATTAATACATTATAAAAGCTAAGACAAGGAGGAATGGAAGTGTGGGAGGCTTCTGAGTGGGATTTTAGCTGGAGTTCATAGAGAGTGCATAGAGCGTCTCCCTGTTTTTTTTATTCCTCCCCTTCTCTCTGGTTCCCTCTCTCCCTATTCTTGGTTTGCATTAGCTGTATATGAGTGGAAAAGCATGTTCAAATGTATCATTACATTTAATACTCACTCATGAATACATGCATGCATACAAATGTCCCTGGATGATGGGAGCCATGAGGCAAATGGGGTCATGGGCTGTCAAGGTTGTTGGAGTAAAAATGTTTGATGATATAGTATGAGCTTAGTGGTGGGATTGATGGAGTGGGCAGGTATGTAATATTTGAGTTGCATTTTGGCTAATTAGTTTATGCAGTCCTCTTGCCTCAAAAATCTTTTTTCAACAGCAAACCATTTCTCTCCTGCAATGACTATTACATTACTATAGCTGATTTATGCATCTTGACACAGACACTGAAGAGCCGTTGTGCAGGAACCTGCCCAGATCCAGTCAGAACATATTGCTATAAGACACAAATCCCTCCTACTGCCCCAAACCATACATCACTCTGAAGTGTAAGTGCCCTGTGGAGCACGATATCTTTAAACTTCTCTAACTTTAGTTATTTTCTTCTCCTTAAAAACACATACAATGCACAAGACAGCATTTATTCCATTTTCTTTTGAAAATTCAGACAAAATTTCAACATGAAGAATGCAAATGCACACATTCACTCGCCTACTTTAAACCCTACCAGTGAAATAAGTCACCAGAGGCCTTGGGAGACAGTGGGGATTGGGGGTTGGCAGAGACACTTCCAATGTGATTTCCACTCCAGTGCTTCTTGTTCTCACTTCGTCAGAGTGTGTTTGCTGCAGATTGGGCAAAATGGTGAGAGGTCAGGTGTGCTGCTTGTCTGGCCCTCAGGTTCTGTACAGTTCAAGGTTAACCAGGCACAGTGAGAAGGGTTTTGTGTTCATTTAGTAAACAATTTCAGTCTGTTGCAACACCAGACTTGAGAGGAGGAGAATGAGGAGACGAGAGACGGGGCTAGAAGACAGGCCTGTCCCTTTTGTTTGGTGCTGAATGCGCTTATAGACAAGCAGGGATTTTCTCTAAGTGTCAGGATGAAACATAAGCAGGCTTTACAGCCAAGGACTGGAGTGGTGGGAGAGTGATGGAACCAGCACAAGTCACAGGTGACAGAATGCTGTGTGTGTGTGTGTGTGTGTGTGTGTGTGTGTGCGAACATGGGGTATTGATATGCTGGGAATGAAGCTCGGAGCAGATGGACAGAGCAGGCTGGCCTGTGTCGATCCTGTGAGCTCTGGCTCCTTCTCACAATCCTCCTTTGATGGACACAGGCACACACATATAAGCATGCACACGCACCATGCAACTGTGTACAGTCCCGATTCTACCATCTCAATAATCACCCTATAGGATAAGAAATGGTTGATCATCCTATCGTTAATAACCAGCATGTATGTCGTATTGAACGCTATGCTATGGTAGATGTTGTTGGTTAATGAGTTAATGAGGCTGAATCCTCCGGTGGACTATACTGAAGTTGTTTTTTCTTTCATTTTGTCTCCATTTTTTCTCTCTCTCTCTGTCTTCCTGGCACCCCTCAGACCTCTCTCCAATCCCAAGCCAACATGCTTGGCTGTGTCCCTCTCTCTCTCTTTCTCTCCTTCCATCTACAGTGTGTCTATCCCCCTCTGGCTTCCTCCTCTTCTCCTGGTGGTCTCACCTCCTAGGTGGGGTGTCATAGCGGGTGTAGGGGGTAGAAAAGTGCAAGGGCTGGTGAATTGCTAATAGGCAATCATAGTGTTCAGGACAAGGATGCCTACTGGAGGTCTAGAGGCCATTAAAGAAACGTCAACTCGGCATAGGTATGCTGAGAATTATGAGTCAGTGGGCAGGCAACGCTTCTTGGCTCCTATTGGTCTGGGCAGCAGGCCGTAATCTGTCACAATCCTGGAGTTGCTGTGACAGCAGCGGGAGCATTCTGGGCTCAACACAGAGGGTAAAGGAAACACACAGCTAAGGGTGTGTGTGTGTGTGTGTGTGTGTTTGTATTTGTGTGTGTGTATCCAAATACATGCTATTTATGGTTATGGTTGAATGTACGTATAGCTGTGCAGTAAGTGGAAATTTAACTTCAACCGACATAATAAATTTTGTATGTCGGATTATTCAATAAGTCAAGTTAGATAAGTTGTGAATTGTAGTGTACCCCTTTAAATGCACAAAAAATGAATCACATTTAATCCTACGTACACACAGCTAATCGCTGTAGTTGCGTCATTTCTGTGGGTTTCATCCAAACTGCCAACAGCCAAGATGGCATTATTCCACCAAGCTGTTTTAAGTGATTTTTATTAACTATGTGTGCCCAATTTAACTTGGATAAAGGAAACAACTCAAATGTTGGACAAGGTGCGGGTGAATAAGAGATGGTACAGGGGAAAAAGATGCCATATCATTTGTGTGGGTGCACTTTGGCTTCAACACAGCACAGATCAAAGCAAAGCTAAACACCGTCATAAATGTCTCTGGCTGCGAGAACAAATGTTTGCAGTTTGTTTCAGAAACAGAAGAACTCCTATGTCATTTTTTGCTCATGTAGAAGTGTTACAACTAATTGTGGTGTGGGTTTATGGTCATGCAACAGTTGCATGTTGTACATTATTACCATAGTTGTAACTCTCTCATGGTCTGGCAGGAGATAATCTTCAAAGCAAATATCAAGGCTGCAGCGAGAAAGTGAACACAGCATCAGCGCGTAAGGGTACCTTTAAGCATTAAAGCCTCACACAACTTTATATCTGTAATTCTGTCACGGAACATATCATCTGCCATTTCATTACTTCCCGCTTGCTGCGGACCCTCACTGGGGTGCATGTTGGGATTGGCGTGATGTCGCCCTTCTGAAGCCACTGGGTTGGGTCTGTTGTCACAATCTTATCTTTTTAAGGACAGTTCCTCAAAATGAACCGAGGAGTGTAAACCACATCAAACAGCATGCAGAATAAGAAAAAGAGAGAGAGAGAGGGAGAGAGTGTGCCTGTCTGTGTGTGGGAGAGATGTAAGCCCACCAAAAGCTTAAGCCTCCAGTGTGCTGTGCAGATAAGATTCATTAGATAGGTCGGTAAATGCAAGAGAGAGGCAGACACGGGGAGAGCGAGAGGGAGAGAGAGATTGAGCTTGCTGCTGCTCCAGCATTTGTTGACACAGATTTACAATGAGTCTCCCACTGCTTCACGCATTACAGTAACACGCCATGTCAATAGCTCTCTGGGCTTGAAAAGCAGCCGTGCCAAAGATGTCTGGGAGTGATGCCCTTCCCCTGATAACCAAAGTGTGGCTCATAAGTCAGGAAGTGTAGGAGAAGGAGGGGCAGGATAAGAGCTAAAAAGGATTTATTTTGTCTTTTTGTTTCTCTTTTCTCTTATTAATAAATCCCCACCCACTCCTCTCTCTCAATCTCTACATCTTCTAAAGCATCTTTTCATTTTCTCTTTTTTTGTCACTTCTCTAAGATCGCCCCCCCCCCCCCCCCCCCCCCCCTTCTCCATCTCTCAGTCTCTTACTCCTCTCTCCCTCTGTTTCTCTTTATCTCTTGGACGCCCCGCTACAGGCTCAGTAGGACAGGATTTAGGCATTAGCTCAATCCCCCTATCTACTCCCCCTCATGATTGCACACTGTTTCTGTCGCACACATACCCTAGTCCACTGAACAAGTCTTGCAGGAGTCAGAGTCTCTTATATAAATACTAGTAGAGAGCGTCTACTCAACAAGACAGGAAGACATAATCAACTAGACAGACATAGGTGGCGTGACAGTGAGTGACAGTGTTTGTGTGAAGCGTTGGGCAGTGATAAGCAACTAAGAGGTGTATGGTGACATTTGTATATGGTCCTTGAGATAATCAGACTCTATACAGTAGTAATAAAGAGTTTGATGAGAACCAACACATACTCATGCCATGCAACTCTGTCTGCTGAGTCAAGGGGCGCCGCAAATGAGGTGGTTTTGATGTGTGACATTCACCTTCATGAAATCTTGATGAGAGCTGAGTTCTGCTATCTGTATAATGAAGGCTGTAGCAGTAAGACAGCTGGCCGACCACTTCAGATAGCAGAGCAATAATAATAGAGAGGGTTGGAAAGCTTTTTGGAAAGCATTTAGTAGCTGGACTTCAGGCTGTTTTTGGGAGGCAGTTTGTGTTTTGGGGGTTAGAGACAAACAGGAACTTGGATGGCATCAGACAACAGAAGGTTTAATGGTCTTAATCTTGTTGTGGTGGTGCTAGTAGTAATGACACTACAGATTGCGCATGTTTGTGAGTTAGCTGTAGTCTCATTGCTAATTGGTGTTTTACAAGAATCGTTTATTGCAAGTGATGGATATCAACAGTTTTGTTCCAAAGAAGCTATTCAGCTTTTGAGAAAATTTAACACAATTAAATTTTCTAAATAAGAGCTTGCATCTTTGTTTAGTGTCAATGAATAATGACAACACTCACCGTTTCAGAATTCAACCTCTACATGTTAAGATAATCGTGAGGAAGTTTGTGTTGTTTCAATTAAAAATGGACGGAGCGTTATGGAGTTAAACCTTTCATATGCACAAGTGTGATACCTACTAGCTGTGATCAGCAGGTGTCTGTCAGACCATGTCAGTGCCTCAAGCTGTAAATCCTGTTGGTTCAGATAGGAATCCCAAAGCTTATAGTGGCTGCCATCTCCTCAGCACTGACTGACGCTTCTTATCAGGACCACCACACTGCTGCCGCCAGCACATTTTCACATATGAGTAAATTACAAATCAGTTGCACAAACATTTCTCCCACATGCATTCAAGCACATATATGAACAAGCTCCCATAGATTAATTATATCCACACGCAGGCAAGGCAACTACAGCATGAGTGCATCAATGGAAATATTCTATTGGAAAGTCATGAAGGAACGCACACTCCCATACCCACTCAAACACACTATGAATATGTTGTGCATATTTAGCTCAATTACTAACAATTCAAGTAATTGATTGTGATGATTTGCTTTATTTCTCAGTTATACAGTATCATGAAAGAAAAAAAATGGGGATTTGAATTGTAAAATTTCCACTGTAAGGACAGTTTTAGGTTCTGTGCATTTCTGATGTGCCATTCCATCTATCCGTAAATTTAACAGCTTTTCCTGTTAAGGGTCGTAGGGCTGCTGGAGTCAATCCCAGTTGTCATTGAGCAGGAGGCAGGGCATACCCTGGACAGGTCACAGTTCCATCACAGGGCTGAAATATAGAGACAGACAGTCACACTCCCATTGACATCTATGGGCAGTTTAAAGACACCAAGTTAATTAACTGCATGTCTTTGAACTGTGGGAAGAAACCTGGGAGTGCCCAAAGAAAACCGGAAGGAGGGGAGAACGTGCAAACTCCACAGAGAAAGGCTGATGTGTGCGTGTGTTTATATTTTGACTAGTTTTTGTTGAGGACTTGAATTGGGCATTTTGCAGGTAGATGGCATGCACTCTACATATTTGGCTACCAAAGCTCTCCAGCTCATGGGGGCTTTAACTATTTTCTTACAGTTTTTAGACTAATTAACACATACTGTACACCAATTAGAAAACTAATGCTGCATGCAGATCTTTACCGAATCAATCTCTCTGTACTGAACATCCAGAACAGAACATTTAATGTAGGAGTATAAGTGATGCAACAGTAGACCTAACTATTCTCCCCTTTACCTAACTTGAGTACCAACATATAAACTGGCTCGAAAGAACCTGATAAAATTGATTTGTAAATGTATTGTTGATGAACAATTACTGAGACTGTAATTAGCATTTCATAACTGTGAACTGTAACACAAGGACTCTTGTGTGTCTTACTGGCTCTTACTCTCCTCTCTCCCTGTGTCTTTCCTACTGTACACAGTACAGATTTATTAGTTTGAGCCGGGGCCCCCGGACAGTCACCACTCAGCACTCATTCAGATCAATAATTGAAAATATTAATTATATGAGCAGACACAACCCAGTCAGAAAGGGGCTGTTTATGCTCCTGTTACTGAGCAACGGAGCAACATGAGCTTTCATGACCTACTAATATGTATTAATGATCCCAGGACAAACATTACTCTATATTAAATATTAGTGAAAGCCAGAAAACATAACATGTTGTGTGGCTATTAAAGTTATTTTATTGCAGCACTGTAAGTAAGTGCTGTTGCATAACAATTGTGAAAGGACTTTTACTATTGAGAGATGAGCTTCTACAAAACCAAAACAAGATCAGCCACACTTGTTTTTCTGTTTACTGCCTTGAATGTTTATCTTTTTGGATAATATGAAAGTTAGAGACTAGTAAAGTTTGGGGCTTGGGATTGCACCAGGTCTTAAAACCCTTTTCTGAGCAGCAATATTGTTACTGGCCTTCTCAGGAGTTCCAGCCATGCGGGTTCTGGGACTCTGTGCTGCTCAGTCTTTCTAAACTCTACTAGTCATGAACTCATTACTGTTAGATAGTGCCAAGAGAAGGCTCAGAAATCCTCCAATCTACTAACAGGCCAAGTCCTGACTGCACTCGCTTGACTTGCTTGGTGTAATTTGAAATCAGGCGGTGGAAGGTCTTCTGTGGCTGAAGCCCAGATCCTCCTGTGGTTTTTGTTGCTACTGTAATAATACACTGCTCAAAAAAATATAGGGAACACTTATAGCACACATTTGATTTTGATGAACAGATTATTGAAAGTGAATATCTTTACCAGATATTTGGAATTTGATTTCTTGATTTCAACCAAATTACGTAACAATAAAAACAGATCATTAATACATTATGTATTCATACATAATATTCAAATCATATACTGAAAATCTTAGTGAGAAATTGAAATCACAGACTCATCTGAATGGTATGGACACAGCAACTCATAATGTGAAGTGTGTTTGGCCCCATGTGCTGGTTTACACTCCTGACAGCATCTGGGCATACCTCTGATGAGTCAGCAGATGGTGTTCAGTGCACCTCTTCCCAGAATACGATCAGGGCCGTCATTGAGCTACTGGACTATTCTGTGTTAGTACTTGGTTGTGTCAGATGCACCGACACATATGTCCTATGTGTTCTAAATCCATTTGAGCACCTGTTGCAAGTGCCAATCAATGGCATCAATACATTTGTTATCCAAGAACTGCCTGCACACTCTGGTCACATGAGGGTGGGACAATGGCTCTGAGGATTTCATCCCAGTGCCTCACAGCAGTCAGGGTACCAATATATGCCTCCCCAGATCATCACTACCCCACCACCAAACTGGTTATGTTGTGAGATGTAACAGACTCTTTTATGCCTGTCACGTGTTGTCAGTGTGAACCTGTTCTCATCTGTGAAGAGAACGGGGTGGCAGATCCACAAATTCTGGTGTTCCCTCTGGCAAATGACAATCAAGATGGACAGTGCTGGGCAGTGAACACATCTTATACTAGAATACACTGGTCCTTCATACAATTCTCATGGAGTCTGTTTCTGACAACTTGGTCAGAAACATCAACAACTGTAGCCTGCTGGAGGTCATTTTGTAGGGCTGTTGGAGGGCTCCTTCTTGCACGAATGACCAATCCTTACCAGTAGTGACAAGGACACAAGCTGATGGGTCTACAGTTTAACTCACTTGGTGTTACACACACATGTATATATATATAATATAATGTATTTTCTCCCCAGCCATGACAAACGTTATTATGGTACTGGACATATAGTGAAGTTAATGCTGTGTAATGTTCATACAAAGTACTTCAAGACTGTTCCACTTTAGTCAGACTGTATTAATGTGTAGTCAGTTTCAAAGAATAACATCAGTCTTTAAGACAGACTAACAGAACCAAACAAAACAAAACAAAAAAACAAAACAGAAACCAACAAGCTGTGTGTGTATATTCCAGGCATACTGCACACTACATTATGTACTGTAGGCCTTAGGGTTTCTATCTCACTCTCCATACAAAACAGCAGCACACTAAGTGCTAAGAGCTTTAATTCAACTGACTGGAGGCTTAACTGGGCAAACGAGGCGGTTCAATAAAAGCATATGGAACTATAGATTTGTCAAAGCCCTTAGAGCAGCATAGCTTCTGGAGAGGGAATGAGAGAAAGACCAGAAAAACAAAAACTCTGTTTTCTACTAGAGGAGGAAAATAAAGAATAGCAACTCATTTGAAGGTTGTGTAGCCCCAAGTTGTGAAGAGTCAGAGTAGACTGTTACCTTGACCCGGTAATGAACTTTTAATTACAAAAGAACCAAATCAAATTAATAAACATATCACAGTTGTCATCAGAAGCCCTCTTTATTATGTATTGAATTTCATCAACATCTCATAAAGTATATAGTATTGTACAACGCAGACTTGTCAAGTGACTCTTTTGATTGGATTGATATTTGTTTCTTGTATCTGATGCTTGCATGTTTTTTTAATTAGATGAGATGATTCCTAAAATGTGTGAATAAATAACCTCATGGAAACAATGACTTTCTGGAGGACACATTCAACAACTTACTACACTTTGTAAATATTGTAGTAATGCACTGCATAAAATATGTGATTTGCTGTGGTGAAACACAAATTCCATCTTTAAGAAAGCGATTTTCAACTACAGTATGTTGTCCTCATGGGTCTTCAAATGCAAATGATACAAAATAGATTCAGAAAGAACAAATATTTGTTGAACACAAATTATTTGTGCTTCACTGACTATCACATTGCAAAATCCCTGGCATTCATAGTTTGACAAATGCATTTTCATTGTATTCCCACCAGGTTCACCATGTCTGGTTTCATAACCTTGTTGAACAAACCAAGTCAATCATGTACACATCCTCAGGTAGTTAAACATGGCATAAAAACAAAATATGATGACATGCACAGTCAAAACAGATCTATGTTATTTGGCCAAATTATAATTGATTTCCGCAAAACATAGTGCCTGTAGTTTTGTCTGTAATGGGGCAGGTGGTTGGGGAATATAGATAGCGATTAGGCTCAATACTTTTTTCAGCGTGTATTGTAAAGTTAAAGGAAGGCGAGTTGAGTCAGAGCATAAGACATGTCACTCAACAGAGAATCAATCTTATCTAGAAGTTGCAGGCAGCTTTCTCTATCTCCCTCACCTTTCTCTGAATTTACAGTATCTCTTATACCCCCACCCTCTCCATTTCTTGTTGTCATTTTCCACAATATCTCTCTTTTTCCTCGAATCGTTTCCAACAGCCTAAACACTTCCCTAATTACAAATATCCCAATTAAAACGTGTTGTTAAACATGTTATTTGTAAGATAAAGCGTCCGTTTCATTCGGCTGCTTTGAGAAGCTACTAGCTTCCACCCACCAAGGTCAATAAAACCACACCTTGGAGTAGCTGATGTTAATGAACTGTATTCTTGGCGGCACATTATAAATTTGGTTTGAGTCACTATGTCTGAGCTTGTGTGAGCATGCGTGTAGTACAGGAGATCTGCAACATGCTTTTAATTTCTGCTGAAGTTTCATTATTTTCTTTGTGTTTTCATATGGAACAAACAGGGAGCCATCAGTAGTGACTGTTCAGGACCATAATGCATCACTCTTGGGCAAATAAATTGCCCATTAGGAAGGCATTTTGGAGGTTGAACAGTAACTAGCTTTAGAGAGAACTGCCTCCCACACATAGGCACCCTGTAGGGACGACTGAGATCATAGCATGGTAGACGATGAATTTGACCTCCTCCATCGTGCATTTACACAAAAATCAGCTGGCAGAGTAGAAGCATCCTCCGTCCGTTTGACACGTCAAAGACAAATTCAAAGATGCCCTGTGTTGTTGTGAAGGAGCAGAAGGTTGTAAAGTTATCTGTGGATTTGTCTGGAGGATGTTTTTCCCCACATTTATAGGTGTTTCTGTCTCAGAGGCTGCTTTGAACACATGTGCAATAGTGTAGCAGTTGATTCAGTAATCTATCGGTACATATCGTGGAGCAGCGCACCCTGTGGCTCGGCATTAGCATACTGTTGGGTTACTTTGCTCATGTTGTACAAGAAAACAAAAGCACTTGTAGACAGGGGAGGGAGATGGAAGGGGAGGGGGGGCGAGCCCAGAAACAAGGAGCTCAGGTCTTAACCTTCACAAGCAAAACATCCTGCCTGTTTTCCCACAAAGACTTAGCCTGTACTAGTTACTATTTACGATGGGTAAATTTATGGAATCATTTCAGTGAGGGAAGGTTACTTCTTCCTCAAGGTGAAAATGGATCCATTTAGCACTTAATGAATCAGGCTTGGGTCTCTCCCCCATATATCAGCATGTTATTAAGACATTTTAAAATCCCATTATAGTGTTTCTCCTTGAACATGTCATGCTTTTATTGGGCTGCCCTGTCTTTAAATCCGACCTTTTCTGACCTGCTTTGGAGTTAAACAGAAAACAGAAGATATACAGCAGGATGATCCAACAAAATATATATATGCAGGTATAAAAATAACTGTGCTAGAAGGTTTTCAGTGACTTGCCTGGGATTCACCTGGTAATGGTGAATAGTTTAAAGTAACACATACAAAAGATTTAGTGTAAATTGCAAAGTGTGGCATGATGTTGCTTTTTAGAACACTTTTGACCCAAATGTAAATATAATGCATGTGTTGGGTTTTATTATTATTATTATTAAATCTATTTGAATTGAAATTGGGCAGTAACTGATAAACATAACATAAATGATCCTGTAAGCTTTATGCTCAGTTGTGGTGTGTATGGGGGTGTGCACTGTATTCAGTAGGTATGCTAATACTGTATCTAGGTGTCACATGGCATATGTTAAAATAAAAATAAATGGTGTTGCAGCTATAACAAACTTAGTGTTAATCACAGATACATCTTTCAAAGTTCCATCCAAACAAATCAGGCCCAAGTCTGGTCAAATTGTTCAGCTTGAACAACAATCATGACAAAAGAAGGAGGTAAAATTAGGGCTGGAAGGGAGCGTGACACAAAGGCTGTGATGACAGAGGCATCTAATCCAGGCGATGCCATTCTTATCAGGGTCCAGTGGATTAGAGTGAGCCTCCTAACCAGAGAATTCTTCCCAGCCAGACACTCTCCACAGCCCAAGGGCCTGGATCAATAGGCCTGCATTGATCTCTTTCCTCCTGTGGCTGGATTCACTTTTATTAGGACTGCCTTGGCCTGTCTCACTCAGGCACACACACACACACACACACACACACACTCGGGCTGCAACCTCTCCGTGTTCCTGCCATGAAAAACCACAAATACAAATGGACAGAGAGACATACTGTATACGCACACATCCTGCTTTATGTGTGAACAAGAGCTGAGGTTGTTTTGTTTACACTGAATAATGGGTAGCAGAAACTCTATTGTGTCAAGTCAACTTAGCTGCATGATGGTGTTTTGGTTTCCCCCTGTAGCTCAGGCACTTTGATCAGTATCGCAGAACAGCTATTAGTATGGGAGAGAGTGCCTTGACTCCTCTGGTTTGTGGCCTCTTGTTGTAGCAACGACAGCTAGCTCTAACCTCCTTGCTCTGTCTTTTCTCTCCTCCAGATGACTCGCCCCATCCAGGTGAAACCGGCTGACAGCGAGAGCCGTGGAGGTAGTTGTCTTCTTTTCTTCATCGTTTCTTCGTGTCCCATTTTCATCGGCCTTTTCTAGGCTAATTCTTCTCATTATTTCCCTCTGATCTCATCTGTCCCGTTGCTGTCAGTGTAATATTTCTGTTTTTATCTTATGCCAAATGCTTATGCTACCACAGTTACACAGTTGTAGCAGTGCTGACAAACAATTCAAGCAAAATCTTGTCTGTACATGAAATACATAACATCAAACCTAAAGATAGTTGATATCTGCCTCAGTTTGTGGCAGTTAAAAACTAATGTAAGCGTAAATCTATAGCTATAAATAATAATATCATCTCATAATGGGCGTCGCATTTGTTTTGTTATTGGTTCATGTTTTATTGATTTATGCAATGCTTCTCTTTCTTCACACTTCTGCCCTTGTACTGGTTGTAATTGATTAAGGAGTCTGTGTTACTGAAAGGATGTGGGGATGTGGTGGGCTGTCCTGCTGCCACCCTCACTTTTCTTGCCAAGTACATTATCACTGTACTGTGCACTGTAAATTAGATAGTGATTATGCTCAATATTGGAACCATATCTATGCTAAAGGCCCATTAAAGCCCACGCTGCTTGTTCTGTGTGCATTTGAAACATGACAGTAAATAGTACAGAGGGTGGGCAAAAAATGAAACAGGAGCACGTACAGTTTGCCAAACAATCAATATATTTGCAGGGTTCCTGCCAAGATCCTCATTACTTGGCCTTAATTCTGTCGTCTTTGATCTCTTCCATTTTTGGAGGCTTTCATTTACTCACTGCCTATCTGCATATATGTTAATGAGATGAGGAGGCATCATTCTAGTCAGTGGCACAGACAATGAACCTTGCTGTTTTTTTTTTTTTTTTGTTTGTTTTTTTTGTGCATCTCAAGCTCAAGTGTCACCTCATAACAAAGCAAGTGCCTTTTTGTCATTTAAAGGAGGAACACAGTGGGAGAAAGGGATTTGGAAATGAAAAACAGGCAGGGAGAGAAAATGCACAGACTATGCCAACTGCTTACTGTACAGTCACCATGCTGCACTTCTGAGGCTTTACCTAAAAAACCTCTGCTTGGTTTGGGTGAATTAGGATGGCTGGTCACTTGGCTGCCTGTCAGATGCACACAATCTTCAAAGGACACTATAACCCTCTGAGATGGATGGAAGAAGCCAATAAAGATTACTTTTAGTCCTCCGTCCTTCTTTCTTTCTTTCTTTCTTTCTTTCTTTCTTACTTTCTTTCTTTTCTTTCTTTCTTTCTTTCTTTCTCCTCAATCCAAACATTCATTGAGAGCTTTAGGGAAGTGAGACAAGTGAAAGGGAATGGTGCTGGCAAGATTGATGTCCCCTATAGCTCCATTGATTTTGCCATTGTGGTGCTGTGTGTCCACATTAACAATGACACTCAACTGTCTCTTTACTTGGTTGTGAGTGGCTGGTTTAAGAGCTCCCAGGGCACTTTGGTCAGTATTGGGTCCTGTTATTGGCCAGCTGTGGGGACCCTACTGGGGAACAAATGAGTGCTGGTACAGACCTGAGAGTTGCACATCATCTTAAATGAACAGGTCAGAGTGGCGCCATAGGGGCAATCAAACACTAGCATGACATGAACAGGTTAGTAGGTAGAAGTGGAAGGGAGAGAATAGGAACCTGCAGTGTGACATGGATCTGGTATTCATTTTTTTAAATTCCTATCCTTCTCCTCCTGTGTCTAATCTGCTGTCCTAAATTCTTTATGCAATAATTATTGGCAAAGGTAATTTTAGTTTCTCTCCATATCTGATTCCATCTTCCGCGGCTCTCACTACAGTTAGTTGACGCTCATCCGTGGCCTACTTCTACCTGGCTTTATTTCTTATTTGCTGTAAAATATTAAATCAATTTACTCAATTTTCATGGCCTTGTAATTATTACTGTTCTTATTCCGCTCTGTCAAAACCGCCAGTTTTGTGTTATTTTGATTCTTACTTGCTTGCTGTTGCCAGAATTAAGATCAATAACTCAGCATGGTGTGCAGGAGCTGGAAGAGCGGACACAAAGAATACATCTATGTATATATACTGTTGTACATATATATATAGACTTTGAGTGCAGTGCACAGAGGGACACTTGGGACAGACCCGGTTTGACCTGCTCTCTGCAAGTCCAATAGGGGCACATAGTCCTCAGTACACACAGTCACAGTGCAGCACACAGTCATACTAATTAGTCCCTTAACCTCATTATGTGGAGAATGGTTCAGATCACCTGCACCAGGTTGGCCATCCATTAGGGAAATGCCTGTTGCTGTGGTTTTATGCCTGCTGGACCTCTGCTCCTCCAGGAGCAACTCTTTGCTGTTATTAAGACTTGAGACCCAGAGCAGAAGACTGAACTCTCTCTAGATACTGTTGCAGTGAACAATGGAAACTGCTTCCCTACAATCAAAAAAGAAAAAGATACATAACATATTCTTCCAACAATTTCTTTTAAATATTTGATGACTCATGGACATTTGATCAAAACTGGGCCATTTCCTGATCTATATAAGAAATACAATTTTTATAAGTTTCACCTTATTAGACACTAAGAACAAACTAGTAAAAATTAAAGTATTAATCCACTGGGTTGCTTCACTGAGGCCATATGAGTAAGCTGTGTTGCCTATAGAAAATAAAGGGAAATATACGGTAGAGTAAATCCATCCAAACACTCAGTCAGCCCCTGCTGCTGCTTAACAAAGACACACTGTGAAATGAATATTAATGGCCAATCACCTACCTAATCTAGCAGAACCGCGGCAGTTACCGATTGAGCCACCAGCACCGTGAATGTCTCCGTCAGTGATGACGCAGACTGTGCCGGGATGTTTCTGCAGGGGAGATGTTCAAAGAGGCGCAGCGCGGAGGCAGCAGGGACCTGTCTCTCTTGTTTTCTCTTCACAGGTCTCTGATATGAAATTGATTGATTTTCCATCACACATGGCACTGATGACTGGCAGTGTCTGCTGCTGATATTTCATTTTTGAAGGGCTGTTCACTGCCTCCTTAGAGAGCATGGCATCCTTACACAGGATAAATCAGCTTTAACCACTTTGATTTGATCCTAAACCCCTTTACCAGCAGCACTCCCGTTAGCATTTTACCACCACTCTCTGTCCCCTCTTGTTCCATTTTTGGAGGGCTGTCACTTTATTAGATTTTTATATCTTGTACATATTTTTCAGTTCGTCTTCAAAGACGTGTCGTGCTGGTTGGATAGTTTTTCTGTGCAAGTGCTATATTTCTGTCTTCGTGCATGGCTCCTGTTTCCCAACTTAACCCATTGTTAAAGTTTTGTGCTCAAACATTGTCCAGAAATGAGAGCGAGAGCAGACTAGCTGTCAGCTGCAGCTCAGTTGGTGTTGTAGCAAGCCTGCCTGGCACAGCTAGTGGAGTTACAGCCCACTGAGGAGGCCTGGATTAGAAACAGGCTCTGGCATTATCAAGACAGGCCTGCCACCCACACACAAACACCCACACATAGAGGACAAACAGACAAGCACATACATACATACATACGGCACCGGTACACATACAGACACACTTTCTCCCTTGCTCTCTCATGCAAACACACAGTGGGATGTTAGATACATCCATAATACGAACATGTGCACACACAGGGGCATGTCCAGGATAGATTACATATTTCTGCACGACACACAGCGTACACATATGCTGAATGAAATGGGTCAATATTCTCTCCATGCACTGTTTTATGTTGTGGTCCAAGCACTTGCATTGCAGTGTGTGTGTGAGTGTGTGTTTACTGAAGGACAATGAAAAGGTTTGCTTCAGTTCATTGAGATGTGACAATACGAGAGAGAGGAAGAGAGAGAGAGAGAGAGAGAGAGAGAGAGAGATGAAGGCTCACGTTGAACAGAAAGGACAAAAAAATAGAAAGACTACAAATGTAGATGGAGAGAGTAGAGTTACATGCTCAGCCGATGTTCTGTGTTCGGTTTTAGATGATGAATTTATCTTGTGTAAAAGCCAACAGAGTGGCCCATGTATTAAACATCAGTGGTGTTCTCCTTTTCTTACCACGACGAGCTCCCCGTGTCAGAGCAGTTCAGTAATGAACCAAGCAGGAAGGCCTCTTAGCTCCACTGATCCCCTTTAGAGAAGAGAGGAGGAATGAAGGAGGGAAGGATAGTTAGAGAAAGAGGAACGAGGGGAGCAAAGATGGATGGCGAGAGCAGAGAGGTGAAAGAAGGGAATTTGTTGTGAGACACTGGAATTGGGAGGGGTGGCGGGGGCAAAACAAAGCGCTGAACAGTATATCTTCTCCCATTGGAGCGAAGAAAACTATAGATTACTGTTGAAAGTGTGCTTGGCTGGGCATAAATGGAGAGATCTTGAAATAGGAGGGAGCATGTTCAGACGTTGTGGGGATCAGGGTAAGCTAATCCAATGGTAAGGCCAGCTGCGGGTCACACATTCAGCGCTCACACTTCTTGTCCAAATCCTCTCTGGTGCTCTTACACAAACAATACTGATACACAGCCCTTTCCGAGACAAGAGTTCAGGCAGCAAACTCCACCACCGCTGGGCCGGGATGTTCAGGTCACTGTGCCTGTAAGCTCCTAAATTTACTCTGATATCAGCACAATATGTTTTTTCTTTTTTTTTTTTGTTTGTTTTTTATGGTTGGGGGTGAGAGCTGAATTAAGCCCATGAATGACAGACAAGAGAAGAGAAAGTAGGAAAGCAAAAGACAAACAGAGAGAGGGAGATAAAAATGATGAAATCATTTCTTTGGGGATGTGCTTTTGCTCCTCAGGGTCAGAATGTGCTGAGGTTGTAGGAGTTATGCAGAGTCAGTGGGAGAAGTAGATCACAACAATTCGCTAATACACTGGGTAGGTGGAGATCAATTAGCCTTATCTAACAAACTACTAATGATAACACAAATGGAAAACTTGCTGACAGGACAAAGAATAAGGGGAACGCAGAGTGATGATGTAATGAGTTTAGCTAGTTGAGAGAGGCGAGACTTCTGCAAACACTGTGCCTCACACTCTTCCCGAACAAATACGCTGTTGAAACGCTTGTGGTTCGCTCGGCACATACAGCCACATCTGAACGGAGTGGACTAAATAACACCTTTCAATACCTCGTGTACAGCATCACAAACTCAGAACATGAATTTGGAAAGTGTGAGCGTCACCGTTGCTGTCGCGTTGCTATTATAACGCCCGCTCCGTGTACCTTCATGTGAATATGCACACATTCATAAATTCATCTAAACACATCCTCGACTCCCATACACACACACACACACACACACACACACCCCTTCCACTTCGTTCCTCACTCGTTGTGATAGTCTCGTAGCGTAGGCGGATCAGCAAAGGTTACTGTTGAACACAGAAAGGAAAGGTCAGAAATCATGTTTAGTTTTCCTGGGGCTGGGAGGTAATTCCAGCCAGCAGATTGTGTTCAGACGAGCAAGCAGGGAGGGCAGGCCAGTGGTGGAGATGCTCATGCAGAAGGAAGCGAAGCGGGGATGGGGACAAGGTTATCCAGTCAGCCACTGCCTCTCAGCCCCTCTGCTGTCACCCTTAATAACACCCTCTCCCTTATCACCGCAACAATCACCTTGAGAAACAAACTTGTCTTCTTTCGGAGAAGGGTGGCGATTGGGAAGAGACGGCCCCCATATGCATCTGGTCTGCCATTCTCATTACGGCACCTCAACCTCTTTGGGGACAGACAGACTGCAGATCAATTTAGCTCTCAATTCTCCACACTTTATTATTCTTTCTTTCTACTCGGCTTCTCCGGGCCTCTCCTCCTGGCAACCTTTGAACATGTCAAAGCATGTAGATAATGTGTAGTCATCCAAGTTGTTGTGACAAAAAGATCTGCGCCATGCAAGTGTTGCACTTTCGTGTCGATTTGCTATTTTCTCAGCCACAATAATTAGTTAATATCATGTGACTGAAAACAGTATAAATTATAATATTAAAGACACAGGAAACTGTGTCACATGCTAAATGATTGTGTATGACTCAACCACCACGTAACTCCATATCAGTCATGAAACTATCTTTAGATACAACAAAATGTTGCAGCATAAGTGTGATTATTATTAAGAATATTAAGAACAAGGACTCTCAAATCGAACACAGTGACATGATGTTCATTAAATTTGAACTGCGTGTTATTTCTTAAACTCTCCATTTAATAGGCACCTGTCTATCGTGTCATTGTAGTTTCTTTAGGTTGGGTTCTTTAATTTAATTTGTATATTTCATTTCTATCAACCTAAAACTATTAAAATTTTTACTGAATTGTCAACTATTCAATGAATCTTAAAATGTGTTAATTGTGACCTGCTGATGTGAAATGTTGTCCTATTGTATGTGCCCACAGTGTAAGAAGGTAATGGCAGGTAAAGCCCATACCTGCAGGCTGATAAACTAGAGTGTGCATGTGTGTGTGTGTGTGCCTGTGTGTATATGTGTGTGTGTCTGTGTGCGTGGTCTCTCTGTGGATGCCGTGCTCTGTGATTGCAGTGGAGCTGGAGGAGGCCAGGCGAGGGTTCTGATTGGAGGGCAGAGTCTGTGCATCCTCTGCCAAATCACTGCAATCACCCGTTTGCTCCTTCTCCTTGCTTTAATGACACACTTCATAAGGACCGAGGCTCATCAAGCAACCCACCGCACACACCTACGCACAGACACACACGTGCGCGCACACTGAGGTCAGACACGGCAGATCGGGCGGGGCGTGGCAGGCCTCAGTGCAGGGAGAAGAGGTCCACCAGCAGATGGGTGGAGATTAAAGCAGACGGGAGACACATGCACACAACCAAATGCACACACAGACACTCATACCTACTCAGACATACTCATAGTCATACAGGCACATATATAATACTCATACATCTGAAATTCAAGCCTGTCAAGTCTGCACTTTGGTTCGACACGTAGTGATGTGAAGTAGTGAATTCCTGAAGTCCATATTTAGACAATAAACGTTAACACAAGAAAGCAATAAGTATTCATAGAGATATTTTTCAGGGGGTTCATTTTTTCAGGCCAACACAGATAGACTTAAGTTTCCCCCCCTCCCCTCTTCACTGTCTGGCCTCTTCCCAGTGCTGAATTCTGTGCCCTAATTTTGTGAGACCATTGCTCCCTACAGCCCATGTGGAAAGAAAATGTCCTGTTTGTTCACTGAAAGAGGCCAAATACTATTAGGAGCTGTGGCGTATACAAAAACCGACGAGAGGAAAACAAAAATGATATCATGCACAAACACTTGCCCATTTGGACACACACAAACACTAAGTGCACATGCAGATTCTCATCATCAGATATGCACTTGTGAGCACAAGCCATAATGCAGCCTGCAGTTGTTAGCTGTTGAGAGCTAATAGCTGATTATGTCTAATTAATAGCTTTACACTATTTACTTATGACAGTATTTATATGGTGTGACAGTGTTTACACATCCATGCTGTATAGTTTTTCGTGTGTTTGTTTATATGAGGAGAAATGGGTTCTTTCAAGACTCTTGTCATTTTTTTCTCTGGTTGCTGTTATATGAAAATGACCTTGGATCTGTCATGACTGAGGACATGAAAAGAGCATGAGTGACAAACATAAAATGAGAAACAGAGCAAACACTAGAGAATGAATGGCGGGGAAAATAACTGATGACAAAAAAATGAGACAGGGAAGAAGAAAACACAAGCTTTTTCCACCTCAGGATATGGACAGAAAGAAAATGCCTTTCAAATCAGTATGAATCTTAAACTCAAAATAAATGCAATGCAGTCACTTTGTATTTTTGTTTACACAACGCCACACACTACAGTTTTATTATGAAAATGTTTGCGGAGCCCTTCGGAACGGGAGAAATTCAATAAAGATATGCTACCTGCAGATATGCGAAAATGCCAGCTCACATATGTGAATATTTTTTAAATATAACTTCAAATTTTTACACATTAGGTGCATGCGATGATGACAGTAATTTATTTTGGAGTGTATTTATGCTCTGCAGTTATAAACCAGTTTTCGAAGCAGGAAGTCAGAGAAACAAGAAACTAAGTTATGGAGAAAACTATCAGGTGTAAAATTAGATCTGTATTCATATTTGGTATCTTTAATTCAGCTGGCTCTCCATGTCTGTTCCTCCAATCTAACCTCTCCTTACCTCTATCTTTCCATCTCAGCGTATTAACTCCATTAGCCGCTCGTATCGCCCTCTGTCTCTCTCGCTGTCAGTCCACGCCATTCACTTAAATCACTGCATCATGCTACCACTGGACTGGAAAGGACACCTGCTCAAGCGCAGATTTGGAGGAAGTGGATTAAACAGAGATTAGCGCTCCTGCATGCTAGAAAAGTACACTAGGTAGAATCTGTTAAAAATTCTTCTTTGCATTGTTATACTTTAGTGTGTGGCTTAAGCTGTGGCAGCTATTAAAGCAATGAGAACCGACAAGGACATAGGGATGGCGAGGAGCAGCACCGGGATGACGTGTGTGTGATGCACCATTAGGGAATGCCAACGTTGGTTCAGTGGGCACCGTAAAGAGGCTTTTAAATTAGGCCCAGCCACGTCTCACCTGCCTTTACCATTTCACTTGCTGAGACGACAAATAGTGCCGCGAACAGGCACGCACTGTGACACACACAGTCCCATGATTACCCACCCGCCCACTCCCCATCCACTGTCTTTCCACCCATCTGCCAGTCAAACGAGCACAGAGGTAATGGAGAGAGAAGCAGTCATTCTGGGGCTGTAAAACTGCAGCAGTCGAAAAGATGATTGGGGTAACCTTTGCTTTGGTGCATGAAGGAAGGAGGAGTGTTTTAAAATTATTCAAAGTATTTGTGTGTGTCTGTGTGTGTGTGTGTGTGTGTATGTGTATTCCTGACTGACTAATTATTACAGCAGTACAAGCACTGATGTGGCTGCACCGGTCTTGCCATGGTTCATGGTAGCTTGTAATGTGAGTTTGTATTTTCTAGTTTTTTTCATGTACCCTATATTCTTTTTCTCTTACTTGATCCTCCGTACAGTGCTGGGTTTAACTTATCCCCTAATGCGAGCTTTGTTGGCCTTTTCTTTCCTTTCTTCTTTTGGCTCCCTCTGTTGACTTTTCCCCTGGCCCCCCTCTCATTGATGAGTCTATCAAGTGAACTTGCCATTGTCAAGGATGACTGCGAATGGGTCTCTGTGCAAAGGAGTTAAGAAGCGTGTCCCCAGACACTTCAGTTCCCAGGGGCTCGTGGCCAGGTCCAAACACGGGCCATCCGGATTGCCTCTTTGCAATAAACATGAAGACGGTCTCTGCTAAAGAATACAAAGACTGCAGAGATTACACTGGGGTATAAGTAGAAAGGAGAATGAGGCTTCAAATAACTGCTTTGGCAGGGGGAACTCTGACCTGACACTTGAACCAATTTTATAGAATGTGATCTTCAAAGACCACTTTGATAGTGGAGGGTGTTATTGGGTGAGATCTGAGAGGTCGATCTAGCTTTTCATTGTAGATTAGCTTGGAGTTGGACTTAGACTAATGACAGAGACGGGGCAGTGTCTTGATAAGGAAGAGATCCCCATCTGGAGCAGATGTTATTTCTGTGGACTAACAACAGATACTGACAGAGATCCCGATTTTCTCTTTCATTATTATATCTCACTTCTTCCTCACATCCTCAGTATCCCCCTACAGCAATAAACTTGTCACAAAACCCAAAACATGACACATCATCGCTTGAAATATAAATAAGCCCATCCGTTGCCTATTGATTTTCCTACCATTAGGGAAGTGAATGGCTCGGCTGTTGTTGATGTGGAAGATATTGTGGGTCAATATTGTGTTGCTCTTAAAAGCCACTGGAGATTTTAAAGAAATTCGGCTGGGGCAAAGAAAAGAGGCCACACTATAGCTCTAATATTAAGAAAATGTCTGGACTAGTTCAGGGAAATCTGCCTGGCATTAATGTTATCAGGGAATCAGGGAGCAGTGCAGGCACAATGTGCTTTAGGGAAAGGTACAGCCCTCGACAGCTGCCTGCTTGGACTGCTGGCACACATCAACCTAATATGCTGAACTGGAAGCAGGGATTGATTCCTGAATGTTAAAGTGAAACCTTGAAGCTCTGCTCTGACCGTCTTCCTCCAACTGTTGGAGGGAGGTGTACTTTTGCGATGCATCCTAATCTGATCAGGTGTCTTAATCTATGGCAGCTCAGTTTAACATGACCAATCTGACAGGACGAGTAGCAGCCAATAACAGAAGCAACATGTTAGATCTGGCTGCATCAGGAGAAGGACAGGGGGACTGCATCTTTTGGCTGCATGGCGGGTGTAACAATAGTTGATACACCAATGGTATCAAGAAATGCTCCCGTTCCCAGGTCAAGGAGGGACTAGAGGTTGAAATGCTGAGACATGTCGACATCCCTGGCTTGCTGGCTGTCAGACTCTATGAATAGTAGTCATCTTGTTTCCTACTATCTCCCCCACTCTCCCTCTATCCCTCCATCCTCCTGTTATTTTAGGGATCTATTCTTGGCCTCCCAGTGTGTACAATCTGAATTATTTATCCAGAGAAATAAGATCACTGCACAACAGTGAAACAGGATTTTTTTTTTTGTACCATTTGAATCCATTAAAATTAACAAAGTGCAGATCCTGCTGTGATAATTTTGCCACAGCGCCATTTGCAATTGTGAAATGATGCAATATCATCATTTCTCTAGTAGATTTGTCTAGTTCCAAATTATAGCTTGACTGTAAGAACACTGTAATAAAAATCTAACACAGTTAGCTTTTGTTTTATACGTGCAGGGCGACACGGTGGTGTAGGGGTTGGCACTGTTGCCTCACAGCAAGGACGACCAGTTGCATTACTTTGTGCAGTTTGCAGGTTCACTCTGGGTACTTCGGCTTTCTCCCACAGTCCGAAGACATCCAGTTGTTGTTAGTTAGTGGCTCCAAATTGCCAACGATGTTAGTGTGTGTTTGAATTGTTGTCTGTCTCTAATGTGTCAGCCCTGACAGCTGGGAGAGGGGATAGTTTCCAGCACTCGTACAAGCCTTAAGGGGAAAAGTAACACGTTGCAACATTTGACACAATACAGAATACATACAGAATTAGAAATGATCCTAATTGATGTGAAAAGTAGTTCAACCACATCATGCAGCCCTATTTACATCTCACCTTTCTCTTTTCCATTCCTTTGGCTTCTTTTACTCTCCTTGTAGTGTATTTATGAGGAACAGTGGTGCTATGCTGCTACTAAGACACTTAATAATATCCTTTCTGTCTTTATTGCACGCGGTGATGGCAAATTGTTTATGTGCGTTCTTATCTCATAAGCCAACAAACAGAATATAAAAAGCTCCAAACAGTCCACAAAAGCTCCATCTCAGTGTGAAATGAATGTGATCTACAACTGCAGAGAAGTAATGTACAGCAACAGCACAGAGGAAACAAAGGGTTCTGTCAAAATCCTGCGCTATCTCACCGGAGTGTCTATGAAATCCATTCTGTGCTCGTGCATGCATGCCAAGCTGCCTTGCCTTCTATCTGGATGACATTAATAAAAGGTGAAAGAGGGAATAATCAAAGATCACACTACTTTACCCTTGATACAGATGCATGTTCGTACGCTGCTGGCAGGAGAGATCTCAGCTGAGCTCAGATCTGACATTAGGATTCAATGCTATATTTCTCTCTCCAGTTCACTCATCTCGCTTTCTCTTTCGTTTCCCTCGGTGCCCCACACTCCCCCCACCCCACCCCCACACCTACCTTTGTCCACTCAGCCTGACTGCAGCTAAAGGGTAAATGTAGCTCAGGGGAAGTGCGCTACCTCCACCACATGGTCCTGGGGCCTACCATGTGACCTAGGCCTCCCAACATCTTGCTCTTATTCTTCTCAGCCTCCTTTTTTGCCTTTTTATCCTCAATGTATTTATTTTCCTTTATCCGCCCCAGTGGCCTCATCCAGGGAGACTGATAGAACAAACCTCTGAAAGTGAACAGTTTCTCAGCCAAACACGGCTCAGTTCAAAAGTTCACCTGTTTTGCAGAGTATTACTGTTGACAATTGCAAAGTACCAATATGGCCCTTTTCTATAAACAGAACAGAACATGTATGAATTATGCAACTGAAGGCACCAAATGCTGCATTTACAATTGACTCTTACCTATTGACATTTATAGTAATGCAGAATGAGGGCAAAAGGCAGAATCAACTATAAAGCACAATAAGAAAAAGCTAAAACTAATTTCAAATGCTGGTTTATGTATAAAATCATGCTGAATGTCAGAATTATTATTCATTATAATAATTACACTGTAACTTTCTAGAAAGATATTTACTTTTTGTTACAATATTTTAAGCAAACTCGATTGTAGTGTTACCTAATATGTATGTATAAGCTAAAATTATAACTTTGTCTCAGGGGGAACACTTAATGTGTACAGGGTACAGCACAAGAAAGAAGATATAAATCTCCTTTAGCAGAACAAAATAAGTCAGAGCAACAGACATGCAAGTCTGCAGAAAGCAGTAGAAAAATTACAGTTATGCAATATGGAAACACAATATATTATTTTAATTACGTACATAAGAAAGAATAATAAGTAAATATTAAGACAACTAATTTCATACAAAGTGTTATTATATCATTAAATATTTACAAAGAACATTATGGAGTCACAAGTTAAGACATTTACTTACAGTACAGATGACGTTGGGTTATACTGCATTTATACTTTGAATGGGTAGCTCAACTGAACAGGTTAGTTTAAGTCATATAGTAAGTTATAGTAAGTAATCATATTCTTACTCAAGTACAAGTACTTAAGTATCTAAGTATTTTCACAATAATGTACTTAAGTAATTAAAGTCAAAGTACTCCATCCACCCATCCATTTTCTTAACTTGTCCACTCGGTCATTATTTTATCCAATAACTATTGATTGTTCAGTTCAAAAATTCTGAATATAGTGGGAAATTCTTTCACAAACCATTATTGACATAGAAATAATTCTATTAACACTGCAAATGTATTTATTTTTGGGGGGCTGGAGATTGGTGATATGTGCCTCTCTTCTCATTTCCTCCTCCTCTGCTGGATATGCTATAAATATGCTATATACTGTATATGCTAACCATCAACTTTCATAGGATTGTGTACTGTGCAGACAACAGCAAGCGTTCCTTTGAATATTTCTGTCTGAAGGTTTTGGTGCGCTGTGTGCATGTTGTTCGCTGTGGGTCTCTCTGCCAGTATGTGTGTCTAGCTGAGACTGAATGGCACCTTTCAGAGTGGGGGTGAGACCATGTGGTCTGCACTGACTACTTTGGAAGGAGGCAGGAGGGCCCAGCTGGTTCATGGAGAAGAACTCTCTGACTAGCCAAGCAGCGTCAAAGCCTGCCAATCCACACACACACACACACACACACACACACACGATCATATAGTGCATTGTTAGAGGAAGACCGTACATTAAAGAATGACATCACATGCTACTCTTCATGCGATTAAAAAGAATTATTGACCACCAGTGTGGTTTGGCTATGGCTTGTGCAAGTCATAGCAGTTTGTCAGTGTGTCTCGGCTGAGCATGGAAATAAACCTAACACAAAGAAGTGTTAAGAACACATTCAAGCTTCCTGTTTACATAGGGAGAACGCTGTGTGCACCCACAGAGCTTACAGAGATTCAATCATTTCAGCTGACCTGCAGCCAGGATTTGGTGAAAATAGCCGCCTGCCTCCAACAAAATTGTCCAATATCCTTGAATGCAACGTGCAGGAAAAAAATCTTTATTTGTTGGCAGCCAGGTGCTGGCCCTGCAAATTATACATGACCACAGGTCCTATTGATTCCCTCTTGTTTTTCTCTGTCTGATAACACATTGTTAGAGGAAAGTTGGTTCAGTGGACTCTCACAAATTGTTTTGTAAACACAGAGGAAAAAAAGAACAGTCCAAAAGCTGTCACATGTAAGGAAATGAGTTTTTTCAGCCAGTAATTCTATATTTCTTTCAGATTTTTTTTTTTTCGCCATAGAAAGTTGAGGTATTTTTTTAAACATTAAATAAAAGCAATTAATTGAAATTACAAACACCTGCTACAGTACATCTGCAATAACAGTACAGGTAATAGCTACTTCAAAATCTTTGACAGCGAACAATGGCTGCTGAAACAATACATACTTAAAATTTATTTCTCCTGGGTCGCAGCAGCTCTATTTATTCTGACCTCCATCCCGCCATACGGTCTGCTGGTTCTCTAGTGAAATCTGAAGTGTATCTCTAAATGGTGTGCAAGTGCTGCAAGACTTGCACAAATTAGCTGTGTTAAAGTATATGTATGCCGTCTATGGAGGCAGGCTCACTGGAGGCACTGTGCTGCTTATCTGAACAGTAGGAACGTGGACAGAATGATTAGGTAGTCTAACCACAAGCACCCACCCCCTCTAGCCTGGCCATTTTCACTACTTTTCCATACAGCAGTTTGTCTGCAAATAGTCTAAAGGGTAAGCCTAACCAGAGGCTATGTGTAAGTGGATGGACGGTGGAGAGAAACAAGAGCTCTAAAAGGAATTTGTCATTTTAAACAAATTGGTTTGGAGAGAATCAAACTGAGCTTTTCTCCCTATTTAGTTCTAACTGTCACAGTGGACAGAAAAAAATGCCCTGACCTGAAGTGGGAGTGTTACTGCTTACCTGTAAAACCTGTAAACCTGTGTGAGGACCTAACAGCGTGTGGTCCCCAGTTTCTCCATTAGAGAGCCAGCTTGGCATTCGGAGGGAGTAATTGGCTGGATAGGGTTTCAGCAAGCTTAGCCACCCTGCTGGCACAACAAAGCTGTCTGTTCCCATCCCTGAGTTGCTGCTCTGCTAGGCAGGAGTGTAGCCAGCTCAACTGCTGCCACGTCCCCTTCAAAGCCCACGAAGAAGCTGGGGATGGCAGCAGCTGTTGTCCCAGGGGAGCAGGAGGAATTCAGGGCCTCTGGTCATTAGTGGGAACCAGTGTGCTGGGACGAGTCTGAGTCTTAGACAGCTGGGAGACCGCTACCACCCCTCATCCCTTCATTCCTCTGTCCATCCATTCTCCCATGCCTGCCAAGAAGGATTCTGCATTTGCAACCTCCTTGCTTCCAATGCAAGTGTCTGGTACGTGTGAAGGGACAGAGAAAATACAGTTTTGGGCTGTGCATGTAGTTTTCACCGAAAGGATTATTGAGTCTGTTTTTGGGAAACTTTCAAATTAATAATGATACAAAATGAGAAAGTAGTGGACTGTGGAAGAGGACACTGTAGTCTTGGTCGTGCTGTGGAGGATTTGAATGACATACGATTTGAAAAGTGCAAATGTTCACAGCAGCAATGACTTGATGATGATGAAGATGAGTCCACATGTACAACTGTATTGTTGTTTACATATTTAGTTACTTTTAGAAACAGAGTACTTTGCCAATATCTGATTGCAAATCTTTGGATCCCGCCATTCATTTTCTGTTTGTACCAATGACTGTCGTACGACAGCATTTTTGATGCATTTTGCTCAATGGATTCTTAGTGAGAGAGGAACAATTAGTAGAAATAAGGATTTATTCTTGGGTGGATGAAAAGTTGAAAGATGTCTTAGTGTCTTATTCTAATTATGATAGAAATGAACATTGATCATCTGATGTTTGCTTCCTGCTTAGTGCCATGTATGTGTGTATCTCTGTGTTCTCAGCATGTTGTGATACCATCTGACTTATGAGTCACTGACATGTGGTGTGTACTGAGACATAAGACTCTGCTGAGTGGAGAGAGCGTGTCCAGGTCTGTATAATACCATGTGGGAACATCTGGAGGAGCCCAGGCACCACATAGGTCTAAACTGCTGTCGGCACTCATCGTGACATGTCAGTCCTGGTTTTTATTATAGCTCTATATCTGAGAAATACATGCATAATACAGTTCCCTCCATCAATGTTTATAGCAGGATATACTATACTGTAAAAGGTGAAAGTACCAAGAGTATTAAATTTTAAACATTGAGATTAAATTCAAAATAACTAAACCACTCTTCAAAAGGCAGTAGTCACATGCAAATTGTCAGAGCTATAAAAGTGCTAAATTAATGAGTGATAAGTAAGTAAAACATCTAAAGGGCAATAGTTTGAACTACTTTCACCACACATGTAAGAAAGGAGAAGAGTTTATGAAACAAGGTTTCTGGTAGATGTGCTCAAAGTGTAGTTAGACACTGTTTTTGTTAGTAGTGTGTTTTATGTCCCGTGGCCCTCACGGTAGCCTGCTGCTCTCCGAACAATAGCAGCTGAGGTCAGCTTGACTTGATGTCAGATGCAGTGCTACAGTAAGAAGCCAACTGTGACGTAGGAGTGCAGCTTCTAGGTGGACGTTTTGATATTTGTGTTCCCACTGTGAGTCATTAAAGCTGATGTTTGCACATCAGCCTTTGTGCAGCCCCAGAAGCACCCTGATGTTCAGACATTGTTCCATCGTAGTGTTCCTGTAAGCTGATAATGTCTCTATACGCACTGCTACACTGGGTTCAAAAGTGGTAAACACTAGAGTGATGTCAAAAACCCTCTTTATCCTAATCACCAGATAACACTGAAGATGCAGGATGTAGTCTGAATTTCTTTAGTCCATTAGCTGTCTTTGCAATACAACTTCTGTTTTTGCCACCAGATTGTGCCAGAATTAACAGCTGATAAAAGAAAAAGAAATCAAGGAAAACACTATTATGTATATAAATGTATATGCGATTTAATAGGGAGGCCATAAATGTAAATGCAATGGCGTATTGAAAACACCAGACCATGTGTGATAAACTGCTTCACGCAACTCTGCGCACATGCCCGGGAGAGAACATTTACTTTTTCTCCCCCTTCATTTTGATCCGTTGGCTTTGCATGCATTGTTAAATGGGACTGATTGAAGCACCTTGGCCATTACTCACCACATTGCCTGGCTAATTTCTGTGGTCTTACAAGTACAAAGATGTCAAGCAGGAGCAGTAGCTTACCTTGCCTCCCCCTGGGGCCATTAATCCTTTGGCTGTTGACTCTGTCCCTGCCTACGCCGACTCACATGGCTCACAACAGCTGCTGTTACCAACCCTTTTTTCTCATTCTATCTATTTATTTGGGTTCCGAGTCGGCTCCCATCACCAACAAAATATGATTGCAGTGAAAGAGCTGAATAACTCTTCAGGCATATAGTCTCCATTCTTGGCATGAGAAGTAAAGAATGTGTGGAAAATTCATACGTGTGTCAGTGAAAATGGAGGGTTGTGGAGGAGGATTGATAAAAGCTGGTAAACTAGTAAAAGAAGAGTCTGGCAGAGGTTCAGCACTATGACCTTCATACAGTTCAGTGTCTTCAATAACTTGCAAACCCATTCTACTGCCACAGTGCATCACCAGATATTGGACAAATAGCGCCAGACTGGTTCCACTAATAATCAGAAGGTCTAGATGAAGGTTTGGGAAAGATCACTACTGTAGTGCCTTAATTACATGGAAAATAGTATAGGTACTTTTTAACCTAAAACACAGGTAACTTTTTTTTCGAAGTTAACAAGTGTGAAGCATGTAGCGTCTCCATTGTTCTGCTATTTTTTCACTTGTTCGTATTTTTTCCTTGATCTTAACCCCCTCTGTCTTTTTCTTAAGCAATTAATTTCTCCTGCTATTTCAGGATGTAAGAACACATCTTTATCCAGCAGCGAATCAAGGGGAGCGAGGGGTAGTGGTGATATTGGGGGTAGAAGGAGAACAGGGGTGGTGGACTGTAGATTACCTTTGCAATTTCAGGAGCGAACGCAGCTTATAATGATCCGGGATGTTCCCGGGAAAGGTCAGCTGAAATTGCAACAAGCATAATTAGTAGCTTATCAATAATGCATCCACAGGTTCAGCGGGTGTGCTGTCTTGGTCTGTGTGTGTATGTGATGGCGTGTGTGTATAGGCACATGTGAATGTGTGCACCTGCACACCTGTGTATACCCAGGAATGACCAATGAGAGCTCCTGACTCAGGGGAGCTGCATTCAGTATTAGCATTCAGATCCCCGTCAACAAACCATACACTACCCTATAATAGTGTGGACTCAACTGATGGTAGTAGAGACTGATGGAAAACTTCAATAGACACATCGATCACTAAGTCAATTACTATTGATCACAGTGTCAAAATTAGGAGCCATAAGGGGGGAAGAATATGAAATAAGGGTATATTTTGCATGACACATGCAGAAAATATTGGAATATTATGCAGAATCACTATTAACTCTCACGTAATCACTGCCTAATTATCTAGTAGTGGAATACATTCCCTCAAGCACCATCTATGTCCAGGCACACTCAGTATCATTGGCTTCTGTTGAATGTCAAGTCCTCTCCATGAGGAAGTACATTATACTTTTCTCTTCCCTGTAAAACTTCCTGGAGACGTATAGAAAGCATGTGATTCTGCACTAGTTTTTTTTTTTTTTTTGTGTTATTTATTTTTATTTTTAAATTGTTTACTGGTAGTTTCAAGATGACCCGAGTGTGTTAGTGTAAAGCTGATTCATAGCCATCTTTGAATCAGAGACATGAACAACAAACATGAAGGAAAACAATGCTTTTCATGCTTGTTTAACTTCTTTCTTGATCAACAATATTTCCATTTTCTTCCATCATGTTGCACATCCACGCAAGGACTGATTATGTAGTCACTAACTCGAAATGATTTCAGTCATGTGAGCATAGAGCATATAAATGACACATTAAGCTAGAAAAAGGAAATCTGAGTGTCCTGCATAATTTATTAGTAATGTGACTAGTTGATAAGGAGCTCAAGATTCAGATAGGTATTACCTCACCCACAAAACCCTTTACTTACCTCCTACACCTCCTCGAGCTGGCGTGAGCGCTTTGTGTGAGCATTGTGAAGGAAGAGAGTAGCCTGAGGTGCATGACGGCTGTGGGGAACAGAAGAGCGAGGGTTGTGGGGTCAAGTGGACCTCGGGGAATGTGGCTGCAAAAGTTGTTGATGTGTGTGATGTAATGATCCCACATTCGTTGGCCCCTGCCTGTTGATAAGTTGCTGCAGAACACATGAACAGGGGAGGAAACGGGAAGCAAGTGAGATGGATGTGATTGGATTGCCGGCCGAGTGCAGCCTCTCCCATCTGTCTCAGAGTCTGCCATCCCATCTCACAGGCGGCAGGAGGTAATTGGGTTCATTGTTCTCACCACAGGATCCCCCGGATTGAAAGCTTCATTATCTGGATAACCATGAATGTAAATGAACCACACGTATGCGGTGGCGTAATGGGGAAGAAATAGATCATTGCCACAACCACAACACATCTCCAAACACATACAGTGCTTGTGCATTTTTTGTGCAATCATGCAAAACATGCAAAAAATAACTATACATGTGCCAGTGTGCCTACAGCATTTCTTAATTTTTTTTCTCGCTAATACAGTATACATACATGTGCATGTACATATTTGAAATTTCTTATAATATGATATCATGATTTGGAATTAGCTCTGCAGTTTTGGACGCCTAAAAGCATTGTTGTGTTCCTTTGTGTCTGTCTTTGAATAAAGGGAATTGTCTCTGTCTTTAGACAAAAGAGAGAACAGGTCTAACTGCTGACATAGTCGATGTCTACTATAGGTAGCCACGATTTAAACTTGCACGGCTGCAGCTAACAGAACTCTCTGTGACAATGCTGTGACGAGCGGCTAAGGACACTTTCTTTGTAAGCATCTTTGAACGAGTGGATGGCAGGCATCCATGTACTCACTGAAGCTTCTACCGTGAACAGCCTTATGTGCTACTGTATATGAATTGTTCATGCAAAACCAAACCTAGAACCAACATCCTTCTCTCCGAGCAGATCGAGTATGTGAAGCTGAATATTTGCCTGAGCCTCTGAACAGTTGTGTCCGAGTTTATGACAGCATACCGGCTCCAAAAGTCACTAGCCTTGAGTCCTTGCTTGTAGCAGCTAGGAAAGGGTTAAAGCATCTGCCTTCTGAAAATAAACAGGAGCTCACAGTGGAGCCCAACCACTCTCAGATCCTCTGGCAAATCCATCAATTAGCTGCAGATGTGATCTGCATTCAAGATTACTGCAATTTAAGCATGTCGGGAAAACAGCCTAATCTGGTCTCTGATGGGCGCTCCGGTTTTCAATTTGCTTTCCAGGAGGGAGCTGGAATCTGCTAGGACCTATGGTAGCCTACAGAGAAAAATGCACTAATATACAAATGAATGATCACCTCATCCCTTAGAATGAATAAATCTCACTTTAATTTCAGTGTGAAGTGTGTGCTGGATGGTGATCATCTCATATACTGCACACTAGTGAAGAAAATAGTCACACCAACAGTAAGTGTCCAGATTCAGAAATGAGGCCTGATGTGTTGCAGGTCATTGTACAGATTGGAAGCAATGAGGAAAGGAAGGATGTAGGAGGGGAGTGCAGAGTAAAGCGCCGTCCTTACTGATTGTGCCATGCTGTGCCTGTGCGTCTGTTGTAGGGCCCTGTCAGATTGTGTTTACTTTGCTGAAGGACGTTTCACCTCTGGAAGCCTGGGAATGAATGGAGAACTCATTTCTCCAACAGAGACTAGTCAATCACTCTGCATTTATTCTCCTCCCTTGCAGTGGCCTCTCCCCGGCCAGGCGAACAATGGCACCCTCTAAAACTGCAGATGAGTTTGACTCAAAGCAAGGCCTTATATGCAGGGCACGTCGATATTGCTAAAATGCTCGGTGAAATCAAAGAATCACATTAGACAGAGGCCAGGGGTATTGAGTATACAATATAATAAAGTTTAAACCATGTTCTGCAGTGTGCTGCGTAGCTACAGTGTAGCATGCTTATTATGTTATTGAAGAAAGGCTTTCTGTGAGGTATGCATGCTGTTTGTGCATCAGCACTTGACATAAAGAGGATGCGAGTCGCTTCATCTAAAAGAGGTTTGAAGCTTAGCATGGCTGCATAGTTAATGTCATGACTTGGGTCTGGCAGATGGCAGAAACAGTTAGGGATCTCATTAGATCAACCAAGCGTCTATGACTCGTTGCAAAACCTTTCATTAAAGTTCCATTGCCGGAATACTGCTATCTCACAATATTGGTCAAAGTCAAGGGAGGGTAGAGCAAAGTGTTGAAATTTTACATCTGCATAAAGCTGAGAGATTAAAACGAGGCTCGTGTCTAATCGGGAGAGATAGAAAACAGTGTGCAGTGTGTGGTTTACAGTAATGTGTGTATGTGCTAACTGAAGTCTTTATGTCTATGCGTTTTCATTTATCTGTGTGTGCAAGTGTTTGTGTGGGAGTGATGAGTGATGCATCCTTGCTGAGCATAGCAAACAGGATTGTAATGGTCACAGAGCACATTTTGTACCATTTGCCTTGTAATTAACTGGAATTTGTTCAGCACAAATGTACTGCAAGCGTGGGAAACAAAAAAAAAAAAATTCTTGTGTAAATTATTGACAGTTGGTGGAGGCAATTTTTTTTTTTTTCAAAGTGCCTTCATGTTAACACTTATTTTATTTGTATTATCTTTAATGACACAGAGGCTAAATGGGCCATAGAGAGAACTGATTAGCAGCACCCTACAGCTTGGCACCCCCAAGTCAATATGGATGTTTTATGGGTTTTTAAAGAACATTTAAAATGAATTCTCATATATGGTTTAGGGCACACACTAATCACAGCAAGCAGCCTCTTTATGAATGATGGTTTGCACTCTGAGGCATCAGATTTGCTGGCTGGCAGCAGTCATTACAAAAAAAAAGAAGGGCATCTTAGACAAAGCAAGAGACACAGTGGACTGAAACAGCTCTCTCCAAAGGCACATTTTCACTACAAAGAGAAGGTACTATTATTTTTAATGATGATTGATGCTGAAAGAGATAAGGGAAAGGAGGGTTTCTGGCATTCAGTTCTTGGCCTATTTCTGCTATTATATGCAGTAATTATACACAACTTAGTCGGCTGCTGAGCTGAATCCCACCAATTTTACCAGGATTATTAACCAGAGGAGAGAGTAGCTAAAGTCACCATCACACTTCAGATGGTACCTTTTCTTTGTCAACTTTTTTATTATTTTTATTTAGTTTTATTTTTTGTCACTGATCCATATTCATTTACAAAGCTACTCGGTGATAGAGAACAATATTCCAGTAAACAGAGTTGTACACAAACTATATTCAAGCAAAAGTGCAAGTACTTGCCCAGAATAATACTCTACTAGAAATGAAAGTACCCTTTAATTTATCCCAAAAAAAAAGAGGAGGCTGTTGCCAGCTTACAACTTCTAAATGTACAAAAGTAAAAGGTGAAAACTATTATTAAAATGTGTTGTTACCAACAGACTTGTGGAATTAAAACAGACTTCTTCTCAAGTTGGAGCTGATTTAACTCTTATACGATGAGGAGGTTAATTTCTAAAAGATACATCAGCATTTTATCAATATATAATGATTTTATTAAGAATCTAATCCTGCAAAAAGCAGCAGCTTAAATAAATCGACTTAGTTACTTACCACCTGTGCCAGCAATTATTCAACAAACCTTTGTATCTTTGTTTAGTAAAACTCAGTGTTTTAGTTATTGGCAGCCGTGTACAGTAAAAACATTACCTAGTAAATTGCTTGTTGTGTACAATCCCTTACAGTACATGTAGTATGTTACTGTTTATGTTTTTCCAACATGAACACCAGATAGAAGAGACTTTGACTACTTCGAAACTTCTTGCACATCACAGGGCACCACCATCAAACACTATGACTAGAAGTTTGATCTTTCGGAGGCGAGAAGCAGAACATGCTCTGGATGCTTTTGCCCTAGCAGACTTGAATCGAGTTCGGTTGTTGTGAGCATTACAGATCAACACCTTAGGAAAGCAATCGGCAGAACTATTATGCACAGTGATTTTTCCCAGTTACCTAGGGTGATGGGAGAGTGCGAAAGGCCCATGCTCACTGCTCTCTGGTAGATGGTGCTTTGCTAGGATCTGTGGAACAGAAAACCAAGCTATTTACAGGGAATACAGCAACCTCAGAAGTAGCTCCTAGCCTCAGGGTGCAAAATACTTGAAAATAAGCTCTTGGTCTCTTTGATGTGTGTGCACCAAATCTAAAGGCATTTCAGATAGTGCTGCCTTTGAGCCAAGGACGAGTCTAAATTGTCTCTTGGAGCTGAAGATGGGTTAGGTGGGGAAGAGGGTTAAGTAAAAATCATGAAATATAATATTTTTTTCTGATGTTACATTACCATAGTGTACACTTCACACGGCTGCTGACAGGCACAATCCCAGTGGTGTTTTTTAAGATGGCTATCAAGGATATCTGGAGCGCTAGAGCTTTATTGTTCATCCACTGATGAGTGAGACGATAGTCCTGGGAAGTCTTCAGATGACAAGATGCATTTTATTGTATATAGGGAAACATAACAATTGTGTGCAACACTTGGTCCTGTTGAACAGCTCTAATATGATGGCAGAAAACAGTTCTGGAGCAGATTTAGTGAGTGGTTTATAACATATGCATCTTCACATCTTTTTCATTTTGTATTGCTGCCGCATTAAAGGCTCTGTTCTGCATGGCAATCTGCTGTTGTTGCTGCTCAACTATTATTTGTCACAGCAGATAAGGCGTCTAGCAGCCCAGGCGCTGATTGCGTGCGTCATGAGCTTGGAAATTACTAAATTATTAAACCAGCTACGCAACATGGCATACTTCAGAGTTGAGGAGAGATATAAAAATGCATGCAAAAGATAAAATTGTCATACGTGAAGTTGGAATAGCATCTTGCATATCAATGTACAGCTTAAGCTATTTATCTAAAAATATGATGAAATGAGAAAGCGGGGTAAAAAAAAAAAAAAGAGTGGTGGGATGGAGGACTTATTCACATGAAAACAGATCAAGACATCAAGCAGCGCTTAGATAGCCACTCTGCATGGTTCCAGGCTAAGCTATGGTTGGTAAAGAAGGGAAAAATGTGAAGGGGTGCTGTAAAAAAAAAAAAAGCTTTTCACAATTTCATCCAGCCCGTAGACATGGTAGGAGTCATACAGCAAACTGCAGAGAATCCCAGGAGGTCTGAATGGCACACAACATCTGAAAAGGCCTCAATTTTGAAATAGGATGGTTACTAAACTGCTGTAACCATGGCTTTTCAGGCTTCCTTGTGCCTTAAAAAAGGAAGTTGAAAAATAACATTTCACAATCTCTGGACCTTGAATGCTTTCTTTTTCTCCAAGAGGCAAAGGAAAAGAAAATTTTCAGACTTTCACGCTTCAACAGTTTGGCCTTTTTTCCTGCTCATGTGGTCAGTGAATCACCATCCTCCATTTTCTTGCAGACACACTTTTGAGGCAAAGGCCTCTTTTTTTCTGTTGTGAAGACAAGTGCTGGCTGAAAGGCATCTTGAATGCAAGTTTAATTTTAATTTTAATTTATATTTTGACAAGTGGATAAGAGCACTGTGGCATTAAAATAAATGTGGTCTCGTCCTTTGTAAATTCTCACGGTCAGGCCAGTGTTTATTCATCAACTGATAGTCTTTCATTTCTTGCCTAAGGGTTTTTTTGGACTCGCCAAACTATTCTTTGTTTAGCTTTATCACTTGATAAATTACTTACTACTGTAACAAGTAATCAATTACAGGTAATAAATAAAAGTTGCAGAATAATGTGCTGTCCGTGTTTTCATAAACAGTTCAGCTGCAGTCTATGATCAGGTGTATGGCACAGCCTGAAACTAATTTTACCACGTTTTTCTGGTTCCATATTTGAACTATTGCAAATCTGTGTCAACCACTTCTGTCATTTCACTCCCACTGAGTTGTAGTAATGCGTTCTACATTAGACCACTACTGTCAGAAACTTTGAGTGTACGATGTCACAATCTCAGTTATTGCAGATGTTTCAACTTGACTGATGCTGATGTAAATAATTGAATTTTATTATATTTCCTTTGACTCTGTAAAACATTTTGTTCATTCTTCACAAATTAGGACATCATGTCATGAAAGTCTGATCTATCATTCAAGGGATCCAATGTGATGCTTTAACAGGTCCTCCATCACTAGCTGCCATGGAGACAATACTTCTTCTCTCCCCCCCTCGTTTCCATATTATCCCTTGCTCTTTGATGTCTATAGAGAGAAGTTGTGGCTGTAATACTAGGCTGGATTTCTTGTTTAAGCCTGCTGTGTTCAATGGAGGCGCCTGTATTAATCCCAGGTAAAACCTCTGATCAAGGATTTAATTTAGACCTGGAAAAGGTGTACACACCACAATCCAACAGGCAGACTGTTGTGCTGACACCCCCAGTGATAGATGGCTTTTACCTTAGACAGAGGGAAAGGCAGATATCTCTCACCATGCTCCTTTTTCTGGGAACTAAAACTGTGTGGTATGACAGACAGCCGAGGCAAATCACAGTCTGATCTCTTTATTGACATCAGTGCGTAGCCTCTTTTCTTTTTCCTTCTTCTGCTGAAGACTTAGGGCTGTTTTGTTGTTTGTTTTGGTCCATATGTTTTCCTGATCCACACTTATTAAAGAAAGAAATAATCTGAAATCTGCGACAGACTGGACACAGAAATAGAGGCTTGAAGCTCTGACATACTAATGATATTTCTATAGGAGAGGAAAGTGCATGTTTGTGGGTCCTCGCCTACTCCTGCAGACAGCAAAAGTGGCAGTATTTTAGTCTTGAGAGATTTATTTTTTCTCTGAAGGAAACAAAGATGGTACAGTATTTTGGTTTTGCTTGAAAAAAAAAGAGGAGGCTATTGCCAGCTCTCAATTCTGAATGTTTTACTCCCGGCTGTATTGATTTCTCTTGTTACTGCAGGTCAGCAACAGGAAATTGAATTGGAAATTGTAGAAAAACTCTATTATTTTATCTACTGGTATTTTTTTTCTCCGCCCCCCCAGTATTTTCAGAAGCTAGTAGTGAAGCTAATGGGTAGAGCAGCTACTGTCAGGCCAGTTAAATGACTACTCTGACTTTGACTTCTCTTACAACACTGTCCTCCAATGCAAAAGGTTACGTTCACTCTTGTGGTTTTAGACTACACTGGTTTGCATTTGTAAAAGCCCCTTCTCTTTTCCCTGCTGTCTGCTCCTCCCTCAGAGCACAGGGGGTTATTTCTGCTTTTACACAAAGAACATTGGGTCATTTTTTTTGTTGAATTGCTTGCTGGGACACATTTCCTCTGGGGAAGGGCTGAGGTATTAGAGTAATAGTAAGGTGAGCGAAAGTAGTTTGGGGGAATCTGAGTGGAAAAAGGCCGACCAGGTTGACATGACACAGTACTGTATATTCAAAGTTCATTTCACACAAGCTTTTTAACTAGACTCCATAGGCTGGAGAACAGGCATGTTAGCGGCATTGGCAACCTCTCTCCTCACTCATTGCACTGTATGTACAGTTGTTTACCAGACAATTCAATGTCAGCACTTAAATGACTGGGAAAACCCACATAACACAATCCCTCTTTTACTGGAATACACATATAAAAGTGAAGATCTCCATTAGAAGTGAAAAGTGTCAGTGGCAAATTTCACTTCTTGGAGAGTGTCTTTGATCGCTTCATTACAAAAATGTTCCGGCCTGAAGCCCCTCAGCTCCTGTTTAAGTCTACAAGATATCAATGTCTTTGTCAAACATGCTTTTCCATGCACATGCTAGTTGTAATTTCACCTTATAATTGCACCTTTTGTTTGAGGTGTTATAAACCTAGATAAGTATCTGTCTGCTGTTAACGTTGCCACATAATGTTTGTGTGTGAACTGACTTTCCCCTGAAGACCTTTTGTCATGTCTTCAGGGGAAATGATGCAAATAATGAAATGCAAGATGGCCGAATTCCACTTAGCTGTTTCTGTTGCAGGGTCCTGATGTTGTCCATGCTGTATCACTGTCAACACTGTTAATTGAATATAGTGATCATAAATTTTGTTAGTTAAACTAGTGATTTTCTTGAAACGATAAGAAAAGAAATGTCTACTGTTGAGATCTTTACACACAAAGGTGAATTTAAAAAATATTTTTCGAGTCATTTCACATCTATGATGGACAGACTAATTAACTTTTTGATCAGATTGCATTTTTTTTCCAATTAATGCTTCATTTTATAATAAAAAGGATAAAAACCAGTCAAGAACAATTTGTAGATAAGCTTTGTTATGACAACATGTTGTTTTCCTCCTGTGCAGTGTCAGTACAGCCAAAAAAAGTAGGTTTTTAAAAGTGACCATGATACAACTTTAACTCCTGGACCAAGCAATGAAAATCTCCTGTCTTTCTCGTCAGTATGGAAGGCACTCGCATTTTTACATCACGTTGGATGTTATTGTTTGTGGTCTGTTTAACTTTAACTTTTGCTTTTTCGTAGCCTTTATTTGCATTGCTGCTGACGTGTAAAGGCGTTTATGCCTACTAATTGTAGGGTCAAAGGAAGGTTCCTGCATTTATTAGCAGTCAGTATATGTAAGAGGTTTGTCAACCAATTTTATTGTCGACCCAATAAATTAAAGGGCATATAATCTAACATTACTTAATGCAGTAATATGCATTAATTAACAGTAAAATATCATGTAACCCCCCCTAATAAATTTTAATAAAAAAAATTTTTAACAGCTACTTAATTTTACCCAGCTTAACTGTTAATGATCAGTGTAATTAATACTACATTAAATAAAGTTGATAGGGTTGTTACAGGCATTAAGTAACATATACCTTAATTAAAACCTTATTTAACACAATTACGTTGAAACGATTAGTAAATGCATTAGTTAACTTTACATACCTGTAAAGTGTTACTCTTGAAAAGGGACATAGCAAAGAAGTGAATGGGGAGCAGGAGCGCTGCAGCCCCAGTGGTATTAAGTAGGTTGTGTTTTCATTCTAAATACCTAATCAGGAACTGGTTTGCACCAAGGATAAAAGGTTTTCAACAAGCTGTTAGGATTAGGAAAGTGGAAGTATTATGACTCCCCAGGAACAGGACTACGAACCCATGTTGAATACAAGATCAGAGGTAACAAAACCTATAATGTGTATTCACAGTAAAGCAAGAGCGACAAAACATGTGGCAAAGAACAAATGAACCTAACTGTTACCACATTTTAAATAGATTTATTTTATCATTATTAAAATTCATGTCCATTAACCTGACATTTCAAACTCCGCCCTGGCTTCACATAATGTTAGTTCCTGCCAGATGAATCAAAAATGTGCAGGTTTGAAACCTGCAACTTTCAAAAGCCTGTTCTTTTGTAAAATAAGAGAGTGTTTACAATGCAAGTTTGAATAAAATTGGCACATTGTCTCCACACTTCCCTGTGGGTTGCTGGATTAACTAGAAAAGCACATTATGAATTAATTATGTGGAAAACAGAAATGCTTGTTTTGTGCTGAATAAACTAAAATGAATGTTTCTTTTATTTTCATCATTTATAGGCTGAGATATTTACTTCAGATTTACATTAAAAAAACAACTGCTGGGTAAAAAAAGTGTAATATTCTCTTGTGAATATAGGAAATGCATTGTTGTTAATAAATAAATTAAAGAAAATCATGTTTACCTATAGTTCCTTTTCAATGTAGAGCTCCCTGTTTTGAAACCCGTGATATACTGTAAAGATCCAGTTTTAGTCACTGATGGTGAGCTGAACCTCGTAGCGTAGCAACAGTAACTACGGGAATAGAAACCTGTGGAGAGGTCAATGTGATGGCCTCCACTTGGCCCCTTTGTACAAAGACTTGCACATTGATTTTTCTAATTCACAACATTTATAACCACCTCCACCACACAACTCCTACCTCTGCCCACAAACAGGAAAATATTTAATGCCTTCATTTTTAATTCACTTCGAGGACATTCAAAACTAATGGACAACACATTTACTTCAAGTTGCACAACAAAGAATGCATTGTGCTGTGGTTGGGTCTGTTTGCATCGTGTTCCTTGTTCTTCCTTTACTGTGCCACAGATCCTTTTCTATCACTTTCGTTTCATTTGTGTGTGCATTTGATGTTGACTTCGGTCCTCTTGGGACAAACTCTCCAGGGACCCATAATTGACAAGTATGTACAATAACTAATCAGCAGCAAAGCAACTGCCCTCTAAAATGATGAATTAAGTCAACTAATTTCAGATAATCCTTCGCCACACTGAGCCATGCTGACAGCATTTGAAACGCAGACACCCCTTGTTCGAGGCTTCTGACGGTCATTTAACTGCATAGGCAGTTACAGAGCTGTGCAGCTGAGGAACTGCCGATGGAGTAGTAGGAAGATTAAAACCGCTTTTCTAGCTCAACATGACTGCGTTAGACATACCCTATCATACCCACGTACACAGCGACATCACCTTAGGCATAGACCACATTTGCTAGCAGGCACATATGCGGCAGCCATAATGGATTAATTTGAAAGGCCAGGGTTAAGTCTAGTGGGCATTTGCTCACAAAATTTTACGCCTTATAAAAGATTTACAAATGTAAATTCTGTTTCTGTGTTGATACCTAACCTTTCCCCCCTAAAGCTTCATAATGTGTTCTGTCAACACAGTCCTCCTCTGCAGATTAATTTTGTCAGACAGCTGTAGAGTGAAAAGGACAACATGCTGTTTTCATAGTGATGGAAGAAACTCTTGACCTTGACCTGACATCAGCCATCAGTGTATATAACTACAGTATGGAGAGGGATGCACATACAAACAAATACATATGTTTTCTTGTTTACTTCCACTTTGAGTGGTCGAAACATACAACAGGGCAGTAGAAGAAGGTTTGTGTTCTTAAAATTAATAGAGTTGTTCAGCAGGTGTCTAATTGCCAGCATTTCTCTATCATTACATCACCTCTGCTGTATGATTAAGGAGTCTTGTGAAGGTTGTCGAGGAGAATGGAGCAGAATACCAGTCCTTTGATTACAACTAGCACTGGACTGGGAATTGACAGTCTACAGGTTTTTCAATCAAGTGAAACGTTTCAGGAGCTTTTTTGAACATTGGTTACAAGTCGCTTTGAAACATATTTATTACGCCTCGCTCTGTATTTACTTGTGCATACTTAAGGATGTTTTTCGAGAGAAACATTTGAGCACATTGTAAATGATTGCTTGGTTGTTTTCAGGTAGTTCACATTGTTTTTCAGATAAACTTTATCCTCAAAAGCGCATTTGCCTAAAAATCCAGTGTTGTGTTTTGTGCTAATCTAGTTAGCTGCGAAGAAAAGCATTTGAAGGTGAGGCTGCTGTAGCTAAGCAAACCTCAATGTGATTGGAACAAGCAGAAATGATGCCAGCCTAATGGTAAACACTACGCTTATATATAAAATAATAATGATAGCTGTAGTTTCATCGGAGCAGAGTTTAGATATCATAACACCATATGTGTAACATTTCAAATCTGTATCTGTCTGTTTAGAGGTTTGCGGTAGTAGAGGCAACTGGATAAAAAGGAGGGTATGCAGGATATGCAAGAGTTACCTAGTGGATAACTCTGTACACAGCCACTGTCCCCCTCTCCCTTCCATGCATTTTTCATCACACACTCTTTTTTTATACTATTTAACTTTTCCCTCCCCTCTAAACTTCCATGTGGTATGCGCTGACATGGCATTTCTCAACCCAGCACACAAAGCCCTCTGGTGCTCAGTGTACTGGAGTTGGAGCACGGCCGTGTTTGTGTTGCCGTGTGTATTGTTTGTGTGTGCGTGTGAGCCATGTGCTCATGCATGCATACATGTACACATGTGAATACTGGCGATGTTATGCTCGCTCATTCTCCCCTGTCTCCCCTGCCTTCATTGCTCAAACACTCTCATCTCGCTGTTTGTGATCCCACAGTCCTATAGGCAAGAGAAGCAGAGAGAGAGAGGGCACTTCGAAAAAGTCTGTTTAGTCAGTTGGCAGCACATAAACTACAAAATAGCTGAGATTTCCTGCATTGAAAGGATGATCTTAAATTATTCTGAGTTAAAATTCAAATTTCATTTTGTTTTGGCCCTAAGCAATGGACAAAACTGCCTGGATGAGATCAGCAAAGGTCAGGGAGAATTAAAATGCTTACTGTAAGGCTTGTCACAGAGAGTGAGCTAGGAAGCAGTAGAGGGCCAGAGGAAAAGGCCATCTGCCTTACAGCTTAGTCTAAGTTGGTGAGAGAAGTAAGTCAGTCTATTGCAGTATAATGGTGGTAGGTATCAGCCTGACAGGTCCAAACTTCGCTTTTTGTCATATCTGTCGTATTTCAAGATATATATTCCATTTCACATTTTCACACTTATAATTGAAAAGAAAAGTAGCCTCACGGTTCAGTGGTTTCATCAGTATGTTTTCCAGAACATTACTATGCATGCTAGAACACTAGATTATTTGCTGTGACAATAAACAAATCCAATAAATCTGATGCATGAAGTGAAACAGAACGGCCAAAATGTTACTGACATCCGATAAAGAGTTCCACCCCCCGTTTTGATGATTCATTCATTACAAAGATATTTATTTCATTAGATATTCAGAACAATATCCTGTAAATGAAAACAAACGACTGTCAAGATGATTGGGATAGAGCAGGGAGACAAAAAGAGATTCTTTACACACATGCATGTCTCCATCTGTTTTTATGAGCATGCATCTTTTATGCAAACAATTGAAGATTTAAACTGCTACTGCTGCAAGTTAAGTTGGCATACATTGGACTAAAACTTTGATATCATTACTTGATACTACTAGTACTTCAGCTCTAGATAGATCATTTTAATGTGCGTGTTTAAGGTGCTCCCTTTCTTTTTGTTGTGTTTGTGCAGAGTTTTGCATTTGCCCTCAATTCAGTAAGATGTTAAACTAAAGGTGACACATTAACAGGTTGTATGAAGTATTATAAGGAAAGTAGGAAGTATTATAATTATACAAGGAAAGTCGAGCTTTTCATAAAAATTTTCACCAAGTCAACAGAAATGATGGACTGAACACAAAACACCTGCTACCACAAAAACAACTTCCAGGGACACTGCCCCAGCTGGTCGGAGGTGGGAACTGTAACATTACTGCTTGCGGCTCTAGAAGTCAATGACAGTAAAAAACATGTATGACATATGATGCACGTGTCTTATAGACGTAATACACAAGTCAAGTTGAGGAAACCTTTGCAGAGGTTCATTAGTTCATCTACATTACATATCACAGAGCTCAGTGTGGTATTTTCTACATAGGGATTAAAGAACAAGTAGAATAGAGGGTACAGGAGCTGTGTACATATACATGCTTGCCTTAAGCCCCCAAAACACTGTCTGTCCCAGATTATGAAATGCTTTCAGTAATATCACATCTTCTAAAAAGTGCTGATTGACCTTGTAGCCTAATTAAAGTGCACCATCGCCAACAGAGAGCAGATAAGGCTGCTTAGCTGTCAGTATGAGTGACAGGGTTAGAATCTCCCCCTGCAGTCACATCAGCGGCAGAGGCCATGCATATAAAAAGCACACAGTAGAACAGGAAGTGAAAAGGGTCTAAGTTTAGCATCTTTCCTCCCATCATGAATGGGTGGAAATAATATAGAAATGGTAAAAAGGAAAAATACAGCAGTGACATGCTTTAGGGCTTAGGTATTTGTTTATGTATTTGCAGCCTTACCTCATACACCATTTCCTCCCAGCTGTCAACACTGCAGTTTTGTCGAAGTAAAGAAATGCTCTCCAGAGAAGCAGAATATATGCTAAATTAAACTGCTGGCTGATGTCATGCATGTAGTGCAAATCTGATTCCACTCTCGCCAAGGTCTCTGTAGGTCTCAGCAGGTGAGTGCTCAAGTGCACCCTGTACTGCCATATAGCTCTCAAACTTCGAGGCCAGGGAAAGCTGACATGCAGGGTGGCCTGTAAGCCTCTTTTGTCCATGTGCAGCAAAGTCATCTGTCAGCTCAGTTGCTTTTGCAGACAAAGCTACGGGGAGATAGGCCATATTCTGGTACATCCTCGCTCTCTCTTGAGCTGAAGTTGGGCACAGCCCCTTGCTCTCTATCGCCTAATCCTCCTCCTTTTCATTTTTCTTTCTCTCAAGCTCATGCACCCTTTACACAATGTGCTCTTAAATATCATTTTATCATTTCTTTTCTCTTCCTCGCTCTGCTTATGCTACAGTATATCCACACCTGTGCTGTATTTCACTTTCACTGTTTGCGGTTATTGAGCAGTAGTGCCTAATATTGTTCTGTAGCATTTGCAGGCATCGTGTTACACTTCTCTTCATTTCTGCTTTGTCTAATTGTCAATCTTTTTATTGACTTGTCTATGAATTCTAGCTTAAATTTTATAATATTGCAAGTCTAGATTTGAGGAGGTGAGGTGGATATGGGTATTGTATTCTATATGTAAGATAATATGACAAGAGGTGTAGGGTGTCACACGGGGCTCAGTTTAGCTCAGTGTATAATGAAGTTTGTTGTCTCTTGCTCTAGTCAATTTTGTCCTTCCATATGAGGAAAAAGGTAATTACTTGAGAGCAACCATGAAGGCTAATGAGTTACCATGAAGGTTACTCATTAGCCATCCAAGACAATCACAAGGTAATATGAGAGAAAGAAGAGAGATGAAGATACTCAGGCACAGGGAGAAAATGGAGTGGGGGTGATGTGAAAATGAACTAAGAAGAACTCTACTATAAGGAAGTGGAAGGAAAGAGAGAAAAACTGTGCATGGAAGAGAGGGAAGGTGGGGGTTGGTTGAGGGGGTTGGCCGAGGGGGTGTGTCCAACATTACCCTCATGAATCAGTGTCACTGGAGCGATGAGAAAATAATTAAGAAACAGGCTAGCGCTGTGTTAAACACTGCCAAAGGTAAAAGGCCCATTCTGTTGTATAGAAACACAATCTGGATGGAAAAGAAGAATGGCGGCAAATGGGACATAGGAAAACGGAGCAGGGAAAATCCATATCATAACGGATGCCAGAATGCCCTTCAGAAGGCATTATGAAGGGAGACAATATAAATAACACTGCCATATTGTAAATGTTTATATACAGTAGCTACGTAGTAGACGCTGCACTGCAGCTTCAGGATTTATGGCCACAGCCTTAATACACTGAAGTCAACACAAAGCTGTGAGTAATATTTCACATTTGTTATCATATTGAGCGTAAATTTGCTAAGACGTATATGGTGGAAATAAAATATTTTAAGCAGTTTCTGCTATTCTTCTCTTTTCAGCTGCTCTGTTCTGAGAGTCTCCTTTAAAGCTGTTGACTGGGCCACGAGATGACTGTAACAGTACAGAAAAACAGAGAAAGGGACTCTCAAAACACATGTCGGGCAAGGATTTAGGGAGGGAGAACCAAGTCAGAATCCTGTAATTGTATGTTCAAGGCTTCCAGCAGGGTCAGGATGCAGGAGAAATCCCCCAGCCAGAGGCACACAACAGAGCAGCCATTAGATCGCACTGATGCATAAAATCCGCGAAACTCTTCGGAGAATATCCACAGACATACAGGAGGTCCTGTGTGGGCCGTACTGTGCATTTCGTGTGTTAATATGTGTGTATGAACACGCGTGTGCGCACACGCAAGTATGTGGGAGAGTCTTTTAGGTGACATATATAATATCCATCATCCTTTCTGTCAGCGGCACTGACAGAATTCATGATCACCGGTCTCCAAATCCCCTCTCGGTTGGTGTGCGTGGAGGAAATGTGTACGGTCAGAATGCAGAAGCTCTCTATCTTGTAAAGGCTGCTGTGCGGTAACACATTATAGTTTGATCTTAAGCTCTTTGACATGATTAACACGCTACAGGGTATGTGATGCACCAGTTACCAACCACAACCTCCCACTCACTACAGCAATGTTTGTTTGCTCAAGGTGTTTTAGATGCTTCTTGATCCTGTGTTTTTATGTACACAGCCCAGCGTCGTATTACATATTGTTTTTGTACAAGCGTCTGGTGATAGATCGACTTCACTTTACGGGAAGTTATATAACTCCGCGACAGCCGATATATGAGTGTGTGCATGTCATTTTACAGTACGGTTATTTTGTCTGTGTGGTTATGTATACATACAGTGGGTGTACTGTGTGTGGAACCTGTGAAGCCTAATCCATCCCAGAGCAGTGCTTCGTGAGGGATGCACTGTTTCTGCAGCATGGCTATCAAGGCCTTGCATGCAGCGCTCTATAGCATTTTTAATGATAGCTGCCACTGAGCTGCCTTGACTCTAAAATAATGAAACTATGACACGAAATCAAGCCAATGTCATCGCTGCTAGACTAACAGAAAGAGGTCCCCGTAGCCGTTGTTAAAGGGAACGTGTCTAAACTGAATTATAGACTGAATATCATGTATGCATACAGTAACATGGCTGTGAGCTTTACGAGCACCACGGGCAAGCAACACAACCGAGTAGAATATGTTTAACCTTCATATATGATTAAGTGGAGGTTCAGAGTCGGTGATTCTCATTTATTCTTTTTTTCAGTCATATGTGTTTCAATAGAAGTCCATATTCCATTGCTTTGGTGTTGAAATTGCCCAACAGGGAGCACTGGGTTTGATGGATTTTTTTGGTGAGAGCTGCAGTATTGTTTTCTTTGCAAGTGCTGTTTCCAAGCAACATCTCCAAAGCTGTGAGGGAAACAGCGCTAATAAGCTGCCTCATTAGGGCCGACGCATGGTAGGCCTTACAGTTTGTGCTGTCAACTCTGTGGGTTAGCATGCAAACTTCAAAAGACAGCTGCAGATACAGCACATACACACTGCAGCGCTAATTTACTTTAGAAATTGGTAAACAAACTATCCTATCAACCCACATTTCCTTCTCAGTTGAAGGTGTGCTGGTGGAAGCTACTAACTGGGTTGTGTCTGAAGTGGCTCCAGCATTATGACAAATACGTGGCAATCCTCTCGCTGGTGATAACACAGCACATAAAAGGCTCATTATTCAGGAGTTAATTTGGCAGGGTTTCCTCGCCTTAAGGCTGTGCCAAACCTTAGACACTCTCCCTTGTTGGACTCTTGCCACTCCTACCGCTGATCCCATACACAGGATAGTAAAGCCCACCTAGCTCACCTACACACAACAGGACGTGCATACTGTACACTCCGGTGGAGCATATGTGCGCGATCACACTGACTTCCACACGCGGACAAATTCAAACACAACCCTAGTTAGATCCCTATTTGTAATAAATTGGATTAAATTCCACTGGCTAAGCACTGTGATCTCTTAAGGTTAATTAATTTCATTCCATTCTACTCTTTTTATGCTTGAACACACGCTGACACCGTTATTGTGTGGCATCCTGCTCGTTGGAGAAGCATAATACGCTTGTGAAGGAGGGAGAGGAAGTCACAATGTTTGGTATTCTGGATACAAAGTGATTCCGATGCTTTCTTTCTCTTCTTTTTTTTTTCCTTGTTTGACATGGAAGTATGCTACAATGCCTTGCACTAATACAGTGGATGCTTCCCCTCCTCACAGTTTCTCTCTAGCGCTTATCTCTCCCCCCCAAATGAGAAAACCTGGATGGCTTCTCAGGACCCCTGTTTCTGCCTGGATGCTATCTCATTTGGTTTTAATATATTTATCCATTCATTATTGTTTCCTTTTTATCAGCCAGCTAATATTGTTCATAATTTGTCCTTATCTCCAAGCCTGACAGTCAAATTTGCTCTCTGGCTCAGCAGACAGATGGAGAAATGACCCTTTTCCAACCCCTCCTTCCCTAACTCCTCTCCTCCTCTCCAAACTCCAATGAAAAATGACTGACAGCCTGCTGTATAAGTAGTTGTCATAGCAACCTCCCCATCCTTCTGACAAGTGCTTTTTCTCTATAGCACACTCTCTCCCTCTGTCACAATATCTTGCTTCCATTTCCTTCATCCCCACTCCCTTGCTATTGCAACGATTGCGAAAAAGACAGGCAGAAAAAGAAAATTTGAAAACCAGAGAGCACCTAAGGTAGTTAGTATGCTTTCCTTCCTTTCCTTCCCTTCACCTCTACACCCCTCCCCCCCGCAGTCTTCTCACACTCTTGCCTTTCCTCATCCTCCCCTCCCCTGACAATGATTTACCAACTCCTATGGTACACCTTTTTCGTCCATCCTGGCTTATCAAGGACTGCAAGACCGTACACATAGTTGCTTACAGTAGGTGCACGTCGTTCTCATTCTCCCACACATTCACTCTCTTCCTCTCTCCTCGCTCTCTCATTTTTTCCACATCTCTGCTTCCCCTGGCTCTCTCCTTTTCTTTCTTTCCCTTGTTGCTCCAAAACTCCTACTCTGCCCCATTGCTATTCAGTAAGTTTCATTTCACTGTCAAAATATCCTCAGCAGTCTGCAGTGTAATCATGGAGCATAAGTCTCCAGTATACTGGACTGTGTTGCTAGTGTATGCGTGCTTTATGGATGGGAGAGCCTTCAAACTTCCACTGGAAATAAATATTATATATGAAAAGAGGGTATTTTGCAGAGATTTAGAGCACAAGCTTTAAGAAGAAATTACATTGTCCGCCATGCACATGCTGTAGTGGTCAGCAGGAAGGAGTGAGATATGAAATATTACTGATTTAATTTGCTTTTGCACTGCACACCAAGACTTCACACAAGGCCAATGAGCTCATACTGAAATGCGTATATCGATTAGAAAGGGTCCAAATGGACTCTGTAATCTTCAGTATGTATAACCAGCCATCACTCTGCTATTTCATTATTCTCGAGTTTAATTTCCAATGCATTTATTCCAAACAAGCATCTGTTTAGCAGCTCAGAGTATATTAAACATGATGGGGTTGAATTTCAGGACAGCAGTGGTGGTGTGTCACAATGAAGTTGCATACAGTACTCTGCTACAGTGAACTGTAAATGCGTCTTAATGCCAGCATGCTGCACAGTTATCACAGTTTACTTTCTAGTGGTTATTAGACCCCCGAATTGCTTAGGTGATGGCATTTCACTGTAAACACTATAGAGCAGAGAGTTACTGTAATTTAGGATGGTGTTAATGTTGTCTTGGCTCTGTTGTAATGCTAAAAAACAGCTCATAATTTCTTATTCTCATTGTAATGTCTTATTTAGCATTAATAAATGCATAAGAGGCCATTTACCACACTGGAGGAGCTGTAGCAGAATAATGATTCAGCTGTTTTTGAAGGCTCCAAAAGAGAAAAGAGGCATTGAACAAAGCATTTTCTGCTAATCATGTTTTCAGCCCTGTGTCAGGGTTTTGGAGTTGAAGTTACTGAAGTAAAAACATAAAACTTTATCTTAATTTACTATTAATTATAGAAAATCTACTTCATTTTGGCTTAATGTGGCTAGATTAAAGTTGTATCTCTGTTCAATGACGACGTCTTATATTACACTTTGAAAACAGAGCTCATCTAGAGCCAAGGCAACACTGTACCGCTACCTTAACTGCGGAAATAATAAAGGGTTGTATATGCAACTGTAGTTCTCCGTATAGAGATCACTTCCACCTGCTGTACGAATGGATGAAGTTGCGTGTCATATGCACTGTTCTGTACGGGCAAGTCATAAATATGAATACTTAGAGAAACACTATTGGGAGAGTGAAATGCAGCTCTTGAACTATTGCAAAGCTTTAAAAGTTAGACAGCATCAATCTAAAATATAAGTGTCTTGAAGAAGAACTCAATACTCAATACACTATAGCTCCAAGAGTGTGTTATGTAACTGGTACATCTTGTGGTATATATGTGGTCATAGCAGGGGATCTGTCATCCAGAATCCTTTGTGTCTGGGCGTTCCTACTTTGTGCATGTCATCCCCCCCCCCACCTCGTTTTCTCCTTTTCTGCTCCTCTTCAGATATGTGCAAATGCATGTAGATGTTTTACATTCTTTTGAGTCTGTTTTCACGCTGCCTGTGCTGCAGCGTTGTAGATAAATGAGATAATGTTTCTATTGGCGATGAACACAAGGCCTGAATTCCCAAGGTAGCGTTTTAGTTGAGAGCAGCCAGAGCCCAATCTTAGACAGTAGAACAGATCTTCTAGATGATCTGTTTTCATGCGTTGTTAACTTGTTTTCAAAGCTCACTCCCGTTGCAGAACATGCACTCCATCGCTCTCTCAGCCGCAGATGGACTCCTACTAAATGATACTGCTGTAAAAAACAAAATTCATATAATGTCACAGTTTTCGTACATCACAGTCAACTCCCGCTTGTGTGTTCTGATTTTCATATATAATACAAAAAGCTACACACGCTGGAGACCTCCTGTGTGTAAGGCTTTTGTGGAGCTCCTAATGATTCAGTGCTACACAGGGATGTGATATATAATGGCCAATGGTCAGTAATGTGTCTTATACTTGGAGTCCTATAAATATTATTCCTTTCAGCTGGAGGTGACGTACCAGTTAACAATCTTTCAGCTGAGCGATGGATGCAGTGTCATATTTTAAGACACGTCACATATAAACTGTAATTGATAAAGGTCATGCATTCATTCAGAACATGTCACATCCCCATCATCTACTTGAAGAGGGGAATTACAACCAAAATAGCCAATTTCAAGTGACAACTATGGCTGCATGGGTGGATCTGTGTGCTATGTATGCAGGAGCGTATATGAGATGTAGTCTGGCGGCATTCAGGGCAATTTGTGCAGTTCACCCCATCCCCCTCTCTGCGACTCATTCCCCCCATCCAACCTAGGAATTTATATTCTCCCTCAAGCAAAAGGAAGGACCATCTTGGCCTTTCATTTTCCAGTTCAGGGCTTTCCTTTTTTTTACAGATAAATGCTATCCAATCCACCCTGACAGATGTCACATTGCATCACTTCCATTTTGATACATAGCCTCTGATCCTGCCACTTGCAATAAGGAGCCAGCACCAGGGACGCCCCTCCCTAGACAACACTCTGACATGGGTGATTATTTTAAAGGTGCATCATTGGTGATCCTGAGTGCTGAAACCCTAGCTGGACACCATGTCCATGTACACTTGCTGCTGTGCCCGCTGCAGGAATGTGGGTATCGGCTTGTGTCTGGGTCAGGAAACGACAACAACACGACACACTAAGTAGTCGTCACAGGTCACCCTGACACTGTGCAATACCTCTGCCGGCGATTTATGCTGCTCTCAACCTCTTCACAGCAGCGGCCACTAGTGCTGTCTCTCCGTCAGTCTCTCCACTGTGACTTCACAGGTCAGAGTTGGAGAAACACTCTGTATCAAGGGAAGGTTTTAGTGCTTTTGCTACCAGCAGAGGCACCCCACACTGTAACATTAATCATACAAGGCCGGAGTACATCAGTAAACACAGTGTGTCAGGTCAAGGTAAAGATCAGCTCCCACAGCATTTAACAGGACTCAATAGCATACAGGCTATCTATTGAAAAGTCAGCGTTATTCATGGCATGTCTCCCAGCCTTCGTTGCTCACAGGAGAGACACACCATTGTTCACTGAAGAGCACACTGAAATATTTCTCTGGCTACACAAAAAACACTGGATCAGCAGCAATTAGTAGAGTAAGAGAGAGATAAAGAGAGTAAGGGAGGGAGGCAGTTGAAAAAGAATGAGGGGGGAAAAATGTAGAATCAGCGAGAGAAAAAGAAAAGCAGAAAAGAGAGAAGGGACAGGGATGAATAGAGAGCGAGAGCAAGAGAGACAGTGAGTAAAAGAGAGAGTTGGAGTTTTAAGCCAGTACAGTGTGGTGCGTAGGAGGGTGGAGCTGCCTAGAGCCCCAAGTGTTGTTAAAGGACCAAAGACTAGCTCATTGTCTTGGGTCTGTGTGCCTGCACGTGTGAAACCTCTTCATTAGCCTTCCCATTTCTATTCCCCCCAACCGCTGACCACCGACGTACCTCCTGCAGCCATTGTATGTGTGCCTATATGTGACTAAACCCAGTGTTAGACAGTTAAACCGGTGTTGGAAAAAGATAACACAGTGTGGCTCAATTCCAACCAGTGCTAAATAAGCTGGGCATTTAATTTGTGAAAACATCTGTTTGTTTGTATATGTGCATTGTCTGAAATTGGTTTCATAATTGAGGTCAAAGTTATCATTTAACCTTTTGTCTCTTTGTTCGTTCCAGAAGACAGGAAGTTGTTTGTCGGGATGCTGAACAAACAACAGACAGAGGAGGATGTTTACCGCCTATTTGAACCCTACGGAGTCATTGAGGAGTGCACAGTCCTAAGAGGTCCTGACGGAAATAGCAAAGGTAGGAGCCATGATACACTTGTCAGGATTATTTAGGTCAGTGACAGAGAAGTGACAGTGTGTGTGAGTGTCTCTGTCAGATGTGGTATGTAAAATGTATGTGACACATGCATCAGATGTGGGTCAAGTAGCACTCATGTAGTTACATTTTTTACATTGCACTGTGTGCTGTGCTAGACGGCTGCAGGCAGTGACAAAATATTTAGACTAACGCATCAAATACTCTTTAAACGATGTGGGTTTGTCAGAAATATGAACAATGGAGGGCATTGAAACTCTAAACTGTCATATATTAACATGAAAGTTTCATTAAACACATAAAGTTTTTTTTAAAAAAGGTTTAAAACCAGGACACTGAGGGTTTTACCCACAAGCAACACAGGACACCCCATGTTATCAGTAATTGTATTCCCATCATCTACAGCAATAATAAGTCATGTCATTTTAAAATGTTGACTTTGCCTTCACAAACTCTTACTCTTACTGTCCTCATTTGTTTTGCAGTGTTAACCTGAAACATTCATTCCCATGGAGGTACTGCAAGCTGGTTACTATAGTGTTGATATCTTGCAGGCCTTTTTGAGCGCAAGACTTTTTGAGACATCAATTCTCTCTGACATGCAGCAGAGAGCAAAGAGACTAGTGGTTTTTCATGTCCTATTCCCCGGCCAGCGCTTATGGAAATTGTTGTGGAATTATATCTAAGAGGGTTTGGAGCCAGAGTGTTCTGACTCTGCAGTGGTTTGGAGTAGGAGAAGGGAAAGATAGATGTCAAAACAATTCAAGTGTCCCCACCGTGAGGATGAGGGCAGCCAAGAGAGCTTGCATTCCTCTTTGTGGCTCTGCAATATTTGTGTTCTATATACAGTAAGAGAGGTGTCTGGGTTAGAACACTGAAAAAGCCAGACTCTAAACATTACTATTATATTACATCTTTGTTCACTAAAAGCACAAAGATTGTTGCTCCAGAGCTATTGTATAGTTTCAATTTCAAAGTCCTGCTTGGTTTATCTGTAAAAAGTCCAGGCAATGCATCATTTGCAAAGTACTGGTATATAAGGAGTTAAATACCTAATTATAGAGGTCTATAGTTTGTACTACTCCAGCAAAGTCCTTGTACAGGTCATGGTGAGCTCTAGCTCTTTTTTATCCATATCTCAATAGGAGGCAGTGGTTTGACAGCTGAATTGGCATCTTGATTGGCTGGTGTCCACAGGGGCAAGCCCATTAAAAGGGAAAGAAAGGCAGGGCACCTGGGTCAACCAGGATAGATGATAAGGAGAAAAACGTCTGCAAGATTAAATAAGAATATAAAAGGAACTTAAAATGAAATGAAATTAGGTGAAATAGGGTATAATTATAAAAGGACATGGTAGCTCAGTAGATAGTACTATTGTACTTCGCTGCAACAGACCCCAGGTTCAGTCTCTTTCTCTCTGTGTAGAGTGTAAATGTCTCTGTGAGTTCTGGTTTCCTCCACCTTCTTACAGTGTGATAAACGTACTCCGGAAACACACCTGTGCAGCAGACTGGGCACTGTGATCTTCCCACTCGCATCAATGAGAATATGTGTGCATTTGTTATGTTTGTAAAAATGAAATAAACTGCTCATGTGGATCAGTGGTCTCTGTCTTCCGCTCAGTGCATCTGTGAAAACATCTGGATAGAGATAGTAGAGGGATAAAGACGATATAATAGTTTAAAACAAACTAAAGTCAGTAATGTTGCTGACTATGCAATTGGTTAAATTATAATTGTTGTCGACATGTTAATAGTTACGTTGAGGAAATTTCTTCAGATTTCTTACAACTGTCCAATTGGTCTCCACAATGAAATGATTAGATTATGTTGGCCAAGGTCAAAGGTCAAGGTCATTGTGCACTTTTTAATTTGTTAAAAACTTGTTATAAAATTTGTTATAAACAATCACTCAAGTTTGAACTAAAACTTGATATGTACCAAAACGTGTTTTTATTTTTTGTTTATTTGTTTTTTAGATTTTTTTTTTAGCCTGTACATATTGGCTACATGATCCAACCGCTGCAGACTAATAGAGTAATTATGCAGAGGCTTGACACAAACTCAAAACAGATGCATTTCGTCAAATTTCTTTTATCGTCGTTATCGTGGGTTCTGAATAGGGAGCTGTACTTCATCCTAATAGTTAAATAATTAATGTGGAACAGCACCGTGTACTTTGTGAACCCACAAAAGCCAAAGCTTCAACTTATTTTCACTTTATCTGCTCTTCACAATGTTCCTCAAGGACATTAGAGCTAAGCGTCTTGGTTCTGTTGTTTGTTTTGGTGGTTGTGGTTTCTGTTTGCCTCTGGACTTCATCTGCACAAATATTGATCAGAACATCCTGTTGTAATAATCTGTATTGAGTTCTCAAATGGGGTGGTTTTGTTCTGAAAATATTAGAAGTTTATCCAGTTTAGCTGGTATTTAATATGCATAGACAGGCATGTGGTGCTAAATAGCATGCTTTTGTGCTTCATCAGTGCAATCAAAGCCTGCAGCTTCTGCCTGCTTGTCTGCCTGTCTGATGCCCGGAGTGGGGCAGCCTGCTGTGCAATGAGAGCCTCTCACTGCACAGCGATTCCAGTAGTGTCACATATAATTCAACATCCTTTATTAATATACTGTAGGCTTTAAAACTCACTCAATTGAATACATTTACTATGTATGTATACTGCGTGTGTACCTGCATTTGTGAATTTGTTCTCTTTTCCAGGTTGCGCCTTCGTCAAGTTCTCCACACACACCGAGGCTCAGTCTGCAATCAGTGCCCTCCACGGCAGCCAGACCATGCCAGTGAGTACAGCCCACTATGCAGCACTCGTGACACACTAGTTGTCTTGATCAAGAACTGTAAACTCTGCGTTGAGCCTAAACTTCAAGGTTTTAATCATCTTATGGAAAGTGCAAACACTGTCATAAATATCCAAAGTGAAAAAGAAAAAAGAAAACAGCTACGACCAGAAATAGCTCGGTGTCTCTTTAATTAACATGGTACATTTTTAATTTCCAGATAAAACTGTTTAGAATGATAATTGAATTTTGGGTGAGTCATCAATCAGTAGTTCTGCTTGCATAATCAGTGAATATAACTCCAGTGTGAGATTACATTTGCTCGTTATGTAAGCACACCGTGTCCTCTGAATTCTCTCTGTATTGGATTTACTATGAGCGCGGAAGCTGTACTGCTCATTTGTATGTCTCTCATGTTTAGTCATGGTCCCTGTATACCTGATGGTGTCAAAATGAAAGCTACTTAGTCTGCACTCCAAGCCTGAATAGAGTTATTCTCCGTGGCATCCGGCGAGTGGACAGGGAATCACGTCCCGTATTATACAGTGGCCTGAAGGATACTCTGCTTTTATCCTCATTTTTGTTTTGGGAACTCTCGCCTCACAAAAGCAGGGACCCTGAACTCTTGCCCACCCTATCTCACAGATGTTGTGTTTCACTGCATGATTTCATTATTAATGGTTGCCAATGTGTGGCTCAAAAGCGGAAAGGACAGAGAAGCAGTAGAAGCCAGCTGTGCCTTTTTGGCGCAACCTCCGAGTCAATCTAAGTGCAAATGACTGCAGGTCATGAGGAAAGACTCTGGATGTCCATTCTCCATAGATACCCTTTTTCTCTGTTGCTCCATCCCCCTATCTTTGCTAGCTTTCTGCTCTCGCTCATCTCTCTTTGGCAGCCTCTCGGGATATTAGGCAATAGACTTGTTTACTCCACCTTTCACCACATTGGCTGCTGAATTATTCATCTAACTATAAGCAGGGGGCCGATGGGAGGGGAGGAAGAGTTGGAGAGAGACAGAGCAAGAGGCAGAGGGAGAATGAGTGAATGGACAGGATTTATACCTCCTGCTCTGGTAAATTGATTATAGAAATCTGATCAGCATCTCATATCCTGTGGCTGCTGGAGGAGAGGGCACAGTGTGCCTGCCTCGCTGAGATTAGCAGACCACTGGTGAACCATTACACCTCAGCAGGGCGGTGCTATTCAGAGAAATGTGTTCGTCAATGTGGCGAAGATCCTGAAAAATCTCTGGGCCACACTTCCTGTGCGTCCATTCGAGTTCAGGTTGCATCACCATTGCAAAAAAGTACGCTAATTGAATGAGTAAATGAACCATCTACAAACCTTTTACACTTTGGGACACGTTAAACATGATAACACAAAGAGAGGCAAAACAATACAATATATATATCAACTGAACCTGTAAGTCTCATTAGAAATTACCTTGCTCCTATTTCTCTAAGGCTAGGAGCTGATGAACTAATCCAAACTTCTGCATCAAGGCCTCGGCTGACGATACTCGTGAAGATGACCATGAATAAAGCCCAGCCAGTAGCATTGCTAGCTGAGGTGTTGAAGTGTGCTGAATAACAACACTGCAACTAACTGCAGTGGTTTGATAGATCTACTGCCAATCCCCCAAAGCACGAACACTGCCTTCTTAGAGTTTATGAGTGTGCACAGACACGCTCACATGAATGCATGTGTGTGCATACATAAACATCTACAAACAGAAGCACTTTGTGGGTTCTGCATTTACATGAGCACACACACACGCACTTTCTATACCGCTCCTCCCTCTGTTTCACTGTCACATGCTCGTACAGCCACGGGCTAGGGTCAAAGGCTCCTTGACTGATCTTATTTTCCAGCTCAGACGACTTGAGCTGAATACATTTGTGTTATTCGTGTAGAAGGAGGGTGGGCATTTTGTATGTATTGGAAGTGTGAGTCAGGGCGAGGGAACAAATCTGCCCGAATCGCGTGTACATGTGATGGTCATTGCATGCAAATATCACTTGCTGTAATCATCTTTGTACATCGTGACACACGCCACATGAAAAATTAGCTGCCAATTGCAAACTATGGCATAATGTCAGCATATGAGCGATAGCAGCAAAAGAGTCTGAGTGTCAGCAGGTCATATGTAAGACTAACATCCTAACTCATTATACCATTCATACCTTCACTCCACATACAAGCTGCGACCATCCCTTGTTCCTCTTCAAGTGTAACACACACATACACATGCACACTTCCATAGATCAGTATATGAGTGGCTCAATTAAACATTTAAATGTCACAGCTGTAAAGCAAATTGCTGAGATCCAGCAAGGCCATGTAGGAAGTAGGCCCAGAGACAGATTTACACGGAGACAAGGGGGGGTGCAGGTCAGGTCCTCAGAGTTGTTCCGATTTTTTAAAACTCCATAACCACGCAAGCTCAGCCTGAGTGTGTGAGGTTTTTTCAGCTAACACAGGGACTGAGAGGGTAAGAGAAATCATCCAAATGTGATTTCCTAGCCGCTGGATCTCCTCTGTTACTTCAGACAGAAAAAAAAGCATGATTTGATATGACACATTGTTTTAATGTACAGATCAGCATGTCACTGCCTTAAATAATAAAAATGAAAATATGCAGAGGCGAAAAAGCATTAGATACTGTTTAAAGGTGAGTTTCTGTTGAAAGAGAGTAATGATCTCATTGTGTATTCAATGAGATGCAGAGTCTTAATGTCACTATTTCGCCAGGATGATGGAGCTTTGTGTTGCTACTACTTACTAATACACCCTAATGTTTTTATTTAGCATTTACTGTTTAAGATCTTTCTCTCGTGAGTATTTGCTTCCAAGGCAATTTACATTGCGATAACCTAATAGATTAGAGTCATCCATTAATTTACGTGCCAAGCTCAAAGAGGATGTTTATTTATGATTTCATTGGCTAAGCAATGGGTGGTAATGGCTTATTAGAATACAGTAAAAAGGATGACACATAATGGTGTAAAATGCATGAATTATGGGCTGCAATATACTGTATACTGTGCAAGTGTTGCATATTTATACCACTCTTGTACGTGTTACTGGGGACGTAATTAAGGAGCCACAAATTTAAACTTTTTTTGTAATTTATTATGAATAAGATATATAAAATTTCAATCAGCCTCAAATGCTGTCCAGGTGAGCAGCACATGTGCTCATGTTCTTGAATGCATTGGAAATCAAATTAACTTTCAATAAATTAATGTATATAAAGTAGTTTTTTTTTCTTTCATAGTTGCCATATTAATCCATATGCAGTGGAGAAACAGGCAGCTTTAGTGGCAGTGCATTCTCATTAAACTGGAACATTTTTATTTTGCAGAAAGCGAAGAATGTTTGTTGTAAGGATATTGAAACACGCTTATCGGAAAGACAGGATGTATTGCTTAATTTATGTTCTCATACTAGCACTTGAATGCACCGACTCATAATCTGATTATTAGGATCAGAGACTGAGGCATCATTTAGGCACGTGACATTTGATATATTGTACGAATACAGGACACAGGTTCAGTTTCCCTTCTAGCTTCACACTAAACTAATTCAAGCTAGCGTACTGTATACGTTTAAAGTGGTTTATATATAGCTGGGCAAGCGTCTCCTTTATTCACACAAGGGTGTGCAGTTTGGACACACACCAACCCTCACTGGCAATGAGAACGAAGTACAAAGAGGCAGAGTTTCCTTGTGGATCTGAGTCTCTGTTATCCTCCCGGTTAAACTCCCCTTCCTTTAGTGGCTCTCTAGGCAGTTGGGAGCTGCCCAGCAGGGGGATTCGGCTCATACTTGGCAGCTTAAAAATTTAATGAGACTTTTACTTCACACTTCATCCTCTTCTCTTTAGAGCAATACGATTTTGCTCACTGATAACCTGACAGGCCTAACTGGGAATGGCTGGGAGATAAACAGGTGTGACAATGGATGCTTATCCGACAAGCCATAAGATTCAGGTGCCCTGAGGAGAACCAGTGGGAGGGCAAATTCAGTGTATAGACCTTCCTGATACTAGCTTTGTGGTAAGTGGGACGTCCATGAAAGAGAATGACACACGCCTCATATAAAGTCATGATCAATTCACAGTAAACAATGCTTCTGTTATTCAAGCAAACCCCCTCCTGTCTAGGTCAACTTGGAAAATGAGTCAACTTGAAGGTTGCAAATCAGTATCCTCTGATTACAAACGTCCTCCTCCAAATATAAGAAAAGCAGAGCAGGAGCATGCGTGTTCTCATTATCAAAGAGCGTAGGCCTCTAATTGCTATTTTCAACGGCGAGAGTTAAAATATTCAGTATGTACTAGCACATCTCCTCCGTATTCTGGTCATGCACTGCCCTGTGCTGGACTCTCCCAAAGTTAAACTTCATAATAAAGTTAATGATGCAGATAGTAAAGAGCTGGACAGACACAACAGAGAAACCAAAGTTAACCTTGAAGTAGCTGAGCTCTGTGTTGTTATATGAGGTGATGCTGAGGAGAGTGAAAATATTATTTTACTTTATGTTGCTCTAGCTCTGGTTTCTATCCTGTTCTCTGTAGAAATAAAAAAAAAGAAAGAAAGAAAAACGTGTACATGCAAAAGTGTTCCTGGGAACAGGTTGAAAACAATTAGTCTCTTTAGAGTACAATTATCAACTAGTTTTATAGTCTGACAATTAGTCTTTCCCACTGCCCATTAGTCAGCCAGTAAGCCAACTAGCCTGTCAGTCAGTCAATCGCTCACCCACAGTAACTAGACAATCACTTATTTGCTCACTCAACCAGCTAACCAACTATTCACTTATCGAGAATCCTTCAAACCCGTGATTCAACCAGTGAGAAAGCCAGGAGGAGACGGCTATGGGGAATACTGAGAAAAGTGGGGAGAAATAGAAAATCTATAAGCTACAGTCGAAAGGTTCAGTGCATGTCTTTGAACATCTCTACCTATCTGTAGATGTCTTTATCGGCCCATATCCTTGGTCTCAGACGGGGCAAAATGTAAAGAAGAGGAAAGAAGGCTTATAATATAAGGTGTAGAAATCATTACTGTCATTTGGAAATGCTTGTCTGTAGTTCAGCCCGGCTCCTGCCAGGTTTGACCCAGATCGGAGAACACCGAGAAATACCCTTTCTCCCTGTAAAAACCCCACCAAATGCTTTGATTGCCTTCAATCAAGGCACTTTGCCAGTCACCACTGTTATTGACAATGGTGCATCAATTTCAGAGGGCCTCTTATCGTGACTGACAAACAACCTTTCTGCACTGTCAGATCAGAGTAATATTTCGGCCTTTTATGTGCATCGATTGGCCAGTTTGGGGGGTGCAGAGGGGAGGAGAGGCGGAGCACGCGAAAGGTCAACTGTAGCACTAAATCATTTGAAGATTCTTAATGAAGGGTGTGTGGCAGACACACCTGCTGGTTTCATTATTGGCCTGTACAAAGAGGTGATCTCGTTGATAGAGGGATGGATAGCCAGAGCCGCATAGAGAAGAGGGGAGAGGCTAAAATAGAAAGAGAACGGCACGAGTAAGAGTGCCCTAAAAGGCAACGTTTTCTTTGAAGAACTCCAAGTCACCAAGGTCAATAGGAACCAATACCAGTCGTTGCTCTTATTTCAAATCATTGTGCATTGCAGAACGTTTAACCTTACCTGTGGGAAAGAGCACCAAGGTTACATAGTGTATATGTACTGTATCGGTGGAGGAAAGCTTGGGGAAAATATAAAGTATTTCTGTCATATACAGCAAGCCAGCTTTGCCCTGAGTGACTTTGTACACACACCCAGTTGGCAGTTTATTAGGCACATGTAGCCGAAGCTTTTAATGCAACAATCAATCCTTCTTTAATAAAAGTGATAATTATTTCCATTCTTATTGAAAATAGCAAGAGAGTAAGCTCAGTAACTGTAAAAAACTGAACAGCACAAACTACATCCTACAAATCAACCATACAGCTAAAACGGAAAGTTACAAACATCATGAAGGGTAGAACTGTTTCATTAGACTTCATTAGTTTTAGCAAAGTATAACTGACACCTGAATATATGTCCACTGGTAGAATGAAGGTTTTCTGTCTGCACATCTGCCTTCAGAGCTCAATAAGTAGAATATTGTTTCCTTTGCGTTCCTCTGCTTGGTTCATGTTTATGTATGCCGGTCACACACGCTTCTCTGCAGCAATACAAATGTGCAATGATGTTGCATCTAGAATGCCAAAAAAATTAAACAATGACGTGCAATTAGAGGAGCTCACTAGGTATTGATGTTAACAGGAGCTGTTGTAGCTAATGAACATGGCATACCAGGAATGAGAAATAATAAACTGTTACATTGTTCATGCTCTAGCGTTGGACTTCATAGAAGTGACGGTTTTTAAATATGTAGTAAATCAAAAGCGCTTCTATGACATTTACTCCATGAAATAACTTAAAGCATCTGAGACATACACAGCGTTCACTGTAAGACAATGTCCAAACTGACTGAGTGACTGTTGGTGTTAAAGGTGGTTGCAGTAAAGCAGGGTTAACTGTCCCTGACCCCTGTTCTCTGAGCTTCTGTTCCCTCTACCCCCTCAGGGCGCCTCCTCCAGCTTGGTGGTCAAGTTTGCCGACACAGACAAGGAGCGCACCATCAGACGTATGCAGCAGATGGTTGGGCAGTTTGGTATCTTCAACCCAGCCATCGCCCTTCCCTTCAGCACCTACAGCTCTTACGCACATGCGGTGAGTTGGAAAAGACATGTGTATCACGTGCCAAAAAAAACTGAAATGGAAAAATATGTGACTCCAACATTACTTATGTTCATATTTACTGGATGACTGTAACAAATACCACTCAGTAGACATAAGTAGGAATAACATTTCAAACCATATTCTAGTTTTTATATTAACAAAGGATTAAATGACTGAAAGCCTCACTGTTTTGGTTCAGCATCACGTTTCTCTTTAGCATCACTTCTGTTACGTCATCAGTGTGTAGCATTTGTTGGAAGAAAGCCCATCACCAGACGACAGAGTGGCAAAGTTGGCAACTAGCGAGTGAACATGGAGGAGCAACAAGCAACCAAATGTCCACAAAGTCCCCTTAGGAGTTGATGGAAAACAAACCAGAGTGACTGTTGGGCTTCATTCATCAGTGGCCAGAACTTAATGCCTCCTGAACTTGGATTAACTTGAACATGGAAAACATTTTAACAGACAGTGATTTGGCAAACAGGTTGAGATTTGAGAGTTTTTTTTTTTTTGTGTGTGTGTGTGTGTGTGTGTGTTTTTTACAGTATGAAGTGTGTTAACTTTCTCCTGAAAACTACCTGTGTGTCACTGAGGCTGGACCACTACTGTGCTACATCTGCATGTTTGCATGTCTTCTATGTTTTCATGCTTACTTGGTGAAGTTGTGAAAATCTGCTCGCTAACTACAATCGCTGCCACTCATTGCTCCTCTACTCTTGTTAAACACTGCGTCTATACCATCACATCCAGATTTCCACCACCCTCAGCGTACGTTTAGTTATCTTGTACCTTCCGACTGCTATGCTCTCCTACACACATCCACCAGACCTCCCTTCAGGGCATGGCAGCACACACACAGCAGACTCCTGGCTTTTGAGGGGGGTTCAGATAGCTTATGCAGTCCCTCTCAGATGTGCATCCCCCCCCCTCCCCCATCCTCAATCACACTGATTCTCTTTCCTACCCCTCTCCCTTCCTCTGTCTCACCCTCCGGGCCCGTGAGATGCTTCAGGGGCCACAGTTGACTGAGAATATTGCATGGGCAACTTATCTGCACACAAACTGTCTTCTTTCCTGCTGAGGCACAGCACACCAACTCAGACACACACACACTCACACACACATGCACAACCTACTTGAACCAGGCTAAAATGAATTTAAGAACAGCTTTCCATCCTGCATTGATAAAAACCTGGAGGTCTGTCTCAACGCACTTCACAGATACACATAAACATCCACTGAGCATTCCTTCACAGAGAACGAGGAACACGGCACATTTTTTTCCCCAGGACCCATTTGGATATAAAGGTTATATATTTCTGCTGCTTCTGAATGCCAGGATTAATTGTTGACGTTAGCGGGGTCTTGGGGGCTTATCCATTTCCCTCATTTTCATATCACGGCTAGGGGACCCAGAGTGAAATGTGCAAATTGACCATCCCAGAGTAATTGCGGGGCCATCTCTTGCGCTCTCTCTAGTAAAACTCCCACCTTCATTTCCATTCATGAAATGCAGCCCTTTCGCAGGAAATGTGGAGAAATGCAAATGTTTAAGGATTGGTGGAGGCAGTGGCAGTCTGTGGGGAGACCATTGTGCCCCGCTCAGGTTGGCCATGACTCTTATTTACTGTGGCAGAGACCCGTGTCGACTCATACATTCGCACACAAGAGTGTACACACTCATACACTGTGCAGCAAATGCTCTTTTTTTCCCCTCTCTCTCTCTCTCTCTCTCTCTTTCCCGCTCTCATACACACATATAGTATGACAAAGAACAGGATGATGCTAGGAAATTGAGTTCCAAGCAAAAGTAACAAGGGCACTGGGGATACTTCAGCATTAGAGAGAATCAATTACCATTAAATCTGAAGGAGAAATTGCACGTTTGTGGTTTGTCGACACAAAGATTATACAGCATGAATGATGGTAGTGAAGGTGAAATTCCCCTTGTATTAGTATTATAGATCACAGAGACTGTGGATACCATGTACCGGTGTATAATGAATTCAGCAAAATAATGCAACTTGGTAGAGAAACTCAGAGGCAACCTTGGAGATAAACTCACCTCAACTTTTGAGAAAGTAATGAGCACACAAGAGCCAGTAATGGATTATCAGCAAGGCTCTGGTTTTCATATCTTGCTAACAACTTATTTAATTAATCTAAATACTCGTTCGGACTGCTAGGTATGTAATAATGTGGAATAAAGGAAAATATTAGTTATCTTTAGGGTGGGTGTCCAGCTTTTGCAGCAGTTGTGATTACATTACGGTCACTGGTGCTGGCTGCATGCACATGGTGTGTAGCCTTGATTGCCCCTTACCCACCGGGAGTGTGCTGAAGTGATAGTTTGTTGTTTCTTTACAGCAAGATAAACTACACATATTCCCCCAAGACGAAAAACCTGCAGTGACAGAAAAAGGACTTTATCTCTAAAGACACACTACATGTTCGCCTACTCTCCATATACACTGGCCAAGAGAGGAGGCGGTAGCACAGTATAGAATACAGACGTAGGGAGAGATGGTATATATAGCTATAACCAGGGAGTACAGTAAATGGTAAATTCAAAGAGCTACCCCTGCACTACAGCAGTGGATAGGATTATAGAGTTGAGCTGACAGCCAGTAAATTGGATTTTAGTCAAACCAGGAGAGGGAGGGGGCACTGAACACAAATTGGAGGGTAACAACACTGACAACATATGCCAAAAATGAGAAATGTGCCATTTTCACGATGGAAACAGACACTGGTGAGCTCTGACAGGAAACATCCCATTTGCAAAAAGGTGATTTTATAAAACACAAACCGGAGCAGAGCAAGCGAGCGAGATTCCATGTTTCATTCCAGTGTTAGTGGTGAGTGATAATAGTTGTCCCATGAATCACTGAATGCAAGTAATAAAACCAGCTTTTATTACCTTTTGTATCTCCCCTTCAAGACACAAACATCCTATTTGTACACGATTAGATTCGATTCCAGTCACTTTTCTTACCGCGTCTTCTAAAACTGTGTGAAGACAGCCATTTTAGCTTCCCGCGGCCCCGTTGGATGGAGGACTACACGCTGTGTCAGAAGACAAGAAGGAAGTTTTTGATTCGGCGGCACCTCCAGCGCCGTGCCCCCCCCCCTTCCTGCCTCCCTAAAAAATGGATAAATAAGAGCATTGTTTAGGAAAAACGGTTAAACTTGTTGTTAATAGTGACAGTGTGTGTGTGTGGGTGGGTGGATTGAGAGGGATGATGACTGTAAACTCACATTAGGAAACATCTCCCCCTGTTGGAGGGACTCACAGTCGCACAGCCGTTTGCAACACAGCACACTTGAGAAAGGATGGTAAGACATTACTGCATCATTTGGCTGTGCTGCACACACACACACACACACACACACTCACACACACACGTGTGTGACCTGGTTTAGCTGTATTATACTTGGGCGGACGAGCTCCTGACTGGCCCTGCGTGTGTCTACACACAGAAACACACACATTAAAAAAGAGATGAAAAAACCTATTAAAATCTTTCCTTGGAAACACACCCTGCTAGCATGGGGGTAATAAATGAGGCCCCTGAGCGTTAGTCTTCTGTCTTTAGTCTTCGAGTTCACCTCATTGACCCACTGTCTCCCTCTCTCTCTCTCATTTTTTCAGCCCTTCTCGCCCTCTCTCTCTCTCTCTCTCTCTCTCTCCCTCTTTGCCTCCTTTTGACTCCCACCCCTCCCTCCATCCTTGGCTGGTTGGGCTATAAGGGGTCACATGTGACAGTGCTGAGAGTCAGCGAGTCACAGAGCAGCGCTACAGAGATAATTGCCATGTGATAAAGAGGTGATTGCCTGCTGGCACCAGGGGAGAGTAATGCCATCAGGTTGCAATAAAAAAGCAGATGTCTGACACTAAATGAATGCTGCTCGAGCCCGGGCAACTTTCTTTTTTCCCTTTCATCTCATGCGTTCTTTTGTCTCCCTTGTTTCTGACTGCCTTTTCTTCTCTCTTCCTTTCTTTTCAAAAGGAAGCAGAAAAGGTTGTGTCTGTGATGATGAAGACTCAGTTGTGCTCATTCTCCACCAGAGACATTTGCTATCTGCTATTAGTACAAATATAAAAAAATAAAATAAAGAAATAAAGAAGGGAGTAGCTTTTGATTGCAGCGCCTTTGAAATGTTGAAAAAGAAGAAGAAGAAGAAAAAAACACATATACCCATGAAAAGTAAAATGGTTTTGTGTTTCTGTCAACATAACCTCTCTGCTTTCTGCACTTTATTATATTTTTTTTTTTTTTTATCAGAGCCGGTTTCTTATATTATTTATTTATTTAACTCTGCATTCCAACATAATTACATGCTTGAGTTTCCAATTTGCTGCATTTTAATTTGGAACAAAGCATCAACGAATGCCAGAGTTGTTATCCATGGTAATCTGACGCATGGCGTTAAGGACTACATTATCTAAGACACACACTAGTATTCTGGAGTCCTTAGTCCCAGTGCATCATTACTCCATCCAGGCCTGCAGCATGTGTAAGGCAACATGGCCCACAGCGAATAGGCTGCAAGCTTATTAGAAGCAGCCCTAAGTCCTCAGTCTACGCTGAGCCCAAGAAAAGAGAGAGAGAGAGTGCTGTGACAGTGTATTTATTTTTTAATACCAGCCCAGTCAGGCCCTTCATCCTATTCTGTCCAACTCTATTCACATTCTAATAGGGGGGCAGTCACGGCACTGCCAAAGCAAGGGAGCCCCAGATCCTCTAGACCTCTTTGTTTGTTTCTATGTCATTGCTTTTGTTTAGTTTCTTGCTCCCTTGCTGTCTTCGGCAGCTCTGCCCCCGTAAAGGCTCAATTCATCTTATTTGGAAACGAATGGATGATCCCCATTTGTCACATTGATAAAATTATGCAAATGACAAAAGGCGTTAATAGATAGCAGTGGCAAGGCATGTGGCTAATTGATGAGATGCCAGCGCCGGGCATTCTACATCGGGACAGCTGCTTTCAGGTTACCTGACAGGGACACTGAGGGAAAATAATTGGCTTTTCCATTGCTGGGTCCCCATGCAAATGCAAGCAGAGTGGCATTCTATACCTCCAGTGTCTCACAGTATCGTCATTAGCATTAGTGTTAGTGGCAGAGGAGTTTGATTTCTGCTTATACGAGTCAGTCTCAGGTCACAGCCATCAGCAGCTCCCCTGACACACAGCAGCTATCCAGTATTAAACAGATGCAGAGATAGGTGCAAGAGGTCGGTCCAGCTGTGTTTATATTCCTACACCACACAGGCACAGGTCTGCATGCCTGAAGGACAGCTACACAACCTGCAACGAATATTGATTCCCCAGATAAACCCACCGGTTCACGAGCTGTGAAAAAAAAGCCATTGTACAATGATGGATTTTCTTCTGAATTAGGCATTCAGCATGTGGTTTGCACAGGGAGAATTTAAGCTGAGTGTGGAAACTCAAATAGTCTCCGTCGCTCTTCATGCATGTTGTGTGTCTGTGCGTTTGTCCGTGAGCGCGGCGCAGGGGCAACGGTGCATGTGAGCATGTCCCGCGCATATGAATAAACACTCTGTGGGCTGCATTTGATGGAAAAATAGCTTCAGCTCTCACTTCTCACTTCATGCTAAGTAGAAATGCAGAGTGAATGAAAAGCTATTGATTTTATCTCTTTGAGGGGTTGTCCAGTGGGGGAAAATTGACTGCCTTTGCAATTTTCTGACTAACATTTTGTATAACTAACGTGGTCTGGAATATGAGATACGAGACCCACTCGCCTTAAAAATGTTGTTTTAATGACACGTGATTTGAATTCTCCAAACAGGCAGCCAACCGCTGTAGTGTTTACCAAAGAGAAATCGTATTTTTATTTCATGTTTAATGACTTCTATCATAGTAAAACCATCCCAGAGTCTCTTTCCAGATGCATGTAAAAAATTAGAGATGAATCCGGGGAACAACAGAAGAGAAGAGTGGGAGATGTCTGTGGCGTCTCTGTACAGTCAAAAAAGGAGTATTGTGAAGTTTGTGAGGGGGAAAAGAAAAAAGCTTTGCAACTGTTCTGCAAACTTTGCCTGTTCCCTGAGTACAGAGATAATGTGCACATGTCAATGCCTTGATTTGTATGAGCCCAACAGACAATTATTAAATCGTTTCTGCAGCTGGTGACAGGCTTCCTGCTGGGAGGATAGACAGATTCACTAAACATAGGTTGACAGGCTTCTTTTTTCTTCCCTTTCTTTTATTCCGCTCTACTTTCTCTGTACTTCCCCTGCACTATCCATCCATAAACCTCAACATACATCCCTCCCTCTGTTCTACCCTTGCTATGTTTCTCTCTCATGTCTCGCTCCCGTCTTTTTTGCGACTCCTTCCCAACTTACTACATTTTTCATTACCATCTGTCCTCTTCTCACCTCTCTCACGCCTCGTTCTCCCGCCCTGCTCTTTCACACCCCATCCAACCCTCCATTCCTCCCTCCATCTCTCCATGTCCCTCTTCTTTAGCTCATGCAGCAGCAGGCAGCCATCATGGCAGCAAGCCACGGAGGTTACCTCACGCCTAGCGTGGCTTTCCCCGCCACACAGATCCACCAGATGGGGGCACTCAACATCAACAGCCTCCCACCCACCCCCATGACCCCGGTGTCGGGTGAGTTTCATCAAACCCTGGGTGAGCACTCAGTTTCATTCCCTTTCCTCTTGTGAGCGTGTGAGTATGTGTGCATTTGCGAAGTGTTGCTGTGTATGCTGGTCTTAGAGTTTTAATGTGTGCAGGTTTTATGTGTGTGTATTTGTAGTTTGTGCCAATGACGTTTCTGTAGGAGGTAAACTTGTGTTTTTCATAATGCTTTGTAGGAATATTTGTGTGTATGGATGTGTGTGTGTGCGCAGCGTGAGAATAAGGAAATAGTGCGGCAGCAAGGCCAAATGAAAGAGTGCCTGCTGACTGGTAATCCAAAATTATTCCACTAGAGAGAAAGAGACACCAAGATGAAAAAAAAAAGAAAAAAACATTTGGTGGGATTTGCATGTTTATGTTGTTTGTGAATGCAGAAAATGTTTGGCCATAGTAGGAGCAGAATAGAGAATATCAATAAGTAAGTTTACAGATAAGGCGCTAATTTCCCCGTAGTATTTTGACCTTGTGCTTTGAAGCACTTGCGCATGATCTGCATGCAGCTGGTTTTGTTTTCCATAACAAACATCTCCTATGCAGATACATTACAGAGGAAAGGGAAGGACTTTGAAATGCCTACCCACTGCATAACATTTGCTTATTCAGCAGTGCTTCATTTTCCTTGAGACAGAGGAAACTTCAAGATTCTCCACTCAACAAAGGCATGAGCCGAAATAAATAAAACAGCATCCGAGTCTTTGTTGTGCTCTGCTCACCTGCTTTGTCAACACTGCAATATTCAGCTTTTAAGGTGATGACTTTGGTAACTTTAAGCCATTCGCTCTGAGAGAGAGAGAGTACCACCAACAGTGGAACAAGGTCTTTTTTAGATTTTCTTTCTAACCACCGTGTGAACCCACCTTCATACAACAAACTTGCTGCGCTGGATCAAATCTCTCTCTGCCTCACTTCTGTGGGGAAGAAAGTTACAGTCTCATTCTACAATACCTGTTTGCTCCTGATTAACTCGGTTCAAATCAGTCAGTAGAAAGAAAACGCACAAGACAAATAGCAGACGAGGTGAGGGAATAAATGCTACAGGTCCTGTATTAACCTTTTAATCAAGCATGTCACACCCTAAAGGATGTACCATACATAAACATGAGATGATGGAAGATGCCAGCGAGCACCCACGTGCTTCTGTGTACAGTACATTATTTTCAGCCAATATATCTAGAGAGGTGGCCCATTTGTCAAATATTCACAGTGATGTTTTCAGTGCAAAGTGTGCAGTTTTGGGCGGGCATAATCAATCAGAGACAGTGATTAAAAGTGGAGCTCAGTCTTGCTGAGAAGCCTCTTATTTTGACGGGTAAAGCACTGACAGTATGGCAATTCAGATCTTTGTGTTCAGCATGCAACACAATAGTGCTGATGAAAGATAGTGCAACTGTATTGCAAGTGTGTGTGTGTGTGTGAGTGAGGATGTGTGTGTTTGCATGAGGACGCTTTATCCTCCAGTCTGATCGCATTGTTTGTTGCTCTTTGCGTATGTCTTTTTCACCGTAGTCCCTGGAAAGCCCAAATCTGTTCCGTACCGGTAACAAAATATTGCAGAGTTTTGTTCGCAGCGATATTCTGGAAAAGCTCAACAAAACCATGTATGTATTAGGACGGTAACAGAAGTTAATATTAATTGGGAACAAAAGGAGCCAACAGCACGGTCTCGGCGAAGAAAAAGACGTGTTATGCTTGTGATTCGCAGATGAAAAGAAAATGGAAGGGAAGAGAGTCTGTGTGAGTCTGTCAGTCTGATGTGTGTGAAGTGCTGCCTATTATGTATTTCCTTTTGGACATGCCACTCAATAAGCTGCAGTCGAATCATTACCTTTTATGACTCAATGTATATTATTGAATTAACTATTGAAAACATTGGTTTTGTGAATTTTCAAGGACTGTCATGTACTCTATAGGATATATTTTAGTCAAGTGCATCATATTAAGTGGTGTTTCTAATGTTTTGGCACGCGTTTATGTAAATGGTGTGACCAATATATTGTGACCTCTGAAATACACCTCTCAGTATGCTGCACTCCACCACCCGCTAGGAGCTCAATAATAAGCATCCAGTAGCATTATCACCTTTATGACCGTTTCTAAAAGAGAAGAGAGAGAGAAAATATAGCCTTGTGAAAGTAGAATCATTGCTGTATTGCATTAGATTGTACAGACATACCTAATAAAGTGGCCGGCGAGTGTATTTCTCCTTTGTTTCATTCATTATTTTAAGTGTGCCTGCCAGCAGCTGCAGCAGTGGAAAGTCTAGCTTGCTGCTTTGGTATACACAGCCATTTTCTCTTCTTTCTCACACTTGTGGCTATGACTTATTTAGACTTCATTGAAGGAATACATAACATTACTGGCAAGGCTGTCTGTATAAGTAGGCCAAGAGACTCTGACACTACTGAGAGACTGTAGGATGTCTACCACAAGTCAGCGGAATAATTCATTGTAATATCAGAATCTGTTTTTAGGGTCTGGGAGCAGAGTGCTGCTCTGCTTCGACAGAGGTTTCATTTATGCATCGAGTTGTCTAATCAAGTAAATTAGAGCTCAACAGAAAGCTCTGTATTCTGACTTTTGGAAGCTGTAAAAAATGTACAAATGCATAAAAGGTAAAGAGGTTAATGTCACATTCCCCTCCTAAATGCTATTCCATGCCCATTAATAGTTACAACTCTTTTGAATTGTGGATACTGCTCTGCATTAACATGAGGCTCAGATAGTTTAATAGATGAGAAAAATATTTCAGATCAAGGTAAATGTGTGATGTTAATCTTTCATTTAAACGATCACTATAACCTCTGCAGCATAAAAAAAATCTTGTTTGTGACAGGCAGCCGAGGCACAAAGAGGCACAGAGGTTAAGGGTGTTACTCTGAAAACAATGAGACATCCATTTGATCAACAGATGCAAAGCATTTAAGCTTGATGGTGCATAAGCCGTTTGCCAGATGGTTCAGCTGATTAGAGCATGTATCCTTACAATGATGCATGATGATGCTTTTTGAAAATAATGTTCACCAGGTGCTGCTCCCTCAGCGCTGCAGAAGAAATAAAAGTTAAACAAAACAAGGGAGAGGGAGGAAGCGCCAGAGTAACAGGAAAAGAGAGAGAGAGAGAGTGAGAGAGAGAGGGAAGGCGGTAAAGTGGGTGAGGGACGAGAGAGAGCGAAGCGGAGAGGGATGAGGATCCCGCTGGGTATATGTGGTAAGGAACACGCAGTGTCAAGGATGCTTTGTCAGGATGTGAGAAGTGTGTAATCAAAGTCACTCTAATGTTCTGTTGCATGGTGCTGCTCTGCGCTGAAGATGTACATGCACAAGTGCATATCACACAAAATATACTGCAGATGCTCCACAGTCAGAGAAAACCCACTCTCAGACGGGATCGACGCGCCACAACATCCCCGCCCGGATTCGAGAACGGTTCCACCTTTGATGCAGAACAACACCGTGACACTAATGAGCTGTTTGACTGAGTGATCCTTCTCAACATGTGCACCTGTCTTCAGCGGTGCATCCTACATGTTACACAGGTGTTTAGTATGTGTTGGGTAATTCTACAGCTAACAGAGGTCAGCCATTAGCCTCGCTGTATCCTAAAGAAAATATCAACACAGCAGCGCTAAGTGGTGGTGACCTAGCTGCTGAGAGTGACGGAGAAGATTGGCCACGAGAGTGACGCCTGACATCTGTTTCATCTTGTCAGAGCCAGATGAAACAGCTGGGGAAATGAGAATGTGTGTCATAACCGATGGTGTCACCTTTAGCCCGTAGTCCATCCCCAAATGTAAAAATATGTTCACTGTAGTTGCTTTTGACTGTTTACTACCTCCAAGATTCATTTTGCAGTCATTTTGTCAGCATAGACATCCGACACACAAAGGCCATTGTCCCTTAGATGCACATTTCCCCACTTTCACTTTATACCAGGTCTATTGCATCAGAATGGTACCCACTCCCAGGAGTGAACATGAGCCGTTCTGTGACAGCAATAGTTGTCCTTATTCCTGGAGTGTGCAAAGACTTTCACAGCCCTCGCATGGACCAAGTTCGGTGTGTGTGTGTGGGCACCACCGAGCTCTGCACGAGCAGCAGAGCAGCTGGTCTGCTGGGATCTGAAAAGTCAGGCGCATTGGTATGGTCAGTGCGTCGTATGTACCTCACCCTCGGGAGTGCAGCAGACAGTACTAAAGGCTTAGCAGTGTGGAAACTGGCCATATTTAGCAAAGAGGTTTAATGGAGTTCTCACATCATTGATTAACATCAGCTGACAGGAAACCACAGAATCGTCATGATTATTGGTAATATCACATTAAATGATTTACTATATTATAGACTCATATTCATTGTCTGAACTGACATCATCCAGTGTATTACAAGCAGAGGCCTATTCGCATTGAGGTGAGGTTTAGAGGAAGCTTTTGTTCGAGTCTTGTTGACACACAAAGTGTGATTTAGTTTGCTTGTGGACGAGCAAGTGGTCAAGGCCGTAGTAGCAGGAAAAACAAGCAGTGTCCTGGGCCACTGCGTCCTTTTTTAAGAGTTGTCTTCAGTGTTGTCTAGAAGACAAGGGTAAGAACTAGACCTGGAGCTCACTCCAAAACAGTGCAACCTGTACTTTCTAAGCTGTGACTCCTTTGTGTTCATTAAGCTTCTATTTCCTGAACTACAATAGTGGTGATGATAATTAGATAATTAATAACTGAGGTAATTAATCTCAGAATCCTGATTATGGAAGTTCAGTTCCAGATTTGAGTTTGTTTTGTTGTTGTTGATGTTTTTACTAAATACATGACTAACTTTGGATTTTAAAGATAAATCCATATTTTTTTTTTACTTTTCCCTGTGTGTTAATCTGTTTACCTACTTTAATTACTGTATGTATAATTAAATATACTGTACATCTGACATATTGAAATAACAGATGTGTCCTACTTAATGCAACACACTGTTTTCAGGAGCTACTAGATATATCTCTATAAAATACTGGAGGTTAAGGGTAAAAAATGAATTATTTTCCATTATTTATTCACTCTAATCAGAATCTAATGATGTTTCTAACTATGAGCACAAACTGACAATATCCATCTCACTTTTGTTATAGATGTGCATCAGGTATATATTGTCCTCCCTGCCTACATAAACTCTATCTCTGCTTGGAAAAGTGCACATTTATTTCTTTTTACATTTACATTAAACCACACGAGAAACAATCTACGTATAATGACGCATCTTATTATTATTTAGAGTTTAACACTAAAATAGCTGGACGCTGTCAGACAAATGTATTGACAAAAATACGTTGTGCATTTAAATATGTACCTAAAATAAAAAGTGTCTTAAAATGAGCAACAATGATGCAAATTATTCTGGGACGGCTTTTAGTTTATGTCACATTTTATTTGCTTCACAAATATATATTGGTATCTAAGGGATAGTATCTAAAGTAACACGGTCTTTCTTTGTACTCCGACTGGCTTTTGAAAACGCTGCCCTTCCCTTATTCAGATTTATTATTCACACTTTAAGAACCAGACAGACATTTTCTCCGAGTCTAAATGCATCACATTTTAAATCAGTTAGATGAAAGCATCTGTTTTGAGTGCTTATTACTTGCTTCAGCGAATGACAGCCCTTGTGCTGGTAATGACTGCACTCTCCAGTATGGGTATACCAGTCCTCGCTGATTTGAATGTATAATTAGCATAATAAATACTTCTGTCGCATGTGAAGACTTCTTTCGTGAGGCAATCATCGCAAAGTGCAAATCAACAGTTTTCCCCTCTAAGAGGCAGCCTGCAAAATATGAATGTAACTGCTTCCATAATATACTGTAAATATATGTGACATACACATATACATAATGTTTATCAGTTCAGGCTCCTTTCTTTCAGCAATAAAAGCGGAGAAGTGATAGTTAAGAGCTCAATGTGTAGAATATACAATATAATCTGCAGTCCTGTAGCATTTCCCATGCAGGGAACAACACGTCATTATTACAGACCAATACGCGCAGAACACACACTGACAGCCGTATGTATAGCTGCACTCTGTGTGCATTGTAAACAGGCTATGAATACAATTCCCCACAATGCATGAAGTAGTTATCCACTGAGGTATCAAATGAGAATGCCTTGTTATTTTCTAGTTCAGGGTAGTAGGAAATATTTTTGCCATTTCAACAGAGGACATATTCATGGCTTACTCATGCTGGATGTTGGGACATTGTGACAGTGAGGGAGGATGAAGGTGATGACTGTGTTACACAAACGGTATTCTTCATTGTAATCATAGATTTACTGGACATGGCGTTGCTTATTGCCTTTTCTTTACTGTAACCTCTTATAGCCCTATTTTATGACCCTATACATACACAACTACTGTAGTTTAGTTTAGTTACACTGTGTTAAATGTCATCTCACTACAACATCATTGCTATCTTTATTACACTTCTGATTTTTATTATCATTTCCTGCTCTGACACTTCCAACATGATAACCTAGCTGGATGTGGTGACCCCAGTCTGTTACATGTGTCATGGGCTCTCCTTTATGACACATGAAACTTAGGGAATTGAAAGTAAAGGGTCCACCCAACCACCTACTGCTACGTAGCACTACTACTCCTACTATCACTACAAGTGCCACACATACATAGATGCGTGCTCCAACAGCACTGCTATGCCTTGGAAAATGAATTTGCCTGATGATGGAGAGGGTGCATTATCTGGTGGTACAGTAGAGTGCGTGTGGCCTGTGCAGACTAGCTGTCTCTAGTCCTCAGAATAGGAGCAGCAGTCTCTTGGGTCCTGGTAGGAGAATGGGCTGAAGCTGCAGTCTAATTCATCACAGCTCCGCAGGAAACAAGCAATCGTGGGGAGGCTTCGAAAAAAAAAAAAAAAAAAGGAAACCAGCACAAAAGACACAACAGCTCTCGCCGGACCCAAGCAATTCCCCTGGTCACCGCAGTTGCCTGCCTTACTGTCAGCCTCCTCATGACTTAAATGCTGAGGCAGGGAGCGGAAGACGGAAAGGGAAAAGGAGAGGAGAGGACAGAAGGTATAGAATTAGGAATAAGCAATTTCATATGGATATGTAGATGATATTACTCGGTGGTGGGAGGTTTCAGCATGTGATTTAAAGCACATGTACCAATTCATTAGCATAAATCTCAGTGCATGTCATTTGTACACTGGATTGTTTACCCTATCCGGACCACCTCTCACTAGGGGTTCTTTACAGAGGCACCAGATTGTGGGGATATGGCATACGGGACTGTTTCCGTGACAACCTGGGCTTTCTGTCCAATCAGGTTGAGGGCTTCCAGATTGAGAGGTGGTCCTCAGGGGAGCTGTACTTCAACAAGCTTGGATGCTTTGCCACGGAGCAGCTCTTTTAGAGAGACCATCACACAGTGAGATTCTGCTCAGAATGGGTACTTTGACGTTCCCGGCATAATTGGAAACACTTTCCAAAGGAGGGTTCTTTTAAAATGCATTGAATGAGAGAGGACAAGGAGCATCCAATTTCTATTCCGCTCGTGAACCTTCGTGCAGCTGCCTTTCAGGCGTGCACCATATATGTTATGACCCACCCATTTGTCAAACTGCCAACTGTTGTTATTTTGTCTTTTTTTATGATGTATAAAAGTAAGAGGCATCTTTGTGTTTTTACTACCTGCTCGTTCAAGCAAATCTCCCCCTGCAATCTCCCTCTATCTAGACCACATCTTTTCCTTTTTTTTTTTTTTCCTCTTCTCTCTCTCTCTCTCTGTCTCAGAAGTTGCATAGTGGTTTCATCATCTTGAGCAGTAGGAGCCAGCAGGATATCGCGCAAACACTAGAGACAGGCTCATTTTTCACAGGTTGACTCCCGAGCTATCCTGCAGGATGTGTCACGACAAATGGCGGATATGTGGCAGACTCACGTCGCACCCGTGTCCTTGCATTAGAGAGGAGATGCAGTGTAGCTTCTGGTCATGAACTTTCTTTTCTGTTTGTGTGTCTCTGCTTATACAAGGGTGTGTGCCAGTGTTTACTCTCTGTGAACAACAGGAGAAAAAAAAAAAAAAAACGGATGTGTACACTTGTTTATGTCCTAATACATTGCAGCTGTTTTGTTTGGATCAGCAGCATGTGAAGCTATATTTGCGGGGTCCTCGTGATCCAGTAACAGTGAAACCTTTTTCTCAGCAGGCCTCAGTTCTCCACCAGCCAACATCACGACCTCTGCGGTCCCCAGCATCGTCACGCCCATCGTCAACGGATTCACTGGCATTCCTCATCAGCCCAACGGACATCCCGCTGTGGAGACGGTGTACACCAACGGCCTGCCGCCTTACTCCACCCAGAGCCCCACCGCTGCCGATACCCTCCAGCAAGCCTTCACTGGGGTACAGCAATACACGGGTAAGACCCGACATTCCTTTGTTTACTATGCTGTATTTAGTTTTACAGTAAGCTGAATGCTAAACTCATAACAACAAGTATATAATGACTGCACGCTGACTTATGTATGTATTTATTCAGATAATTTAGGACAGTGCTTTAGAAAATAACATCAGAGAGGCTTTGATTAGGCGTTAGACTTGTGTGATCGACCTTAAGCATCCTTGACACCATTCTGTGTGGGATCCCCACACATTTCTCCTCTTCATCCACCCCCCTCTCCCTCTCTCTCCCTGCCTCTCTGCAGCAATCTACCCAGCCACCACGCTGACTCCCATTGGCCAGACACTGCCCCAACCACCCCAGGTCATCCAGCAGCAGCAGCAGAGAGAAGGTGAGGGTGAGAGAACATTATTACTTTTACACTTCAAACATCTCATCCTGTGTAATGGATATATAAGGAAGATGAGCGTGAGGAGCCAATATTGCTTTTAAACTGTAGACACACCTCATTCTGTGTCGTACATATAGGAAGAATGCGAGGGCGAGATAGGAATATTACTTTAACACTATACACATCTCGTTCTCTGTAATAGATAAATAAAGTGGAACGGCTGAGAGAACAATGTTACTGAATGCTGTTCACATCTCATCTCAGGTAATAGATAGATATAAAGCCTGAGGATGTTTATATAACTGGATTATACAGTTTATGGTGGTTATTAAAAACGTATATATAATAATAATTAGAGCTTATACAATAAGCTCTAGCGCCAATGCAAGATGGGTTGCAAGACAATTGCCCCTGTTTAATTGAAGATATTATTATTATATCAGTATTATATTCTAATCAACCACAATATAACTATCTATTGTATCTATTGGTTATGTCTTTAAATGATTATTTTATGACAGCCAGCAAAACACAAACTTATTTCCTTGGAGTTGGAGGAGAACAGGGAGAGAATTACTTTATTTTTTTTTTTTTTTAAGAAGTTTGATTTCTTTTGCAGCACATGGATCGCACTGCAAATATTTGCATTAGGGAATGCAATCATCCAGATTTAGTTCCCGCTATCTCCGTTTTAATCTGAAAACTTTGTTAAATGTAAAAAGCAATTTCTCGATATCCATACACTATCAGCAAATCAAAGCAGAAGCGGTTTTAATCTGTTCTTGTGTGTTTAAGAACAGTAATGTTTTATCACTGATAATGTCACAGACGTCCTGGAAATCTATTTCCACTTATCTTGATTTAGTCAGATGGGAGATGAAAAAAAAAAAAAAAAAAAGACTGAGAACTGTTTCTCTCTCAATCCCTTATCCCCGAACGCCCCCCCACTCTAACTCTCTCTCTCTCTGTGTGTGTCTGTATGCAGGTCCAGAAGGTTGTAACCTGTTCATCTACCACCTGCCACAGGAGTTTGGAGACAACGAACTCATGCAGATGTTTCTGCCTTTTGGTACCGTCATCTCCTCTAAGGTCTTCATGGACCGGGCAACCAACCAGAGCAAGTGCTTCGGTGAGTTGCTCATCGTCACGCGCACACGGCTAATTCACCCAGTTAGACGATCAAGGACGCAGCACAATGTGCATTTCCTTTTACTGACTTCTCCTTAGAAGAAGATTTGAAGGTTTTGTGTTTCCTCACAGTGTGATTCTACTTAAAAGATGAAATTATGTCAGGTATGGATTTTTATGTGTAATAAACCAGAGGGGTATTAAGAGGTAAAATTAGGATTTCCTATTTAAACCAAAACTGTAAAAGTAAAAGTAAATGCATAATTAATGCTTTCACACTGTTTTGTTCAAACAAAACGGGTTCTCTTATAGTTTTTTTTTTTTCAGAATATTTGTGACATTCGTGGGTGTTGTGTTTGTGTAAAAACTCACAGCTCAGGCGTGAAGATTCATAGTGAAGGCTTTTGCTAAAATGTAAGGGTTTTTTTATATTCTCACACTGTTCACTAAACAATAGACACTGTATCTGTAAAAATATTCTTTTTTCCTCAAATACTATAGATGCCTCTGACATTTTGATAGCACACATGCACAGAGGGTTGAATGCGCTTACCTCTGTCTGACTGACCTGAATTTGCATCTTGATGACTGCTGTGTTTTGACTTCAGCATCATGGGAAAAAAAAAAAATAGCGCTGAGCACATTACAGCTAAACTAGTCATGATGCAGTCGATCAGAGTCCATGTCCTTGTTTCTGTTTGGCAGCCGTGTGACCTGGAAACCTTGAAATGCTGTATCAGCATCTACATCACCGTCCCGTAACCCCAATATCTGTCGATACCCTCGCAGCTGAGGCTGATTCACGCACCTCCATGCCTCCTGTCCCATTTAGCTCCATCAGCCAACACACATAAACAAGCCCCAGGGCTTATGAGAACTTTGAGGAGGGCAGGCAGGGATGGTTGGGGTGGAAGGAAGGCAAAGGACAATTATGGATCAGCTGGATTTGTTTTCACTTCAGGGAACCACAGCTCCCTGGTCAAAATTGATTGCCAGTCGTGTCTCCCTGGAGGGACTTAATAACATATAAATTCATGAACGAAGAGCTATTTGCAGTATTGACTTATACACTATGCATTTGCAACATAATGTTAGGCCTGGGGAAGGAGGGAGCACACAGGTGTAATTAATCTAGAACGGAGAAAGAGGGGATAAACTCAGACTGATGGTGTGCAAAAAGACAGGGAGAAGACAAAAGGAGACGGAGCACGCTTGTAATGTGTGACAGGATTGAGCAGAGGGCTTAGAGCTTTAAGCTCGCATCCCCTCTCCATCTCGTCCCCGCTCCCTAGCCTGAATGTGTTAACCCAATGGTAGGTTAGGAGGTCACCTCCTTTCCCTGTGTCAGACTTCCATTCAGCCCCCCCCCCCCCCCCCCCCCCCAGCCCCCCTCGCTGCCCAGCCTTCGCCCTAATGGGCCGAACCAGAGCCAAGCAGTCCAGGCAGACATCTGTCCCTGGTGGCTGTAGACGCAGAGAAGTTCCTGCTGTTTTTCTTGGGTCATCGACTGTTCCTAATGACAACGCAGACACAGGGGAGGGCATCAGGTGAAGGCACATTTCACTGCAGTTTCTGGTCACTGGATTCTCAAGGCTTTATTTTCACACATGATGGAAACAGGATGTTCAGCATAGGACTGAGGAGGGGGCGCATCTTGGAGGAAATTCACTGAGGGTTTTTTTTTTTTTTTTCGTGTCTGTGGCAGACTTGTCTCCTCAAGATGAACTCTGTTTGCTCTTGTAACTACTTTCTGCATTGACGTGTCCCCATTGCTGGATTTTGGGCTTTCTTTATATAAAGACATTTTATTTCACTTCCAGTACAGGATACAACATATAGACAATGGTACCTTTGACAGTAACACCCCCACACTTGTTGCATTTAAAGTCTGTTGTTATTTTGACTGCTTCTACTTTAGTGTTTACTTGGTGAGATATTGTGTGGCAAGAAACAGCTGGTCACGATTCAGCTCTAACACGTTAGTTGAAAAGTATTAAAAATTAGACTAAATAAGAATAAAAAATGAAATCAGTTCTTTTGTTTGTGTTAAGAAAACAACTTAATAACATACTGTATCAGACAATGAGCATTTGTTAAGCACCTTAAAAGCGGTAACTGCCTCAACGACGCCATCTAGACTCCTTCAGGAAGTAGAAATATTAACATTAAGCATCACCTTTATCCACACAGCCATCTGAGTCACTGGCAATAAATATATCAAATATTGACTTAAAATCATGTCTATGTGTTATAAAATATAAATAATAGTAATGCAATGTTAATAAATTTGCTCTCTTTCACAGGTTTTGTGAGCTTTGACAACCCTGCTAGTGCACAGGCAGCTATACAAGCCATGAACGGCTTTCAGATTGGGATGAAGAGGTTGAAAGTCCAGCTAAAGAGACCGAAAGACGCCAGCCGCCCTTACTGACACAGCCTACCTTCAGTATTCATTGCAGCAGCACAGGTGAGCCTTCAATGTCAGAGGACTGTCAGCGGTTCAAAATCTTGATCCCAAACATTGTTTCTGTTGAAGCTGAAGATTTAACTTTGGTTTAAAGACTGTCAGTTCTTCTTTCTTTTTTTTTTTTTCCCCTAACACATCGATGACCACACTTTGCACAAGCTACTTCTCGGGATGGAATTAAGGAGCTTATGTTTTTCTTATCTTCTTGACAGATGCAAATGAAATGTACTACGTTCAGTGAATGTAAAACTTTTAAGGTTGTCCAGGAGTTTTAGAATCAGCAGATATGTGGAAGAGTTGAATTCGTATGCACCGCAGTAGGCGTATTAATTACGGGAAATGTCATCATCGTGATTGACAAAGATTGATTGGTTCGCCAGTGTGGGTTAGCTCTCTCCACACCATTACACTGATATAATAGAGCCATATTGAACCATCCAAAGTTTAAAGAAATGGATCTTTGAAATGACAGTTTAATGAGCAGTGAGATCTGAAATTGCCTTTTTCTTCTTCTTCTTCTTCTTTTTTTTCTCCAGGTTTTAGAGGACACGTGAAGATATCTCGGAGGAGTTCTAACTTTTTTTCTTTGAAAGCAAAATATGTTTTTAAAAAAATCAACACATACGGAAGTTTTGAAGACATATCAGCATTTACTTATGAAGATATAGGTTGCGGCAGAAACACGAAAAGACGCGAGAAAAGCAGGAGGGGGCACTTCACCGGGGGACTTAACAGTAACAGATGGCACAGTGCAAGAAGACGACGAGAAGAAAAAAAAAACTGGAAAAAAAAGAAAAAAGATGTGATGAGACTGAACAACAGAACTTTTATTCTTGTTGAGACTTGAATTGTTAATTAAGCAACAAACTAACAAACAAAAAAGCAGCAACAACAAATAGATTTCTATATACATATTATATACACATATATATAAAGAAAGAGGCGCTTGTGGCTTTTACTGTACTGGACAAATGAGGGTTAAAACTTGAAGATCAAGAAAAACAGTGGAAAAAAAGAAGCTGTACGTCCACTGACAGACTTTCTTTCTCTTTCCCCTCTTTCTCTTACTCTCTCACCGTCTCTCAGCAAGCGCAGAACTATGACTCTTGGAGGTCACTGAGGTTTCCATTAGCAACAGTAGAACTGCAAATCTTTCACCCCTAAGGGACCAAAGGACCAAACATTTTTATTGCTCTGAACAGTAATATATAGTATTGATGATACTAATACTACAAACTACTACTAATAATATTACAAGTTAAACTTAAGAAGAAATACTAGCTTCAGGTTGAAAAAAAAAAGAGATAATGGGGTTTGTTTTTTTCTTTCTTTTACATTTATAGCTACTGGGTTTGAGAATATTAAAACAGAAAAAAATGTATTAAAAAAATAAAGTTATACTATTTTAGTGGCGTAGAATATGTGGGTTGGAAAATGTTTTGGGCATGTTCAGCTATGTTTTTTTTTTTTAAATCATTGCTTCATTTGCATCACGGTATTTCATCTCAGAGGTGTGACCTGTCGGTGTTATTGTGTCCGAAGAAGAATAAACAGTCCTGTAGTGCCAAAAGTGACACAGTAACAACCCCTTAAACTTAAAGCAAACACTGCAGATCTACTATACAGCCTATTAAGCCATGTAATGCTGTCTGCTGTTCTTGTCAGCACATTGCAGTTACGTCACTCAAGCAGGAATCATTCCACGTCAGTGTTAAAGCCTTGATATTATAGATAATCTGACCATAAACCACTGTGGTAAAAGTGCCGGTCTGACCGGACTGGACACGCAGCAGCAAAACAGCACAGCAGCTGTAACTGCTAAATAAAACATACAAATGAACCCGACGGCAGTTGTAAAAATATCCATTGCCGTGTCATAACGGCCCCTCTGTCGGGTCGTGCCCTCTCCTGTTGCCGTGCTCCCCCCCAGCTGCTCCCAGCAGGTGAGAGCTGCTTCCCCTCTCCTTGCTCCTCCCCCCCCCCGCTCTCCCTTCTCACCTCCAAGTGCCAGCATATCACTCTCTTAATAGGGACCATCAGTTCACGGGGGGCCCGAGAGCTAACCCACAGCATAATTAGAATAATGATAATATTGATCAGATGGGGAGAGACGCCGCAGGGCAAGAGATGCACAATCAATTAGACATTGGCATTTTCAATGAATTGACTGAGTGACAGAGTTTATTTTTCTGTCAGTGGCTGGATGAGAGTCCTTCATCCTCCCCCTCTGTCACTGTAGTTTTAAAATGAACCCTGAATCTGACAGAGGCAGCGTCTCCTGTGAGACACGTTGAAGTCACTCAAATCTACGTAATGCAAAAAAAAAAAAAAGTTTAGAGGTTACATGGCTACGACAGCATCTGTATATAGTCTTTAGAGTAGATTGTATGAGTTCTTCAGTGAAGAGCAGCTGTGAGTATGTGTCTTTTTTTTTTTCCTCCAAAGGGTATAATAGCACAGTAAGAGCTTGTACACAGTGAGGAACAGCCTGGCATTACCAGCCTTAGGAGGTCAAATTAAGAGCAAAATGATCCATCAATTAGACAGCAGCAGGCCTGTAAGTGTAGCTGCTACAGCTGCTGCTGCTTCAACAAGACGACAGCGTACCATTAGCGGAGGCCACGCGTGGGTCCTGTGCAGTGTGGTCACGACACATCACGCCATATCACGTGTGATTAATTAACTGCTGGGATGCTTCCGCGAAGAGACACCGGAGATGAAATCTGTCTTTCTCCAATCGTTTTGCTTTTTTATTGAGTCACCTTTCAGTCTCCCATTTGTTCGCTTAACAATTGCTCACTTGTCTTTTAATTTGAAAGGTTTTCCAACATGTCATCCACGCACTCGCTTTGCTCTCTGAAGCAGCTCGTCCCCACAGGACTCTGAGACTTCAGTGCTCTAAACATTAGACACGTGGCTGCTTCAGTCGAGTTTATGGCCCCATCCACACAAGTAGAGAAACCACTACCACTACCACACCTCTGTAATCTAGTACATTGGCTGTCCAGGTCCTGGCGACTGTACCTCTTCTTTTATTTCTGCTTAGGCTGACACATCCTTGTACTTGTGTGATTATTGGTTCACTGTACCAGTATTATTAGAAAGAGGGTATAATTTATTAGGAGATCTAACACATTTTACCCTTATTCACTGCATTACGTTGCAGGCAATACTTTGAAAAAGAAAGTTCTTAATGCCTTTTCTAATCAATCAATTGCCAAATTATGCAATCATATCCACTGTCTCCTTGTCGGACTTTAAAAGTGTGCCAGATTCCTCGAAATGTTGCTATGTTTTAATCGTGCTACTTTTCTTGAGATGTTCATTAGCAGAATGAAATACTTGACTTTGTGATATAGCGTAACAGTGTAGGAGGAGTGTCAGCTCAGGCCGTGATGATATACAGTGGTTTTGTAGTGAAAAGGTTAGATTTCATATATATTTGAGAGAAGACAGTTTTTCTCCCCCTGGTGAGTTACTGTTAGTTTCCTCTCTCCTGTCAGGACCCAGCAGCTTTAGGAAGCTGTGATCTACACCCTCCTTTTCCTCAGGCCATACTGAGCCCTATAAACCCACTCAAAAATCTTTTCTTATGGGATTTCTGCAGGAGAGTTTTTTAAATTATTAAAATCAAATTAAATTTGGCCTTCACAACAGCTTGGGTAATGCAAATTAAAGATGCCAGCTGTGGCTGAAATTGGATGAGTTAATTTCATTCTGCCAAGAAGGGGAAAAAAAAATAAATTTGATTGAATGCAATTAAAACAGTGAAGGTTTGTGGATGGAGACAGTTCCCAACCTGATTGAGTTTGCAGTTGTGAATGGTGAGCATATGCCCGTGTATACATATCTGCTCTGTGATTCAGAAAAAAAGGGGGAAGAAATTAAATGAGCTGCTTAACACGTTTGAATTAGCACAACTGGCTGCAAAGACACAAAAAGAGGAATGAATCATTCTAGTAGTGTTAGAAGGAACCTGCATGTGGTCGAGCTAAAGTTTATCTGTGTGTTTTTTTTCCCCACTTGCATTGTTTTCATTTCTATTTTTTTTTTTTATTTCCATGTACACGTCATCCTACCATGGTGCCCGTTCGCTTTCTGAGCATGCTCAATGGGGGCTGGGAGGGTCAAAGATTATGATTATGGTACTACTCGTATTAACAATATGATTCTTTAACTATGGTTTGAATGCTAAGGATAGTAGCTTATTATAAATATGAAATCTGTATATTATTGAAAATCAGCACAGGACCTTCCTTTGGGTACATATAGGATAGGGTTTGAAATGGGGGAGGGAGGGGGGGAGGGGAGGGGAAGGGTTTTCGCTTTATGAAAATGTTAACTTTCTGGTTTCTCAGCACAAAATGCATACAAAAACATATAAAACAGCAGTATGGAGTCTGTGAAGTAGACTTTACTGACATGCAGGGCGCAAAAAGAGGAACCGTGGTACTATTCTTTAAACCTGGAGGAGAGGAGGCTGTTTACAGGTTGTATTAGGTTGCTTTCTGTTTTTCTTTTTTAAAGGAGAGCGCCACCTCTTTTTGTGGCGGTGTCAGTACAGCATGGATTAACTGACAGGGAAAGCAGTATCTTTTTATATATAAAAAACACTAAAAAAAAAACAAAAAAAAAACTACGTGTTCTGTATTAGCCTGAGAAACCAAACATTTTTCCCCTGTTGAAATTTCTTAATACTTGCTGCTTAGATTACTTCATATTATTGATTGATGATCTAATAATTTTATAATTAATTATCGGGTCAAGTATGTAACTTGATGTTTATTTATTTATTTATTTCATGATTTATTTATTTATTTATTTATTTAATGACTTATTAATTGGTTTTATTTATTTATTTTTCTTGATGGTTATGGTAAGATAAAGATATGTATCAAAAAGAAATGCTTATTGGGGCTTTTCTCTCTTTCTCTCCTTTTTTTCCAATTTTACAATAAAAATTCAAAATGGATGCTTCTGTTTCTCAAAGTTATATTTAATGGCACGCTGAACGATGAAGCCACGAGAAGGGGGGAGATGCTCCCCCTTCACTTCCGGAGCACCTTGACTACTTGCGCGATGCCGAGGTTGAAACCTTCGACGGCTCACCACCTCGGAGTCTGCTACTGACACCTTACCCACGTTGTGGGATCAAACTGTGATGATGGTGTCATGGTTACTGCTACATATCCACAGCTTTTTAAATAATGTTGTCTCTTGTATTTCTGGCAACTGACTATGGGAGTTTCTGTTGCTCTTACCGCAGGCAGGAGTTGACTTCATCATAATGTGCTGAAAGCTGAAATGTGCCCATTTCATCCCCATATGGAGGCTCAGCATCGCAGCGTGTATGGTAATTTAGATTATCTGTCATTGTGGAAACTGAAGGCTTGTTGCTTTACTGTTAGCAGGTCACCTGATGCTGCTCTGCTGCAGGGAGACAACTGAAATATGTGTCAGGACATAATATATAAGATGGGAACAAAATACAAAAACAAACCACTGCCTGTAAACTTCAGACATTCTCAGTCGGGAAGTGTCATCAAGAGGCTGCGAGAGAAAAGACGGGAGAACAAATAGACATTAGAATCTTGACAAGCGGGAAGCTGTAAATTGATATAAGGAAGACACCGAATATCACTCAAGCTTATTGTGTCGCTTTGATCTCGGAAGCTAACTCTGATGCAGCATCTGTTGACAGCTGACTTGCCTCTCCACATCCACCTTGTAATCACCATCTTCATACATCAAGAGTTGCTGTAGCAACAGGAGCAGTGCAGCTGAGACACAGCGTGTTGAAGAGCAGAAACAGATATGAAGAAAAAAGAGAGAATAGTAGGGGCAAAAAAAAGTAGAGCCATTGGCTCATGAAATAAATTGTCCCAATTACAATAAAGTGTGGCTCTTGGTCAGTGTGCACGGCAGGCAGTTCATCTTTATTACAATCAGTTAATGAAAATCAATCCCCCTCCTGATAAACTCTTATCTCCACGGCCTTTGCGCACCCCTCGTGCAGGGAGATAATAAATTAGGGTAATATTGCCTTTGATGAGGGAGTGAATTGCAAATTATTGTAACTTTCCAAGATTTATGATGCAGATGCTTAATTTCCGAGCTGGGTTTTTCGGGGCGTCAGGGTGCCGAGGGGCCATTTGTTAAAAGTTTGGTGACACCGGCTCGTTAATAAAAATACACACTCAGACAACCAGATGTTCTCAGCTGTTCTCTACTGTTACAGTAGCAGAGAAAAACACTGCTGAAATGGCAGAAACTCCAAGCTAGCAGGACTTTTTTTTTTTCCCCCCTCGTACGTTTAACTATAAATACATATGAAAAGCCACAAACCCAGGGGATGCAACATGTTTACTAAAGTAGGACTGTCAATCACACAGCCTTATTCCACCTACCCCCATCTCTATCACACGAGCCAGGAGCGTATGATTTGATATGTAGGTCAATACCCATTCTGCAGTGAGCCAGTGGGTGAGATATGTCTAGTTGCTCGCTGTCACTCTGATTATTGAGGAGACACTGAAAGATTGAGCTGGTCAGGTATGAGAGAGCCCGAGGTAAGAGAAAGCTGAATAATCGTTGCCACCAGAGACGTCTGAAAGCGGCACACATGCAAACTCCCTGAGAAATGAGTAACTTTTTGGCTCCTTGTTCTGCAGTACTGACCCATGCAACAGGGTGCAACGCATGTGCGCGTTGGACAACTTCTACTTGGTGCAACAATCGGACTCTGGGTGCATCATTAAGCAAAATACTTCAACCAGAGAGGGTTGAGGAGGGGGGAGCTGCTCGAATGATGCAAGGTGATCATTTCACGAGACATTTGTGAGACTAAAAGCAAACACGACCTCATAAAAGCATCTGATTGAGATGGTGGCTACAGCTGACCAGCATCTTATACATCATTTAGCATCAGTTACTGGAGACTAACTGTCTAAACAGCTAAAATGCAACTAATTTGTCTTCTACATGCTAGAAACCATATTAATCATCTACATGATCTTTTATTAATGTTAGCATCATGTAATATGTATCAGTGGTATCTCCTGTGGAGCTTGAGGTACGGTATCAGTGTTAAAGTAAATGTAAGCGGCTTTCAACAGTTGATCATCTTGTAATACAAAAGTGTCTCCTCATCAAGGCCATCTCACTTAAGTCTAAGGAACATCTTGCATTAAGACAGCCATCAATCTATCCATTATCAATCAAGGAGAGGACTCACACACCACTATCTATTTATCTTGCCAAGTGCTCTATTAATATCAAATTAATTTCCCCATTGAGAGTATCAATCACTCAAGCAGTTTTTTTCTCAACTCATTAGCTTGGTAATTGTCCTTGTTTACGGGGGAAAGTCAAGACAGGATAGCTCAAAGAGGGTGGACGAGCAATCTATACAGGCGTGAGCAATTTCCTGCGCACCCATGCTGCATCCTCTGTCATGATACGCATCTTCTGCTTTTTTATTTTTACATGTTCTTCATTTCTAATCTTTCTTCTTTTTTTTTTAATAGAGATTTTCAATGCCAGTCTCCATTTTTAAGAAGGGTTTCCACATTTTAAAATGTTCAGAGGTTGTCAGAAAGCCTCACCACTTTTCAACAGACTGAGAGGGCGCTCTCACACGGGGTTATTATATAAGGCTGGCAGTGCCTGACAGCGCTGTCAGATGGCTGCATCTCAACAGATAAAGTGAATCAAGACGAGGCCCGGAGCTTTTTTAGATTTGTTTAAAAACCCCCAAAGCAAAATGAGGAACGCATCTCATCATCTCAGTTTACAACTCAGCTGCGGAGATGAACAATATTCATGAATTTAATGAAAGATGTTAAGATGAGCTCCATGGTAGAGCAATTATTCACATCCTTTACTCACAGGGAAGCAAAAACAAGGACAGTGAAATGCGCTGTAAGTGGCTCTTTAGTAAAATGCCGTAACGTACAACATCATTAAAATAATAAGAAGCAAGAAGAAATTTGATCATGTTGTCTTTCTGAGCCTTGAAAATGACAGAGGCCTCTGGAAGGAGGAGAACCACTGGAACCACCACGTCTGAGAGGAATTATGTAGTGGAGTAAAAACTGTGTTTGCCTCTAAAACATAGTGGAGTCAAAGTATAAAGTACCATAAAATGTAAAGATGCATATAAAATACATCATAATTGTAGCACATAGTACTTTCCCTCACTGTCTGCCTTCCCATGACAGGACTCTTATCGCCCCCCCGCCTCCTTCTCTGCTTCTCTACTGTCCTCCTAATATTAAGAATGATGACTTTACTCAAGGCGGGCCATCTGGAATGTGCTTAATGTGTAGAGGGGTGAAAATGGCGACACGTTTCATGAGTCGTCCCCCAAAGCTGGCAGCTCACTGAAGTCTTGTCTTCATTTGAAGGAATGGGACATGGACAGATTAACGATGACTGCGCATGTGACAAAACACGCTGTCACTCAAGCTGAATTCTGAATCGCAGCCTTCTCCTCTAATCACGGGACTCGTTGTTCATATATACTGCGAACATCAGCACCGGGCGTTATTGTTGTTGACTCTAACCTGGTGTTAACCGCAGACTAAATCCTATTTGGAGCCATGCAGAGCTGTGGCAGACAAAAGCAAAGCCAGCAGCCAGCTCAGCACTCAGAGGTAACATTTACACAGGGGACTGAGAACATACTGTGGATCCCTACAGCTACACAGCCAGCTTGTCAAAACTGTCTTTTATATTATGAGCTGTCAGACCTAATGGACTGAGGACCCCATGAGGACAGAACCGGTAATGCAGGCACATGGTTAGAAAAGGCTTGGTTTGGGAATTGAGTTTTTTTTATTCACTGCTTTTCCTACTAATGTTTAAAAACCTTTAGAAGACAGAAAAACAGACCTTACTGTGGAGTGTCCAACACTTTAATACAGAAAATTACAAATGCAACACAACACATATTAGGTTACTTTTCTTACAATGACTCAAAAGAACCAACTAAACACAACAATTGTAAAACATATTATAGTTAAAACATCTATACACAGGCAAATGTACACAATATAACACATATATACACTCTTTTAATATATTATTATATAAAGATTTATGTTTTTTTTTTTACCTTTAAAACTGGAAGCCAAACAGCTTGAAGAGGGAGTGTTTCACAGAAGAATGAGAACAACTGACACCGTTTCTGACTGGTAGGTAGTTTTTTTACATACAGTTGTTGGATCCTGCGTATTTAGCGTTTTGACTTCTAAAAATAACTTCTGTTACCTGTTGCAATAAACAAAGAAAAAAACATCTGAACACACAAAACATGCTGGTACTGCCTGTAAGTGCTAATGATATTGTTGGATTAAACAGAGTCAAGAAGCCACGTGGCTCTGCATTAAAACGTGTGTTAGTGTGCGATGGAGCTGCTTACATACATGTGCAGCTCCATGAGTGGTGGAGTGTTTGAGGGTTGTGCTTCCTTTCGGTAAAAAAATATTTACAAAATGAGTGTTTAGCTACAGCTGAGTTTGATCATTTGAAAGAGACTGGTGTATCCCAGTTAATACTGAGCATGTTTTCTTTTTGACCCAATATGATGAATCTGCAATAAATGCACTGTGTGAAATCCTTCACATGACAATGGCAAAAAAGTTCACAACATCCATGGATTAAAAGCAAAAATTAAACAAATAGAAATGTAGCTGAGCTGAAGCACTCTTTCCTCAAGCTGGTGATGCTTCCATGTTCTGTTTGTCTCCATGTTTCTTGTTTGAAAAAAAAAACATTTATATTTATTCAGTTCATTTCTACAAAAGCAGCAGAGTGAGAAGAAGGAGTGAGAGTAGAGAGTTGCTGGCTGTTGCTGCAACCGATGTGTGTGACATCCCTCGATTATGAGGGCGAGGAGTCCTCGGGGAGTTCTGCTTCAGTTTACTGGGTGGCAGTGCCTTTAAATCCTCCAGAGCGCCGAAGGCTGCCATGGAGAACTCGGGATCTCCTGTGGTCAGCAAGTCAAACACGCAGGACTGAAAGTACACATCCTCCACCTGCAGAGTTTCTCTACACTTCGCCGTGGCCCTCTCCACTGTGTAGACCTGGTGAGGGGGCCTGAGAGGACCCAGCTCTGTGTTGGTGCCCTGCAGGCGGGGTTGCTGGCTCTGACGGCTCAGCGTGTGCTCTTTGATGAGCTCGTTGCGCGGGCAGCCATGCAGACAGAGCTGCAGGCCACCATTGTCCTCCGAAAAGTCCAGGGTATCCTCTGGCATGCGGATAGCAAAGGTTAGGTAGCTGCCCACACGCCGGACGATGATGGAAGTGCCGATGTAGCGGGCCTGTATCTTCACCTGCCGGCCCACTCCAGAACCACCTCGCTCTACGATGGTCAGGCTGCCGCTCTCGCCGCCGCTGCGAGTCCCATCCTGAAAAGCTGATGGCAGATCCTCAGTAGTGGCTTGGTACACTTTTTGATCTGTACAGCCATGGTAGGACTTGAAGATCACTGTAATCTGCAACAGTCAAAAGACAAAGGTTAATAATGTTTTAATGTTACAGTTTCAATATTGGTCCATACATAAAGCAACTGGTAAATGAGCTAAGGGAAGTATTTGTAAATGCAATAGGTTGGAAAAGAGACCCATGTGAATTCTGAATTACGGCAGCGCCAATTAGAGCCACAAGGTGGCAGCAGGAAATCACACATTTAAATAGTTATGCAGCATGTTCATGGTCCTTGTGGGCCTTCAATCTTGTGCCCTCACAGTGATTATCTCTTGATGTAATCTATAATGCAGATTAATTTGTAATTACCTCCTAATATTTACAAGATTGTTGATATTGGTCCATTGGTTGGTAATCAACCAAAGTGATAAACAACAGCTGGACCTAAACTTCCATGGGCTTAACTATTCCCTCTCCTTTCTTACACACACATAACAAATTACTACTAACACTAAAATAATGGCAATAACTCCCCGAGTTGTCACTAGTTGTTGGCTCAAACAACACAGTTTCATAACGGCCTCCGTTCTCCAAGTATCTTCCATCACTTCTATGCTGGCACAGCTAGTGTTTGCTCAGTGACTGACTGTGATTTGTATTCCAGCTGAGCTTTGAAAAATTCTTGACAAAGCGGTGGCTATGGTTATGTTTACACTTACGGGGATACTGTATTTGATGGATGATTTCCTGTCTTAAGTCTGGCAACTCCAAAAGCATGACTGGGGCATGCAGGTGCTGGCACACACCTCGCTGTAGCCACGCTACAGGTTTACATTAGGTTCAACAGGCAGGACGCGCTGCAAAGGCTTTTAAATGTTGGTGCAGAAATCCCTGATGCAATAGGTGCAATGGATTATTGTTTTACCTTGTTTTCAAACAGGTGACTAAAAAATGGGTTTGGTAGTGGTACAGCGAACAGGGAAACTCGATAACTTACTCGACAGTGGGGAAACAGGAATTCTTTTCTCTTTGAGCATAAAATAAACATTAGAAAGCAGCTAATTAACACGCACAGTGTGTGCATGGTGAGTGCTTTATACAGCTGAATCTTTCAGAGCCAAGATATAGATTTAATAGATTTCAAGGCCTCAACCATAAAGAAAATTAAGATCATGAAAGGGCAGCCTATTTAATTAACAGAATCAAAAACAACCTATGCTGCTGTCCAATTATAATAATTATTTCTTTATTTTTCCACATTATTCCATATTTACACAAAAAGCGCCCAGTTAATTATTTGACCAGAGGGGTGAAAAAACATTCCACATCGTGGCTGTGGAGGAAAATGTTTGAGTGAGCGTTAATCACTACCATATGACCACCCATGTGTTAAAGGTAGAGCGCTCAAGCATGTCTGTGATTCAACACCAGTGAAGGACTCCCCTCCTCTTTTTTCCCCTCACAGATCTGAAGGAGCTCCAAGACAAGAGGAATGCTGGAGGCTTGAGAGGCACCGTGGAACGACTATTAACTTCACATGTTTGATACTTTATGGGAATACTCAAAAACAGCCTATCCATGTTGGCCATTACATTTATACTTTATATAATGTGAGTGTTCATTACTAAAATGGACACGGTGTTAGTAAAAGAAGAGTAGTATGTTTCTTTTCTTAATATATAAGCAGGAAGTAACTTGGACCAAGTTAGATATGAAGGTCATTGCACTACACCTACAAAACCAGGGGTTTTCCAGTCTAGTGTCTGTGATGCCTCTTGTTTATTTATGTCACAATTGTTTTTAATCCTTGGCTTTTTTTAATTAAAGTCCTCAGTAATTGATCCTATTCAGGACTCAAAATGCATTCATACCAAACAATATTAAAAAATATAGAAGTTAGGACAAAAAGTGAACTCATCCTACCTTGCTGGTTGCTGTGGCGCTGGAGCCGAGGACAACAGGAACATTCGTCACCTGCACCGACAGGAAGCGATTATCAATAAGAGGCCACGCCCCTTCCACCTTGCAGGTCTGAAACTCATCTCGGAAAGTCCGTAGGTGAGGGTCTCCGAATAATCCACAGTGGGCGTATTTCTTCTGCTGGCCGGCTGAGCCAGATACAAGTACCCGGTTCTCGTAGTCACACAGCTCTGACACTGCCGGCCGAGACGTGCTGGGGACCTTGGCGGAGGAGGTTGGCCCATCGCTGGAGCAGTTATGCTGAGAGAATAACTCCTTAATGCGGAAGACGGCTGAGTGGTAGACCAGATCACCCCTACAACTGCGCGCCTGCCGCCGGGTGCACAGGGCATATGCCCGGAGTGCTATGCAGTAGTCCACATCCGGAGCCACATCATCCTGCAGACCGCTGGAGGGTGAGGTAGAAGCCACATACTCTGCATTGCAGCGCTGGATTCGACACTGCTGGCAGTGAGCTGAAAAACAAAAACAGTGAGCATCAACATTTGGAACTGCAGTATGTCACCGTTACTTCCTCCCTGCAGAAACGATACTGAGTAGATCTACTGAACAAAAACTGCTGCTATTTACTTCTGCCATTAAAATCCATCTGACATTTATGGATACATTACCTCAGCCCAGTGCACGAGGCAGTTCGGTCAGAACTTTTCCACTATCAGGTTTAGCTCAATCAGGAGAGCCATTAAAACTCAAATGCATGAGCTCACGAGGCCATGATCCCACACTGTGCTCCAGAGTCAGTCAAAACTTATTTCCCCTAACTAGCCCTCACAGAAATAGCGTGTAGCCTCACCGTAGGAGGAAACCAACCTGTGTTCGTTTGCCTCATGGTGTTGAATGTGGTTTGGCTTGTGCCGAGGTAATTGAAGTGCATTAAGGTGCACTACATGGCATGGCAGAGGTGGGTGTACGGGGGCAACAAACTTCGAGGGGATCACAAGAGGAAGATCCCCAAACATTTGTTCAGTAATTCTGGGTCCGAACTAGAAACAGGAGGATGTCTAAAACCATTGTTATATTTGTGTAGTATCACCTTAATTCAGGGTTTCAATTATGACTTAAGTTATTATTATCCTCAGGAAAAATAAAGAGCTACTTAAGTGAGTAACAAAAATGTTGACATTGATCACGATAGGTAGCTTGTGTGCTGACTAGGACAGATTCCAGTAACATTTCCAACAAACAGCAGCTCTACATTAATCCACAACACATACATCACTTTTACTGCAAGCCTGGGATCCGTTGCAACAGACTGCTCTTGTATTGCAACAGAATAATCTTCTGTTTACTCCAAAAAACTCAGTTTAATCTCCCAACAGCCTGGACACAGGCGACAAGATAAGCATGGAGATTTCACACCAAGTGCACATGAATTATTTTGCACCATTTCTTCCCTTTTCACATGCATCTGATGCGCTGAGGGGGCCATGGCAGATGATTAATGCATCTCACAGTCACTGCACTTCAATACGAGTCTTGATAAACAACCGAGATGGAGTGCGAGAGGTCAAGTTAGAGGCATTCTGCATCCCTCCTCTGAATTCCAACAGCCTCCCCTGTATCACTGCGGGGTCACCCCAAGTCAGCTGTGATTGACACTTTTTGACAATCACTGCCTGCGTAGGCATCAACAACCATGCATCTCCCTAAAGGGTCTTCATGCTCTGGCACTTAGTAGGCTACCAACAAGTGTGAGAACCACGAGGGGAACACACAAAAAGAGGAAAAGCCAGTAGAGAAAAGAGAAAAAGCAAACCGACCAAACTGTTTTTTTGTATTAATATGTAGTAGAAGTGTGTTGTGGATTAGTACGTGTAGGTGTGAGGCAGGATTTTCTAATCATGTCAACTTAATCTTTATGCAGCTCTACGAGTGTTAAATACTTAATATTTTGACTGACCTTTCTAGATGTCTTGTGTAGTATTATCATGATTAGGACTACTTAAGCTAATAAATCTGGTTCAGATTGGTAATTACTGGACTTTGATTTCAAAATTTGCACAAAAAAAGTCAAATAAAAACTACAACTACAACTAACAACTATCTGTACATGGCTTCAGGTGTCTGATAAACTTTTAGGTAATTTATACTCATTACATTATGATATCATAAATTAAATCAAAGTGCCACAAAGAAAAGGTTTTAGCACAGGTCTGGCTTGGCGAACTACTAAAGCTATAGCTTACATATCATATGATATCTGCATATCCCAGTCCTGACTCTGCCTTTTAATAATTTAAAGATCAAAACCTGGTTACAACAAGCTTGCACAGGCTCCCAAATCAATAAAGAGGAACCTGCTCCAGGGATCTTTGGCAGTATTACAGGGCATACATCCAGTAGTATAGTGTTGTTAGAGTATTTAATCAGGATTTAATTATTATATCAAGATATGAGTGTTTATAGTGTCATTAAAAATATGTTTTTTTATTGTTGTATTTTTGAACTTGCAAATACCTGAGGATTTTTTTCGCTTGTGATTTTTCTATACTTTAGCAAACATAAAAAGTTAACTATAAACAAATACAGCAGAAAATAACACTATACTATAGTTATCTGCACATTATTCATGAACACAGTCATAATAATCCACTTCCTCACTGTTTCTTTATTACAAACAGTCAAACTCTGGGTTAAGTTTGTCAACTTTAACATCAACGCAAACCCGAGAAGCCCTTTGGGAACTGACAACAAGAAAACATGAAATTAATCCAACTTAATAATCCAAATAAAACGTGTTTGTTTGTGAGCGACCAACACGTTCAGAGGCCAGAGAGCTGGACCCCCCCCCATGCCTGCTAGCTAACAAAGTTAATAAACGAAGCATGACCGTGCTCCGCGCACATTCAACCATCACTTTAACTCTTCAACTTGGCTTTAGAGGTTTAAATCATTGAAGGAGCATTAAAAGAAACACGTCGGGCTCCTGTTAGAGTGGTTTTCTGCCTTAAATAGGAGCTCCGTGCTTTTATTTTTGCTCCGGACGCAAGCAGCTAACGAGCTATGCTAACTCGTAACTTCACTCTGTACAAACTTAGCGGCAGCAACACGCATGTCCGCTCACGACGGGATGACCGACCGGAGCCTGGTGGTAATGGCTGCGCTTTCGTTGCTTTATTTGTGCCAGCAAAGTGTTTAAAAAATGTGTTTTTATTAAAAAAAAGCAGGTCGGTGCCGTGCTGCTCGGCTAGTGCAGGCTGCACCAGGACGGCGCTTTGTCCCCGCAGTGGACGGACTACTTTAACAACAACCACTCGAAAACACCCTGAAACCGTCATCGAGGAGACGTGAAGGTGAAATAGTTTAACTTCAGCCACACAGCATTAGGGAAAAGTTCACTTTTCTACTCTCACGTCCACCCTCCCACCCCCAAACATCCCCCGTGTGCGGCACACGGGGGCTGGAAAACAGCGCTCACCTGGTCGAAAGAGCAGCGAAAGCAGCACCATGGTCAACGTCGCACAGTCCCAGAGCCGCCGCTTAGCCGTGATTTGAGGTCCGCTTCTCCCCATACCAATCCATCCAGTTAGGTGGGAGATCCTCGGCTGCTTCTCATCGACGCTGCGGGGAAATCACACAAATATTCGTCTTCTTCCCAAAGCGCTGTCATTCAAAAAAAAGGGGGGGGGGGGGGCGTCTTCAGGGCGGCTCTACGAGGGAGGGGTCTAACGCGCAGACGGGGCCCAGAGGTGATTGCTGGCCAATGAAAGACTAATTATTCACTAACCGCTTGATATTTACATGTTGTGGCAATTACTGGGGACGAGGACAATATAAAATTAAAATAAATGAAAAAAGGTGAGGCGATTAGGAGTTATAGACTGTAGCTGAAGAGGATAACAGTGTTATGGGCTGAGGGTTACACAGCCTGTGTGTTATCTGAGTGTTTACAACTCATGCCCATGGTGTAGAGCTGTTCATTATTCAATATATGCACAAGTGACACATCCTAAACAAAAGCTTTCTCATGCAGAAGAGGAGGAGAAAAGTTGAAACTCTTTGCACTACAAAGCATTCAGGGCATCTGTCCCGTTTGACGCCCCCTTCCTCCTCCTCCTCCTCCTCCTCCTCCTCCTGAGGACAAATGTTTGAGTGTGTGTGTGTGTGTGTGTGTGTGTGTGTGTGTGTGTGTGTTCTGCATTAAGCAGGATTTTCTCACCTGTTGTTTTCTCACTCCAGACTTAGAGCTAAAATAACAGGCTTTGATTGACAATTGTCAGTGCAAACGAACAGATAATGCCTGGCTTTGTTTATCTAGTGAATATGTTAACTTGGAAGTCTTATTTTGAGGTTAGACCTGGCGTGATCATGATATTATGATGACTGATATGCAAGGACTGAGACTTAAGAGTAATTGGAGCTATCTAATTAATGTAATGTGTGTTTTTCTCTGGCGAATAATTGTATGCGGAGCTGACAGATCCCCTTTAAGTCGTCTTTACCAGCTGACTTTTACCTGCTAAAAACTTGGCCATTGTCTATTTTTGTCACAAAAGTGCAGAGAAAATACTCTGACTCGATTATTTTCTCCAAGCAAAACTTTGTGTGCTATAAATTTTTCCATTACATTTTCAGTTAGCAACTTGTATGTTACTCTTTTCCTTTTGTGGCCAACTTTCCAACTCTCTCGCTCCGTCAACGACACTCTGTCTTTCATTTGCACAGCTGCTGTGAGGCCGGACCATCTGCAAGGCACACACAGGCTCACCAGCTTTCAGCCTTCGCCCGACACACACTCTGTGGTTTCTGTGCCATGCAAATAAAGAATTTTAATGCGCCGACCAATTACTGAATAAAATATTGATGTTGAGAAAATCGACAGTTAAAGTTTGTGTGTTTTCTAGAATCGGATTAAAAGTTAAAGCTTTGTTTAGGTGCAGCTGGAACATTTGGGTTGTAGCTGTGGGTCTCCCTCTGCGCCTCCCTCCTGACTTTATGAGGGAGAAGTGAACCCAGGCAGTTATTGGATCACTGATTTTTCTATACACATGCAGGCTCCTCCGGCCACACAATTGTGTGATTCAGGTGGCCTGTCAGTCTTGTGAAAGGTCTTCACAGGCCCGTGTTGATGCGGGGCTGATATATATAGTGAAGGGGGAAACGAAGACAGCTCAACCCAAGTGGAACGTGCGGATTGTTCTGAGCTGCCAGAAGGGCCTCTGTCACACTGGATCCAGTGTGCCAGGTTTATCCCCCCAGAGGGCTCTACCTTACTCTGTTTGTTCAGCTAATTTTGGAGGCTTGGTTGGTTGATCTGTTTTATGGCTGTGCTTTATGGTCACATTTTAATTCCCCGCCAAACAGGTTACACTTGGTATTTCCTTCGACAGCTTGGAGAAAGGGCAGGAACGCAGCGTAGGAGGGAGATCGGCTGATGATGTGGATGTACTGTAAAACACACTGAAATGAAATCCTGCCAGACACGTCTCACCTGTTACAGTGTTTGTCTTCAGGACCAAATGACACCATTTCCTGAGGATGAAAACACATAATTACACTTGAAACAGCTGGAGATTAGAAAAAGCTTAGTTTTAGTAACAGAAAATCTGCATAATGCATGTTACATTAAAGAAAAGCAGAGCCATAGTTGATAAAGCTGCTTCCCACTGCATAACCTGTGGTTCCACACTGCAGGACTGATGACCAGTGAAGCAAACAGTTAATTGATCCAGGTGGATGGTGAGGATGAATTCAGCACATGAAAGAAACTCTGAGGCTGCCTGTCAGGCTTGATGGGTGGAGAAAGACCTCTTTCTTCCCACATGTCCTTATGAGCGGATTGCATTGCATGACCCAGCAAATATGTATCCACTACCAACAAGCTGGAGAGAATGAAGGAGCGGGTGGATGACTAGGGCGTATATCAGGTAAAATAATGTATTGTGGTGTATTTCTCCGGCTGACACTGGGTCATTTGTTACCGTACAAAAGAAGCAAATAAAGAGCCTGTTTCTGCAAGCGTCACAAAGAAGAGCAAAGGGTTTTGGATCAACTTTAAAAATCTGTGCCAGAAAAACATGGAACAGCAGTGAGAGATTCGAAAAACTTCAGACTTCAAACTACAGAAAATCTAGAGTGAAGTGAAAGAGAGTGAGAAAGAAAGAATTGGAGAAATGGGGGAAGGGAGGAGGAAAGGGGAGAGAAAGAGGGAGTGAGGGATTGGGTTTCCTCTGACTGTGTGTCTGGGCAGCTCCACATGTTCCTCATTAAGGTCCTCACACTGTGGGACCAGCTCCACACTGGGATGCTTGTTATTGTTATTAGGCCCAACGTGCTGTGGTCTGGTGGAAGCCTGAAAAGAGAACCGATTCAGGACCATCACCTCAACTCGCTGTCCTCAAACCAAGGAAAAATAACTGCACTCATTACACTGCCACATTATACATTTGTACATACATGAAAATTGTAATGAAATCTAATCCGATTCACAGAAATGATGTGTCTGTATGTTTCTTCACCTACGAATCCACTTAAAAGCTATCTGTTCTCGGACGCTGTCAATCTTAAACAACTTACTAAAAAAATTTACTAAATAATAAAAAGTACAGTTGCAGGAAATTGTCGATGTTTCACGCTTCTGATTTTTGCTTAATTTCATGCCCATCTAAATTTGTCAACTGAGACATGGATCGTGTTTCTGCTAGATGTTGATACCATCAGAGATTGGAATCAGAAGTAGCATGCGCCCTCTGCAGCACCACACGGTTGCAATATAAGAGACACACTTATTGAATTTTAAACAGGAACCAGAGCAAATTGGCTGTTTCTTTTTTTTCTTCTGAGGGCCCCTGTCTGAAATGAAGTGGCCTATAGCACAGCTGAGACGGAGAGTGAGAGATGCGGAGAGCGAGTGTGTCTGCTTCAAGCCTCTCCCTGTTAGAGGGGATCTGTTATCTCAGCAGAGATAAGGGAGACTGTGGTGTGAGTGTATACAGTGCAGCGCTGATAGCATCTCCACTCAATGATCCCACTTACGGCGCCCTGATTGATAACTGACAGCGCACGGAGGGGGGGCTTCTGGAGTGTTTTTGAAGGCACCCCTCAGTAGGTAACCATGCGAGCATCTGTTTGCTGTGTTCCTTTGGATCTTTTGTCTCGGAGTAAACAGCAATTATCACACATGGATGTCATCTGAGTGGAGAATGTGCTAGTCACGACACCGCACTAACCAAGGTCTACGCAACAAAGGAAGGATTCAAAAAAATATTTGTATGTTCATATAAAAGTTATTTTTTATGACTAACTTGCTGCAACTTTTCAGTTTGATGCTTTTCGTCGTCACTGCACAGAACCAAGCTGGGCTCCTCCTCCTCCCTCCTTTCGCACAGAACAAATGTTGACACAGCCAGTCAAGCCCCATCCTTGTGAATAGACAGTCAACTAACAGGTAACCCTAGCTCCGGGGTCGTGGGGTCATCCCAGCTTGATGAGGGATGATGGGTAAAATAAATGGAGAGCAGCACACACAGAGACCTCTGATGTCTTCAACCCTAAAGGGAGAGAGTTCAGGGCCATTTGACCTCTGACCTAAGCCCTGCCTATGTGTTTGTGTGTGTTTTGAGGGTTAAACCTCCTCATTCTTGAATTCTTTATTATTTTTCTACTTTTTTTTTTCTTCACTGGCGAAGTTTTTTTTTTTTTGGCACCAATAAATCAAAAAGAAAAAAAAAACACCTCAATGTACAGCTTCACTGAGCAGCCTGTGAAGCTTATTCCAATACGTAACCTTGTTTGACCATGCCTCATCTTTCTCTTTTGATGACGACACTCCCCCACTTCTAGTCACTCGAGCCGTGATGCATTATCGAAACGGGGAACAAATTGCTTCGCGATGGCCACGACAACTCTCCTTTCTCCCAGAATGTGAATTGCTCGCACGCCTCTGAACCCACCACATCAATATTTAATATTCAACATTTCTTTAGCTTTCAGTTTCGTGCACAGGTCTGTGTGTCCAGACTGCACTGGACAAAGCAAGAGAAAACTGTAGTTTATTAAAATAAGCCTTGCTAAATGCTAATTGTAACATTGTAAATAGGATGTTTTATTGTTTTTGATGATGGTCATATTTGCAGCCACAGTACTGAATGACTTCTGGGTGCTCAGTGTGTCTCATGCTATCATGAGACACATGATAGCATGCCAAAACACTTTTCACTGACATTCATATCTCATCTGTACAGTTAATATTTCAGGGGAAAGTATTAACTGTACTGTATTAACTGTACCATAGATATGAACAGCTGTTTACAGAAAAACTTTATTATTGGTAATGGAAATAATGTGGGGCTTTGCTTCTAAAACCTCGTGGGGTATTTTAAAACATGTTTTGCCCACCATGCGCTCTCACCTGTTTGCCCTTTACACCTGACGGCTTGAGGCTTAATCTGTAGATGCATTTGTGATAAAGCGCGTCCTTCAGTTAGTTCGCAACTGTTGGTATTGTTTCGGGCCTGGATCAACCAAACAACTGCCCTGCACCAGGAATAGATGGATGGGCAATAACTCATGAGAGTATAATTTTAGCCACTCTCATCTACAATATGTTTAGATAGAGATATCTAAATGATATTTTCTCCAGCTTGAGCTTGTTTAAAGCAGCAAAATGTGCAACAACAAGACAAAGGTGAATACTAGCCTTGAAGTTTGAGCGACTTTCTGCTTCAGCACAGAACTGTTAGGTGTGGAAAAGTTCACATGAACTGCTGGAAAACTGATAGGGCTGTTTTCCCCCCTTTCCTTTCCAGCAGATGTTTCTCACATTTACTTTAAGTCCACAGAAGATCCATTCCTTATACGGTTATCTGGGTTCACTCTTATCACACTATTAAAAACCCCAATAATATATTAGAAAATGACTTTCTGTGTTTGCATTTGATTGCTTTTGGCACGATGTTACATGTTAGTTTTAATGTATTTTGAATTAAACAAGAACTGTGATGGCATATGTTGCAGAAGGAAAACACCAGTCCTTTAAAAGCTTGATTAGCATCTTCAGGCAGGTATGAATGTGAGTACGGGTTATGCCAGGGAGGAGAAAAATAAAAACCTTACCTTGGATCGGGGTGTTTGTGGTATATGCTGGATATTGAATTGGAGCACTAGTCTAACTGGACTTTGAATGGGCAGATGCAATGAAGCCTCGTTCCCCTTGCAACTTCAGCTGGCCGACTAAGAACTTGGGCAGCTACAGGGACAGATAGCCATTGGAATCAAGGCACATGACAACAGCTGTCTGTTTCAAGAATCGGCACTTTGATTAGAGCGGGATGGTAGTGAGCGATGTGGCCTAATTCCTACATATCTGGGTAGGGCACTTCTTAGAAAAGAGAGAGAGAGGGGAAAAAAAAAAGCAAAAGCATTGAGTGGAAAAAAGACTGAGGCACAATCACATTCATGGGTATTCAGAAACATGCACACTTGTGCATACACCCACATTTATATTACACTTATACTACTCGTATTCATGCACATTGCAACCATGTGTCACACTTGGACAGCTTCCCATGTTCTCTAAAAAGTCCGTCACACACAAAGACAGGAGGATCTGAATGCAGCCGACCAGGGGCCCCAGCGTAAGCTGTGCATGTGTGCAGCAAGAACAAGGTTGTATCTGTCTGGTTTGTTGTCGCTGATCCTCGTCCTCTACCCGAGCCCCACCCCTGCAGTATCTCCCCTTCTGGAGTGATTATTCGTGTGTTTTGACTTTGTTTTTGTTGACACCACTCTTTAAGCTTGGTAACAGTCACCAAAACACTGTAAAGCCTCAAATTTTACCTACATGCAACTCTTTCATGTGGCATCGCAACTGAGCATGATATGAGCAGAATTCGCAAACAAGAGAGATCATGCCCCATAATGTGCGTTTGGTTATCAGCTGGTTGCTGCCAACAGGCCGGGGAGATGTGAATGTGATTAACCTTGCCAGACTGACTCAGTGAGCTCGCTCCGGGATATAAGCATGAGTTCCTGGTGATTTATAGACACGGAGAAGTCAGCCACGAGGCCTCAGGCTGAAGGAGAGGGAGAGGGAGAGAGCAAAACAACAGTACTTAATTCAAGTCTGACAAATATTCTGCAGGAAATCCATACAGACTGCTCCATCAAATATTTCAGACCCCCTGGTTCTCCCCAGTTGTAAACAGCAACTTGTAAACTCACAAATTCCACATTAACAAAGCTAAAAGAAAAAAAAAATGTTTGCCTGCTTTAGTTTACTTTCTGCAATAATACACCATACTGGTTCTGCCCTTCCCAGACAGCATAGAAAATGCATCTTTGCAAGCTCCCTGGGAAATGTGCCTTGGAACAGATGTGAATTTCCAATAAAAGTGATTCTTAATCCTGCACGCATTTTTCAGAGTTGTGAAATGGCAAAAATACCTCATAGGGTGCATATGATTCATCCCACATTGTTCTTTCCTCCCTCCCATAGTTTGTTCAGTCCAATCTTTTTAGGCAAGCAGCTGTTCGCGCAGACAGCTGCGTCGGGCCATTCATTGCAGCCGAGAGGCAATTAAAAAATCAAGTCAATGGTGTGTTTCAGTTGATCCATCGCTATTTCTACATATAATCCCGTCTCTCATGCCTCCCGTCTCTTTTTTGCGCATGCATGTAAACAACAGATCACACACACACACACACACACACACACACAGACATGCCCCATCAGTAATATCACAAACTACGATGCAGTGGTATGGAGATTCACTTTTTTCTAAAGACAAAAGCCACAAATTGCAGTGACATGGCACAATTGGATTTGAGGCCTTATTGAGGCCAGAGCCGAGAGGAGCCATGTAATCTCCAAGACTTACTGGTCCACAGATTTTTTCCATATCTTCTTCAGTGGAGGTATGCGGCCACACAAAGTCTGACTGGCGTCACACTGGCATTCATCGAGTGGAGGCCGTGCCTTGTGCCACAAGCACTGGCGCATTCTTATGCAGTCGTGCAAATGAAAACACATACGTGCATCCATTCAAGAGCTTGCATGTGCCTCTCTCTTCCAAACACACACAACACTCACACACACACACGCACACTGTCCATGTCTCCAGTTGTTCCCTCCTCTCACGGCACACAGCAGGTGTGAGCTGGAGTGTGACAGAGCCTGGTTGGGTGGAGTGTTTCTGGATGATCTGCAGTCTTTAGAACAGATTTTCTATTGTTTCAAATGTGTGCGCACTTTTGGAATCGATTTGGAAAATGTGATGGGATTAAGCTGTTGGCCGTGCATTTTGGCATTTGCCACATCGTCATTTGTGAAATATAATATATTTAGATTCACCATCTGTGAAAGATGCTGTGTTTTCATTTTTAACTTGAGTAAGTGGACACTCATCACTTAAATGTACTGTATTAAATAAGAAAGGTAGCTTTCTTGCAGTAATTGTAATCCAATGATTAAAAGTCATTGTGAAGACAAACATATCATTAAAAACGAATGACGTGGCAAACAGAACTTATATTCTGTATAACATTGCGAGTACCTACAGAGCTTTTATTCTTTTTTTTTCTCTTCTGCAGTGGTTCAATGTAAAATGCTGAACAAGCAACTATTTCCCTGCTCTCCACACAAACATTCTTGGTGCTGCCAACTCGTAGAGCTGCAACTAATTCTGAGTTGTGAAAGCAGACTGACATCAGATTTAAGTTTCCACATCTTTAAGAGAAATGTGCCAAGATTATTATCCAACCAAGGATTCCAAATTTATTTGAGTTTGCAGGAAAACGTCATCTATCAAACTGGCTAAAGTAGCTGGATGTGCAGCCTAACCACCCTTAAAGAAGTGATATATAGTAGGTTCTCTCCACCTTCCATAACACAAAATGCTATTTAAAAGTGAAGTTTGTTTTCCCCGTGCTCCTCCTGTCTCTTTGTGCATTATTTTTGGCAGATGCCATCACTTTGTCAGTGCATAGCATAATTGTCTTAACCAAAGAGATGATTCACATGATTTATTTATAATTGCTGGTGCACACACAGACTATTATGTATGTTGAATAGCGAGCTTTAACCAGCTGTGGGCTCATCGTTTACACACACACACACAATGAAGATTTTTAAAAAGCACTCATCCTACATTTGGGGGAGAGGGGGAGTAAAGACTTTATTGGATGGTGATTTCTGACTTCCTCCTGAGTTTCGTCTAATGATTGCTGAGGATGAAGGACCATGATCTTTCCTGAACCCCCTTTCCCCCATAGCTGAGCACTTCCTGTCTGCCACATGTGTGCTGCAGCAACCATACGTTCACAGAGGACATTATTCTTTCTTTTCACAGCCTGGGTCGAGCAGCTGAGTGAAAAAGTTGCCAGTAACTGTGTTGGAGCCAGGGGGAATAATCTTATTTTGAATATTCATGGGCCTTTACTGTAGCATTCAGCTCTATAGCAAATCAAACATTGCTCAAGCTCTTTCTCCTCTTCCTCTCTGTCTTTCTTCTCCTCATCCTCCTCCTCTTTCTCCTACTCCAGACAGGAGCATTACAGAGTAATAGCAGTCAGCTAGAAGCTTTTTTGTAATTGCCTGGGCTCATGTGCTGCGGAAAGCCAAAGCAGGGGCCAGCGGCATCAAAGACTGACTGATCATTTCACAGACTCCCTCCACTGAAAGGGGGGGCGTAGAGGAAAGGGAGGGGGAAGAAAGACACACAAATACATATGGACAAACAAACCAGCGAAGGTCATGTATGAAGCAGACATGCTGATGGCAGTAGATGGACAGATAGGACGACAGGAACAGAAGAACCTTAGTCAAACCAATTCAGTTCTGCTCCAACACCTGTTAATATTTAACAAACAATGGGGGTGGCACCAGTGGTACAGATGGAAAAAAAAAAGAAAAGAAAAACAAAAAAGTGATGTTGAGATGACATCATGGATTATTAAGGTGGGGGTGGGTCTAATAAGGGCCTGGTTTGGCTTGGACGGTAAAGAGGGCAGGAAACTGAGGCAGAAGCAATTTGAGAAGCTGAGGCCTCAGTCTGCAGCTGTGCACTTAGTTTCTCTCTCCCAGTTACATAGCTGCAGGACTGACAATACTGCAAATACTTAGCCGTGACCTCTCCTCTACTTCACGATGCAGTGCACACATGTGTTACTTAAAAAAATATATGTAACAATAACTTTCTTAATCGAAGCGTATTTCTTAAACGTGAGGGAAAACTGCGTAAACTTTGTAGCTTCATGATGTAAAACTTAAAAATGAGTCAAATCCCAAAGCCCTTTGTTTTTCTTTTAAAGCCATGCTCAACATCTTTCTTTCAAAGCAATATGTGGATGGAGCAGCTTAAACATCGTATGTCTACTTGCTGTACACATGGAAAACACCCAGCTGTCCCGGCAGATGTTGGCCAGAACAGAGAAATTAGCGAAGACTACAGTAAAACAACCAGGGAGGATTTATAAGACGCACGATGCTGCTGCACCACACACTGTGATCAGAGTCACGTACTGACAAATGCTCATTGTGATGCTCAACTTTTGAACTACTATGTGCGTGTGTGTGTGTGTGTGTGTGTGTGTGTGTGTGTGCACCTCTGCTATGTTTTTATTAGCTGTGTGCCTAAAGTTGCCAGATTGTGAGCAGCTTTCCCCTTTGAATATATGCGTTGCTTGCAGAGTCACCGTCCTGCATTCTTCTTTGCAGACAAGTCAATTAGAACCAGCTGATCTCCTTAAAGTTGGAGAGGAGCACAGGAATGCTCTGGTGGGACAAATGCCAAGCATCACTACACAACACCAATAGCTCCTTGTGGCATACAGAGAAGAAGTGGGGGGGGGGATGAACATCAGTATGTTTGCAGACTGAACCAGGAGAGAGCAGGAGAGGGGGACGGGATACTGTGAGGCACCAGCCTGAGAGCTGAGCCCTCTGCCACGGCGCTTTTGTTGCCAGATCACAACCAGATGTGCCAAGTGTGTCCAAACAGGAATGACTGTGTGAAGGCAATTTTCAGCAATTTGTCAGATTTTAGCATCCCCCCCTCCTCCCTCCCTCTCCCTCCTTTATCCTCTTCACCCCATGCCTCCTGAAAGACAAATACAAACATTAGAGGAGCGCGCAGAATTTCAAACAGGCTCCCACAAATGCTTGCTCCACTCTTTGCCTCCAGCACAGTCATGTGATGAGAGATATACAGTGTAACGTCTGAGCACACTGGGCAAGACAAGGCCTGTAGTATTGACAAATAACCACCCACCTAACTTTCATGCATCAGCATTACTGAATCTACTGATCCAAATGTGTGATGCATTTATTTACACTTCGCTTGTTGAGTCGAAATCCCTGACAACATTCACACACCCCAAATCCATCATCCTAACTCACTTTGGGCATCACAACCAAAGCAAAAGTAGAGATGAATAGAGAAAAGGTTGTTAATCTCTCTCTAGACACGTCGTAAATTACAGTTTCACTCTCAAGGTTAGAAAAACAGTTTGAACCAACTTCTCTCACTTTACCTCTTTGCCACATGTAATGTATATTTTCAATATGCACGCCCTTTAAGAGGAACTCCACCAAATTTTGCAGTGAAACCTTGCTTGCAGAGAGCTTATGTGAAAAAGGCTGAATGAAGCATTTTGTGGAGGGAGCTGTGTGGAGTGTCAGGTGATGTCATTGGAGGGAGCGTTGGTTGGGGCTGAAGACCACAAGTTTGAAAATGAATTAAAACAAAACTGTGGGTATGGAGTTGGAAAGAAATGAGCTTACCAGATCAGAGGTAACCTGCACTCATTGCTCTGTGTGGCTCCCAATTGCTGCTGCTAGTACAACACACCCAGATCTTTGACTGAAATGTTGGAGGTTGAGTTGCATCATGGGTATTGTAGGCCTAACATTTTGAAAAGATAATGCATGGCAAAGAAAAAAAAAAAAAACCTGTCTTGCTGACTCTGCTGCAACATTTTTAAATACTTTTTCACACTCCCCATTGTTAGCAATATTATATGAGTTTAATAATAAACAAGTAGTGCACTCGTAAAAATCGTCACATGCCCTAAAGAGTGGGAAACAAAGAATGGCTGGTCGACTGTTAATGTTGAGTGATGCTGGTACAAAGAAATACACATCTGCATCTCCCTCCCCTCGACTCCCTCCATCTGTATCCACACAACCTGCACAAACAACACACTCCCTGGCCCTCACCTATGAAGAGGACCTTATGAACGTGCTCTGTTGTCTTGGCCCCTCTTGAGGTCATCTGGACAGTATAGAGAAATGACTTTTGTGCCCTCACATGGCAAGTATGCATGTAAGCAGTCATTTTCTGGCAGAGGTAAGAGACATGGCCTAATCAAACTTGTCACTGCATTTCTAACTGAGGGTGATGTTCACAAAGTTGCAAGTACACATTAAATAACAATCATCAGGCTGGACCACTAGATGACCATGATAATGCCATCAAACCCAAACCCCAGGACCAAACACAGTTGATTTGGTCGGCGTCACTGAGACGCGTGGTACATTTCTGTGGAGGTGCACATCAAGCTGTTGCCTCTAGGGTGTTGCATATGGGCATTTGGTTTGGTCCACCGTGCCTACACTGTACATACGTGTAGATCTGACATAGAAGCATAAAGCATCCAAGCATCAGGTGGAAGTAGTCCGATTCGTTTTTCTGCATTTAACTTTGCTTTTTTTGAAGATTTCTTTCTAGTTTTGGCGTTTCTGTCAGTCATGGGTCTTGTTATTCTGCAGGGGAGCTCAAATTCACCACTAATGCCTGTTTTAATTTGTTGCCTCATTGCTCTAGAGCCCAGGATAAATAGCTGTTGTTGTTTGTGTCACTTACAAAATGAGTGGTCTTGCTTGGAAAGTTAGTCAGTGTTTACCATCTTTATTAGAGTTTGTTGTTCTGGCTTACATAACAGAGGGAAATAAGGCTCGTGCTTATGAAAAAAGAAATGCCTACTCAACCACTTCATGTTTCAACAAAGTTTCATTTGCAATATATTGTTGGTATACAGGTGTTACACCAATGTAGACGTATATAAGTATATGCATATGATGCACGTATCCATATGTAGGCTTGACCTTTTCAGAACTGAATCTAAGCTGCTGTGGTGCAGACTATCATAACCAAGAAATTGAGTCAATTCTAGACTCAAAAAATAGTAAATAGCTTTCCCTCCTCCGGGTGTGTCTCTACTGTTACAACTGAAAGATGGACAGCAGCATTGGAGTTTCCTTACAGGAATCTGTGTGGGTGTGAGAATGGGTCCGCATGAGCATATACTGTACTGTACTTTCTTTTCTTTTTTATGTTCAAGTGTGTGTGTGCAGCACTTGTGGTCAGTCTGACTGTTGTGTGGTGTTTGCATGTTTATACTGTTGTGTTACTTTGAAATAAGTGCAGGATAAATGTGGGTTGAACATTTGAACAAATAGCCTGCTGTGTGTACAGTATGCCTCGTTGGGCTTAGCACTGGATTATATTTGTGCAGGAGCTTGGGTGTGCCTGTGTTTGTCTGTATGTATATATGTACAAACATGTCTTGTTATCTTATAGTTTAAGTCTTTTATACTTGGGGCCATGCTGCACCATGCATTTACATGCCTGTGGTTCTATGAGTTTTCCTTTGACACGCTTATGTCGGCATGCTGCATGTGTGTGACCGGGAATGTCCAGAGAGTGTGTATTGGTGTAGATGGCGTGTGTTTGTGTATAAGACCCATAGCAGCTGCTGGACACCACCTGTGTCCTCCCTCAGGCCTGTTGTGGCTCCAAATAGTCCCTTTGGGCTCAGGCTGTGAGTGTCAGAGATGGTCAGGCACACAATCCACTGTTTTTCTTTTTTTTTTTTTGTCGTCTAATGCAAAAGAAATTCACTTCTAAGTAATCAGAGTACTGTTTATTCTCTTTCTCTAATCCCACATTTCCCTCTGTTTATGCCAGTCTTGCCAATTTGTTTCTTATTCCGCTTGCTTTGTGGCGGCTGGCTGACAGATGTCCATCAGCTCCATCTTTTAACATCACATAGTGCTGATATGACTAACAAAGCTAGTTACCGTAACTATTTCATGTGATCGGAAAGTCTAGTAGCTGGCCTCCTATTAATTTTCTGTCTAATTCAATTTCAGAATAAAACACATAAAATTCAGATACGATCACTATTCACCTGTAATTAGTTTCATGAGAACAACAAGAAAAGAAAGAGAAAGTAATGTCACAAATAGGGTTAATCCTGCAACTGAATGTTAAACTGAATCACAAACATTTGTCTCCAAAGGAACAATTGAGTTTGTCAGCCTTATCTTTGGGTTTTGTTGCAGTGTCTCCATTTGGTCAACAGATAAGAACAAGAGCACCGTGATAAACAATTGTTAAAGACCTAAAATGTGATCCTGAGGCGAGGTCATCATGACTAATCCGACAGTTTAAGATAAAAAGAATATAAATAAAGGTGATAGTTTTATTTTATACTGAAAAGGCAAAATTTACTTAGCATATTGTTTTTTAATCTGCACGTGTCTTCGATCTTAATGACAGGCTACGCATTCTCGTTTTACATGTGTCATTTTTCCAAGGCTGGAATGGCAGACAGGTTTGAGAATGTATGTGTTAGTAATTTAGAAACCTGGGGGGGTTACCGGTGTCATATCCCACAATGCACCGCTGAATTCCTTTAACATGTGGTGAGTCAGGAAAGGGGCGGTTGACCTATGCCTTCCCATGAGCCCCTTGGGAACAGCTTTGCTCGGTTGCTCAAGAAATCTAGGATCACTGCACAAACTGCTGTGTTAGTTGTGACTGGAATTGTAATCACCTCCTTTTTCCCCACCAACCTCCACTCTCGCTGTTTCTTTGTCTTCTTTTCTCTTTTTGCCTTCTTTCGCTATAGTTTCTTATTTGTGCCACCCTTTTTCCTTTTCCTCGTGTCTGTTTTAGTTTTCCTAGTATTTGGCTCAACACCAACTCTGCAGATGCAATCCATTACTTTAGGTAGAAGGGGGAAATTTACAGGAAGCTGAAGGTGAAGCGTGTCGCTCTACTTTCTTCTGTTGCCCACACATTTCTACTGTCTGTGGCACCAAAATGTAATATTGTTGCTCTGTTGTTTGGTAGTGACTGTGATCTTAAAGTCAAACGAAAGTTACCCTCCGCTCAAAGTGGAGGGGTTTGGGGCAATCTCTCACATAACAGCCTATCATATGGTCAGTTTATAAAACAAGATACCGACTCCAACCACCACTGGCCTCTGTATAATAAATGTTATTAAATGTATAATGCTTTATTCATTAAAAACTGATCAAAACAAAAGATCTGTATCTTTAAATCTTCAACTCACCATCAGTAAAACGGGCTGGTGATGGACTCAGCAGCACTGTTCAAAAAGACTAAGAAGGGGGTGTACTTTCTGAGGAGGTTCAGATCCTTCAACGTGTTCAATGTTTTTTGACTCATGATGCTTCCTTGTCATGTATCTGTTGTCATTCCATCCTGGACTATAATTATTGACCTATTTTCATCCATCTTACATATTCTGTACACACACTGAGGTTTCTGTGCTGTTGTTATTCTGTATTTGTGCTGGTGTAGCTCCTGTCTGGTTGTGGTTCTCTTTACAGAGCAAAACAATTTCCTTCTGGGATTAATAAAGTGTTTTGAATTTTGCTTACCTTTAGTGTCAGTATTGAGACAGCAAGAGGGAAGCATCATTATGTAACAGGGTGGTATCTTGTATAGACACAATGAAAACACTGACCTACGCAGCTAACTACAGGTGCCTTAATCACCCTAATAATTAGTGGAACAACTTTTATCTAAAGCAACTGGTTACAGATTTAAAGGCCTGTTAGTTGTAACTAAGGCCTCAGGGCGTAAGTAGGCTGGGTCAGGCTTTGGGTCAGGGTCATGAGTGAGTCATGTGTCTCTGTATTTTTACTATGGCAGTGAAAAGAGGCTGTGTTTTGGAGATGGGGTGCAACTTAGCTCTGGACCGATGTTGGTTGGACAACCGTTGGAGGGGATGCAACTAGAGGGGAGCAGAGATGGGAGAATGGGAAACAGACACATGCACAGGAGTGAATAGGAGGTCCCTTTGTGTCCAGCCAACAAAAATCTGTGACCAATTATCTGCATCTGTCTCTAGAAAGGGGAATTCTTGAACACTTTGGGTGGGTGTAAAGAGAGGATGCATAGGGGGCTCCCGTGAGAAAGACAAAGAGCTGGGGTGCACTGGTGGTTCGGGAGCTCGGTGCTGCATTTGTTAGTTTGGGAACTTGTTTTTTCTTGGTTTGGGGCTTTTTAAATGACATGCAGGGAGCATACAGATTGTACATATGCTTTGCTAGTAAAATAAAAAAACACATTTTTGCATTCAATTCAATGCATGCAGCCGAAAGATTGCCTAGCAAAATGTTATTTTGCATCTCCCGTGTGTCTATTTCAGGCACAGGAAGATGACAATTTGTCCCACAATTGCTGAATTACGTCTGCCTGTGCCTCGCCCCCACCCCACTGGGAGAGCTTCCTATTTGTGTGGTTAGATTTCCAGCTATGTGAAAAGTGCGTCCTACAGAGAGAAGGGGAAAGTGGTTGAGAGAAGGGAAGTTGGGCCCATGGATGGTTTGTAAGCCATGTGTTAGACATTAAAGGGCTAATTACAGTTTTAAAAGCCCCGTGTTTACCGCTGAGAAAAGCCTTGTTAGGTATATTTTACTGTCTCCCCTGAAATTATTCATCCTTGACAAGCTCAATTGACATTATCATAATTACAAATGTGATTGCTGTTTAATCGTTCCAACCGCTGGTTCGTTGTTTTAAGTGTCTGCAGCGGAAATCGCTAAGGCTCAAGTGTTCCTCTTTGACCATTCATCAGAAAAAAAGGATGCAGGACACAGGATAGTTGTTTTGTTGTAACGGTACATTTGAAATGGAAAAGTTATATCGTAACAGAGATTTCTTTTTATGACAATCATCATTTCTTATTGACAGGAGAGAGGAATCAGCACACTGCGGGTGCATAAGTGATTCTTCTTGTGTTGTTTAGAATTAAATCTGAAATAGTGCTGCTGTGTGTTTTCAGGAAGACATGCTCTGAACTCTGCACCGAGCGGGTGTGGTATTGCACAGGTATAGATTAACTCTGCTGCTGTTGATCCCATGGCCACCTCTCCCCTCTCACACGGATGCCAATAGCTCACTCTCACTCTGGTTGATCTTCACCTGTCAAAGCAAAACTCTAACTAAAAGCTTGCAGCCTGAGGAGGGGAAAGCAAAACAAGAGGAGAAGAACAAACAAGCCGAACGGGAGGCTTTTGTGAGTCACTCCCATCAGTCTGATGAATAAAAATGAATTGAAATCTGGATTTGCACATGCTTTAAAAGGCTCCACACAACAAGCAACAGCAGAGCACATGGAAGCTGTCGAGGAGGTGGGGTTGTGTTACAGTGTGAAACAGCTACAGATCAATGTGAACATCTTAATGTGGCTGGAAGAGAGTGAACAGTAAACAGAGAGAGTGTTATCAGCGAGATAAAATTAAATACAGTCACACTGGATTAGATAAATGTATTGTTTCCTGTGGCTCCCCCACAAGAGTAAAGTCTATTTGAATCCACTGTGGGAATGATGGACACACAGAGATATGTGTATGGTCAATTAAAGGAGCGAAATGCTATAAGAGCTATAAATATCATGGGGATTTATTTTGTTAAAATCTTAAGGATCATAGTTTTAAATTGTTTTGTCGTGGTGTGAATGAACCCAGAGGTCTAAACTTGCTCTTTCGGTGCCTCCAGCGATTTGGAAACAAGAGAAAACGCAGCCTGTCAATCGGCAGGCAGCAGGAGGTTAGCATTGTTTTGCATTTCTTCAGTTTGTTTCTTCCTGGGATTTTTCTTCTCTTGACAGGAGGTGCCACGAGCATACCAACAGTTGAAAGAGGAGCCACATTCTTTCAGCACAGATTCCTCCATCCCTCCTTTGTTCAGAGTTTGTGTTCGTCTGAGGGGTTTTCCTCACCTTAAACTTTTTTTTTATTTGTAGATTAGTAGATGTAACCAACCACAGACAGGGTGAGGCTGAACTGCTGCCTGCTTGTTGGCACAAAATGTTAAACTTGAGTGTTTTTTTATTTAAAATGGTAGTCTCATCGAGGCAGGAGTCGCTTGTTTCAGTCCGTTTCGGGTATGTGGTCACATTGAGTTGTCATAATGTCAGGCCAGTATTAGCATGTGGGCTTTTTTATTGGCTTTTCACAATTACCCATGTCATGTGGTTTCTCTCACAGTGAAAGTACAATGAAAACTTTCCATGTTTATTGGAGGAACAATTCTCAGCAAACTTGATTGAAGTTGTCTGACTCAAAGAGTGAAGCCCCCCCCCCTATAAAATGTCACTAAGCCCTCCGTTTTGCTGACCCCTGAATGATCAACCCTTGCTGAAAAGAAGGGAGTTAACCGTTCTAGCCAGCATATCCGCCTCCCTGGCAATGTTTTTAGAATTAAAAGACAAATTTGGCTCCGGATGCTTTCTCTGGGAGTTCTTGTCTTGTATCAGGGTTAAGAAAATAACCCCACGTCTTTACCTCAGTGTGGGTTGGGGTCAGGGGAAGATGGGGGCTGGGTCAGGAGTCTTTTTCATTCATCCACAGGTCATTATTACAGTAGAAAGCAACATGGGGATGGTCACAATGGAGCTGTCTTCTTCGCCTCTTTGGGTTTGTTCACAGTGAGGGATCTGCAGAACGCTTTTTTTTTCTACAAAGCTATGGGGGTGAATGTGGAAATTGAGGCTACCTGTTGCATGAAACAGCTCAGGCATTATGCATGCTGCCGAGCTGCCACCCTCAGGGGAAGAAGAGTGCAGGCTGCTGATGGAGACTTGGCTGTGGAGCTTAAAAGCACATCTGGTACACATTGTGAGTGAGTTTTTTCTTTAAAGTGCAGATGGTCTTGAATTGCTTTTAAAGAAATCTCTCAATTCGACAAAAAATATAATATATAAATTATATAAAATAAATAAAATAATAATAATAATAGAAAAAAATATAACACGCAGGAATTTTGACCTTCACCTTGATTTATTCTTGCTGGTTCAGGTCCTAAGATGTTCCTGGACATAGAGAAACTGCCTGCATGAGTCTGTAGAATAGAACAAACACATTCAACTGGTTGTTCTCTGAAGACGCTGTGTAATGAGCCCCGAACAGTTGCTGTAGTGGATGCATGGGCAGGAGCTCTGTTGACTGTCCCCGTTGACAGTGACCATGTCCTTTAAAGCCAGTCTGAAGAAGCCTGTGTGCGGCCTTTCATCCACTCAAATACATAAAAGTAATTCAGTGGAGGAGGAAGCAAAGAAGAGAGGCTATAACTGACAACCTGAACTGTCTCTGCTTTAACCCCACAGCACATCAACTTTTTCTATTTTCTTTTCTATATTAATTTGAAAGTATCTATGTCCTACATGTATATATGCAGTCTGGTCTTTGCTTTCTTAGAGTTTTGTTTGCACAGTTGCATCTACGAAAAAGTCAATATAAGGCCTTTACCATCTGCTCAGATTAATATATTTAAGTCATGTCACGGACAGGTAAGTAAGAAGAGTGTCTTCAGGTTCAAGTTGCAACATCAGTCTTCAGAGTCTCACTTGTTAGAAAACAGTCTATCAAAACCTGTGTGCAGGATTCACGAGTGTCCACATCCAAACAAGCCAGATTGAATGAAAAACATTATTCAGTACAACTGAAATTGATAACATCCAAAATGTCAGTAATAATTTGTTATTGCACATTAAAATGTGTAGATACAAAGCAAAGGACGGTCAAAGGTGAACCAGGAAGTCAGTCTGTAAACAGTGCTGAATGATTACAACCGACAGTCTGGGGTTATAATTTTACTCTGGACCTGTGCTTTCTCTTAAATACAGTAAACTGCTTACTGCTGTGCCCTAAACTTTATATAGTCAAACACTAAGCATTGTCTCAAGCCGCATGTCACAGCTCAGCGCTAGGGCTAAGTAACACATCACAGTGAAGTGCAACATTTCACCCGAGTTATTTTTATCTCTGCAACAAGCCTAAACAAAACCTCTCTCAGAACAACTAAAACAAAGATGTTAGATGATAACACAGCGCGTTTCTTCTCAATCATTTTTTCCAGAAATAGAAATTCTAGTGTTAAAACCTCAGTGTCATAGATACTGCCAAATAAACACCAGCAAACATCAAACACCAAACAGTCTTTGTTCATGACACTGAGCCCATGTGTGCACACAGCTCATGGAAAAACAAAGTACTGAGCTGTTGCAGAGTGGACAGACTGTCTGCAGATGTCTGTTCCAGTGGTGAAGGCCATGATGATGATGATGATGATGATGATAGTCATGCAGACAAGAGGGTTTGTACATCTATTCCTCTGGAGAACCATCGAAGAGCAAAGATAGGCTCTGCCCCCACTGCTCCAGCCCCAGACTGAAGCCTCTGTCTGGAATGCAATCTGCCTGCCATCTGCAGGCCTCCACGGCTCTGTTTGATATTCAAACAAACACCTGTCAAAAGTCCATGTCTCATCTCACATCGCTCTTGGAAATTGGCAAAAATCTCAACCTCTTCCTCGCACCGAGAACAGAGGGGAAGAGAGGCAAATGTGGGTTTTTATTCCAACCATCTGTGCATGTGTTAAATATAGATTTTTATGGAAGACTCAAAGGACTAGTTCTACTTTCCACTAAAATGTCAAAGAATAATAGGCCTCTCAAGGTGCTGCATTCAGCAAGGTCTTTCCACAGTAAATGATTTCAAATTCAATTTGTTTTTCTCCTTTAACATCAGCTGGCACCGCTGATTGACCTGTGAGTGTGCAGTTGTGGTATAAATGAGAGTTTTGGAAGATGTTCTCACATGGAGGAATAGTTTCGGAGGCTTTGTGCAAAATCTATCCATGTCCTTCTTTTCCTCCTCCTACACCCTGCTGTTTTCCACATCTCTCTTCCTCTCCTCCCGATTCTCTCTCTCTCTTTTTCTCCCTCGTATTGAGATGAAGCGTTTGCTGTAGCATGACGGGGCGCTGCTTGGCAGCTATCCAGGCCCCACATCTGCCTGACTGCTGTTCCTCTCTTTCTTTTCCCCCGGCAGCCCCCGACAGTATTGGTTCAGTTGTCAGCCCATTCCAGGGTCTGTCTCAAGGTCTGCAGATGTGTTTCTCAGAGCAGCAATGATGGACTCTTGCAGAGATCTCTAGTGTGAGTGACTAATGGCGCGGAGACATCTCTGAAGGCATTGAGGAATGGATTTATCCAACGTCATTTATCACACTGCCTGTCAGTGCCAATAGAAATGCCTGATGGAAAGCACACATTCACCTTTGAATGGAAGTGACTCAGATGCTCCACAAAGCTGAAGAGAAAATCTGCAGTGAATCACAAGATCAAGTGTGTATACATGTACAACATTTGGGAGAGGAAGATGTGAAGTGATTTCAACATTTACCAATTAAGACTGCTGATTAAATGACAGGTCAAAAGCAAACATAATCATGATTTGAGTCTGAAGAATACTTATTTTAAAGGTTATAAACACATTTAAACAAGACTATGACAGCTTCAAGGCCACCTGGTTTTCCCATGTCAGTGAGTGTGGCCAATGCTGACCATCTGTGGAGGAGCTGTACGACTTTAGCTCCTATCTGGGAAAGATTTTTATGGCATTCTTCTTCTTGCTTCGGCCATGAGTGAAGTTTAGAAAGCTCTATTCTCCAGTGTGTCATCAGGCAGCTATCCCGCTATGTGAGTAACCTTGAATTATTCACGTACACATTTGAATGTGTCCTAAAAAGCAGTGGGATGTAAAACAGCACTTTTCATTCACATATGTAAAGAGTGCTGTGCAGAGAATGTAAGATTTCCATGTCTTTGAATTCAAATGTGTCTGTCAGTGAAAGGGAGAGCGTTTCGCCGCACGCTGATCGACAGGCCCTGCACGGCCGCATCACTTCGATAGCACAACACTGGGATGAGAGCTACTCGATACATGAGTCGGTGACAAGGATGCCAGAAAGGAGACTTTTGTTTCTTGTGAGAGGAATTTCTAAGTGTAGCGAGACTGATTGAAAGAATAATGACACCGAAAAAGAAGCATCAGCCAAGTGCAGCTTTGGGACAAGAAAGTAAGAGGGGAGTTTTATGTAAAGATGTTCTAACGGCTGAGGGGGAGAGACAGAGAGAGAGGGAGAGAAAGGTAAAAAGGAACAAGGAACTGACAATTAGGGACAACTAATCACCAAGTGTGTAGCCAAGCGCATCCCCCCACGCTGGTGCCAGCGCTTGCACTGTGCTTGAACCTGTGCTGAATGCCAACGGCAGATAATTATAAACCCGCAGGGCAGGCCTCCTCTGTGCAGAGGGAGGGATGGAGCCTCAGCCAAGCCTGAACTCCTGACCTTCTTCACACACCAAGCGTCTGTTGTGGGCTTCGGGAGGTGCAAGATGGGTCACAGCAAGCCGTGAGGCAACTGGGAGAGAATGAGAGAGAGAGAGGGGGGGGGGGGGAGCGAGATGGTAGAGGACTAGAAGAGAAGGGGGGGATGGGTGAGGCACACAGGGCATGGGAGGCGGGGGAGGTGAGGTGGGAGATGGAGGGGTTTTGAGGGGGGGAGGTGCTCACTGGAGGGTCACTTTTTTTGTTGGCATTCTTTAGTGAGCACTCCCGGCCAATCAGAGGGGAGAAGGAACTACTTTCCAAATCAGAGTGAAGTCTTCGGGGGGAGAAATCCCTTTTGTTATGTGCGTTTGGTTATCTCCTCTGGCTTTATCAGCACGCATTAGGTGGGGAAATGTGGTCTATTCAGTCCCTTTGTATACAAAGAGGAGGCTTTTGTTTGAACTTGATCATCTTTTAAGGTTTCACTCGCTTATCATTACACAGTCACACATTATCAGCGGTTAATTCTTCTTCTTCTTCTTCTTCATCCTTAACATCTTTTAATCCCCCTTTTTAGCTCATTGATGCCACATTAAGCACATTAACATTCATAGACGTGTGTTTTAATGTCATGTAACAGAGCAGTTCATTAGCAGAACAGAGACCAAACCAAGCATGCATCATGCCATCCCCTCAAGTGCACTTTTATTATTATAGTTATTATGTAGCTTCTGTTCATCTGGTTTAATAGCACACATGCAGTTGATGTGATCTGTTTAATTAATGTCAGCTTTGACATGGTCAAAACAATGTTTTACTTAAGTTCCTGCCATTTATTTACAGTCTAAATTAGAAATAACATAAAATAACAGCAAAGTCGACCTACAATAAAGTGAGATTGAGAAATTCTCCACATAAAAACTCATCGCAATTCTTCTCTGTGAAGTCAGAAATGTCGGCGGACCACCTCGGCTCATCTGGCCTCCTGCTCTGATCATGAAGCTCCCTCTTGCTTTACACTTTGCCAATTTCCCATGATTGAATGTAATTGGGACCAGATAACCCCCCCCTTCCCACCCCTCTCTCTCTCTCTGTTGCTCTCTCCTCAGCACTCTTTGATCACTTCTGACCTGGCTTCAGCTGAGCTCTGACACTGGCAACCATTTCTTGGGTGGTTTGTGATTGCTCACAGACACACAGCGAGATATATGGAGTACTGATGTGCGAGCCTTCAAATCCAACGTGCAGCAGTCGGCGTTACAGCTTTATTCTCGGGGATTGTTAGACTTCGTGTAACAAGCTATCTCCCAGTCGTGAATGCATCTGTGCGAGAGGACACAGCGCGAGATGTTTGTGTGGAGCTGTTTATGCATGTGTGCATGCGTTTCATGAGTGATAGTCTTGAGGGAATAGAACAAGATGTGCACAAACATTCCCCAAATTTGATTCAGATTTGTAAATCCTGTGCAAATTACTATTGCCTCTTTCTTTCTCCCCCCGCCATGCTCCTCTTTGAAAATCGTCTTCTGAGGCAATCACTCCCAGATGGAGAATATTAGATGTAATCACTTCCATTTGCCGGTTCTTTTACTCTCACTGCGAGGTGACACGCCGTCTCTTTCTGACATCTCCTCACATTGGACAATTACTGAGCACTCATCAATCACTTTCAGCGAAGAGCTCTGACACCCCAAATCTGGTAGAAATCATCTTATTTGATAACCTAGAGAACTCTGCAAATCTGCTGATGAGTATAATAGCTTCATATTCTCTCCATTGTGTGCAAGTGCCACTAACAGGACTACTCTATGCATGCGTTTCAAAATTATCAAGTGCACTTAATCTAACTTTCATAAGGCCTTCGCTTATAGTGTGGCATGTACGTACTAGAGGGATCGCTTTTGATCTGCTGTTTGATATAAATACTTTGTCAAGGATGTTGGCTCAGCTTTAAAGATAGTCATGTGCTTACAGCTGTTCTGCTGAGGGAGAACTGTCTTTCAGTCTGCCATATGGAAAAACTGAAAATCCCAGATGAGGGAGACTGACATATAGCATCAGAGACACAGACACATCTCTTTACCTTCAGACGGCATCTATTTTTTCCTCCATCTCCCCTCATGTTAAAATCTCATTGTCCATCCTATTTTTTAGATTCATTCCCTTTTCTCCTGGCTCCTCTTCCCCATCGCTCAACCAACCAGCCTCCCACCCTCATCTCCGACCATCCCTCTCTCTCTCTCTCTCTCTCTTCCCTCTATCCTTCATTCTTTGAGACAGACAATAAAGCAAGCTTTTCCATGGCTGACCTGCAATTCACCCCTGCTTCCACACCATCCTGAAGCACAGACAGTGGGTGAGTTACAGCCTGACATCCAATGGGGTGCAGAATGGCCCTCGATCCTTGGCCAGAATCTGGGTCCCACAGGGCTTCTGGTCCCTGTGGCTGGTCTGCTCTGTTCTGCTCAGCTCTGTTGATGGGGGTCAAACAAACTCCAGACATGCACACACCACTCAGATCACAGTCCCATCGAAGGAAATTCCTATGGGTTCAGAAGGAATAAAGACAGAAGAATGTCGAAAAGGAGGCACTGAGAGGGCCCTGCAGTTGCATGCAGGCCAACCCGTCTCCTCTCACATGTGTCTGTTCTTGAGAAAGAAGCCATTTTTGACATTCATCTAATTTTAAGCACGTGCTTCTTTCGGTTTTTCTCATGACCCTGATTTGACACAGCTACATCACTGACCTTTGCATCTGTCATTTGGCAAGCAGAAATTATCGTTCATGTGAATCAGATGTTACAGAGAGGAGACTGAGTGGTCTTTCATTGCCTTGCAGCTCAGCCAGAGGAGGAGCACCTGTTTCCGAATAAATCTTTAGATAAAAATGATATACTGTAGCTCGATCATATGTCTGAAATGTGGAAATCTGATTCCTTCCGCATGCATACTGTTTTTTTTTTTTAACTCCCACGTGAATTCTTCACCTAGTTCCCATTTTGTGCTCCCCTTATCTAGATTAAATCCTAGAATTCAGGATTTAAAGCAGAAGAAGCCAGAGTCACATGTTTCTTCATGCCAAAAGAGGCTGCACGCATTTTGACTCCAGGGTCCCAAGGTTGAGGTGGAGGCCCAGCCGGCCCTCACTGGTGAAACCATGAACCGTGTCAGGTCACGTCAGTTGTGTGCTCAGATATCCCCTACTTGAATGTAAATAAAGCCAGATCGGCTTGGTTCCACACCACCAGTACTACTCAGCCTCTTTTGTCAGGCCTAATAGGTGACATCCCAAAAGGAAAGTATTTGCTTCTCGTTTCGAAAGGGTTACAAAACGTCCACAGGACCTCTAGACCTCACATCCTATATCCTATTTGTTTGATGTGATTTCCCTCTGCTTCTGGCCTTTATGAGGTTTGTAAGTGAACCAACTAACTGGGTGTAGCCTTTTATTAAATGTAAAGACACAGCAGTGCAGCCCATCGTATCATGTCCCTCTCCAATAATAACTGTATTTCCCCCATGTTGAACTATTACTTTACATGTAAGTACATATTGTTTCCACACGACATTGCCATCCAGTAGGATCTATGAGGTCTTCTCTTGACACAAACAAAATCCATTTCAAGCTTTGTTCCATCCCTAGCAATAATCCATTATAACTGGGGACCTCATTGCAATGTAAAGAAAGAGGAGAGTATAGACCTGGTCCCAAGAGGTCATAAATTGTTGAAGCAGACCCAGTTCGGGCAGGGAATAGAGTGTAGGCAGAAGCTTCCTTAAAGAGTCTAGTGGTCTCCGTTTCTCCCAGGGTTTAACCCTCTCACCTCTTCTCATTGGCTGCACTTTTATTCAGTAGGCTGATTTATTGGAGTTCACAAGGGAGAAAAATGAGCATAGCATAGCCATCAACCTTGCCTGTGATAAATGACCCACACTGCTATCTTCATCTCAAGTGGGACCTTAAGTTCCAATGGGTGAGAAAGGATGTGTGTGTGTGAACTGGGGGACATATTTGCATTACTTTTTGCATAGTTTGCTGATGATAAAGGAAGAAACCAAAGCCTAAAAGGAGAGCTCATATAAATACCGATTGAAATTAGAGTGAATGATAATGTCATGAAAATTGTAAAAAAAAAAAAAAAAATAGACATAAATAAAAAGCAGTAAACACGTGACGTAAATGTTCTGATGAAAAGCTTTTCACTGTCTTTTATAATGAATTTAATGTTGTCTCTTTTTCTCTGTCTCACCAGGGTCCCCCTATCCCTGGTCCTGCCCCTGGCTGCCCCTAAGCAACACAGGCCCTCTTCTCCCTAAATGAAATTCTTTGGAAAGTCATTTTATATCACCCTTTGACTGTGCATTGAACTGTAAAACCACCCCATTGGAAACAAAATAAAAGGATAGGAGAGGGAAAGAAGGGGGGATGGGGCAAGGAGGAGAATTATAATTCTTTGCAGGCCTTTGGTATTAACCCAAACACCAGAGCTGTCAGCAGTTCAGAGAGGGAGGTGCGAGGGACAAACATTCAGTGTTAATTGGCACTTTGTAAGTTCTGAGCCTTCCTTTTGTGAGGGAAGTGGAAGAGAGAGTGAGTGAGCAAAGGGGAGGAGGGAGGGTGGTCAACCAAAGGGGGTGAGAGAGAGCGAGAGAGAGAGAGAGATAGCTCTTGTTCCTGTAGGTTTGTTGGGCCTTGTTGAGGGTGTTTACGGTTCACTTCTTATCCTTTGTTAATTGGGCTTTCTCTCCACCAGCGAAAAAAAAAAAAAAGAAGAATTCATGTAACCCCCAGCCTGCCACCCATGTTCCCTGTGACTCTCCCCACCAGCCTGATCAGCGCGCGAGAGAGAGAGGGATAAATGACAAGTACATAACAAAAGGAGTGTCCTGCGAACCCATTCAAATGTCTGCATAAACACTCCGTTTCCCATCACATGAGATGCAAGCTCTGCTGTTGACGTGCTGAATTTGGAAAAACACATGCATATAAGCAGGAATTGTTTTTGGTGACGGATATCGCAGCGGGCTGGTGTGCTTTTTTTGCTAAAATAGGTGCTAAAAAAGATCCAAGTCAGAAGTCCCCTGCATCCGCCGTTAGAAGCTAAAACGTGTATTCCTGTGAACACAAGCGTGCATAAAGACTTTCAGCTTTTCCCCTCCAACTAATCTGATGCCCCCTGTGTTAATGGTGATACAGAAGAGCAGGAACACAGGATGTAAAAACACAGTCTCTGTCCTCCTCCTCTTGGATCCTCTCCTTCCGCCGATGTGTTTGCAGTTATCTGAAATAATTAGAGAGGAAGGGTTTGGCAAAGAGAGAAAAAGATAGGAAGGCACCTGTCTTTGAGAGGGGGTTGTTGGCATGAGGCTGGCGCACTCTTCTTTGCAGCACCTCTGGCCTCTTTCTGTCTTTCCCTCTCTCTCCCACTGACTGATGTAAATAATAATAGTGCCAGTACTGAAAGGACACAGGTGTCAACTATTGTACTGCTCTGAATGGTCCTGGGGGAAAGAGGTCAGGGGTCAGAGGGCCACCTCAGCCTCCGCTCACACCCACAGTTTTTATTCACACTGGTGCTCCCTCCTACACCCCAGTCTCCCCCTTTTCTCGCTCCTTTTGTTATCATAGCTCAGTGTTTTGTCAAAACTTCAGACATCATGGACAAGCTCAGATTAACATTCTTTTCTAAATTAATCGGCTCACACAACTAACGGCCGATTTCAAAGGAACTTTGGGTAAGATTATCACCACTGACAAATTACTAAATATTTGGGTCTTTAGCTGCATCATATCTTCACACATTTATTTACTGGTCTTAATTCTAGGTTGCTTTCTGTCTTTTCTTGTTTGTTTGGTCTTATTTATAGCTTGCTCTGCTTTTGTCTTTAACATGCTGGAAGCTGATAGAGTGCATTTAAAAATATGCAATTACATGCTTCAATACTTCTACTCCGTACTTCAAAATATTGTGACAGTACCTAAAGAAAAAGTTTTGACATTAGTGGAACATACAAAATATTTATATATACATTTATAAAATACATATATACATTGAAATATGTAGCTCGAACCAGAAGTTAGATTATCTACACTAAGCATAAACACTGCAGGCTGGGTGAAACAGTTAGCCTGGTACTGTGCACTATTCAGGGGGGTTGGCACTATGAAGTTGTTGATCTTTATGCTAAGCTAAGCTAACTGATGGATGCCCCCAGTAACATATACACTGCACAGACATAAAAAATATTTTCCCCAAAATTCAAAACTATTCTTATTATGGGCAATTTTTTTTTGAACACATTTAGTGGTACAACTGATACGTACACAATCATAGCAAATTTTAAATAAATATAGTAATTGTATCATATGTGTGTGAAGTATTTTTCAACCCTTACTTCAAATGTATTCTTTCAAGTTTTAATGTGGAGATGAGGTTTAATTCTAACTTCCACCTTTACACAGGCCTCTAAGCGTTCAAGTCGGTCATTCAAAAGAGTTGGCAACAAATTCTCTCGCCAGTCGATGATAAATGTCACACACACACACACACACACACACGTGCAGCAAGTGAACATGCATGACGTGTACGTACACCAAGGCCATCCTTTCCATAGCCCTCAGAGTAACTGATGGATGAAGCTGAACAGAGATCTGTGGAGCAGTGTCCTTTTTGCTCAAAGAAGCAGCACAGGTGAGAATCATAAATTGGGATCCATGTGCCCTGTATTACTTCAATGGCTAGGTGACTGTTTATGGTCTGAAAATGACATTTCTGCAGCGTCAGCAAATCTCGTGGCCCAAAATAAAACCGAGGACACACGTTATTAATATGTGTGGAGAAAAGGTTACACACTTCTGTTTGCATGCCGTTTGATTTTTACCACTGTAGCACGCATACAGATTGTCTTCATCTGTCAGCGCTGAGATTAAATAATGTGTTGTATCACGGATATTAAAACAGAATTCAACGTCCATTTCAAACCTCCGTGAGTCCAAATGGCCAATCAGTCTACCACCTTTCAAGTTTTATGTGTAGTCAGTAAAGCAGCCAGCCCCAGCTTTGGTCTTGGCCTTGACTGTTTGCAGTCATAATGAAAATGTTTGATCTTGATATAGAGCTCAGTCTAAACCCTGGGGACAACACACCACTAAAGAATATGATAGCTATTATGTAAGTAGCGTGTACTTTAATTTCCAGCATGCATGGCAGTATTTAATGAGAAGAACAATATAAACGTATCCATAGATGCACCAAGGTTTCAGTGTTGTTCCGTGTGGGTGGATGCTCCCCAGCCTATAGGAGCCAAGCTCGGTGGAGATGGAGATGCTGGAGAAGGGTGAGAGGATTTATTACTTAGCATTAGGAGCACTAATCTGTTGCAGGTGTTTCTGGTGTTCTCCTCTGCTATGCCTGCTTTCCTCCCTGGGAGGCCCCACAATAATTGTGTGCGTGTGACAGAGAAAGAGACAGGAGTAAGAGGAAGAGAGAGCGGCTTTTCGTCTTTCCCTGGCATCTTCAGGGAGATTATGCCATCACGACGATCCTCTCAAATCATCAAGAGTGTCGAGATAAGGACAAAAACAACGTGTAGTCCAGTGGATGGTCTCCCTATCAGTCACATCAGCTAAAAGACCACAAGAAGACAGCAAAGTACAAGAGAACTGTGCAGTCCCCCTGATAAAACTTTTAGATTACATATTCAAGGACACTTTATGTGGCTTTTGGAGAGTCATTTATATGCATCCTGGAGAAATAGCTTCCCTTTTTTCATTTCTCAGTCTTTCAAACCACACTATAAGTTTTAGTGAGACTTACTTTTCAAGACAACTCACTCCGGGTATACAGTGGCAAACCACTCTATCAGCAGGAAGGATACAACCTATGGGGTGTATTACAATAAAGAAAAGATCCACCAGTATGGATTGAGCCAACGGCTTCACAGGAAGCCTGTGGTGCTTTTGGTGGTGATGAACAAAGACACAAAGAAACCCACTGAGAAAGTCCTGCTCTGTAGGAAGTCTGCAACACCTACTGTGGCCAGCTTTGCAAAGACGAAAGTAAATGAAATAGGGGAGAATGGAGATGGGGAGGAATCCAGGGGTGGAAGACAGTGAAGACAGGGAAAGGAACAAAGAGGCCAAGGATTGATGCAGTAATGGAGATTTTTTTTTTTTTAAATAATATAATTTGATCTGTGAATACACACAACCCAGTTATTTCATTTGTTCCAGGATAGGCTTCATTCTTTTAGACAATGCATTTAGTCATTGGGTCTCATGTAGGCTCAGTATCTTCCCATGGACACATCAAAATGGAGAACAGTCAGGGACAGAACCACTGACCCTGCAGTTGTTGAACAACCTACTCCAGCTCGTAGTCTACAAAAACTTTCAATGCAGTTTGCTACTTCACTGTCACATATATGATGCCCTGCAAATATATATATTTTTTTCCAAACCAGAAATGGACTTCTTTGGTTCCTGTGAAATGAGAAAAGAGCAATCTCACTTCCCAACTTTGGCACCAGTGCCCTCAAGTGGACATTCAAAGTACTAATCCATTCAGAGTCCTGCTTTTTCTCCAACTATATGGTGTTGAATGTGTATAGTTGAAGTCTGCATGACTTAAAGTAAAAAAAAAAAAAAATTTAATGTAGATACTATCTGGGCTCCAAGGGAAATATAATATGTAATTTGTCCTCTCTATTTCCACCATTTCCAGTCACTAATACAACCCAACCTGTGAGAGAAACTAAATTGGAATACATAAATGGATGCAAACAAATGCATATTCATATACTGTTACTTATTCATATACCTATAATAAAGCAGTTATCTGCTTATCAGTTATCATCTATTTGTTTTAGTGTATTTTGATTATCATATCTGAATTGTTCTTGAGGTTTTTTAGTATTTGGTGCTTTAACTTGCTGCCTTCTGTCATTGAGATTTCAGTAGGATACAAATGTAATAACTATTCCCTGCCCCCACATCAGCCATCCTTCCAGGATCATGCCACTTTGTAGATCTAAAGATGCAGAATGGATCTGAAACAAATCATCAAGCTTCACTCTGCAATGACAGAAAGCTGTAACAAGTTTTGTAACATTTTCTATGACACATTGCAGCAATTCATTGTTGTATAATTCTGGCCAAACATCAATGCAAAAGATCTTGATCATATTGGAAATTTATGATATGACATTTTTATTACCATAAAGTTGTTTATGATTGGCCTGAGATATTTAACACTTCACATGAACACAGAACACAGCTTCTTGTGTGTTCCAGGTCGACGTATTTCATCAACTGTCAAAAAGATAATTTTACTATATGTTTATTATGGGGATCATAGTGGGGGGTGGAGTCATATTGCACCATATTGGGTGTTTTTTGGCTATCCTATCTATAAATGCGGGGGCCAACACTCTAAAGCATGCTATAGTTGTATGAGAGGAATAATTTATTTCAAATTAAAATTACGTCAGTTACTACTAAATGTCAGTTTTGTAGTTAAATCCAGCGTTGTGTTCAAAATTAGAGAAGATTTCTTCACCTGGAGGATCTGGTTTTATTTAACCATGTTTGTTTGTTTGTATATTTAAATCTCTCTACTTAAAGTTTTCTATATTTGTATTTGTGTCGGTTTGTATCCTGTAGATCTGATGGAGTAATCTCACTCGGCAGCTTCGGCACTGTTGCCCTCAAGTGGACATTACTATTCTACTACTATGAGTACGAGTATTAAGGCTACTGTTCTATTCAGATTAATGCATCTTCAACAGAACTAAATATGTACAGGAAGTTTGGATGGACGAGGATTTGAAATAAATCGCATGTATCAAAAAGATTTAGTAATGAATAATAAGATACTTCAAATAATTCTGCAGTAATCGGTAAATGCAAGATTAAATGAGTTCATAATTGTTCTGTACCTGTTATTTCTTGTTATATTTACAGTAAAGAAAGAACAAAAAAAACTTTATGACTAGGGAAAAATATTTAATTCTCACCTTTACAAAGGCTGTCATTCCTACCACACAGTTCCAACAATGTGTAACGTATACAGCCCCCTTTTAAATCTCTTTGAGGTAGGTAAAAATGAAACAAACCCAAGTGATGAGCTTTTCTCCCCTGTAAACTTTTATAACTGGACCTTTCCCAAAAGCAAGATGGCAATAAGAGAACAAGGTCGAGTTTAGTTAAAGACATGATTTTCAACCTGGAATGTTTAAGACCTGATCAACAATGTCTGTGTAAATCACAATATGAAGATAAAAGACTACATCAATTATAGAGTTCTCTAAAATATGAATCTTCATGGGCCTGTGTATTTCTATACATTATAACGCGCTGACCCTATTACATACCCATGTAATAAACGAATTTATCATAGTGCATAGTGGCTGATATCATGGGACATATTTGTAGGTGTTCTGGATGATGTAGTTTGTGACAGAGGGAAACCAGTCTTTAGTGAGAGTCAGAATGTAAGTGAACCAGGGGTAGTAGAGCTCCGGCTGTCTTGTTGCTCCTGTAATGATAATGTTCAAACCTGCTTCTGCTGCAGGATATGCGGGTGCATCAATGACTCCCCTGAAATACAGAAAAATACATACATTGTAGAATCTAAACCAACACTATAAATCCTATCAAACGGAGTTTTTGCATTTACAGTAGACTTCACAGACCTGACTTTCTCCATAGCTGACTCAGTATCAATGAGCCCCAGTGTGCATATAGAGATGGACACATTACTCTTCTTCATGGATAGCTCATGCTGAAGGACCCCAAAGAAGCCATTCAAAGCGAATTTTGTTGAGGTATACGGTGCCGTAAAGGGAGTGGGCATCTTACCTGTGAAGCACAAATACATATTAACAGTCAGGTTTTGCAGATCATCTTTGTCAGACTCCATTTGAAAAAAAAATAGACTTGCCTAGAGGTCCATTAAATAGCTATTCTGGAGCTTCCAATCACACAATGTGATCCGTAGCAGATGGAGGCTTAACTTAATGTTGAGTCAATTCAGTCTGAGGACTTAGACAATAGTAAAAACTCCACTAGTCCTTAAAAGGAAACTAGTTAGGATAAGAAATGTGATATGATTGAAAGTCCCAGAACAGATTCCACTACTTTTTATCATTGTTAAAAATGTTTTGTACAATCAATTATTCTTTTTTTTTTTTTATTAAAACAGAAAATAAAGATGGCTAACTACACATTATTGGCATTTAGAGAAAGTTACCTAAAAGTGACGACACAGCCACCAGTGAGCCTTTACTTTGTTCAAGGGCGTTCAAAGCTCTTTTAGCCATCTGAACATAGCTGAAGAAGTTGACCTTTGTAAAGGACACAGATATACAGAGATCAGTGCACTGCCCTTATCATAAGTACTGACAGACCACCAGGACGCTACATTAAACCTTCATACCTTGAACAGCCACCTGGTGTGTTCTAGATCTCCATCCCACATACTGAAAGGAGTTGGGCCAATGTGGTTGAGAACCAGATAATCCAGGCCTCCAAGCTTTTCCACAGCAAAATCTACCACTTTATCAGGATCTGACTCGTTGCCCATGTCTGCCGCTATGTAAAGAGCTTTCTGGGCTCCCAAACTCAGGCACTTCTCTGCCACCTGCAATACAAACAAGCACTTTTAACCTCATACTGCTACTTCAACACAAAAAAAAAACTTTTTACATTTAATAGCGGATGCTGTTTTCTGTTTTACCAGATTTCTATGAAATAATAAGTCCTCAACTAAGTGACAAAATAGAAAATACATATGTCGAAATGCTACTTATTGTTTCATTAGCATCACAGTATGAGGTCTGATACCATTTACAGTCCATGTTATGAAAGTTCCCTGACCTGCTGCAACACCTTCTCTCTCCTCGCTGTTATAACTATCTGGGCTCCAAAGCGAGCATAATGATAGGCCATTTGTTCCCCAATCCCCGTACTGGCCCCCGTCACCAACACCCTGGCACCTCTGAGCGATTCTGAAACAAAGGCATACAGTTTTATTAGTTTATATTTTGACACACATTCATAGATAAACTAAACGCACAAACATAAAGGTATATTCATTTTGTACTGAAAGGGCAAATTTGCTGTCAGCACAGTTGTCAAACATTCACATTAGTTTGGCGCTGATACAGGCTTGGATACCGGACTTGTTATCTACCTATTTTATCAAGAACCATTCAGCATGTAGAACCTTTACCATAAAAAGATAACCCAATCAAAGTCCTTCATAGGCTGATTCCGGTGAAAGGGCATGAAGACACTTTTCCAGCTCAGCCTCTTATCCTTGGAGGAGTTGGCGCATATTGCAGGAGACACATAAAATCAGCTTTTTTTTTTTTTTTGCTTTTCATGAATTCACATAAATGTGGTGTGATCAACCATGCGAACATGCAGAAATAACGAGACATGAGGAGAACTCCAGGCACAGGCAGATTAATCAGTGGACTAAAACTAGGTGAATTCATTCCTTGTGGAAACTAGGCTATATCCACTCTGACAACACGGACAAATCCTTTAATTTCTCTGGTAACAAGCAGAAAACATGCCAGATTACAGCTGATACTTTGCACACTCTGCCCCTTCTTTCCTAAATGCACATCGCTCCCATTAATACACACAGATATGTTGTTCAGCACAGAGCAGAAGGCATAAACAACACTTGGTCCATCATCGTTTCACTGTTCAAACCCATGGTGTGACGCCTGCATTTGATCATGTTCAGTAACGTCGTTGCCAGGATAATGAACATGCTGTGGATTTTATAACACTAACACTGAGTTGTGTAACAGTGTCAGTGCCACATGCATTCATGGTTGCACAATCCTGGCCACACGTCAATGCAATATGGATCTTGGAATGATTTTATATATTAAGATATGATATATTATGATATGATATATTATGATATGATATATTAAGATATGATATATTATGATATGATATGGCGTCTTAGTTCCCACGAAACCGGGTTGAACTGTTTTAAAGGCTCTTTAACAATAAGTCGTCATATGACTATGAGCAGCCACTAACTCCGGCACAGATCACCGTGACTTCGGTCTTGCAGCTCTTACCTGGGTTAAAACCGGGTGCAGTCCACTTCACAGCTGTGTAAGCAACACACACACTCGCTAACAGGACTTTAGTAAAAGTTCTCATCTTGGAAACTTGACGGTAGTTGTGGTTTTATAAAAGTGCGACACAGACCTAGAAGCTCACTGAGAGGTGATTAGTGGATCAAGTGCTATTTAACAGTCGTTAACCCTTCCCATAGACCATAAATGTATAGATTATAGGTTAACCCTTCCCATAAACATATAGATTATAGATTATAGGTTAATCCTTCCTGACTCCGTCCTGCGTTTTGTAGTCCAAACACAAATACTTCCGGTTTGCGGCTACTACGCCCAGCGTGTGGTAAACACCAAAACAGAAGCATTCAAATTCATTAAATACCAATTAGATACTAGAAAGCAGAACTTTAAAAATAGTTTTTATTTATATATTTGTATGATTACCAATATGTCAATATGCAAATTCAAGAAAACATTAAAATGAATGAGTGACACATTGCTAAACAAGTCAAACACAGAATAATTGATTGGGTTAAATTTCCATAATATTTGCTGACTAGATGATTAATGTGAATAAGAAATGCACAGATCACAGATATAGGCAGGCCCACAAGTATTTGGTTAGAGAGACAATTTCCAACACTTTTGACTTAAGTAAGTAATAATAGTTTTTTGGTTATGACTGGTTGGAGTATATGACTGCAGTGGGTGCTGTATGTGGCTTAAATGCATGATGGGTTAATTGCAGAGGACACATTTCATTGTAACATGTACATGTAATATATGACAAATAAAGGCTTCTTCTTGGGGTGGTTGTGGATCAGAAGGTAGAGTAGTCGTAGCAGTTCGATTCCCAGCTCCTCCGGTCACATGTCGAAGTGTCCCCTGGGCAAGATACTGAACCCTAAGTTGCCCCTGCAGTCAGGTCAGCTGCATGGCAGCTCTGCCATCGGTGTGTGAGTGCTTGTGTGTGCGAATGGATGAATAAGACGCAGTGTAAAAGCACTTTGAGTGACAGTTACTGTAGGTAGAAAAGAGCTATATAAGTGCCATTTACCATTCCAGTCAGATTACTACTCTTGCATGTCATTCTTATTCACCTTTCAACCCTTGAATCCATTTCAGGTCGGTAAAAATGAAACAAATAAAAGTGAAGAGCTTTTCTCCCCTGTGGAATTTATTACTGGACCTCTCCCAAAAGCAAGATGAGGGAAAGTGAACAAGGTTCAGTTTTTGTGAGGAACATGATTTACCAAGTAAAAAGTTAAGGATTAGCTCAAAAGGTCCGAGTGAACCATAATATGAAGGAAATTACAGGCAGGGCTGTCTACAATAACATCATTCCCAGTGTGTTTCAATACATTATACAACCCCAATGCCAAAAGAACTGTGACACTGTAGTGTAAGGGGGGTATTTATTTGCAGATGCAAACCTTCCCTTACCCCTCTCTCAATCCACATGTACAAAAGATGATAAATCCCCCCTCATTATACCACTGCATTCTGTTTTTATGTAATTTATTTTATTGGAATTGCACATAAATATAATATCCCTTGGGGCCCAATATCCATGTCATTAATTGGGAACATGTACTGTATCATGGTACTACAGCTAAACCTTTTTAGGGCTTATATTTGTAGGTGCTCTGGACGACGTAGTTTGTGACAGAGGGAAACCAGTCTTTAGTGAGAGTCATAATGTAAGTGAACCAGGGGTAGTAGAGCTCCGGCTGTCTTGTTGCTCCTGTAATGATAATGTTCAAGGCTGCTTCTGTGGCAGGGTAAGCTGGTGCATCAATGACTCCCCTAGAATGCAGGAAAATACTATACTTAACAACTGTGGGTAGCACAGAAAGATCAATCATAAACCAACACTATAAATCCTATCAAACTGAGCTTTTGCATTTACAGTCGACTTCACAGACCTGACTTTCCTCATAGCTGACTCAGTGTCAATGAGCCCCAGTGTGCATATAGAGATGGACACATTACTCTTCTTCATGGATAGCTCATGCTGAAGGACCCCAAAGAAGCCATTCAAAGCGAATTTTGTTGAGGTATACGGTGCCGTGAAAGGATTGGGCATCTTACCTGTGAAGCACAAATGAATTTATATTATTACGTCTTCCAGATCATTGTTGTCAGGTGTGAAATATAAGACTCCATTATTACTTTTTTGGGGTTAATTTAAAAATGCCTACACTCACACAAATCTTTTCTTAACTACTGTGTGCATACATACTAGGAACTTCTCAAGATTATACTTTAGGATTAAACTCATCTGATCACTCAGCTGACACCCAGCTAAATGTATCTATGAAACCGGAAGAAACAAATCAATTAGTCAAACTTGAAGCATGCTTAAAAGACACAAGGACCTGGATGTCCTCTGATGTTCTACTCCTAAATTCAGACAGAGGTTATTTTGTTTGGTCCTAAAAACTTCAGAGACACGATGTCTATTCATATTCTCACCCTAGACGACATAACATTGCCCTCAAGTCATACTGTGAAGAATCTTGGATTTATATTTGACCAGGCTATCACCCTTACTTCATACATAAAAGAAATCTCTAGAACTGCCTTCTTCCACCTGAGAAATATTGCTAAAATTAGGAGCATCCTGTCTGATGTGTTAAAACTGCTAATGAAGGTAACAGATGTGATAAGACGGAGAGTCCTAGAAATGCTACTTAACTGCAGCCAAGTATTCTTTACATTTTTTAAATCTGAAAGGAAAGAAGCCAAACTAATACTATTGCTGCTATTACTCTAATAATCTGTGGATGTATACATGTGTACATACTGTACATAAATATATGTTTTACAGTTTGCTGTCAACAACAATCAAATAAAAAGTTTGTAACAAATGTACCTGCAAGTGACGACACAACCACCACTGAGCCTTTACTTTGTTCAAGGGCGTTCAAAGCTCTTTTAGCCATCTGAACATAGCTGAAGAAGTTGACCTTTGTAAAGGACACAGATATACAGAGATCAGTGCACTGCCCTTATCATAAGTACTGACAGACCACCAGGACGCTACATTAAACCTTCATACCTTAAAAAGCGACCTAATGTGTTCTACATCTTCATCCCACATGCCAAAGGAAGTTGAGCCAATGTGGTTGAGAACCAGATAATCCAGGCCTCCAAGCTTTTCCACAGCAAAATCTACCACTTTATCAGGATCTGACTCGTTGCCCATGTTTGCCGCTATGTAAAGAGCTTTCTGGGCTCCCAAACTCAGGCACTTCTCTGCCACCTGCAATACAACCAAAGATGAATACTGCAACACTGCTATCAATACAATATAATATAAATCCATTTTTTTAATGCTGTTTTCTGTCATACTCAATTTCTGTGAATGTGAAATGATGAACACAAAACTCCTCAAATAAATGACACATTTGTAGTTAAAAAATAAGTATGAGGTCTGATACCATTTACAGTCCATGTTATGAAAGTTCCCTGACCTGCTGCAACACCTTCTCTCTCCTCGCTGTTATAACTATCTGGGCTCCAAAGCGAGCATAATGATAGGCCATTTGTTCTCCAATCCCCGAACTGGCCCCCGTCACCAACACCCTGGCACCTCTGAGAGATTCTGAAACAAATTCATACAGTTTTATTTTGAAACACATTCATAGATATACTAAACGCACAAACATAAAGGCTCATTTATATAAGTGTGAACAATACTGGTGATTGATAACATTAGACAATTACAACAAGTTACATGTGCAGGTTCATTTTATATAAACATTTACAGTGGGAAGAAAAAGTAGGTGAACTTTTTGAAATGTTGTGGTTTTCTGCATTAATTTGTCATAAAACATGATTCGATCTTTGATCTTCTAAGTCAGGAGTATTAATATGATGTGCCTAAAATAATCACACACAAAAAAGCTACAGCTACAGGAAGCGCATGGTGGAACTTACTGCTGCTGGGGGGGGGGTACAACCAGTTATTCATTCCAAGGGTTCACATACTTTTTCCACTAGCACTATGAGATTTTTATGGTTGTTTTCAATACATACATGAAAGATCAGAATGATAACCCAAACTAAAACAAAGTCAATAAAAAAATGTTCCCACAAGTGGTGAGGCCACTGTTGTAAGCTCCCACCTGCAGCTGGTGAAACACTACAGGAAAGAACATGGAGTAATCCTACGCATCAGCTGAGGCACTTATCACTGGCAACTTTAGTTTAGATTGGTTATCCAAAAGATGCCTGTCTTGAGTCAGCTGGTGTCCAAACTAACCACACCAAAGTTGAAAAAAATCTTGTCCAGTCCTCCATGAATTGATGTAATTCTCATGAATAAACAATTAATTATAATAAGTAATAGGTGATTTATATCACCTGGATTAACACACTTCAACCAAGACACAGACATGATTCCATTTATATGTTTCTAATATTTTACTTACACTACAAAACATTCAGGATCCAGTTGCTGGTTTTCACCTGATCTTTAGCCAACATCTAACAGAAGTAAACTTTGATCCATTGTAAGAAAGTCTGGCACAGACACTGACTAACAGAGAGAAGAGGGGCTGTGCCATCGCTGTTTACCTCACTACCTCACACTGCTCCCATCAGCAATTAAATGTGAAAATGGGCCTATTGTTAAGAAAAGTGACATGGTTGAAGTTTTTAATATTCACTGCCTCACATCATGGAAAATGTTTGATAATTGATCCATAGCTACTGTCATTGCTCCAGCTCTGCCTTCTTAGTAGCTCTCTCTATGTTTAACTTAAAAAAGTTAAACATAAGAAAGTCTCTTTGTGGTGACAACTAAGATGATGCCCTAAGGCTCCTTCACCTTAGCGCTCCTGTTATTACTACAGCACTAATATGCATTTTTAATTCTACTTTTAGGCAAAATGCCCTCAATATAGAAGACTGGTCAGGTGCTTCCACTGGTTACACTGGTGACGTTAATAACTACTGATTCATAAATACATAAATTGTACTTGTACAGCTTGTGCTAAACTCCAAAAGGCCAAAATGTGTACATTTCACAAGGGCACAAACTAGTGGAGTACTGAATCCCATCTATACTGTAAACTGAGATATATTTGATACAGTGCATGATTATAAATAACATGGAAAACTAAAAATTCAAATTATACAGAAACACTGCCTGTTTCTGCGTTCCTGAGATATCCTGTGTGCTCGTGCTGCTGTTACTATTCTTAAACCCCTGGAGGCTGTTTACCGCTCTGTCACTCACACCAAACTCATCACTGTGAGTTAAGGTGAGCTGGTCTTCACTGGCATCTCAAAGGCATCAGCATACATCTCCATGAATAAGTCTTCTCTACAGTACGGATCCAATATGTGACAGGAAAGGCGGACTTTAAAAGTCCCTCATACTAACTTTGTGCTGGGGAATGCAGTTTACTGTTGAAATAAGCTGTAACCTACACAAGACACATTCATTTGTCTCAGACACCTGAAGGTTAGTTCAAGATACTAATAAATCTTTTGATTGTGAATTAATTATGGGTATGCTGTATGTGTACTGTATTTTTGTCAATACTTCTCATGCATGCATGTTAAAGGTTAAATTAAGGTTTACTATCTGACCACATATAAATAGCACCCACCACCTGGATAGTGACAGAGGTTTACAAGGTCCAGGTCCAAGGCTGCATACTGCAGAATGAGTCCGATGATGCAGGAGCATGTATGGAGTGTTACTTACAGCTAAATTAGCCTAGATTTTAACTTTCTGAATAAGTTAAAACAACAAGAACAATCCATAACCACTTTGCTGTTGCAGGTGCATCTGTCTTACCTGCGTTGAACCTGGGTGCAGTCCACTTCACAGCTACGTAAGCAACACACACACTCGCTACCAGGACTTTAGTAAAAGCTCTCATCTTGGAAACTTATTTGCAAGTCGCAGCGTCTCAGAAACTAGTGGCTCAATGCACTTTATGTAACTTTAGCTCTTCCTATAAATACTGGATATACCGCCTCCAGCAGTCGCTCCGCATCTCTGCGTCTGGAAAACAGGAAGACACATGTTCGTGAAGTGAGGCAATAAACGAACAGCAACAGTCCTCAAAGGTTATATTAAACTCAATACCCTCAGTAACCAGTGACAAAAAGATTAGTTTAGGAATTAAAGCTCCTCAGTTTTAGGGCTCAAAATAAAGTGGATTATTGGCTAATGGGCGGTTCCATATAAGAGTGTGGAGGGGGGGGTAGCAATTTTATTTACAAGTAATCACATTTTAATTTACATTTACGGTCTAGAGTTTACATGATTGAAGGGAAATGTTTTTTTTTTTTAATGTGGGTTTTGCATTGGTTTTGTTTATTTGTGTTAGAATATTGTACATATTATTCTTGAGCCTCACTCCTTACCGGTTGGTGGCGGTAATGCGCACATTGGTTGTTTTACCAACCGCCAATAAAAGCTACAATGAAGAAGAAAGAAACTTTATTGACAAGGCTTCTGTGTGCTGGGTTGTCCTTCAGTGTAGCTAACAGGCTAACCTTCACTTCTCCTTATTCTTGCTGTGCTTAGTTAAAGTGAAAGTGCATAAAGAGAAGCTGCACGGCTGGAGATCATGGCGGCAAGGATTCTGCCTGTGGTAAAGTAAGTATTTACAAATTCACTGATAATTGTCCTTACGTCATTGTAGCTAGGTACTAGCTGCTTGATAATATTAGCTAAATGATGCTAGTTAGCATTCAGTCTGTCCAGCTGTCATTTCTGCCACTTTAAATAATTAGTTCAATAATCGCGTGTAACAATATTTTATGCTGTTCCTATCTATTGAATTTGGACGGTCCAATATACCTAATTCATTACGTCGCTAACGTTAGTTAAGGCTATGTTTTATCAGAAGTTACTGCTATATAAATACTGTCACTTTCTAGCATTAAATTGTACATTTAGGGGGTGTACGTAATAGAAACATGTAACCGTATCGATGTCGGGTGTTTTTGACTAGATGCAAATGAGGTGATTTCTGGCTATAAGCCTGACTCCATTTAATTTTCATTTCCAGACTGGCTACCAAGGTGGCGATTGCAGGAGGAGCTGTCTACGTTGCCTGTGACTCTGGTCTGTTGGGAAGCAGTGAGCAGGGATCAAAAGCCCTGGAAAAGGCCAAGGCTGTTATACCCCCTGCTATAGAGGAATGGACAAAGTACTTTGGTGTGGAGGTACAAATACACTTACTGCTTTAACACTAACAAAGTGGATGGCTCTGAATCACAGCTAGTTGGCATCACAATACAACACAAAGAAGGATAATATATCAGACAGTCAACTTACAGTAGGCAGTAAGCCCCCTTGAGAATGCTTTTAATGATTCATGCAATCAGTTAATGGATTTTTTTTAAACAAACTGCCATCTCACAGCATTTTACCTATGACATAAATATTCACAGTACGCCAGTCATCAGCCCTCAGCTATGTCAGTCACAAATCAGTGCAGATAATTTAATAACAGAAAGTAACAACAATCTAATCATCCACTGCTTGCAGTAATCGATTTTCTTCTTGAACTAATTGAATTTAATTTTGTCAATGAAAACTTTGGCTTTAATTATTTATTGACAAAGCTTTAGTTAAATTCAAAATCAGATTTTCGACAGTCAACCTCGATCACAGTCCCCCGTCTAAAACAACTAAACGTCATTTACTTTTTTAAACAATCATTTGCATGGGTCCATTTGAACATGCAAATCCTGTAAGAAGCACATACAGAATGACTCGTCTGATGACACTGTCCAAGTCAGATGTACAAGACACTTTACGCAGTCAGCTCCAGCTGCAATGCAAAGTGACACAAAGATAGTTATTGTTCACATATCCACTTACTTTCATTCTGCTGCGTTCTCAATTATGGAAAGATGAGTAATCACGGTAAAGTTGCACTAGTTAAAGATAAAAATGGTCTTATTGTTATTTTATAAAATGCAATGTTGTGACTGATGAGTGTCACCGCATAGTGTTGAGTAACATGATGAGCGAAGAGTGGTCATCCATAATGTCATATTTCACTTATCTTGTTGGAATATATGCGAATGCAGTATAATCTGTACGACTGAAAAGCTTTGAACTGATCTGTTTCAAATGAACAATCTCTCTCAGGCTCAGATTCCGACTATGCCCAAGGTTGAATTTTCACCTGTTCAAGCGTGGAACTCTGGTAAGAACTAAATAAAAAGCTTGTTCTTTTCTTTCTTTATCTTTTATGTCAAAGAGAGTACAAATTTTCTAATGTCATGTGTTTTTGTTTATTACTGCCAGGTGGGAAAATGTAGTTGTCTAATTCCCTAGTTAGAAACAGTATTGTTGTTATCATTTAAATGGGAGAATAATTAATTTAACCTTTACCATTACAAGATTTGTGAGAGAAAAGATCAGTATTATTGCTTTGGTTGAGAGTTTGTATTTTTTTTTCATGTCTCAAATTCAAAACATTGTAGGGTTTTTGTGTGTATTTTTTTTGCAGGAGTTCGGTGGACAATTTCAGCTCTTTCGGAGGCTCCAACAAAAGCAACTGATTACACAAGTCAGGGTGTGCAGTACCTGAAAGACCTCACCAAGTAAATAGGAACTCAGCCTGACTTTATTATCCACCTTTCTGACTTTTGCACTTGAGAATTGACATTACTTCTTCAAAAGTTATATCCCTTCACGACACAGAAGAAACATGTAAGAAAACTGGTAAATGAAATTCATCTGGAAGGAGTGTACTCTCCTCAAGGCGTACTGTGGTTTTCTGAAGGACAGTGGCATCGTTTGTCGCGTGTAATACAGAAAAGTAAAATGTCTTTTAAAAAGGTAATTTGTGTATACAGACAAATTCTACGCCCCCTCGTTCTCAAACCATCCAAATATTATGAAGAAAATGTCAGTGTATATATGCAGCTACACCTTTTGTGACTATAAGTAATACATCAATCTTAAAACGAGTCCAGTCTTGAGTTTGATTTATTGAGACAAAATATATATCTTGCATGTCGATTATGGCAGTGTGTTTGAAGACCAGACAAATGTGCAAAAATCTTTATTACTCATTACAGAATAATAACACAAATTGCGTGTTGATGTCGCTACAACTTCAGAACAGTAGTAGGTCATTGAAAGCACGAAGAAGAGCGCGCACAACCATTTGCAACTGTACACAACAGAAACACTCCACAGCACCACTTATGGTGATGTACAGTGTTAAACTGTTTTTGTTTAGTTTTTTTAGTTTGTTTTTATGTGGATAAAACAAATGGTACTGATTCTTCCACACAGTCTCTTCTCCACTGTTAACATGTCTGAAAATATTCGAGCGTTCTGTTCAGATGATCCATGCAGAGTTTTAACAAACTAAAATAATAATAGCAATACACCTACTGATTCACTGTTTTTACTGATCGATACTCAATGATTAGTCAATGATAGTGTGAGAAAGGTGAAACCAATACAGCAACTACAATATAGAGACAAAATCCATACTGCAAGCCTGTGTCACGTTTGCGAGCGGAAGAGATGGAGTTAGTTACTGGTTTGTCAGCTGGTTATACCGGGTAGACATTTAGTTATAATTTATGTGTAGTAATAACCCTTTCACTAAAAGCTGGTGGTGTTTTAATTAAATATTCATAAAAATGAGAATAATCACAACAGGCAACATTACAAGGCAGGTTGTACACGTTAAATACTGTCATCTGAATGTTTTTTTTTCCTTTTTTCTTCATGCGTGTGATATAGAAAGTATAATTTTGCCACATTTGCTCTTAAGGCAGAAGCATTTTGGGGAAACTATAAAGCATACCGTAAGCTCAACATGTAAACTGTAAACGATTAAAGTGCTCCCCGCTATATAAACAATGACATTATACAACCAATGATGGTGTGTTTTACATTTAAAGAACATTTTTATACTGTGTTAAAGCAAAACAGCAATAACTTTCCTTAAGCTGTCAGTGTTGCCACTTCTGAATGAAAACCAAATAGCAGTCTGCATACGCAATAATTCATTGAGAGTATGTACAATATTGCAAAATGACAAGCCGGAAGGCACTTGATGATTCGTCTTGGATCAAATTCAAAAGGGGAATTTAGCGTCTAAATTGCCAGTACAAAGGATCTGATGGTCCTTGTGCTGCTCTGTTAGGCCTGTGCTGAAACATTTCCTCAAGGTTAAAAGATGCCCAGCATGAAAATGTGGCCAATTAATACAAGCAGAGATGTTACAATATTATATATAGTGCAAAGGAGCAGGAGCATATTTCCACAAGAACACAATTCATCTGAATTCCACTTGAAAATCTAAGGGCCTCAACAAGTGTTACCCTTCCAGTGATAACAATAAAGGAAATTATTCTTAGATAAGTACAGTACACATGTAAATGTGCTTATTGAATTGTCTGTGGAAGGCATCTATGCAGAAGAAGAGGTGTATCCACATCTTATTAGCTATTTTTCTTATCCAAAGAAATGTTTTTTCAACAGCTTTTTTTTAGTCATACTGGGATTTATTTAAGATATTCACTTGAAGGACAGATCCGTGTCTGTATCTCAGGAATAACAATGCAAATGCAGTATCAACTGCACTTTGTAGCTGTTGGCCACTGCAGCCTTGGACTGTCCAAACATAAAAGTATAAAGTAGAGCAGCAACATTAAAACAAGTTGACTCCTTTGTCTCAAAATAGCCAAGCATAGCAGTGCTACAGTTCTGCTGTGCTTACAAAAAAAAGAGATTGCACTTTCTTCTGAATAATAAAGCATATCAACTATTCAACTCTGCCATGGCTTTGAACAACAGGTCATAACAATGAGTGGAACAGAAGCAGATGGAGGGAGGCTGAAAAGTGAGATAAAAGTGTCCACTATCTCTAGGTAGTTTTGACCAGGTCATAGACATGGATATGAAAGTCATCATCGTATTTGATATAGTAGACAGAGGGCTTGGCTGGGACCTGGTAGATGACCAGGCCTGTTCTCTTCACACCCTTGTCAGTAACATATTCCACTTGTTTCCCCACCAGACTCTCTGTCTCTTCTCCTGGCTTCCTGTCTGCAGGCAACAGGTGCTTGTTTTCTGAGGAGTGAAACGTCACATTAACATTAGTATTATACGCGATGTTGGCAAGAGTTAGTTTGAAACGTGCCAAAACACCACCTACGTAAACTGTCACACAGTGGGTATCGAGTAATGTCTGGTTTATTTTCTGAAAATCAGTGAAAAGTATTCACATCAAGGCTTCTGTATTAACCCCAGCTTGAATTTGCAGCATAATCCGCAGTGACTCTAACATGATTAAGTGGTCTAGATAGTAATGTTACAGCTCGACACACTTCACCGCGTGAAATATCATGTCCATCCAAAATGAAGTTACATTACACTACATTTACACCACGCTCGTATCAGAGAGGTGTTGGGCTGGTTCTGAATATCAGCTTATTGAGACTTTTAGAGTCTATTTGAAAGTCTTTCATTTCATAATATAGACTGTATTGTGTCATACAGACTTACTGTTTCATCCTTTATTTTACTTTTTAAAATGTAATAAATGATTTGGCCAGCAGAGGTCACCATTTTGTGACTGCGTCAAATGTTTCTATGCAGTAAATCTCTTCCTCACTATAGCTTTGTGATGATTCAATGCTTCACAAAACTTTGGTTTCTCCATCACTAGGTATAGATAATGGATGGATGGGTTCTGTGTGCATTCTTTTGATGAGCTGTCTTTTTATTTTGTGCTAATATCTCAATAATTTGGATAATGTCTTGATATCCTGATATTTTACAAAGACTTCTCAATGTTCTCATTATATTTCATTAGGAGTTACTGTGAATGTTTATGTGTGACAAATAATTCAAATACTCTCAAAAACCCTGTGCATCGAGCATGTTTAAACATTTCCACAACATCTGCAACAGCTCCAGAAACAGTCTGATAAAGACACATGGCTCTTATTAAGACTGTTTTAGAGGACTTTGTCTGATTTAACTTCCACTACTTCACAATGCTAGTGTACGTCAAGAAAGTCCCTTGATGAAGACTGAAAAATCCAGACTTCCATGACCAACACGACTGCTGTGGTGAAGTCACATGGCGTCAAAGCCAAAAACAATTTAACTGTGTTCCACAGCGGAAAATTGTTTTATGTCACATAGTGGTTGCATTTGATTTCATCTCTAAAGCCTCAGGCAGGATTATGACAGAATAAAACTTTCTGAAGTATTAATCTGTCTGATAAACACAAATTATCAGTACCTGCTTCAGGCAGAATCCTGAGGTCTCCGTCAGCGTAGTCATCCCACAGCTGGTACATATAAAGAACTGGGTCCTTTTCATAAGTTATATAATACCAGTTGGTCATGATCGGAGCTCTGGAGAGGACCATGCCTCTCCACTCATTCTTCTCGCCATCCTCTTTTTCAAACAGATGCTCCACAGCTTTGCCCACGAGCTCCTCCGCTCCTGGAGGTATCTTGATTTTGTTGTTTACTGTTGAAGCACAAAGGATGAAAGTAAAGAAATATATATATATCATGGCGATATATAACCTGAAATCACCTCAAATGTCAAAGCAGCAGCCACACGTGAGGAGAAGTTTCTCACCGACTTTTTCCGACAGCACTTGCAGGTTGGACACTCTGTCATCCGTGAACAGCTCAATGCCATAGACGCAGTCGAAGCCATCATACTTCACCATGAAGAGAGAAGGATTTACACTAAGCCTGTCCAGAACTGTTCCCTTCCATTTGCTCTGGTTCCCCTTCTCACGCCAGTTATGCTGAATACGGACTCCCAGAATGCTGTTGGGGTCTGGGGTCACTGTGTCACTCAGTTCCCCGCTGCTCCGCTTTCTGGATAAAACAGGATGAACATGCAGATCTGTGGTTAAGGATTAAAATGACGATTATGCCTAACACATATACAAAATATCAGGCTCTGTCTTTTAGGAAAAATACACTCAACCACATGTGAATACTTATAGTGAAATAACCTATTTCCTTTAATGGTCTATTTGAAATATTACCACTGTCAAAACCCACTTAATTTTAAATGCAGATGATTATTTAAAGCACAAAGCAAAATGTATTTTTGTTCCAGACATAAGTCCACAGCTGAGGTGGGTAACCCTGGTCCTTGTGGGACACTGACCTGTTTACTATCCCTGTCTTACACACTGTTGATTAGAGGTTAGAGAGCATTTCATCCTAGATGAGGCTGGAGTGAGGTAAGATAAAGTGAAATGGTATCTTTCTAGGGTCTGATTGACTGAATACACCTGATGCATCTAGTCAGGTAGAGGTAGTTGGAAAACCATCAGGTCAATGGCCGTTAAGGAACAGGGTTTTGTGTAGCTGCATGTGCCTATAGTTTGTAATGCTTGAATATATATGGCATCATATGATGACATGTGCTGTACAATAGCTTTGTTTCTACATACCTGCCCCTTTTCTTGGACATGCCTCGAGAAATTCAAAGGCTACAGGTTAAGAGAAAGACAGGGCAATGTTCAGATCTTATGACACTGAGTAGGACAGCTGTCAAACTTCACATGTACACTCTGTTGCAACATGAAGAGGCTGCAGCTTGCTCAGCACAGACCGACATTTGCAGCGACCAATGGATTAGCCCGACGGCCAACTTCCTGGCTATTTACTTTAACCACACAGCCATGGAGGTCAGCGTCTGTGGGAGACAGCATACGAAGACGACCCCCGTGCCGCTTGTCGTGTCCCTTACAAAATTCAAAGCGAATACAAACGTGGCTCACACAACTTGAAGAAGCAAACGCAGGCAATGTCACCGTCTCTGGCTAATAACAGTATGCAAACGTTAGCCGGTTCGTTTCAACATTACCATTAGCAACAGTGCTAACGTCACATGTAGCATGCAGTAAAGCACGCTGTGGGTGGTGCTGTACTCCACCTGGACTAAATCCAACACATGTTCCTCTGGTTGTAGGTTATCGCCTGACTGCTCTACCTCACTGCAGATGTTACTGTAGGTGAGTGGAGGCGGTTAGCTAACCACATCAGCCGCCTCCAGATCCTCCGAGGGCGCTAACAGACACCACAAACAACTGAGTATTAACAGCCTAGTTCGCCCTTTACAGTATATTCGCATTACCTTTATGCAGATTTCACATCAGCACTGTTCAGTTTGTCTTGCACAGAAATGTTGCCACACACCAATCCGCCTGTGTAAATCTCGCGAAACCTGAGGAAAATGGGAGATTTGGAGGGAGAGGACTCCAGCTCCCAGAGAGCCTTTGGTGGCTAAGACCGTCGAGAACGACACGAACACGAGCGCAATGGATACTGGGAAATGATGTTTGAATGATAGTGATACGACAGCAGGCTTTTGGTGGCGTTTCACTTTATTTATATTTGTGTTTGTAATAATCCATAACATAACATGCTTGTTCTTTAACTGTTATTCATCTGTAGTATACAAGTATAAAATATATATATATAAAAAAAAAGTCACATGTAACAAACTCGATAAGCTACAGAAACCACAGTTTCCAACCTCATATTTCAGTGTTGATGTTCACACTTTGTCTACTCATAGAGCTCTCTGGTTTCATGTTGTTTACACCTTTTAACTAGTCTCAAAGGCAAAATCCAAATCTGAAACTGAGCGTAGATAGTAGTGCCATTTGTTGTTTTAATACTTAATGTAATAGGACACGTCAGGGCAACAAGATACATCTATCAGTAATATGTTCCAATACTTTTGCTCACATGAAAAATAGATGGGTTCAAACAAAACTTTCTATCTTTGAAGTTGAAATATTGAAATATTAATCTTTTTATCTTTCAATGCCAAACCCCTATGTTTTTAGTCTATAGCAAAAGAGAAAGAGGAACTGGTCTCACTGTTCCAATACTTTTGGAGGGGAGTGTATCGACAACCCCTGAAACACATTCACTGCAGTGATGATTTAGTTGTGTTACTTTAAAGAAGTCAACACTTCCTATTTTTGGTTTTATATTTTATTAGTTTATATTACTGTTTGTTTTGTCTTTGATGAGTATGAAGGAAAAAGAACGGCTGTTGTTGGGTCAGCCTCTTTATTTAATAAAGTAGAAACATGCTATATTTGTGGAGTTTGTTTACTATTTACCTCCAGCAAAGGGTTCAAGAAAGGTAGGAAAACAGTTTTAGTAGAAAATTAGAAATAATTATCCAACGTAATCATAAGTTGCACATGTGACATCAAACTTGCATGTACATGAAGATGTTCCGTGCACATTCTGCTGCCTTGTTTTATTAACATAGAAATTATTACCTTTGGATGAAGTTGTCACAGAAAATCATTAAACATCATTTATTTGACTAAACAGCAAAGCATTCTCAATTTCAGACAAACAAAACCTCTGTGTCACAGTAAAAGTTTTTTGACACAAAACATGCATGATTGTGAGTCTCTAAGCCTTGCATTTCGGACAATGTAGTTTATCCAGTAAAGATGTTTTGATATGTTGGTGTAGACGTTTGGGACATCAGGGTAGTTGCAATTCATGTGCCTGTTGAAAGACACAACACCAACAGCTATCCCGTTGCACACCAGAGGACCACCAGAATCCCCCTGTGAGACAGAAACATCATTTTTTATTGGTTATTTTATTAAAAAGTCTTATATCACTACTCTGAATGGACAAAAAACATAAACCCACCTGACAGAATCCTTTGTTTGTACCATATCCACCAGCACAGATGACATTAGCAGGAAGACCAGGCCATTTGTATTTACAGACGTCCAGGTTAATGACCGACACATTCACCATTCTCAGCTCATCCACAATGTGACCAAGAGTTGTAGTCATACCCCATCCAGCTACAAGACATTGTTGGTTTTCTTTAATGTTCATTCCACAGTCTGGAAGTCCAATTGTTTGGACTCTGTTGTTCAGGCGAACCTTTCTAGACAACTAGAGACACACAGAAAGTAAATGTTTAAGATTGATAATGACTAATTTCATAACATACTTCTTTGCATGTGTTAGACTTCAGGTCTACAAACAATTTCTGGAACAGTATTTTCTTTAGACATTTTTATATATGTCTTGCACATGTTTAGCTCACGTCAGTAGGTTAGGCTTCTATTCAATTCAATTCTCACCAAATCACAACAGCAGTCATCTCAAGGGTTAGTATAATTGCATAATCCATTATATAGAAAATAGGTAATGATATGCAATGGTGGCATTTGAATAGATACATGAGAGGAGAGAAGAGAGGAAGACCTCAGTGCATCAGTAGAGGTCCCCCAGCAGACTAACCTATAGCAAGAGATAGTTCAGAGTCACCTGAGATCACCATTTCCAAGTATAAGCTTTATGATACAGGAATGTTTTAAGCCTAGTTGTCTACTTAAATGTAGAAAGGGTGTCTTCTCCATCCAGCTACGAGGAACTTTTGAGTTTCTTTTATGTTTATTCCAGATTCTGGAAGTTTAACTGTTTGTAATCTTTTGTTCAGTTCAACTTTTTTAGACAACTGGAGACACAGAAAACAGTCAATTTTTAAAATATATAATTTCATATTGTGATTCTTCTACTCATCATCATTGCTGAAATGCTGATTTTGGAATATCTGTAAATTGTCATGTGTATATGTTCATCTGTAGTTAGTTGACAGTGCTACTAAACAAAAACAGTACACTACCATAAAATATACAGTATACTTACTTTGAGGAGCATGATGTCATCACCTTTTCCAACGTTCTTATAAGCCTCGTGTTTGTACTTCTGTTTAATAGCTGTTTTTACACCCTCATGGAGATAGTGGGTGCCGAGAACAACACTTGTAGGTTTACTGAAAGGGACACACAGAAGTTAAGATGTTGTCACTACATTTTCTAAACCTGTTCCCTCGTCACAAGACAAAAGAAAAAAAACTTAGTAAACTTAAGTAAAAGTGAAAATATTTGCGCAAAAATACTCTACAACAAAAGTAGAAGTACCACTACACAAATTCTTTACTTATGTTGAATTTCTAAGTAGATATTGTAAAATGTGTTTTAGAACACACACAGCAGTAGAAGTTGTTCACTACGAAACATTTAAGAAAATCACAAAATAAGTGAGTCATAAAAAGAAAAATAGTTTGCATTAACAGTCTGCATGTGTGAAAGCTGTTAAATAAATGTAGTGGAGTAGGAAGAACAGTAACTCTGAACTATGGCAGAGTTATTGTTGCACAGAATGGAAATACACAAATAAAACAAAAGTACTTTATTACACTATTTTAATATCTATTGCACACAAACTTAGTTACTTTTCACAAATGCAACAACAAAGTGAATTTAAAATTTATTTAACATTTACTTTTATACTGATTTATAATCACTTTGATCAAAAGGTAACTCACCTGTCGTCACATTGCACTGCAGTGAGCACAAAGTCTTCACTGATGAGAAATCCTCCACAAACATGACCATAGTCGTTCTGCACTGAGACCATATACAGCATCGAGTTCTCTGAGACTTTTTGCCCATTAATGATTCCAACAACAAACTCTGGAAAGTTAAAATACCACTGAGTTAATGATTTTACATTGTACGTACCATAACATTATATTTGTCGATCTTACCAATTCCTCCCAGACATATCAGAACCTTAAGAAGCTGTCTGTTCAGATCATGCATCATTTCAGCAGAAAGTTCAGTATCATCTCATCTTTCATGCATCAAGTGGATCATTTTATACATTATGTGGTTTAGTATGACGCAGTTTTGATGTATTCGAGCCAGCCTCTCTGTGTTGCAAGATGGTTACTTCTATTATCTGTAGGAATATCTTGTATATTTTATGTACTACGACTTGCTTCTCCAGCCTGTTTCCTTGTTCCTGGGTCAATAATGTTGGTCCAGTTTTTGTCTTTTCTCCCTGAGTTGGCTCCTCTAGTCAACTCTAGGGTGAGCGTGAGACCTTTATCACCGCCTCCTGCTCATCTTCCAGAGGCTCCAGCAGTTCAGTCTCTCTTGCTGCCTTCCTGTACAGTTTTTGATAATAGCTAAACTCTGGCAAATCTATAGTTCTGTAAATGTCATTTAAACAAAAGTTCAGCTGAACTTATTGAGCATGTAATTGTGCTGAGCATGTTGACATCTGATGTATATGTCAACTCTTGCCTGACTTTGCAAAAGTTAAGCTAAGTTTCTCTACTTTCCCCTTCGTGTACCTGGACACTTGGTAAATCTGTCTCACTTTACTTGCACGCGTACTTAGTTACTTTCCACAAATGCAACAAAAAAGAGAAAAGTTTTATTAACATATAGCTTTTATACTGATTTAAAATGATTTGGTCAAAAGGTAAATCACCCCCCGTCACAGTGCGCTGCAGTGACCACAAAGTCTTCACTGATGAGAAATCCTCCACAAACATGACCATGGTCGTTCTGCACTGAGACCATATACAGCATCGAGTCCTCTGAGACTTTTCCCATGATTTCCCTCCCATGTCCTGTAGAAATAAGCAAAATACAATATTAGATAATTTTCCCAATAAATAGCTGAAGAAGAACATATGTTTTTTTGCATCGTACCATTTTCTCCGTGACATGTCAGAACAAGAAGGAGCAGAAGTTTGTGCAGAGCCTTCATGGTAGCGACAAGTCAGTTCCTGTGACGGTGAAATAGACCTTTTTATAGAGATGTTTGCTTTAATGCAAAGTGTGATTATCATAAATTTCATCTTGACTAATTTGCAACATGTATTATCTCTGCGTCAGCTTGTTTGATATCTAGTTTCTCAACATCCAGGAGCTGTGACCAGTTATCAGCAATGAATATATCACATATTGAATTTCACAATAAATCAGCCTTAAGCCCCCGGCAACATAGCTCCTACGAATGACCCTAGGAGCTATGTTGCCGGGGGCTTAAGCCCCTGGTAGGGTCTCCCAAGGCAAACAGGTCCTAGGCGACGGGCCAGACTAAGAGCAGTTCATAAACCCCTTATGACGAGTGAAAGATCAAGGTCGGATACGTCGCCCGGATTGGCGTCACCGGGGCCCCACTCTGGAGCCAGGCCTGGGGTTGGGGCACGTAGACGAGCGCCTGGTGGCTGGGATCTCTCCCACGGGACCCGGCCGGGCGCAGCCCGAAGGAGCGACGTGGGACCGCCTTCCCGTAGGCCCACCACCCGCAGGAAGGCGCATAAGGGGTCGGTGCAGTGTGGATTGGGTGGCAGCCGTGTGGAGGTGCCTCGACAACCCAATCCCTGGACAAAGAATCTGGCAATTGGGACATGGAATGTCACCTCACTGGGTGGAAAGGAGCCTGAACTTGTGCTGGAGGTTGAGCGGTACCGGCTAGAGATAGTCGGGCTCACTTCCACACACAGTCTGGGCTCTGGAACACAACTCCTTGAGAGAGGTTGGACTCTCTTCTACTCTGGAGTTGCCCATGGTGAGAGGCGGCGGGCAGGGGTGGGCTTGCTTATAGCCCCCCAGCTCAGCTGCCATGTGTTGGAGTTTTCCCCGGTGGACGAGAGAGTTGTTTCCCTGCGCCTTCGGGTAGGGGATAGGTCTCTCACCGTTGTTTGTGCCTACGGGCCAAATAGCGGTGTAGAGTACCCAGCTTTCATAGGGTCTCTGGAAAGGGTACTGGAAGGTGCTCCGACTGGGGACTCTGTCGTCCTACTGGGGGATTTCAACGCCCACGTGGGCAATGACAGTGATACCTGGAGGGGCGTGATTGGGAGGAACGGCCTCCCTGATCTGAACCCGAGTGGTGTTTTGTTATTGGACTTCTGTGCTAGTCACAGCTTGTCCATAACGAACACCATGTTCAAGCATAAGGGTGTCCATCAGTGCACGTGGCACCAGGACACCCTAGGTCGGAGGTCTATGATCGACTTTGTGGTTGTGTCATTTGACCTCCGACCATATGTCTTGGACACTCGGGTGAAGAGAGGGGCTGAGCTGTCAACTGATCACCACCTGGTGGTAAGTTGGATCCGATGGCGGAGGAGGGAGCGGGATAGACCTGGCAGACCCAAACGTATTGTGAGGGTCTGTTGGGAACGTCTGGTGGAACCCTCTGTCAGAGAGGTCTTCAACTCCCACCTCCGGGAGAGCTACAATCAGGTCCCGAGGGAGTCTGGAGACATTGAGTCCGAGTGGACCATGTTTTCCACCTCCATTGTCAATGCGGCTGTTCGGAGCTGTGGCCGTAGGGTCTCTGGTGCCTGTCGTGGCGGCAATCCCCGAACCCGGTGGTGGACACCGGAAGTAAGGGAAGCCGTCAAGCTGAAGAAGGAGTCTTATCAGGCCTGGTTGGCCTGTGGGACTCCTGATGCAGCTGATGGGTATCGGCAGGCCAAACGTGCCGCAGCCCGCGCGGTCGCAGAGGCAAAAACTTGGACCTGGGAAAAGTTCGGCGAGGCCATGGAGGAGGACTATCGGTCTGCCTCAAGGAAATTCTGGCAAACCGTCCGGCGCCTCAGAAGGGGAAAGCAGTTTCCCGCCAACACTGTTTACAGTGGAGGTGGGGAGTTGCTGACTTCGACTGGGGACGTTGTAGGACGGTGGAAGGAATACTTTGAGGATCTCCTCAACCCCGTTGACACGGCTTCTGTTGAGGAAGCAGAGGCTGGGGACTCGGAGGTTGATTCGTCCATTTCCCTGGTCGAAGTCACTGAGGTAGTCAGTAAGCTCCTCGGTGGCAAGGCACCAGGGGTGGATGAAATTCGCCCCGAGTACCTTAAGTCTCTGGATGTTGTAGGGCTGTCTTGGCTGACACGCCTTTGCAGCATCGCGTGGAGATCGGGGACAGTACCTCTGGACTGGCAGACCGGGGTGGTGGTTCCTCTTTTTAAAAAGGGGGACCGGAGGGTGTGTTCCAACTATAGGGGGATCACACTCCTCAGCCTCCCTGGGAAAGTCTATTCCAGAGTGCTGGAGAGGAGAGTTAGGCCGCTAGTCGAACCTCGGATCCAGGAGGAACAATGCGGTTTTCGTCCTGGCCGTGGAACACTGGACCAGCTCCATACTCTCGCTAGGGTGCTCGAGGGTTCATGGGAGTTCGCCCATCCAGTCTACATGTGTTTTGTAGACTTGGAGAAGGCGTTTGACCGTGTCCCTCGTGGCATCCTGTGGGGGGTACTCCGGGAATACGGGATTCGGGACCCTTTGTTAAGGGCCATTCGGTCCTTGTATGACCGGAGTAGGAGCTTGGTTCGCATTGCCGGTAGTAAGTCAGACTTGTTCCCGGTGCATGTTGGACTCCGACAGGGCTGCCCTTTGTCACCGATCCTGTTCATTACCTTTATGGACAGGATTTCTAGGCGCAGCCAGGGGTCGGAGGGAATCCGGTTTGGGAATCACAGGATTTCATCTCTGCTTTTTGCAGATGATGTTGTCCTGTTGGCTTCATCAGACCGGGACCTCCAGCAGGCACTGGGGCGGTTTGCAGCCGAGTGTGAAGGGGCTGGGATGAGAATCAGCACCTCCAAGTCCGAGGCCATGGTTCTCAACCGGAAAAAGGTGGCTTGCACCCTCCAGGTTGGGGGGAGATCCTCCCTCAAGTGGAGGAGTTTAAGTATCTTGGGGTCTTGTTCACGAGTGAGGGAAATAGGGAGCGTGAGATTGACAGACGGATTGGTGCATCGGCAGCAGTAATGCGGTCGGTGTACCGGTCCGTCGTGGTGAAAAAGGAGCTGAGCCGAAAGGCAAAGCTCTCGGTTTACCGGTCAGTCTACGTTCCTACCCTCACCTATGGTCATGAGCTTTGGGTCATGACCGAAAGGACAAGGTCGCGGATACAAGCGGCCGAAATGAGTTTCCTCCGCAGAGTGGCTGGGCGCACCCTTAGAGATAGGGTGAGGAGCTCAGTCACCCGGGAGGAGCTCGGAGTAGAGCCGCTGCTCCTCTGCATTGAGAGGGGCCAGTTGAGGTGGCTTGGGTATCTGTTTCGGATGCCCCCGGGACGCCTCGTAGGGGAGGTTTTCCGGTCCTGTCCCACCGGGAGGAGGCCCCGGGGAAGACCCAGGACACGCTGGAGGGACTATGTCTCTCGGCTGGCCTGGGAACGCCTCGGTGTCCCCCGGAAGAGCTGGAGGAGGTGTCTAGGGAGAGGGAAGTCTGGGCATCTCTGCTAAAGCTGCTCCCCCCGCGACCCGGCCCCGGATAAGCGGAAGAAAATGGATGGATGGATGGATGGACAATAAATCAGATAAACCACAGAAAAATTGTAGAGTCATGGTTAAGAAGCCAATGCACTACAGTAATATTTTGACTATTGTTTGACAGCAGCAACAAGCATAATTTTCAAGTTTATTAAGATGGAAAATGAATAAAAAATGAGTGAAAAACAACAGAATTGTAATTGTATAGAATTTAGAAAATAGCCTTTATTTGCAGAGAACGCCAACTTGAGATCGCCTGTTCATCACAGCAACAGACAAATACAGTTAGAAACTAGTTAGTGAACATACTGAACCATTTATCAGCTTCAGAGCCAAATATTTCCCTCAGGAACTGTTGATGATGCTGACATCTTTGATATAAAAAGTAAGACCTTATCTTGTGGCTTTTAGTTACATATACATTGCAGGTTTGTTAGTTCTTGATGCAGACGGCACTGTACTGTAGTATTTAGCTCTGTTGCCTCAAAATTTGAAGGAGCTGGGTTTGAATCAGGTCACCTTAGGGGCCTTTCTGTGTGGAGTCTTCCATATAACATAAGGTCATACTTTTATATTTTTCTCATGAGACTGCCTAACGTGAAGCGACTCCTGTGAGCATGACTTTGTCCTTGTGAGATAGTTCAGCTGAATTCTTATATTAGGGAGTCAGACAGCATGGTGGTCCTGACAAACAAAAATCACTACTGAAGGCAGTAAAACAAGAACAAATTTACTAACGGAATAATAAGTAACAACGAAAAACCATGCACTATTGCGGACAAGAAACCAAGAGACAAACTAGACGTGCAAAGTATCAACCAAAAGAACACTGCAAGGGCAGGAAAAAACAAACAAACACACAAATGAGAACAAGGTCCAACAAATTGACGAGCAGTCCAGCGTAACACAAACGGAGAGTCCAGGGTTATCCAAAAAGTGTCATGGTTTCGGCCTGGCACCAGGCCAGCCTGGGATTTCCCTCAGTTCTTCCTCTCACTCTCCCTCTGGACTCCGCCCACCAGCCACTTCGCTCCCTCTGCTCCCAGCAGTCAGCTGAACATTGGACTCACCTGTTTCCACTTTTCCCTACAAAACTCTCCTCAGCCCTTTTCCTTCTGTCAGTTCGTCGTCCCTCAACCTGTTTCCCCATGCCTGAAACCTGCCTGCTCCTGCTCGTCCTCCTCAGCCCTGTCTCCTACCCCCCATTATTTGTGTATTTCCAGTGAGTTTTTTCCTGCCATTGTGCAGTGGTTTTGATTTGTACTCTGGTTTCTGGATTTGTTACTTTGTCCTCCGCCACATTGGTAGTTTTCTGTTGTCACTTTGCCTCGTCCCCCTCCTTTCTTATGACAGAGTGAACTGACCAGACCGCAGCCATGGATCTCTCTGATCCCTTTAATGGCCGACCCAAACTCCTCCCCTGTCCCTGTTTCAAGCTCTACAGGCTTTTTTCTGGCGCTCTGAGGGAGGAACACCAAGACCTGCGTAGTGTAGCTGAATATCTGTTTAAATGCCTGAACACACCAGGAAACCTGGAGCATGCCACAACCATCACCAGATTAGGCCTCACCTGTGTTCCCCTAAGGCTGCTAAAACTCTCCTCAGTCCTTCTCCCCCTGTCAGATCGTCTTCATTCCCCAACTTGTTTGCAGCCTGTGTTCCCTGCTTGTTACTGAACATGCCTGCTCAACCCTGCCTGCTCCTGCTCGTCCTCCTCAGCCCTTCTTCCCCCCTGGATTCTCTGGACTTGGTTTCCCCCCTCTGAACTTTGGACATTGTTACCTGTTTTTCAGTGAGTGTTTTCCTGCCATTGAGCAGTGGTTTTGATTTGTACTTTGGTTTCTTGTTTTGTTACTTTGTCCTCCTCCATGTTGGTGGTTTTACGTTGTCACTTTGTCTTTGCGTTTTCCTGTCTGTTTTTGTAGTGTCGGTTGACAACCCCCTTAGTTCTCTGTTTTTGTTGTGTTGCCTAATAAATCCTGTTTTAAGTTAATTCCTGCCTCGTTCCCCCTCCTAACTTGTGACACTAATTATGTTAGCAAAGTTGCAAAATATCTCTCAAAATGTTATTCACACCCAAATAATTGGGTGTGAATAACACCCAAATAATTGTTGTAATTGTTTCATTTATTAAATGAAACAATGAGCATTAATTTGCTTTACAAGAATCAAGCTACCTAAATATACAAACGCCAACAAGACATTTAGCAATGAAGGAAGTTGTGCTTTTATATATTATGTTAACCTAATGTCGCTGTCTGTCACCACGTCTCTTGTGGTAGAGTGGTTACGTTGACTTCTTGGAGTGTGCTTGGTAAGGTGTTGTTGTCCCCTATGTCCCCCCAGCCGACCGTGATGCACAGGCTCCTTGTCCTCAGCCTGCCTGCTTTCATAGAGATCAGCTGCACTGCTTCATTCAGCTCGGCTCTGCGGTTGAGCTGAGACAAGGAGAGATTTTATGTTTAGTTTGTTTTTAGCATACTAGAAGCAGTAAGGAGAGATATTCTACAATTCTTTCTCACCTTTAGGAGCATGATGTCATTTGCATGTCCATCGTAGTTTGGGTGTGGAAATGATTTGACAGAAGTGAATTCCTGCTTTGTAGGCTCATTACCTGACAGGGAATCAGCTCCAAGAACAACTCTATATGGTCTAGAAATTACAATGGAAGGTGATATTAGATGACAAAGTCAATTGTATCTGTTTACAGAAATCATTTTCCACATCAGTCTTAGACCGTGTACACATGCTGACAGTTTCTAAACATGATGCAGGTTTTTAGATCAATTTCCTATTTTCAGATTATTGGTTTTCATTCATTTTACTAAAGTACAGAAATAAACTGTGTCAAGAGAAGTTTACAGCACATCAGCCTTTAAATGGTTTCAAAACAAAAAAATTGTTCTTACACCGGTATCTGACAATGTGCCGCTGTAAGCACAAAGTCCTCTCTCACCAGAGCTCCTCCACAGTTATGTTGACCTCGAACTTGCAATGAGGCCATGTAGGGGCGCGAGTGGGGGGCAGCATCTCGTCCACCAACAATATGAGAACCATCAGCTCCTGAAACACAAAATATAAAATGAATTTAAATTTGAGGTAAATGTAATAAATAATTCTGTGTAATGCCTCTTTTGTGGTTTCATCATGAAGGCGGTTTAGCTTACCATTTAGGACAAAGACAAGCAGGAGTACGATGCTGATTGCCATGGTCTCTATTCAGATGCACACTGTGCAGTGTTGTTTTTATCGTTTGTGGAGGAACATTTTGCAGTAATTGTTGCATCAGTGAATTTGCTAACACGGTGTTGAGTTGCAAAAGACATAGCTATAGATTTTCAAAACAGAGTTTCATTATTTGTTGAGGAAAAACAGCAGTATTCTCGTAGGCATTAGAGTTGTTTCAAGAGGCACACAAAACTTAACAGACACACAAAAAGGTGAGGTTTATGTGCATCCACCAAAATCATAGTTTCGCAGTGAAGGAAGTCATGCACTTGTTCAGCAAAGGTACATATTTCAAAATATTTTAAAATATAGAAAAGTGATTTTAAAACGGCTATGAGAAAAAAACGTTATGTTATTTTGTGTGTTTTTTTGGGCTAGATACTTTCAAAATTTGCTGCTTAGATTTAAATCTTGCAGAGTCTTATGAGTTATTGCACTTCCCTGTTTTTGATCAAGTTTTCATCACAAATGTTAAGAAAGAATGTGGTTTCCTGTAATGCAACATACCGCAGCCTTCAGCTGAGTTTCTTAGTAGTGAGGGACTGAAAGTATTTTAAATTTGCCTATTCTCCATCAAACGTACAGTATAAACAGCATCAAGTACATAACACTCAGCAGAGAAGAACAGAGATCTATGTGTTCTCTGGATAAATACTAGTGTGTTGATTTATGATCTTTGATGAGAAAATATTTATCAAAACCTTTAACACACATGTTTGTTTGCTACAAAATGCGTAATGATCACCTGTTTTTACTAAAAGTTTTACTCCATGCACCTCCAGCTGTTCTTTAACTTTAGTGCTAATGTTATAGATATAGTTGAAATGATAAATATTATTCCTGCCATTCTTCAGTTTGACATACTCCTAAGTACCAACAGAGCTTAGAGCGTGACTGTACACTCAGTCTTCTTTATTTTTTAGTACTATGTTTACTTTTTAGTTGATTTTTGGCTTTATAGGTATCATGCTAAATTGGTTTAAATCTGATAATTGTGTTTGTAATAATCCATAACATAACATGCTTTTTTTTTTAACTGTTATTCATCTGTAGCATGCGAGTATAAAATACATATTAAAAAAGTCACGTGTAACAAACTCGATAAGCTACAGAAACCACAGTTTCCAACCTCATATTTCAGTGTTGATGTTCACACTTTGTCTACTCATAGAGCTCTCTGGTTTCATGTTGTTTACACCTTTTAACTAGTCTCAAAGGCAAAATCCAAATCTGAAACTGAGCGTAGATAGTAGTGCCATTTGTTGTTTTAATACTTAATGTAATAGGACACGTCAGGGCAACAAGATACATCTATCAGTAATATGTTCCAATACTTTTGCTCACATGAAAAATAGATGGGTTCAAACAAAACTTTCTATCTTTGAAGTTGAAATATTGAAATATTAATCTTTTTATCTTTCAATGCCAAACCCCTATGTTTTTAGTCTATAGCAAAAGTGAAAGAGGAACTGGTCTCACTGTTCCAATACTTTTGGAGGGGAATGTATTGTACAACTCCTGAAACACATTCACTGTAGTGATGATTTAGGTGTGCTACTTTAAAGAAGTCAACACTTCCTATTTTTGGTTTTATATTTTATTAGTTTATATTACTGTTTGTTTTGTCTTTGATAAGTATGAAGGAAAAAGAACGGCTGTTGTTGGGCCAGTCTTTTTATTTATTAAGGTTAAAAAAATGCTATATTTGTGGAGTTTGTTTACTATTTACCTCCAGCAAAGGGTTCAACAAAGTTAGGAAAATAGTTTTTGTAGAAAATTTGAAATAATTATCCAACGTAATCATAAGTTGCACATGTGACATCAAACTTGCATGTACATGAAGATGTTCCGTGCACATTCTGCTGCCTTGTTTTATTAACATAAAAATGATTACCTTTGGATGAAGTTGTTACAGAAAATCAATAAATGTGGAGGAATAATGTTTTTCCTTTTCCTTTTTTTTTAATTAGACTAAACAGCAAAGCATTCTCAATTTCAGATAAACAAAACCTGTGCATCACGGTAAAAGTTTTCTGACACAAAACATGCATGATTGTGAGTCTCTAAGCCTTGCATTTCGGACAATGTTGTTTATCCAGTAAAGATGTTTTGATATGTCGGTGTAGACGTTTGGGACATCTGGGTAGTCGCACTTCCTGAAGTTGTTGAAAGACACAACACCAACAGCTATCCCGTTGCACACCAGAGGACCACCAGAATCCCGCTGTGAGACAGAAACATCATTTTTTATTGGTTATTTTATTAAAAAGTCTTATATCACTACTCTGAATGGACAAAAAACATAAACCCACCTGACAGAATCCTTTGTTTGTACCATATCCACCAGCACAGATGACATTAGCAGGAAGACCAGACCAGTGGTATTTACAGACGTCCAGGTTAATGACCGACACATTCACCATTCTCAGCTCATCCTCAATGCTAAGAGCTCCATCATGAGTTTTACCCCATCCAGCTACAAGACATTGTTGGTTTTCTTTAATGTTCATTCCACAGTCTGGAAGTTGAATTGTTTGGACTCTGTTGTTCAGGCGAACCTTTCTAGACAACTAGAAACACACAGAAAGTAAATGTTTAAGATTGATAATGACTAATTTCATAACATCCTCCTTTCCATGTGTTAGACCTCGGGTCTACAAACAATTTCTGGAACAGTATTTTTTTTTCTTTTGTGACATTTTTATGTCTTGCACATGTTTAGCTCACGTCCGTAGGTTAGGCTTCTATTCAATTCAATTCTCACCAAATCACAACAGCAGTCATCTCAAGGGTTAGTATAATTGCATAATGCATTATATAGAAAATAGGTAATGATATGCAATGGTGGCATTTGAATAGATACATGAGAGGAGAGAAGAGAGGAAGACCTCAGTGCATCAGTAGAGGTCCCCCAGCAGACTAACCTATAGCAAGAGATAGTTCAGAGTCACCTGAGATCACCATTTCCAAGTATAAGCTTTATGATACAGGAATGTTTTAAGCCTAGTTGTCTACTTAAATGTAGAAAGGGTGTCTTCTCCATCCAGCTACGAGGAACTTTTGAGTTTCTTTTATGTTTATTCCAGATTCTGGAAGTTTAACTGTTTGTAATCTTTTGTTCAGTTCAACTTTTTTAGACAACTGGAGACACAGAAAACAGTCAATTTTTAAAATATATAATTTCATATTGTGATTCTTCTACTCATCATCATTGCTGAAATGCTGATTTTGGAATATCTGTAAATTGTCATGTGTATATGTTCATCTGTAGTTAGTTGACAGTGCTACTAAACAAAAACAGTACACTACCATAAAATATACAGTATACTTACTTTGAGGAGCATGATGTCATCACCTTTTCCAACGTTCTCATAAGCCTCGGGTTTGTACTTCTGTTTAATAGCTGTTTTTACACCCTCATGGAGATAGTGGGTGCCGAGAACAACACTTGTAGGTTTACTGAAAGGGACACACAGAAGTTAAGATGTTGTCACTACATTTTCTAAACCTGTTCCCTCGTCACAAGACAAAAGAAAAAAAACTTAGTAAACTTAAGTAAAAGTGAAAATATTTGCGCAAAAATACTCTACAACAAAAGTAGAAGTACCACTACACAAATTCTTTACTTATGTTGAATTTCTAAGTAGATATTGTAAAATGTGTTTTAGAACACACACAGCAGTAGAAGTTGTTCACTACGAAACATTTAAGAAAATCACAAAATAAGTGAGTCATAAAAAGAAAAATAGTTTGCATTAACAGTCTGCATGTGTGAAAGCTGTTAAATAAATGTAGTGGAGTAGGAAGAACAGTAACTCTGAACTATGGCAGAGTTATTGTTGCACAGAATGGAAATACACAAATAAAACAAAAGTACTTTATTACACTATTTTAATATCTATTGCACACAAACTTAGTTACTTTTTACAAATGCAACAACAAAGTGAATTTAAAATTTATTTAACATTTACTTTTATACTGATTTATAATCACTTTGATCAAAAGGTAACTCACCTGTCGTCACATTGCGCTGCAGTGAGCACAAAGTCTTCACTGATGAGAAATCCTCCACAAACATGACCATAGTCGTTCTGCACTGAGACTATATACAGCATCGAGTTCTCTGAGACTTTTTGCCCATTAATGATTCCAACAACAAACTCTGGAAAGTTAAAATACCACTGAGTTAATGATTTTACATTGTACGTACCATAACATTATATTTGTCGATCTTACCAATTCCTCCCAGACATATCAGAACCTTAAGAAGCTGTCTGTTCAGATCATGCATCATTTCAGCAGAAAGTTCAGTATCATCTCATCTTTCATGCATCAAGTGGATCATTTTATACATTATGTGGTTTAGTATGACGCAGTTTTGATGTATTCGAGCCAGCCTCTCTGTGTTGCAAGATGGTTACTTCTATTATCTGTAGGAATATCTTGTATATTTTATGTACTACGACTTGCTTCTCCAGCCTGTTTCCTTGTTCCTGGGTCAATAATGTTGGTCCAGTTTTTGTCTTTTCTCCCTGAGTTGGCTCCTCTAGTCAACTCTAGGGTGAGCGTGAGACCTTTATCACCGCCTCCTGCTCATCTTCCAGAGGCTCCAGCAGTTCAGTCTCTCTTGCTGCCTTCCTGTACAGTTTTTGATAATAGCTAAACTCTGGCAAATCTATAGTTCTGTAAATGTCATTTAAACAAAAGTTCAGCTGAACTTATTGAGCATGTAATTGTGCTGAGCATGTTGACATCTGATGTATATGTCAACTCTTGCCTGACTTTGCAAAAGTTAAGCTAAGTTTCTCTACTTTCCCCTTCGTGTACCTGGACACTTGGTAAATCTGTCTCACTTTACTTGCACGCATACTTAGTTACTTTCCACAAATGCAACAAAAAAGAGAAAAGTTTTATTAACATATAGCTTTTATACTGATTTAAAATGATTTGGTCAAAAGGTAAATCACCCCCCGTCACAGTGCGCTGCAGTGACCACAAAGTCTTCACTGATGAGAAATCCTCCACAAACATGACCATGGTCGTTCTGCACTGAGACCATATACAGCATCGGGTCCTCTGAGACTTTTCCCATGATTTCCCTCCCATGTCCTGTAGAAATAAGCAAAATACAATATTAGATAATTTTCCCAATAAATAGCTGAAGAAGAACATATGTTTTTTTGCATCGTACCATTTTCTCCGTGACATGTCAGAACAAGAAGGAGCAGAAGTTTGTGCAGAGCCTTCATGGTAGCGACAAGTCAGTTCCTGTGACGGTGAAATAGACCTTTTTATAGAGATGTTTGCTTTAATGCAAAGTGTGATTATCATAAATTTCATCTTGACTAATTTGCAACATGTATTATCTCTGCGTCAGCTTGTTTGATATCTAGTTTCTCAACATCCAGGAGCTGTGACCAGTTATCAGCAATGAATATATCACATATTGAATTTCACAATAAATCAGCCTTAAGCCCCCGGCAACATAGCTCCTACGAATGACCCTAGGAGCTATGTTGCCGGGGGCTTAAGCCCCTGGTAGGGTCTCCCAAGGCAAACAGGTCCTAGGCGACGGGCCAGACTAAGAGCAGTTCATAAACCCCTTATGACGAGTGAAAGATCAAGGTCGGATACGTCGCCCGGATTGGCGTCACCGGGGCCCCACTCTGGAGCCAGGCCTGGGGTTGGGGCACGTAGACGAGCGCCTGGTGGCTGGGATCTCTCCCACGGGACCCGGCCGGGCGCAGCCCGAAGGAGCGACGTGGGACCGCCTTCCCGTAGGCCCACCACCCGCAGGAAGGCGCATAAGGGGTCGGTGCAGTGTGGATTGGGTGGCAGCCGTGTGGAGGTGCCTCGACAACCCAATCCCTGGACAAAGAATCTGGCAATTGGGACATGGAATGTCACCTCACTGGGTGGAAAGGAGCCTGAACTTGTGCTGGAGGTTGAGCGGTACCGGCTAGAGATAGTCGGGCTCACTTCCACACACAGTCTGGGCTCTGGAACACAACTCCTTGAGAGAGGTTGGACTCTCTTCTACTCTGGAGTTGCCCATGGTGAGAGGCGGCGGGCAGGGGTGGGCTTGCTTATAGCCCCCCAGCTCAGCTGCCATGTGTTGGAGTTTTCCCCGGTGGACGAGAGAGTTGTTTCCCTGCGCCTTCGGGTAGGGGATAGGTCTCTCACCGTTGTTTGTGCCTACGGGCCAAATAGCGGTGTAGAGTACCCAGCTTTCATAGGGTCTCTGGAAAGGGTACTGGAAGGTGCTCCGACTGGGGACTCTGTCGTCCTACTGGGGGATTTCAACGCCCACGTGGGCAATGACAGTGATACCTGGAGGGGCGTGATTGGGAGGAACGGCCTCCCTGATCTGAACCCGAGTGGTGTTTTGTTATTGGACTTCTGTGCTAGTCACAGCTTGTCCATAACGAACACCATGTTCAAGCATAAGGGTGTCCATCAGTGCACGTGGCACCAGGACACCCTAGGTCGGAGGTCTATGATCGACTTTGTGGTTGTGTCATCTGACCTCCGACCATATGTCTTGGACACTCGGGTGAAGAGAGGGGCTGAGCTGTCAACTGATCACCACCTGGTGGTAAGTTGGATCCGATGGCGGAGGAGGGAGCGGGATAGACCTGGCAGACCCAAACGTATTGTGAGGGTCTGTTGGGAACGTCTGGTGGAACCCTCTGTCAGAGAGGTCTTCAACTCCCACCTCCGGGAGAGCTACAATCAGGTCCCGAGGGAGTCTGGAGACATTGAGTCCGAGTGGACCATGTTTTCCACCTCCATTGTCAATGCGGCTGTTCGGAGCTGTGGCCGTAGGGTCTCTGGTGCCTGTCGTGGCGGCAATCCCCGAACCCGGTGGTGGACACCGGAAGTAAGGGAAGCCGTCAAGCTGAAGAAGGAGTCTTATCAGGCCTGGTTGGCCTGTGGGACTCCTGATGCAGCTGATGGGTATCGGCAGGCCAAACGTGCCGCAGCCCGCGCGGTCGCAGAGGCAAAAACTTGGACCTGGGAAAAGTTCGGCGAGGCCATGGAGGAGGACTATCGGTCTGCCTCAAGGAAATTCTGGCAAACCGTCCGGCGCCTCAGAAGGGGAAAGCAGTTTCCCGCCAACACTGTTTACAGTGGAGGTGGGGAGTTGCTGACTTCGACTGGGGACGTTGTAGGACGGTGGAAGGAATACTTTGAGGATCTCCTCAACCCCGTTGACACGGCTTCTGTTGAGGAAGCAGAGGCTGGGGACTCGGAGGTTGATTCGTCCATTTCCCTGGTCGAAGTCACTGAGGTAGTCAGTAAGCTCCTCGGTGGCAAGGCACCAGGGGTGGATGAAATTCGCCCCGAGTACCTTAAGTCTCTGGATGTTGTAGGGCTGTCTTGGCTGACACGCCTTTGCAGCATCGCGTGGAGATCGGGGACAGTACCTCTGGACTGGCAGACCGGGGTGGTGGTTCCTCTTTTTAAAAAGGGGGACCGGAGGGTGTGTTCCAACTATAGGGGGATCACACTCCTCAGCCTCCCTGGGAAAGTCTATTCCAGAGTGCTGGAGAGGAGAGTTAGGCCGCTAGTCGAACCTCGGATCCAGGAGGAACAATGCGGTTTTCGTCCTGGCCGTGGAACACTGGACCAGCTCCATACTCTCGCTAGGGTGCTCGAGGGTTCATGGGAGTTCGCCCATCCAGTCTACATGTGTTTTGTAGACTTGGAGAAGGCGTTTGACCGTGTCCCTCGTGGCATCCTGTGGGGGGTACTCCGGGAATACGGGATTCGGGACCCTTTGTTAAGGGCCATTCGGTCCTTGTATGACCGGAGTAGGAGCTTGGTTCGCATTGCCGGTAGTAAGTCAGACTTGTTCCCGGTGCATGTTGGACTCCGACAGGGCTGCCCTTTGTCACCGATCCTGTTCATTACCTTTATGGACAGGATTTCTAGGCGCAGCCAGGGGTCGGAGGGAATCCGGTTTGGGAATCACAGGATTTCATCTCTGCTTTTTGCAGATGATGTTGTCCTGTTGGCTTCATCAGACCGGGACCTCCAGCAGGCACTGGGGCGGTTTGCAGCCGAGTGTGAAGGGGCTGGGATGAGAATCAGCACCTCCAAGTCCGAGGCCATGGTTCTCAACCGGAAAAAGGTGGCTTGCACCCTCCAGGTTGGGGGGGAGATCCTCCCTCAAGTGGAGGAGTTTAAGTATCTTGGGGTCTTGTTCACGAGTGAGGGAAATAGGGAGCGTGAGATTGACAGACGGATTGGTGCATCGGCAGCAGTAATGCGGTCGGTGTACCGGTCCGTCGTGGTGAAAAAGGAGCTGAGCCGAAAGGCAAAGCTCTCGATTTACCGGTCAGTCTACGTTCCTACCCTCACCTATGGTCATGAGCTTTGGGTCATGACCGAAAGGACAAGGTCGCGGATACAAGCGGCCGAAATGAGTTTCCTCCGCAGAGTGGCTGGGCGCACCCTTAGAGATAGGGTGAGGAGCTCAGTCACCCGGGAGGAGCTCGGAGTAGAGCCGCTGCTCCTCTGCATTGAGAGGGGCCAGTTGAGGTGGCTTGGGTATCTGTTTCGGATGCCCCCGGGACGCCTCGTAGGGGAGGTTTTCCGGTCCTGTCCCACCGGGAGGAGGCCCCGGGGAAGACCCAGGACACGCTGGAGGGACTATGTCTCTCGGCTGGCCTGGGAACGCCTCGGTGTCCCCCCGGAAGAGCTGGAGGAGGTGTCTAGGGAGAGGGAAGTCTGGGCATCTCTGCTAAAGCTGCTCCCCCCGCGACCCGGCCCCGGATAAGCGGAAGAAAATGGATGGATGGATGGATGGACAATAAATCAGATAAACCACAGAAAAATTGTAGAGTCATGGTTAAGAAGCCAATGCACTACAGTAATATTTTGACTATTGTTTGACAGCAGCAACAAGCATAATTTTCAAGTTTATTAAGATGGAAAATGAATAAAAAATGAGTGAAAAACAACAGAATTGTAATTGTATAGAATTTAGAAAATAGCCTTTATTTGCAGAGAACGCCAACTTGAGATCGCCTGTTCATCACAGCAACAGACAAATACAGTTAGAAACTAGTTAGTGAACATACTGAACCATTTATCAGCTTCAGAGCCAAATATTTCCCTCAGGAACTGTTGATGATGCTGACATCTTTGATATAAAAAGTAAGACCTTATCTTGTGGCTTTTAGTTACATATACATTGCAGGTTTGTTAGTTCTTGATGCAGACGGCACTGTACTGTAGTATTTAGCTCTGTTGCCTCAAAATTTGAAGGAGCTGGGTTTGAATCAGGTCACCTTAGGGGCCTTTCTGTGTGGAGTCTTCCATATAACATAAGGTCATACTTTTATATTTTTCTCATGAGACTGCCTAACGTGAAGCGACTCCTGTGAGCATGACTTTGTCCTTGTGAGATAGTTCACCTGAATTCTTATATTAGGGAGTCAGACAGCATGGTGGTCCTGACAAACAAAAATCACTACTGAAGGCAGTAAAACAAGAACAAATTTACTAACGGAATAATAAGTAACAACGAAAAACCATGCACTATTGCGGACAAGAAACCAAGAGACAAACTAGACGTGCAAAGTATCAACCAAAAGAACACTGCAAGGGCAGGAAAAAACAAACAAACACACAAATGAGAACAAGGTCCAACAAATTGACGAGCAGTCCAGCGTAACACAAACGGAGAGTCCAGGGTTATCCAAAAAGTGTCATGGTTTCGGCCTGGCACCAGGCCAGCCTGGGATTTCCCTCAGTTCTTCCTCTCACTCTCCCTCTGGACTCCGCCCACCAGCCACTTCGCTCCCTCTGCTCCCAGCAGTCAGCTGAACATTGGACTCACCTGTTTCCACTTTTCCCTACAAAACTCTCCTCAGCCCTTTTCCTTCTGTCAGTTCGTCGTCCCTCAACCTGTTTCCCCATGCCTGAAACCGGCCTGCTCCTGCTCGTCCTCCTCAGCCCTGTCTCCTACCCCCCATTATTTGTGTATTTCCAGTGAGTTTTTTCCTGCCATTGTGCAGTGGTTTTGATTTGTACTCTGGTTTCTGGATTTGTTACTTTGTCCTCCGCCACATTGGTAGTTTTCTGTTGTCACTTTGCCTCGTCCCCCTCCTTTCTTATGACAGAGTGAACTGACCAGACCGCAGCCATGGATCTCTCTGATCCCTTTAATGGCCGACCCAAACTCCTCCCCTGTCCCTGTTTCAAGCTCTACAGGCTTTTTTCTGGCGCTCTGAGGGAGGAACACCAAGACCTGCGTAGTGTAGCTGAATATCTGTTTAAATGCCTGAACACACCAGGAAACCTGGAGCATGCCACAACCATCACCAGATTAGGCCTCACCTGTGTTCCCCTAAGGCTGCTAAAACTCTCCTCAGTCCTTCTCCCCCTGTCAGATCGTCTTCATTCCCCAACTTGTTTGCAGCCTGTGTTCCCTGCTTGTTACTGAACATGCCTGCTCAACCCTGCCTGCTCCTGCTCGTCCTCCTCAGCCCTTCTTCCCCCCTGGATTCTCTGGACTTGGTTTCCCCCCTCTGAACTTTGGACATTGTTACCTGTTTTTCAGTGAGTGTTTTCCTGCCATTGAGCAGTGGTTTTGATTTGTATTTTGGTTTCTTGTTTTGTTACTTTGTCCTCCTCCATGTTGGTGGTTTTACGTTGTCACTTTGTCTTTGCGTTTTCCTGTCTGTTTTTGTAGTGTCGGTTGACAACCCCCTTAGTTCTCTGTTTTTGTTGTGTTGCCTAATAAATCCTGTTTTAAGTTAATTCCTGCCTCGTTCCCCCTCCTAACTTGTGACACTAATTATGTTAGCAAAGTTGCAAAATATCTCTCAAAATGTTATTCACACCCAAATAATTGGGTGTGAATAACACCCAAATAATTGTTGTAATTGTTTCATTTATTAAATGAAACAATGAGCATTAATTTGCTTTACAAGAATCAAGCTACCTAAATATACAAACGCCAACAAGACATTTAGCAATGAAGGAAGTTGTGCTTTTATATATTATGTTAACCTAATGTCGCTGTCTGTCACCACGTCTCTTGTGGTAGAGTGGTTACGTTGACTTCTTGGAGTGTGCTTGGTAAGGTGTTGTTGTCCCCTATGTCCCCCCAGCCGACCGTGATGCACAGGCTCCTTGTCCTCAGCCTGCCTGCTTTCATAGAGATCAGCTGCACTGCTTCATTCAGCTCGGCTCTGCGGTTGAGCTGAGACAAGGAGAGATTTTATGTTTAGTTTGTTTTTAGCATACTAGAAGCAGTAAGGAGAGATATTCTACAATTCTTTCTCACCTTTAGGAGCATGATGTCATTTGCATGTCCATCGTAGTTTGGGTGTGGAAATGATTTGACAGAAGTGAATTCCTGCTTTGTAGGCTCATTACCTGACAGGGAATCAGCTCCAAGAACAACTCTATATGGTCTAGAAATTACAATGGAAGGTGACATTAGATGACAAAGTCAATTGTATCTGTGGACAGGAATAATTTTCCACATCAGTCTTAGACCATGTACACATGCTGACAGTTTCTAAACATGATGCAGGTTTTTAGATCAATTTCCTATTTTCAGATTATTGGTTTTCATTCATTTTACTAAAGTACAGAAATAAACTGTGTCAAGAGAAGTTTACAGTACATCAGCCTTTAAATGGTTTCAAAACAAAAAAATTGTTCTTACACCGATATCTGACAATGTGCCGCTGTAAGCACAAAGTCCTCTCTCACCAGTGCTCCTCCACAGTTATGTTGACCTCGAACTTGCAATGAGGCCATGTAGGGGCGCGAGTGGGGGGCAGCATCTCGTCCACCAACAATATGAGAACCATCAGCTCCTGAAACACAAAATATAAAATGAATTTAAATTTGAGGTAAATGTAATAAATAATTCTGGTTAATGCCTCTTTTGTGGTTTCATCATGAAGGCGGTTTAGCTTACCATATAGGACAAAGACAAGCAGGAGTACGAAGCTGATTGCCATGGTCTCTATTCAGATGCACACTGTGCAGTGTTGTTTTTATCGTTTGTGGAGGAACATTTTGCAGTAATTGTTGCATCAGTGAATTTGCTAACACGGTGTTGAGTTGCAAAAGACATAGCTATAGATTTTCAAAACAGAGTTTCATTATTTGTTGAGGAAAAACAGCAGTATTCTCGTAGGCATTAGAGTTGTTTCAAGAGGCACACAAAACTTAACAGACACACAAAAAGGTGAGGTTTATGTGCATCCACCAAAATCATAGTTTCGCAGTGAAGGAAGTCATGCACTTGTTCAGCAAAGGTACATATTTCAAAATATTTTAAAATATAGAAAAGTGATTTTAAAACGGCTATGAGAAAAAAACGTTATGTTATTTTGTGTGTTTTTTTGGGCTAGATACTTTCAAAATTTGCTGCTTAGATTTAAATCTTGCAGAGTCTTATGAGTTATTGCACTTCCCTGTTTTTGATCAAGTTTTCATCACAAATGTTAAGAAAGAATGTGGTTTCCTGTAATGCAACATACCGCAGCCTTCAGCTGAGTTTCTTAGTAGTGAGGGACTGAAAGTATTTTAAATTTGCCTATTCTCCATCAAACGTACAGTATAAACAGCATCAAGTACATAACACTCAGCAGAGAAGAACAGAGATCTATGTGTTCTCTGGATAAATACTAGTGTGTTGATTTATGATCTTTGATGAGAAAATATTTATCAAAACCTTTAACACACATGTTTGTTTGCTACAAAATGCGTAATGATCACCTGTTTTTACTAAAAGTTTTACTCCATGCACCTCCAGCTGTTCTTTAACTTTAGTGCTAATGTTATAGATATAGTTGAAATGATAAATATTATTCCTGCCATTCTTCAGTTTGACATACTCCTAAGTACCAACAGAGCTTAGAGCGTGACTGTACACTCAGTCTTCTTTATTTTTTAGTACTATGTTTACTTTTTAGTTGATTTTTGGCTTTATAGGTATCATGCTAAATTGGTTTAAATCTGATAATTGTGTTTGTAATAATCCATAACATAACATGCTTTTTTTTTTTAACTGTTATTCATCTGTAGCATGCGAGTATAAAATACATATTAAAAAAAGTCACGTGTAACAAACTCGATAAGCTACAGAAACCACAGTTTCCAACCTCATATTTCAGTGTTGATGTTCACACTTTGTCTACTCATAGAGCTCTCTGGTTTCATGTTGTTTACACCTTTTAACTAGTCTCAAAGGCAAAACCCAAATCTGAAACTGAGCGTAGATATTAGTGCCATTTGTTGTTTTAATACTTAATGTAATAGGACACGTCAGGGCAACAAGATACATCTATCAGTAATATGTTCCAATACTTTTGCTCACATGAAAAATAGATGGGTTCAAACAAAACTTTCTATCTTTGAAGTTGAAATATTGAAATATTAATCTTTTTATCTTTCAATGCCAAACCCCTATGTTTTTAGTCTATAGCAAAAGTGAAAGAGGAACTGGTCTCACTCTTCCAATACTTTTGGAGGGGAATGTATTGTACAACTCCTGAAACACATTCACTGTAGTGATGATTTAGGTGTGCTACTTTAAAGAAGTCAACACTTCCTATTTTTGGTTTTATATTTTATTAGTTTATATTACTGTTTGTTTTGTCTTTGATAAGTATGAAGGAAAAAGAACGGCTGTTGTTGGGCCAGTCTTTTTATTTATTAAGGTTAAAAAAATGCTATATTTGTGGAGTTTGTTTACTATTTACCTCCAGCAAAGGGTTCAACAAAGTTAGGAAAATAGTTTTTGTAGAAAATTTGAAATAATTATCCAACGTAATCATAAGTTGCACATGTGACATCAAACTTGCATGTACATGAAGATGTTCCGTGCACATTCTGCTGCCTTGTTTTATTAACATAAAAATGATTACCTTTGGATGAAGTTGTTACAGAAAATCAATAAATGTGGAGGAATAATGTTTTTCCTTTTCCTTTTTTTTTAATTAGACTAAACAGCAAAGCATTCTCAATTTCAGACAAACAAAACCTGTGCATCACGGTAAAAGTTTTCTGACACAAAACATGCATGATTGTGAGTCTCTAAGCCTTGCATTTCGGACAATGTTGTTTATCCAGTAAAGATGTTTTGATATGTCGGTGTAGACGTTTGGGACATCTGGGTAGTCGCACTTCCTGAAGTTGTTGAAAGACACAAAACCAACAGCTATCCCGTTGCACACCAGAGGACCACCAGTATCCCCCTGTGAGACAGAAACATCATTTTTTATTGGTTATTTTATTAAAAAGTCTTATATCACTACTCTGAATGGACAAAAAACATAAACCCACCTGACAGAATCCTTTGTTTGTACCATATCCACCAGCACAGATGACATTAGCAGGAAGACCAGGCCATTTGTATTTACAGACGTCCAGGTTAATGACCGACACATTCACCATTCTCAGCTCATCCTCAATGCTAAGAGCTCCATCATGAGTTTTACCCCATCCAGCTACAAGACATTGTTGGTTTTCTTTAATGTTCATTCCACAGTCTGGAAGTTGAATTGTTTGGACTCTGTTGTTCAGGCGAACCTTTCTAGACAACTAGAAACACACAGAAAGTAAATGTTTAAGATTGATAATGACTAATTTCATAACATACTTCTTTGCATGTGTTAGACTTCAGGTCTACAAACAATTTCTGGAACAGTATTTTTTTTAGACATTTTTATATATGTCTTGCACATGTTTAGCTCACGTCAGTAGGTTAGGCTTGTATTCAATTCAATTCTCACCAAATCACAACAGCAGTCATCTCAAGGGTTAGTATAATTGCATAATGCATTATATAGAAAATAGGTAATGATATGCAATGGTGGCATTTGAATAGATACATGAGAGGAGAGAAGAGAGGAAGACCTCAGTGCATCAGTAGAGGTCCCCCAGCAGACTAACCTATAGCAAGAGATAGTTCAGAGTCACCTGAGATCACCATTTCCAAGTATAAGCTTAATGATACAGGAATGTTTTAAGCCTAGTTGTCTACTTAAATGTAGAAAGGGTGTCTTCTCCATCCAGCTACGAGGCACTTTTGAGTTTCTTTTATGTTTATTCCAGATTCTGGAAGTTTAACTGTTTGTAATCTTTTGTTCAGTTCAACTTTTTTAGACAACTGGAGACACAGAAAACAGTCAATTTTTAAAATATATGATTTCATATTGTGATTCTTCTACTCATCATCATTGCTGAAATGCTGATGTTGGAATATCTGTAATTTTTCACATGTGTATTTTCATCTGTAGTTAGTTGACAGTGCTACTGAACAAAAACAGTACGCTACCATAGAATATACAGTATACTTACTTTGAGGAGCATGATGTCATCACCTTTAAAAACTTCCTCATAAGCCTCGTGTTTGTACTTCTGTTTAATAGCTGTTTTTTCAGCCCCTTTGAGATTGTGGGTGCCGAGAACAACACTTGTAGGTTCACTGAAAGGGACATACAGAAGTTAAGATGTTGTCACTACATTTTCTAAACCTGTTCCCTCGTCACAAGACAAAAGAAAAAAAACTTAGTAAACTTAAGTAAAAGTGAAAATATTTGCGCAAAAATACTCTACAACAAAAGTAGAAGTACCACTACACAAATTCTTTACTTATGTTGAATTTCTAAGTCGATATTGTAAAATGTGTTTTAGAACACACACAACAGTAGAAGTTGTTCACTACGAAACATTTAAGAAAGTCACAAAATAAGTGAGTCATAAAAAGAAAAATAGTTTGCGGTCTGCATGTGTGAAAGCTGTTAAATAAATGTAATGGAGTAGGAAGAACAGTACCTCTGAACTGTGGCAGAGTATTTGTTGCACAGAATGGAAATACACAAATAAAACAAAAGTACTTTATTACACTATTTTAATATCTATTGCACACAAACTTAGTTACTTTTCACAAATGCAACAACAAAGTGAATTTAAAATTTATTTAACATTTACTTTTATACTGATTTATAATCACTTTGATCAAAAGGTAACTCACTTGTTGTCACAGTGCGCTGCAGTGAGCACCAAGTCTTCACTGATGAGAAATCCTCCACAAACATGACCATAGTCATTCTGCACTGAGACCATATACAGCATCGAGTTCTCTGGGACTTTTTGCCCATTAATGATTCCAACAACAAACTCTGGAAAGTTAAAATACCACTGAGTTAATGATATTACATTGTACGTACCATAACATTATATTTGTCGATCTTACCAATTCCTCCCAGACACATCAGAACATGAAGAAGCTGCCTGTTCAGGTCATGCATCATTTCAGCAGAAAGTTCAGTATCATCTCATCTTTCATGCATCAAGTGGATCATTTTATACATTATGTGGTTTAGTATGACGCAGTTTTGATGTATTCGAGCCAGCCTCTCTGTGTTGCAAGATGGTTACTTCTATTATCTGTAGGAATATCTTGTATATTTTATGTCCGGGTATTTCCTGTACTACGACTTGCTTCTCCAGCCTGTTTCCTTGTTCCTGGGTCAATAATGTTGGTCCAGTTTTTGTCTTTTCTCCCTGAGTTGGCTCCTCTAGTCAACTCTAGGGTGAGCGTGAGACCTTTATCACCGCCTCCTGCTCATCTTCCAGAGGTTCCAGCAGTTCAGTCTCTCTTGCTGCCTTCCTGTACAGTTTTTGATAATAGCTAAACTCTGGCAAATCTATAGTTCTGTAAATGTCATTTAAACAAAAGTTCAGCGGAACTTATTGAGCATGTAATTGTGCTGAGCATGTTGACATCTGATGTATATGTCAACTCTTGCCTGACTTTGCAAAAGTTAAGCTAAGTTTCTCTACTTTCCCCTTCGTGTACCTGGACACTTGGTAAATCTGTCTCACTTGACTTGCACACATACTTAGTTACTTTCCACAAATGCAACAAAAAAGAGAAAAGTTTTATTAACATATAGCTTTTATACTGATTTAAAATGATTTGGTCAAAAGGTAAATCACCCCCCGTCACAGTGCGCTGCAGTGACCACAAAGTCTTCACTGATGAGAAATCCTCCACAAACATGACCATAGTCGTTCTGCACTGAGACCATATACAGCATCGAGTTCTCTGAGACTTTTCCCATGATTTCCCTTCCATGTCCTGTAGAAATAAGCAAAATACAATATTAGATAATTTTCCCAAAAAATAGCTGAAGAAGAACATATGTTTTTTTGCATCGTACCATTTTCTCCGTGACATGTCAGAACAAGAAGGAGCAGAAGTTTTTGCAGAGCCTGCATGGTGGCAACAAGTCAGTTCCTGTGACGGTGAAATAGACCTTTTTATAGAGATGTTTGCTTTAATGCAAAGTGTGATTATCATCAACTTCATCTTGACAAATTTGCAACATGTATTATCTCTGCGTCAGCTTGCTTGGTATCTAGTTTCTCAACATCCAGGAGCTGTGACCAGTTATCAGCAACAAATATATCACATATTGAATTTCACAATAAATCAGATAAACCACAGAAAAATTGTAGAGTCATGGTTAAGAAGCCAATGCACTACAGTACTATTTTGACTATTGTTTGACAGCAGCAACAAGCATATTTTTCAAGTTTATTAAGATGGAAAATGAATAAAAAATGAGTGAAAAACAACAGAATTGTAATTGTATAGAATTTAGAAAATAGCCTTTATTTGCAGAGAACGCCAACTTGAGATCGCCTGTTCATCACAGCAACAGACAAATACAGTTAGAAACTAGTTTGTGAACATACTGAACCATTTATCAGCTTCAGAGCCAAATATTTCCCTCAGGAACTGTTGATGATGCTGACATCTTTGATATAAAAATTAAGACCTTATCTTGTGGCTTTTAGTTACATATACATTGCAGGTTTGTTATTTCTTGATGCAGACGGCACTGTACTGTAGTATTTAGCTCTGTTGCCTCAAAATTTGAAGGAGCTGGGTTTGAATCAGGTCACCTTAGGGGCCTTTCTGTGTGGAGTCTTCCATATAACATAAGGTCATACTTTTATATTTTTCTCATGAGACTGCAGAACGTGAAGCGACTCCTGTGAGCATGACTTTGTCCTTGTGAGATAGTTCAGTTAATATAATTCTTATATTAGGGAGTCAGACAGCATGGTGGTCCTGACAAACAAAAATCACTACTGAAGGCAGTAAAACAAGAACAAATTTACTAACGGAATAATAAGTAACAACGAAAAACCATGCACTATTGCGGACAAGAAACCAAGAGACAAACTAGACGTGCAAAGTATCAACCAAAAGAACACTGCAAGGGCAGGAAAAAACAAACAAACACACAAATGAGAACAAGGTCCAACAAATTGACGAGCAGTCCAGCGTAACACAAACGGAGAGTCCAGGGTTATCCAAAAAGTGTCATGGTTTCGGCCTGGCACCAGGCCAGCCTGGGATTTCCCTCAGTTCTTCCTCTCACTCTCCCTCTGGACTCCGCCCACCAGCCACTTCGCTCCCTCTGCTCCCAGCAGTCAGCTGAACATTGGACTCACCTGTTTCCACTTTTCCCTACAAAACTCTCCTCAGCCCTTTTCCCTCTGTCAGTTCGTCGTCCCTCAACCTGTTTCCAGCCTGTTTCCCCATGCCTGAAACCGGCCTGCTCCTGCTCGTCCTCCTCAGCCCTGTCTCCTACCCCCCATTATTTGTGTATTTCCAGTGAGTTTTTTCCTGCCATTGTGCAGTGGTTTTGATTTGTACTTTGGTTTCTTGTTTTGTTACTTTGTCCTCCTCCATGTTGGTGGTTTTACGTTGTCACTTTGTCTTTGCGTTTTCCTGTCTGTTTTTGTAGTGTCGGTTGACAACCCCCTTAGTTCTCTGTTTTTGTTGTGTTGCCTAATAAATCCTGTTTTAAGTTAATTCCTGCCTCGTTCCCCCTCCTAACTTGTGACACTAATTATGTTAGCAAAGTTGCAAAATATCTCTCAAAATGTTATTCACACCCAAATAATTGGGTGTGAATAACACCCACATAATTGTTGTAATTGTTTCATTTATTAAATGAAACAATGAGCATTAATTTACTTTACAAGAATCAAGCTACCTAAATATACAAACGCCAACAAGACATTTAGCAATGAAGGAAGTTGTGCTTTTATATATTATGTTAACCTAATGTCGCTGTCTGTCACCACGTCTGCTGTGGTAGAGTGGTTACGTTGACTTCTTGGAGTGTGCTTGGTAAGGTGTTGTTGTCCCCTATGTCCCCCCAGCCGACCGTGATGCACAGGCTCCTTGTCCTCAGCCTGCCTGCTTTCATAGAGATCAGCTGCACTGCTTCATTCAGCTCGGCTCTGCGGTTGAGCTGAGACAAGGAGAGATTTTATGTTTAGTTTGATTTATCATCTTTTGATGAGAAAATATTTCTGAAAACCTTTAACGTACATGTTTGTTTGCTGCTAAATGAGTAACGATCAAGTGATGTGAGTTTTTAAATGTTTTACTACACATGCTCTTCCCTAAAGGTATTTCCATCACCTCTCAACTCCAGCTGTTCTTTAACTTTAGTGCTAATATTAGCATGCTGAGATGAAATGATAAATATTATTGCTGCCATTTTTTTCAGTTTGACATGCACATAAACACCTACATGTCTTTACACTCATTCTTTTTTTTTTTTTTTTTTTTTATGTTTTCTTTAAGTACTATTTTTGCATTTTAGTTGATTTTTTGGCTTTATAGGTACCATGCTAAATTGGTTTAAATCTGATGATTCATAACATGACGTGCTTGTCTTTTAACCGTTATGCATCTGTTGTTTGCAAGTGTAGCCCCTAGAATAATACCTTAGGCACCTAAATCACATTACTTAAATTTAGGAAACTATGCATAACCAGTTCTTTTGTTTTGTAAAAATGTTGCAGATGTGTTCAGCTTCTTTATTTCTTCATTTGGTGTTTAGGTCAATAGAAATAATTCACATTGTTGTTAAAGTGTATATTGTAGTTTGGTTGCAGTGTACTATGTACAATGTGCTTCTGGTTTGAACAACCAACCATGTTTAATTCTTTTTATTGTGATTGGAAAATAAAGTGTGACGACACTGAAGGAGCGAGGGAGGTCAAGGGGTCAGCGGCACGCTGCGCTCGAAAAGACAATGTAGACGAGGGAAACAGACATTATAAAGGATAAGTACAGTTTTTGAATATTGTGCTTGTTACTCCGGCTGTTGTACGCGCTACAGTACAGTGGACTAAAGTACGTTGAGTAGCCGTTCCAACCTACACTGGCTCTGCAAACAACTAGGAAGAGGTCAGCTTGTTTGATTAGCATTGCGGGCTAACAACTAGCTAGCCTGAGAAGAGACTTTTCCAGACTTCCCAGATATCGCTCCATGTGATCAGGAGAAAGCCTGACAGCTCCTCTGACAACAAGAGAGGAGGGCACAGTTCACCTCACTGATGAACTGAACCCCCTATCGCGGTTAGCTGTGAGCTAAGCTAGGGACTGCTGCTGGATAGTCCCGACAGTGTGGAGGTGCATGGACATGGACATTGATATTGACACTGGCTGTATGTGAGTTTCCAACTTTGATTTCTGCAGCTAGAGTAAAAGGACGTTAACGCTTTTTTACCACCACCTTCCCAAGCGTCGACCAGGCCTGCAACAGGGGGTAAGGTATTTTTATTTTTGCTTATCTGTTTTCTATTTGGTCGCCAGCTGACGTGTGTGGGCCCTCAAAATTGAGCTAAATTGAGAAGGTCATACCAATTAATGTTTTCTTTTATTTGAATACAAAGTTTTGATACTGTGTTTCTTGACTGTGAGATATATTAAGTATTGTAACCCTATTTTCAAAGGTTGAACAAAGTAAGATAGACAGCAATCTGGTGATATTTTATTTGGCTCAACAAAAGTACTTTTACTCATTTTCTTTTTTATATAATGAATTTTGCTATAATTTGGGAACTTAGTTTCACATTTTACTAACTGATTTCATTCTGTTGTTGGAAAGTAAAGTTTATGAGCTCATGGCGCTGTTCTTCTTTTAGATGTTGAAGGAAGCACTACACAAGTATAAAATATACATTTAAAAAAGTCACATGTAACAAACTTGATAAGCTGCAGAAACCACAGTTTCCAACCTCATATTTTAGTGTTGATGTTCACACTTTATCTGCCCATAGACAGCGCTCTGGTTTCATGTTGACACATCTGTTACTCATATGTTCCAATACTTTTGCTCACATGAAAAATGGGTGGGTTCAAATAAAAAGCTGCTATCGTCTAAGTTGTGTATCAGATCCAGGCGTAAACACCTGGAAATAAAAACTAAAATGCTGATCTTTTTATCTTTTGATGTAAAATCCACATGTTTCTACAGCAAAAGTAGAAGTGGCGCCACTGTTCCAATACTTTTGTAGGGGAGTGTAAACACAACACCTGAAACACATTCACTGCAGTGATGATTTAGGCCTGTTACTTTAAAGGAGTCAATACTTCCTATTTTCAGTTTTATATTTTATTAGTTTATATTATTTGTTTTGTCTTTGATAAGTATGAAGGGAGAAGAACGGCTGTTGTTGGGTAAGTCTCTTTATTTAATAAGGTAGAAAAATGCTATATTTGTGGATATAAAATCATTAAACATGGAGGAATACGTTTTTCCTTTTCCTTTTTTAAATTAGTTTTAACAGCAAAGGATTCTCAATTTCAGACAAACAATACCTGTGTATCACAGTAAAAGTTTTCTGACACAAAACTTGCAAGATTGTGAGTCTCTAAGCCTTGGACTTTGGATAATGTTGTTGATCCAGTGAATATATTTTGATACGTCAGTGTAGACATTTGGGGCATCTGGGTAGGTGCACGCCATGTTTTTGTTGAAAGACACAATACCAACAGCTGTCTCGTTGCACACTAGAGGGCCACCACCATCCCCCTGTGAGACAGAAATATCATTTAGTTTAATTCTTTATTTTAATTTAAAAGTCTTCTATCACTTCTAGACTAAGAATTGGTTGACAATTTCAACAAATAGACAAAAACAAACCTGACAGAATCCGGCTTCTGTACCATATCCACCTGCACAGATGACATTGGGAGGAAGATTCTTCCACTCCGTCTTACATATTTCCTTGTCAACGACCGACACATCCACCATTCTCAGCTCATTCTCAACGTGACCATAAGTTGTAGTTTTACCCCATCCAGCTACGAGGCACTGTTGGTTTTCTTTTATGTTTATTCCAGATTCTGGAAGTTTAACTGTTTGTACTCTGTTGTTCAGTTCAACTTTTATAGACAACTGAAGACACAAACAAAATCTATTTTTAAAATGTATAATTTATTATTCATGCTTTCCATTAATCATCATTGCTGAAATGCTAATGTTGGAATCTGTAAATTTCCATGTGTGTATTTTCATCTGAATTAAGGTGACAGTGCTACTGAACAAAAACAGTACACTACCAAATAATATACAGTATACTTACTTCAAGGAGCATGATGTCATCACCTTTTCCAACGTCCTCATAAGCCTTGGGTTTGTACTTCTGTTTAATAGCTGTTTTTTCAGCCTCTTTGAGATTGTGGGTGCCGAGAACAACACTTGTAGGTTTACTGAATGGGACATACAGAAGTTAAGATGTTGTCACTACATTTTCTAAACCTGTTCCCTCGTCACAAGACAAAAGTAAAGAAACTTAGTAAAAGTAAAAGTGCAAGTATTATACAATAAAGTATATATACAAAACTACTCTACAACAAAAGTAGAAGTACCACTACACACATTCTTTACTCAGTTGAATTTCTAAGTTGATGTTGTAAAATGTGTTTTAGAACACACACAACAGTAGAAGTTGTTCACTATGAAACATTTTAAGAAAATCACAAAATAAGTGAGTTATAAAAAGAAAAATAGTTTGCATTAACAATCTGCATGTGTAAAAGCTGTTAAATAAATGTAGTGGAGTAGTAGTAACAGTAACTCTGAACTGTGGCAGAGATATTGTTGCACAAAATGGAAATACACAAATAAAACAAAAGCGCCTTTTTACACTATTTTAATTTCCATTGCACACATACTTAGTTACTTTCCACAAATGCAACAACAAAGAGAAAAGTTTTATTAACATATAGCGTTTATATTGATTTATAATTACTTTGATCAAAAGGTAACTCACCTGTCGTCACAGTGCGCTGCAGTAACCACAAAGTCTTCACTGATGAGAAATCCTCCACAAATATGACCCCGGTTGTTCTGTACTGAGACCATATACAGCATCGAGTCCTCTGGGACTTTTCCCATGATTTCACTCCCATGTCCTGCAGAAATGAGCAAAATACAATATTAGATAATTTTCCCAATAAATAGCTGAAGAAGAACATATGTTTTTTTGCATCGTACCATTTTCTCCGTGACATGTCAGAACAAGAAGGAGCAGAAGTTTTTGCAGAGCCTGCATGGTGGCAACAAGTCAGTTCCTGTGACGGTGAAATAGACCTTTTTATAGAGATGTTTGCTTTAATGCAAAGTGTGATTATCATCAACTTCATCTTGACAAATTTGCAACATGTATTATCTCTGCGTCAGCTTGCTTGGTATCTAGTTTCTCAACATCCAGGAGCTGTGATCAGTTATCAGCAACAAATATATCACATATTGAATTTCACAATAAATCAGATAAACCACAGAAAAATTGTAGAGTCACAGTTAAGAAGCCAATGCACTACAGTAATACTTGTTTGACAGCAGCAACAAGCATCATTCGAGTATATTAAGAAGGGAAAATGAATAAAAACTGAGTGAAAAACAACAGAATTGTGATTGTATAGAATTTAGAAAATAGCCTTTAATTTGCAGAGAAAGCCAACTAGATGTGGCCAGTTCATCACAGCAACAGACAAATACAGTTAGAAACTAGTTAGTGAACATACTGAACTTATCAGCTTCAGAGCCAGATATTTCCCTCAGGAACTGTCGATGATTCTGAGATCTTAGATATAAAAAGTAAGACCTTATCTTGTGGCTTTTAGTTTGTGGTAATTTAATACATTGCAGGTTTGTTAGTTCTTGATGCAGACGGTACTGTAGTAGTTAGCTCTGTTGCCTCAAAGTTACAAGGAGCTGGGTTTGAATCAGGTCATCATAGGGACCTTACCTTTCTGTGTGGAGTCTTCCATATAACAGAGGGTTATTCTTTTATATTTTTCTTATGAGACTGCCTAACTTGAAGTGACTCTTGTGAGCATGACCTTATCCTTGTGAGATAGTTCACCTGAATTCTTATATTGAGGAGTCAGACAGCATGGTGGTCCTGAGAGGTTTATTTCAAGAATTTTCCTATCAAGTTTGCATGTTCTTCTCGTGCCTTTAGGGTTTTTCACTGTCTTCCTCATAAAACCATAAACCCAGCATTGTTCATGTCTATCTTTACTAGTTTACTAGTTTAGTCTTCTTCTTCACTGTAGTGCATAGTAGTGGAACCATACAATCCATACAATATAAAACTGTACATGTAGTCAAGGATGATGCTGGATTGGGCTAGCTAGGTCATTGATGGTCCTTATCTCGATGTCGATCAAGCATCACATTTTAGTCAGGAGGAGCGCAATATTTGAAATTCAGAAAAGCAGAGAGGGGTAGAAGACGAAGAAGTAGTCGGGGTAGTGGTGTATGCGGGTATTGGCCGATGATATTCTCATTCCTACTAAGTACCGGCTACAGGGGAAGGCAACGAAGTTGGATTCTGTTGGGAAAGTTAAGGTTGTGAGAGTGGTGAAAATGGGTGAAAGAAGATATGTTGGCAGAAAGGGTGTGATTATTAGAGTTCCCCTTAATGTTAGCATGAAAGATTTGATTGGCAATCTTAGAGTGAGGAACAGAGGCGTTAAAGGTGGACAGAGGTTCACAAGAGGAATTGAGAAGAGGGAAACCGAATCGGTCATAATTGAATTTGAGGAGGAGGAACTACCAAAGGAACTGTTTTTTGGATTTATGAAGTACAACATGAGAGAGTATGTGCAGAAGCCACTGAAGTTTTACCTGTAAAGAGTTTAGGCATACAGCAAAGGTGTGTAAAGGTAAAGGAGGTGCACGAGATGTGGGAATGAACATGAGTATGGTAAATGTGAATTTGGAACCAAACCCAAGTGCTTCAACTGTGGATGTGGAGTATGAGAAGTGAGGTGGAGATTCAGTAAGTTAAAATGAAAGAACAAATGTGTATGCAAGGAGTTTGATTGCAAACTATCTTGAGTTTAACAAGTTTATTTTTGACAAAAATGAAACGGCAGATATTATATGTATTATTGAATCTTAAATAAATCTGCATGTTGTTGCATGTTGTTGATTTTGTTGTTGGTGGATACGTCACTGTTAAGTGTGACAGAAAGGATGGAGTAGGTGGTGGGTCCATAACACTTGTGAAAAGGGGGGTCTGTGTAGAGTTTTGGGAATGGATCTGATATGGAGTATGTTGTGGTATGGGTGTAGATGGGAAAGAAGAGTGTGGTAGTCATAAACTTTTATAACCTTTATAAGAGGTTAGTGTTAACTAGGCTTCATGGGATTGAAGGGCTGGAAATGGTGAGTGTTGTGTGACAAACCTGACAATAACATAAAGTAATAGAAGATTTGATAGATGAGAAGAATCTTGTTTGTTTAAGTTATAGGAGCACAACTACAGTGGATATAAGCACAAATAGGGAGTTTGTAGGGATAGGACTCCAGCTCCCAGAGAGCCTTTGGTGGCTAAGACCGTAGAGAACGACACGAACACGAGCGCAATGGATACTGGGAAATGATGTTTGAATGATAGTGATACGACAGCAGGCTTTTGGTGGCGTTTCACTTTATTTATATTTGATGAATTAGCGTAATTACGGTATTGAAGATGCGCAACGTGAAAGTAAAGGCTGCACAGTGTGAATACTTCAGCTGGCATAACATAGACGATATATGTAATTATAGGTGGTGGCCTAAAGAGATTTGACAGTATTTCAGAAAATTAAATATATAATACGAAAGTGAGATGATGTCTTACAAAGTGCATCTGGTCTATACAATATATTTTAAAAACTGTATTTGTTCATTTTGTAAAATGTCTGGCTCCCTCTTAATTATGTTTATTTGGGCAAATACATATCAATATGAGTTGGACTCCTGCCTTCACTTATGTGTCAAAGTGAAGCTTTAACACTTTGTCCCAATACCTACCTAAGGAATATATGACAGACCTGACAATATACTATCACTACCCACTGTTAACTTTAATCTATATTACTTGAAGTTACTAATTATGTTATCAAAGTTACACAATATCTCACAAGTTACAAAATGTAATTCACACTCAAATGGACACACTGCATTTCTTAAATGAGCAGTAATTTACTTTACAAGAATCAAGCTACCTAAATATGCAAACACCAACAAGACATTTAGCCATGAAGGAAATTGTGCTTTTATACATTATGTTAACCTGATGTCGCTGTCTGATGTATATTTTACGGCATGGGAATTTACCTGAAATGTTTTGTTTGACCAAAATGTGCATTTGAAACAATACAGACAGCATGAAACCACCAAAATTATTTATCACCTCATCTTATTCACCACAGCTATTAAAAAGCATACAGTAGCAGCATGTTTCGACATTATTAAGGTCCTTGTTATGACAAATATAACCCAATCAAGCATGTAGCCTTTTATTATAATTTTCCTAATTGTTGCTTAACACAGTTGTAATCCATTCTGTGAAGGACGACGTACGTGTGTACACATCGGGGGTTTTGATGTCTCCACATCGCCAGCCAGAGAAATAGACAACGCCGGCTGCAGCTCCATCACACACCAACGGACCACCCGAATCCCCCTTAAAGAAAGTTTATGCAGTTCAGTTAACAGTAGGTGTACTTCATTTAAAATACCATATAGAGGATGCTGTCCAGCTAGTGGAGTTTCTCACCGAACAGAAACCTTGAAAGACTCTTGCCCCAACACCACAAACCATGGAGGTGGTGATGGGTACTAATCCCCATCTCCTACGACACGTCTGCTGTGGTAGAGTGGTTACGTTGACTTCTTGGAGTGTGCTTGGTAAGGTGTTGTTGTCCCCTATGTCCCCCCAGCCGACCGTGATGCACAGGCTCCTTGTCCTCAGCCTGCCTGCTTTTAGAGAGATCAGCTGCACTGCTTCATTCAGCTCGGCTCTGCGGTTGAGCTAAGACAAGGAGAGATTTTATGTTTAGTTTGTTTTTTGCAAACTAGAGATATTCTACAATTCTTTCTCACCTTTAGGAGCATGATGTCATTTGCATGTCCATCGTAGTTTGGGTGTGGAAATGATCTGACAGAAGTGAATTCCTGCTTTGTAGGCTCATTACCTGACAGGGAATCAGCTCCAAGAACAACTCTATAAGGTCTAGAAATTACAATGGAAGGTGACATTAGATGACAAAGTCAATTGTATCTGTTGACAGGAATAATTTTCCACATCAGTCTTAGACCATGTACACATGCTGACAGTTTCTAAACATGACGCAGGTTTTTAGATCAATTTCCTATTTTCAGATTATTGGTTTTCATTCATTTTACTAAAGTACAGAAATAAACTGTGTCACGAGAGGTTTACAATACATCAGCCTTTAAATGGTTTCAAAACAAAAAATTTTTCTTACACCGATATCTGACAATGTGCCGCTGTAAGCACAAAGTCCTCTCTCACCAGAGCTCCTCCACAGTTATGCTGACCTCGAACTTGCAATGAGGCCATGTAGGGGTGCGAGTGGGGGGCAGCATCTCGTCCACCAACTATATGAGAACCATCAGCTCCTGAAACACAAAATATAAAATGAATTTAAATTTGAGGTAAATGTAATAAATAATTCTCTGTAATGCCTCTTTTGTGGTTTCATCCTGAAGGCGGTGTAGCTTACCATTTAGGACAAAGACAAGCAGGAGTACGATGCTGATTGCCATGGTCTCTATTCAGATGCACACTGTGCAGTGTTATTTTTACCATTTCTGGAGGAACATTTTGCAGTAATTGTTGCATAAGTGAATTTGCTAACACAGTGCTGGGAAAACAAGAGTTTCATAATTTGTTGAGGAAAAACCTCAGGTTCCTCCTTGTTGTTTCAAGAGGCACACAAAACTTAGAAAGCTGATGTTTATGTCCACCAAAATCATGTGTTCACAGTGACAGAAGTCATGCACTTGTGGCTTCCTGTAATGCAACATACCTCAGCGTTCAGCAGAGTTTCTTAGTTGTGGGACTGAAAGGATATTTTTTAAATTTGCCTATTCTCCATCAAACGTACAGTATAAACAGCATCAAGTACATAACACTCAGCAGAGAAGAACAGAGATCTATGTGTTCCCTGGATAAATACTAATGTGTTGATTTATGATCTTTGATGAGAAAATATTTCTTAAAACCTTTAACATACATGTTTTTTTTTTTGCTGCTAAATGAGTAAAGATCAAGTGATAGTTTTTACTAAATGTTTTACTATACGTGCTCTTTCCTAAAGGTATTTCCATCACCTCTGTCAACTCCAGCTGTTCTTTAACTTTAGTGCTAATATTAGCATGCTGAGATGACATGATAAATATTATTGCTGCCATTTTTTCAATTTGACATACACACAAACACACACATGTCTTTACACTCAGTCTTTTTTATTTTTTCTTTAAGCACTATTTTTGCATTTTAGTTGATTTTTTGGCTTTATAGGTACCATGCTAAATTGGTTTAAATCTGATGATTTGTGTTTTTACTCATTCATAACATGACGTGCTTGTCTTTTAACTGTTATGCATCTTTTGTTTGCAAGTGTAGCCCCTAGAATAATACCTTAGGCACCTAAATCACATTACTTTAGGAAGTTTAGGAAGCTATGCATAACCAGTTCTTTTGTTTTGTAAAAATGTTACAGATGTGTTCAGCTTCTTTATTTCTTCATTTGGTGTTTAGGTCAATAGAAATAATTCACATTGTTGTTAAAGTGTATATTGTAGTTTGGTTGCAATGTACTATGTACAACGTGCTTGTGGTTTGTGGCATGGTTCACCTCACTGATGAACTGAACCCCCTATCGTGGTTAGCTGTGAGCTAAGCTGGGGACTGCTGCTGGATAGTCCCGACAGTGTGGAGTTGCATGGACATGGACATTGATATTGACACTGGCTGTATGTGAGTTTCCAACTTTGATTTCTGCAGCTAGAGTAAAAGGACTTCAACGCTTTTTTACCACCACCTTCCCAAGCGTCGACCAGGCCTGCAACAGGGGGTAAGGTATTTTTATTTTTGCTTATCTGTTTTCTATTTGGTCGCCAGCTGACGTGTGAGGGCCCTCAAAATTGAGCTAAATTGAGAAGGTCATACCAATTAATGTTTTCTTTTATTTGAATACAAAGTTTTGATACTGTGTTTCTTGACTGTGAGATATATTAAGTATTGTAACCCTATTTTCAAAGGTTGAAGAAAGTAAGATAGACAGCAATCTGGTGATATTTTATTTGGCTCAACAAAAGTACTTTTATTTATTTTCTCTTTTATATAATGAATTTTGCTATAATTTGGGGACATACTTGTTTTTGTGATCTGTTTCATAGGTTAGGTTCACATTTTACTAACTGATTTCATTCTGTTGTTGGGAAGTAAAGTAAAGTCACATGTAACAAACTTGATAAGCTGCAGAAACCACAGTTTCCAACTTCATATTTTAGTGTTGATGTTCACACTTTATCGGCCCATAGACAGCGCTCTGGTTTCATGTTGACACATCTGTTACTCATATGTTCCAATACTTTTGCTCACATGAAAAATGGGTGGGTTCAAATAAAAGCTGCTATCGTCTAAGTTGTGTATCAGATCCAGGCGTAAACACCTGGAAATAAAAACTAAAATGCTGATCTTTTTATCTTTTGATGTAAAATCCACATGTTTCTACAGCAAAAGTAGAAGTGGCGCCACTGTTCCAATACTTTTGTAGGGGAGTGTAAACACAACACCTGAAACACATTCACTGCAGTGATGATTTAGGTCTGTTACTTTAAAGGAGTCAATACTTCCTATTTTCAGTTTTATATTTTATTAGTTTATATTATTTGTTTTGTCTTTGATAAGTATGAAGGGAGAAGAACGGCTGTTGTTGGGTAAGTCTCTTTATTTAATAAGGTAGAAAAATGCTATATTTGTGGATATAAAATCATTAAACATGGAGGAATACGTTTTTCCTTTTCCTTTTTTAAATTAGTTTTAACAGCAAAGGATTCTCAATTTCAGACAAACAATACCTCTGTATCACAGTAAAAGTTTTCTGACACAAAACTTGCAAGATTGTGAGTCTCTAAGCCTTGGACTTTGGATAATGTTGTTGATCCAGTGAACATATTTTGATACATCAGTGTAGACATTTGGGACATCTGGGTAGTTGCAATTCATGTACTTGTTGAAAGACACAATACCAACAGCTATCCCGCTGCACACCAGAGGGCCACCACAATCCCCCTGTGAGACAGAAATATCATTTTGTTAATTCTATATTTTAATTTAAAAGTCTTATATCACTACTAGACTAAGAATTGGTTGACAATTTCAATGAATAGACAAAAAACAAACCTGACAGAATCCGGCTTCTGTACCATATCCACCTGCACAGATGACATTGGGAGGAAGATTCTTCCACTCCGTCTTACATATTTCCTTGTCAACGACCGACACATCCACCATTCTCAGCTCATTCTCAACGTGACCATAAGTTGTAGTTTTACCCCATCCAGCTACGAGGCACTGTTGGTTTTCTTTTATGTTTATTCTAGATTCTGGAAGTTTAACTGTTTGTACTCTGTTGTTCAGTTCAACTTTTATAGACAACTGAAGACACAAACAAAATCTATTTTTAAAATGTATAATTTATTATTCATGCTTTCCATTATTCATCATTGCTGAAATGCTAATGTTGGAATCTGTAAATTTCCATGTGTGTATTTTCATCTGAATTAAGGTGACAGTGCTACTGAACAAAAACAGTACACTACCAAATAATATACAGTATACTTACTTCAAGGAGCATGATGTCATCACCTTTTCCAGCGTTCTCATAAGCCTCAGGTTTGTACTTCTGTTTAATAGCTGTTTTTTCAGCCTCTTTGAGATTGTGGGTGCCGAGAACAACACTTGTAGGTTTACTGAATGGGACATACAGAAGTTAAGATGTTGTCACTACATTTTCTAAACCTGTTCCCTCGTCACAAGACAAAAGTAAAGAAACTTAGTAAAAGTAAAAGTGCAAGTATTATACAATAAAGTATATATACAAAACTACTCTACAACAAAAGTAGAAGTACCACTACACACATTCTTTACTCAGTTGAATTTCTAAGTCGATGTTGTAAAATGTGTTTTAGAACACACAACAGTAGAAGTTGTTCACTATGAAACATTTAAGAAAATCACAAAATAAGTGAGTTATAAAAAGAAAAATAGTTTGCATTAACAATCTGCATGTGTAAAAGCTGTTAAATAAATGTAGTGGAGTAGTAGTAACAGTAACTCTGAACTGTGGCAGAGATATTGTTGCACAAAATGGAAAGGCACAAATAAAACAAAAGCGCCTTTTTACACTATTTTAATTTCCATTGCACACATACTTAGTTACTTTCCACAAATGCAACAACAAAGAGAAAAGTTTTATTAACATATAGCGTTTATATTGATTTATAATGATTTGGTCAAAAGGTAAATCACCCCCTGTCACAGTGCGCTGCAGTGACCACAAAATCTTCACTGATGAGAAATCCTCCACAAATATGACCCCGGTTGTTCTGTACTGAGACCATATACAGCATCGAGTCCTCTGGGACTTTTCCCATGATTTCACTCCCATGTCCTGCAGAAATGAGCAAAATACAATATTAGATAATTTTCCCAATAAATAGCTGAAGAAGAACATATGTTTTTTTGCATCGTACCATTTTCTCCGTGACATGTCAGAACAAGAAGGAGCAGAAGTTTGTCCAGAGCCTGCATGGTGGCAACAAGTCAGTTCCTGTGACGGTGAAATAGACCTTTTTATAGAGATGTTTGCTTTAATGCAAAGTGTGATTATCATCAACTTCATCTTGACAAATTTGCAACATGTATTATCTCTGCGTCAGCTTGCTTGGTATCTAGTTTCTCAACATCCAGGAGCTGTGACCAGTTATCAGCAACAAATATATCACATATTGAATTTCACAATAAATCAGATAAACCACAGAAAAAGTGTAGAGTCACAGTTAAGAAGCCAATGCACTACAGTAATACTTGTTTGACAGCAGCAACAAGCATCATTCGAGTATATTAAGAAGGGAAAATGAATAAAAACTGAGTGAAAAACAACAGAATTGTGATTGTATAGAATTTAGAAAATAGCCTTTAATTTGCAGAGAAAGCCAACTAGATGTTGCCAGTTCATCACAGCAACAGACAAATACAGTTAGAAACTAGTTAGTGAACATACTGAACTTATCAGCTTCAGAGCCAGATATTTCCCTCAGGAACTGTCGATGATTCTGAGATCTTAGATATAAAAAGTAAGACCTTATCTTGTGGCTTTTAGTTTGTGGTAATTTAATACATTGCAGGTTTGTTAGTTCTTGATGCAGACGGTACTGTAGTAGTTAGCTCTGTTGCCTCAAAGTTACAAGGAGCTGGGTTTGAATCAGGTCATCATAGGGACCTTACCTTTCTGTGTGGAGTCTTCCATATAACAGAGGGTTATTCTTTTATATTTTTCTTATGAGACTGCCTAACTTGAAGTGACTCTTGTGAGCATGACCTTATCCTTGTGAGATAGTTCACCTGAATTCTTATATTGAGGAGTCAGACAGCATGGTGGTCCTGAGAGGTTTATTTCAAGAATTTTCCTATCAAGTTTGCATGTTCTTCTCGTGCCTTTAGGGTTTTTCACTGTCTTCCTCATAAAACCATAAACCCAGCATTGTTCATTTCTATGTTTGCTAGTTTACAGTCTTCTTCTTCACTGTAGTGCATAGTAGTGGAACCATACAATCCATACAATATAAAACTGTACATGTAGTCAAGGATGATGCTGGAGTGGGCTAGCTAGGTCATTGATGGTCCTTATCTCGATGTCGATCAAGCATCACATTTTAGTCAGGAGGAGCCCGATATTTGAAATTCAGAAAAGCAGAGAGGGGTAGAAGACGAAGAAGTAGTCGGGGTAGTGGTGGCCGATGATATTCTCATTCCTACTAAGTACCAGCTACAATGGGGAACTTAAGTCCAGGGCTAAACACCTCAATAGTATGAAGTTCAGCGAAGGGGAAAGGTACAGGAGTGAAGGGGAAGGCAACGAAGTTGGATTCTGTTGGGAAAGTTAAGGTTGTGAGAATGGTGAAAATGGGTGAAAGAAGATATGTTGGCAGAAAGGGTGTGATTATTAGAGTTCCCCTTAATGTTAGCATGAAAGATTTGATTGGCAATCTTAGAGTGAGGAACAGAGGCGTTAAAGGTGGACAGAGGTTCACAAGAGGAATTGAGAAGAGGGAAACCGAATCGGTCATAATTGAATTTGAGGAGGAGGAACTACCAAAGGAACAGTTTTTTGGATTTATGAAGTACAACATGAGAGAGTATGTGCAGAAGCCACTGAGGTTTTACCTGTAAAGAGTTTAGGCATACAGCAAAGGTGTGTAAACGTAAAGGAGGTGCACGAGATGTGGGAATGAACATGAGTATGGTAAATGTGAAGTTGGAACCAAATCCAAGTGCTTCAACTGTGGATGTGGAGTAGTGCAGCATATTGGGGCTGTGAAGCGATGAGAAGTGAGGTGGAGATTCAGTAAGTTAAAATGAAAGAACAAATGTGTATGCAAGGAGTTTGATTGCAAACGATCTTGAGTTTAAGAAGTTTATTTTTGACAAAAATGAAACGGCAGATATTATATGTATTATTGAATCTTAAATAAATCCGCATGATGTTGCATTGTTGTTGATTTTGTTGTTGGTGGATACGTCACTGTCAAGTGTGACAGAAAGGATGGAGTAGGTGGAGGGTCCATAACACTTGTGAAAAGGGGGGTCTGTGTAGAGTTTTGGGAATGGATCTGATATGGAGTATGTTGTGGTATGGGTGTAGATGGGAAAGAAGAGTGTGGTAGTCATAAACTTTTATAACCTTTATAAGAGGTTAGTGTTAACTAGGCTTCATGGGATTGAAGGGCTGGAAATGGAGAGTGTTGTGTGACAAACCTGACAATAACATAAAGTAATAGAAGATTTGATAGATGAGAAGAATCTTGTTTGTTTAAGTTATAGGAGCACAACTACAGTGGATATAAGCACAAATAGGGAGTTTGTAGGGATAGGACTCCAGCTCCCAGAGAGCCTTTGGTGGCTAAGACCGTAGAGAACGACACGAACACGAGCGCAATGGATACTGGGAAATGATGTTTGAATGATAGTGATACGACAGCAGGCTTTTGGTGGCGTTTCACTTTATTTATATTTGACGAATTAGCGTAATTACGGTATTGAAGATGCGTGAAGTAACAGTAAAGGCTGCACAGAGAGTGCAGCTGGCATAACATAGACGATATATGTAATTATAAGTGGTGGCCTAAAGAGATTTGACAGTATTTCAGAAAATTAAATATATAATACGAAAATGAGATGATGTCTTACAAAGAGCATCTGGTCTTTAAAATATATTTTAAAAACTGTATTTGTTCATTTTGTGAAATGTCTGGCTCCCTCTTAATTATGTTTATTTTGGCGAATACATATCGATATGAGTTGGACTCCTGCCTTCACTTATGTTTCAAAGTGAAGCTTTCACACTTTGTCCCAATGCCTACCTAAGAAATGTATGACAGACCTGACAATATACTATCACTACCCACTGTTAACTTTAATCTATATTACTTGAAGTTACTAATTATGTTAGCAAATATTACACAATATCTCACAAGTTACAAAATGTAATTCACACCCAATTAGACACACTGCATTTATTAAATGAGCAGTAATTTACTTTACAAGAATCAAGCTACCCAAATATACAAACACCAACAAGACATTTAGAAATGAAGGAAATTGTGCTTTTATACATTATGTTAACCTGATGTCGCTGTCTGATGTATATATTACGGCAAAAAAGGGGACATGGGAATTTACCTGAAATGTTTTGTTTGACCAAAATGTACATTTGAAACAGTACAGACAGCATGAAACCATTTCAGATATGTGACAAAAAAGGAGACAGCCAGCCCAGCTCAACGAAAATTATTTGTCACCTCATCTTATTCACCACAGCTATTAAAAAGCATACAGTAGCAGCATGTTTCCACATTTTTAAGATCCTTGTTATGACAAATATAACCCAATCAAGCATGTAGCCTTTTATTATAATTTTCCTAATTGTTGCTTAACACAGTTGTAATCCATTCTGTGAAGGACGACGTACGTGTGTACACATCGGGGGTCTTGGGGTCTCCACATCGCCGGCCAGAGAAGGAGACAACGCCGGCTGCAGCTCCATCACACACCAACGGACCACCCGAATCCCCCTTAAAGAAAGTTTATGCAGTTCAGTTAACAGTAGGTGTACTTCATTTAAAATACCATATAGAGGATGCTGTCCAGCTAGTGGAGTTTCTCACCGAGCAGAAACCTTGAAAGACTCTTGCCCCAACACCACAAACCATGGAGGTGGTGATGGGTACTAATCCCCATCTCCTACGACACGTCTGCTGTGGTAGAGTGGTTACGTTGACTTCTTGGAGTGTGCTTGGTAAGGTGTTGTTGTCCCCTATGTCCCCCCAGCCGACCGTGATGCACAGGCTCCTTGTCCTCAGCCTGCCTGCTTTCATAGAGATCAGCTGCACTGCTTCATTCAGCTCGGCTCTGCGGTTGAGCTGAGACGAGGAGAGATTTTATGTTTAGTTTGTTTTTTGCAAACTAGAGATATTCTACAATTCTTTCTCACCTTTAGGAGCATGATGTCATTTGCATGTCCATCGTAGTTTGGGTGTGGAAATGATTTGACAGAAGTGAATTCCTGGTTTGTAGGCTCGTTAACTGATAGGGAATCAGCTCCAAGAACAACTCTATAAGGTCTAGAAATTACAGAGGAAGGTGACTGAACATTAGATGTGACAAAGTCAAAGCTGCTAATTGTATCTGTTGACAGAAATCATTTTCCACATCAGTCTTAGACCGTGTACACATGCTGACAGTTTCTAAACATGACGCAGGTTTTTAGATCAATTTCCTATTTTCAGATTATTGGTTTTCATTCATTTTACTAAAGTACAGAAATAAACTGTGTCAAGAGAAGTTTACAGTACATCAGCCTTTAAATGGTTTCAAAACAAAAAATTGTTCTTACACTGGTATCTGACAATGTGCCGCTGTAAGCACAAAGTCCTCTCTCACCAGTGCTCCTCCACAGTTATGCTGACCTCGAACTTGCAACGAGGCCATGTAGGGGCGCGAGTGGGGGGCAGCATCTCGTCCTCCAACTATATGAGAACCATCAGCTCCTGAAACACAAAATATAAAATGAATTTAAATTTGAGGTAAATGTAATAAATAATTCTCTGTAATGCCTCTTTTGTGGTTTCATCCTGAAGGCGGTGTAGCTTACCATTTAGGACAAAGACAAGCAGGAGTACGATGCTGATTGCCATGGTCTCTATTCAGATGCACACTGTGCAGTGTTGTTTTTATCATTTCTGGAGGAACATTTTGCAGTAATTGTTGCATCAGTGAATTTGCTAACACAGTGTTGGGTGTTTGTGAAGTTACCCATTGAGTTGCAAAAGACATAGTTATAGATTTTCAAAACAGAGTTTCATAATTTGTTGAGGAAAAACAGCAGTATTCTCGTAGGCATTAGAGTTGTTTCAAGAGGCACACAAAACTTAACAGACACACAAAAAGGTGAGGTTTATGTGCATCCACCAAAATCATAGTTTCGCAGTGAAGGAAGTCATGCACTTGTTAAGCAAAGGTACATATTTCAAAATATTTTAAAATATAGAAAAGTGATTTAAAAACGTTATTTTGTGTGTTTTTTTGGGCTAGATACTTTCAAAATTTGCTGCTTAGATTTAAATCTTGCAGAGTCTTATGAGTTATTGCACTTCCCTGTTTTTGATCAAGTTTTCATCACAAATGTTGTTAAGAAAGAATGTGGTTTCCTGTAATGCAACCAACCGCAGCCTTCAGCTGAGTTTCTTAGCAGTGAGGGACTGAAAGTATTTTAAATTTGCCTATTCTCCATCAAACGTACATTATAAACAGCATCAAGTACATAACACTCAGCAGAGAAGAACAGAGATCTATGTGTTCTCTGGATAAATACTAGTGTGTTGATTTATGATCTTTGATGAGAAAATATTTATGATCCCCTGTTTTTACTAAAAGTTTTACTCCATGCACCTCCAGCTGTTCTTTAACTTTAGTGCTAATGTTATAGATATAGTTGAAATGATGATGATGATGAATATTATTCCTGCCATTCTTCAGTTTGACATACTCCTAAGTACCAACAGAGCTTAAACCGTGACTGTACACTCAGTCTTCTTTATTTTTTAGTACTATGTTTACTTTTTAGTTGATTTTTGGCTTTATAGGTATCATGCTAAATTGGTTTAAATCTGATAATTGTGTTTGTACTAATCCATAACATGACATGCTTTTTTTTTTTAACTGTTATGCATCTGTAGCATGCAAGTATAAAATACATATTAACAAAAGTCACATGTAACAAACTCGATAAGCTACAGAAACCACAGTTTCCAACCTCATATTTGAGTGTTGATGTTCACACTTTGTCTACTCATAGAGCTCTCTGGTTTCATGTTGTTTACACCTTTTAACTAGTCTGAAAGGCAAAACCCAAATCTGAAACTGAGCGTAGGTCTTAGTGCCATTTGTTGTTTTAATACTTAATATAATAGGACACGTCAGGGCAACAAGATACATCTATCAGTAATATGTTCCAATACTTTTGCTCACATGAAAAATAGATGGGTTCAAACTAAACTTTCTATCTTCGAAGTTGAAATATTGAAATATTGATCTTACCCGTATGTTTTTAGTCTATAGCAAAAGTGAAAGAGGAACTGGTCTCACTGTTCCAATACTTTTGGAGGGGAATGTATTGTACAACTCCTGAAACACATTCACTGCAGTGATGATTTAGGTGTGTTACTTTAAAGAAGTCAACACTTCCTATTTTTGGTTTTATATTTTATTAGTTTATATTACTGTTTGTTTTGTCTTTGATAAGTATGAAGGAAAAAGAACGGCTGTTGTTGGGTCAGTCTCTTTATTTAATAAAGTAGAAACATGCTATATTTGTGGAGTTTGTTTACTATTTACCTCCGGCAAAGGGTTCAACAAAGTTAGGAAAATAGTTTTAGTAGAAAATTAGAAACAATTATCCAACGTAATCATAAGTGACATCAAACTTGCATGTACACGAAGATGTTCTGTGCACATTCTGCTGCCTTGTTTTATTAACATAAAAATGATTACCTTTGGAAGAAGTTGTCACAGAAAATCATTAAACAACCTTTTTGCTGTTGATCCAGCAAAGATATTTTGATACGTCGGTGTAGCCGTTTGGGACATCTGGGTAGGTGCACATGAAGTTTCTGTTGAAAGACACAATACCAACAGCTATCCCATTGCACACCAGAGGACCGCCAGAATCCCCCTGTGAGACAGAAACATCATTTTTTATTAGTTATTTTATTAAAAAGTCTTATATCACTTCTCTGAATGGACAAAAAAAAAAAAAAAACATAAACCCACCTGACAGAATCCTTTGTTTGTACCATATCCACCAGCACAGATGACATTAGCAGGAAGATCATACCATTGCGCTTTACAGATGTCCAGGTTAATGACCGACACATCCACCATTCTCAGCTCATTCACACCGAGACCCTGAGTTGAAGTTTTACCCCATCCAGCTACATAACATCGTTGGTTTTCTTTAATGTTCATCCCAGATTCTGGAAGTCGAATTGTTTGGACTCTGTTGTTCAGTGGAACCTTTCTAGACAACTAGAGATACACAGAAAGTAAACGTTTAAGATTGGTAATGCCTAATTTCATAACATACTTCTTTGCATGTGTTAGACTTCAGGTCTACAAACAATTTCTGGAACAGTATTTTTTTTTTGACATTTTTATATATGTCTTGCACATGTTTAGCTCACGTCAGTAGGTTAGGCTTCTATTCAATTCAATTCTCACCAAATCACAACAGAAGTCATCTCAAGGCACTTTACAGTGAAAGGTTTAAGACCTTACAAAGTATGATTGTATAATGCATTATATAGAAAATAGGTAATGATATGCAATGGTGGCATTTGAATGGATATATGAGAGGAGAGAAGAGAGGAAGACCTCAGTGCATCAGTAGAGGTTTCAGAGCAGACTAACCTATAGGAAGAGATAGTTTAGAGTCACCTGGGATCACCATTTCTAAGTATATGCTTTATAAGACAGGAATGTTTTAAGCCTAGCCTTAAATGTAAAAAGTCTAACTGTTTGTCTAGTTTAACTTTTATAGAAAACAGTCAACTTTTAAAATATATAATTTCATATTGTGATTCTTCTACTCATCATCATTGCTAAAATGCTGATGTTGGAATATCTGTAAATGTTTATGTGTGTATTTTCATCTGTAGTTAGTTGACAGTGCTGCTGAACAAAAACAGTACACTACCATAGAATGTACAGTATACTTACTTTGAGGAGCATGATGTCATGACCTTTATCAAAACTCTCATAAGCCTCAGGTTTGTACTTCTTTTTAATAGCTGTTTTTACACCCTCTTTGAGATTGTGGGTGCCGAGAACAACACTTTTAAGTTTTCTGAAAGGGACAAACGGTGGTTAGGATTTGGTATTATATTTCCTAAAACTGTTCCCTTAACACGAGACGGAAGAAAAGAAACAGTAAACTTAAGTAAAAGTTCAAGTATATGCACAAAAATACATACAATACAATACAATATAAGTAGAAGTATTACTACACACATTCTTTACCCATGTTGAATTTTTAAGTAGATATTGTAAAATGTGTTTTCGAACACACAGTAGAACAACAGTAGAAGTTGTCCACTATGAAACATTTAAGAAAATCACAAAATAAAGTGAGTCATAAAAAGATAAGTTGTTCGCATTAACAGTCTGCATGTGTGAAAGCTGTTAAATAAATGTAGTGGAGTAGTAGGAACAGTACCTCTGAACTGTGGCAGAATTATTGTTGCACAAAATGGAAATATACAAATAAAGCAAAAGTGCCTTTTTACACTATTTTAATTTCCATTGCACGTGTGTTTAGTTACTTTTCACAAATGCAACAACAGAAAATTTAACATTTTATTTACATAATAGCGTTCATATTGATTTATAATGATTTGGTCAAAAGGTAACTCACACCCCGTCACTTTGCGCTGCAGTGAGCACAAAGTCTTCACTGATGAGAATTCCTCCACAAACATGACCATAGTCGTCCTGCACTGAGACCATATACAGCATCAAGTTCTCTGGGACTTTTCCCCCATTAATGATTCCAACAACAAACTCTGGAAAGTTTTTCAAAAATACCAGAGTTAATGATATTACATTGTACGTACCATGACATTATATTTGTCGATCTTACCAATTCCTCTCAGACATATCAGAACCTGAAGAAGCTGTCTGTTCAGATCATGCATCATTTCGGCAGAAAGTTCAGTGTCATCTCATCTTTCATGCATCAAGTGGATCATTTTATACATCATGTGGTTTAGTATGTATTTAGTATTTGAGCCAGCCTCTCTGTGTTGCAAGATGGTTACTTCTATTATCTGTAGGAATATCTTGTTACTTGTGGTTTTGTTGTTCACAGAATTGGTATAATAATGATAATAATCATACAAAATTACAGTACAGTATGTTGCAGTTTGTGATAATAGCTAAACTCTGGCAAAATCTATAGTTCTGTAAATGTCATGTAAATAACATTCTCAGCAGAACTTACTGAATGTGTAATTGTGCTGAGCATGTTGTTGATGTTGATGTCTGATGTATCCGTCAACTCTTGCCTGGCTTTGCAAAAAGTTAAGCCTAAGTTTCTCTACTTTCCCCTTTCTGGTACCTGGACACTTGATAAATCTGTCTGACTTGACTTGTTATTTACAGTGAATGGGTGGCTATCGATGACCCATGCTTGTGTATTTCTATGTGTGAATGCTCCATTAGAGGTCTCCCTTGTACCCCAGTCACAAGTTCCCTGCCCACGATTAACTGAGGCCTTAAGCCTTTCTCAGGAATCCATCCACTCACCTGTTTTTGACAGCTTACCTGTTTCTTATTTGATCCGGCTGCCAGTTTACTGTTGGGGCTGGTTGCCCCCTTTGTTTGTTGGATTTAAGATCAGACCCTATCTGACGGAGTACACAACCCAACTCATTGTACAGGCGTTGATCTTATCTCGCCTGGATTACTGCAATGCACTACTGATCGGTTTACCGGCATCCACGACCAAACCCCTCCAGATGATCCAAAATGCAGCAGCACACCTCATTTTTAATTAACCAAAAAGGTCTCATGTCACACCGCTCTTCAGATCTTTGTACTGGCTTCATGTGGCTGCAAGGATCAAGTTCAAAGCTCTGTTTCTTGCCTACAGAGTGGTTAACTCCACAGCTCCATCTTATCTCAATTCAATCATTCAGGTCTACATCCCGTCCCGTCCACTGCGCTCAACCAGGGAACGTCATCGTGTGGTACCAGCACCACACAGTCGATACCAAGGAAAACTGTTCAGCTCAGTGATCCCACTATGGTGGAATGAGCTGCCTGTCTCTGTACGCTCAGCCACCTCACTTGCAATCTTTAAAAAACTGCTGAAAACAGAACTCTTCCGCATCTTCCTTTGCACTTAAAAAAAAAACAAACAAAAAAAAAACTTTTCTACCCTTTCGTTCTCCCATCTCTTTAAACAGAAACACTTTTTCAATAGCACTCTGCTTTGATGTTTCTTCTCGACTTAGATTTTGTTTGCTTGCCTTGTTCCTCACTTGTAAGTCGCTTTGGATAAAAGCGTCTGCTAAATGACTAAATGTAAATGCAAATTCAAACACACACCTGTTTGGACTTTTTTCCCTTGTTTGATAATTTATCTAATTTCATTTGTTTTTATATATTCTCTAACTGTATCTTCTAGTCTGATTCTTCCAGGCAGATTAGCAGGTTTGCATTTGGTAATATTGTCATTATCAATAAATTATTAACAGATGTTTTCCTGGTGCTGTCAAATCAATTTTGCATATATTTTCTTTTGAAGTCTGCAGCCAGAAAGATGTCACATAAATGGTTAAAGTTGTGATAATTTGTTTGATTAGTGTATCTTTGCTTGTGGTTTTGCTTTCTCAGCAGCCTGGCTCACAGGTATGTGATCATTATTTAATGACTTTACACTGTCACATTTATCTATTTCTGATGTTTTTAAATTTACATTTCTACTTGTTGTATGATTCAGCATCTGTTTCATTCTAATCATTCATTTTCTTCTTTCCTTTTTTAATAGCAACACATGGTAAAAAATACATTAGCATCACTTTAATTTGTTTCTTTGGTAACTTCTCAAAGCTTCTCAGATACAACTCATCCTTATCAAGTGAGCGTTGGTTGCATTAAAACTAGTGAAGAAGATTCTTCAGTGTTGAAATAAACATCCCACTGAGTGATTTCTATGAATTTCATGAGCAAATGAAATGAACCACAGAAACCACAGTTTTGAGATTCAGAGTCAAACATCAATACTCCACAGTCACATTATAGTTATTACGTGCAGGAGAGCATTAACACCCAGGAGAAATTCAGATATAGGAAACTTGCTTTACATAGAAGCTGTTGCTGTCTTGTCAGCAGCCTTTGATAGTAGAACTCCACATTAAAAATAAGATTATAACTTTAGCAAAGGTTACATACTGCAGCTTTAATCAAAGTCATTATATGATTATAATAATGTTGCTGTGCCTTTTTTCATTAACCCTTCTTTAAGCCACCATGGTCATATAGTTATTCTAACTGTTATCTCTCCTCTTCTCTCTCTTTCCCTCTTCCTGTCTCTCTGTCGAGCTACACGTTTTTCCACCCTTTGCCTTTGGGACCTGTCTGACTCGTCCTGGTGCCCAACTTCTGGTCGGAGATCTCGTCGCTTGGATCTACCATATGGCCCCTATGCGATGCGTGGGTGACTGGGGTTGGTTACACGTTACCATGAAGTCGTTCCTGGCCTCGTCGGACGTCAGAAGCTGTTTCTCTGAGGTCTTGACTCAACGCTCAATAGTCCAGGACTGGAACAAGTCTAACAGAGCCTGCAATAACTAACTGGACTCCACATGAACTTGAAGACATTAATTGTTATACTGAACTGCCTGCTGCCTAACACATAGCATGTAATCACCCATATGAGCATGGGTTCCCTGTTGAGTCTGGTTCCTCTCAAGGTTTCTTCCTGTTACCTTCCCAGGGAGTGTGTCCTTGCCACTGTCGCCCTTGGCTTGCTCATCAGGGACAATCTGATTATTATGACTCATACACATTTGCTGTTCATCTAAACTTCCATAGTTTCTTTGGTTGTCTAAAGCTGCTTTGTGACAATGTCAATTGTAAAAAGCGCTATACAAATAAAATTGAATTGAATTGAATATAGTTATTTACCTCCGGTAGGGGTCCTTAGGCAAGACCTCCTTTAGATTACCCCACCTTTGCCTTGTACTTTGTAAGTTGCTTTGGATAAAAGCGTCTGGTAGATGACGACATGTAAATGGCAGCAAAGTCTACATGAGACTAGAAAAGTAACCCTAGTGAAACTTGCATATGCCCTTGTGAGTCTTTATTTTAGGAAGTCAGAAAGGGTGCTCCGGCATGGAATTCACCTCGAGACGAGAACCAATTGCAATGTCACAACTGCCATTGTTATGTCTTACAAATAGAAAAACATCTCCCTCCCATCAGAAATCCAAAAAAAAAAGAACTGTACTGTATGTGTTAGATTCTTTGAGTATGTTTCTGTCAGTTCTGTGCTGATGTATACATGCTCCCTTGCTCAAGAGAAAACAAACTACTACCTTAATCTCATGGGTGGTCCTGAGAAGTTTGTTACAGAAATTTTTTTTCGATATTTGAGCCAAATGTAATGAGAATCCTTCCAGCAGACATAGCACTGACCAGAATGGGATATACATGAGGTCCAAGTGAACTTGACCGTTGACCTTTGACTATCAAAATCTAATTAAATCAATCAACTGGATACTTGTACCATATTTAAAGGAAGTCCCTCCAAGAGCTCCTCACATATCATGTTCACAAGAATAGGCTGCAAGAACTGGATGACTGAAGTAAGTGTGACCTTTGACCTATGACCACCAAAAAAAAAATTAGCTCATCATTGAGTTTAAGTTGACAGTTGTGTCCAATAAGTGTTGCTTCTATCATGCACCATGTTAATGACAACATTAGTGAATTCTTATTTATTTGTGTCTGTCCTGGTTAAAATGTGTTATAAGTTTATTGAGTCTTAAAAATTGATGTAGAAACAAAAAAAAAAAGATTTACTCTTGCTTTTTTGTTACACTGGCAGAACAGTCTCCATTGAAAGCATGATGAAAGAAAACATAATGCAAGGTTTTTACTCATAATGTTTTTGGGGTTTGGTAATGTCATAGATCCAGTCAAGGTATTTTGATACATCAGTGTAGACATTGGGCGCTTCTGCATAGTTACACTCTTTTTGGCCGAAAGACACAACACCAACAGCTGTCTCGTTGCACACTAGAGGACCACCAGAATCCCCCTGTGAGACAGAAATATCATTTTGTTTATTCATTATTTTAATTTAAAAGTCTTATATCATTACTAGACTAAGAATTGGTTGACAATTTGAATGAATGACAAAAACAAACCTCACAGACTCCTTTTTTTGTACCATTTCCACCTGCACAGATGACTTTGGGAGGAAGATCCTTCCACATCGTCTTACAGAATTCCTTGTTAATGACCGACACATCCACCATTCTCAGCTCATTCTCAATGCTAAGAGCTCCATCATGAGTTTTACCCCATCCAGCTACGAGGCACTGTTGGTTTTCTTTTAAGTTTATACCAGATTCTGGAAGTTTAACTGTTTGCACTCTGTTGTTCAGCTCAACTTTTATAGACAACTGGAGACACAAATAAAGATTTTTTTAAATTTATAATTTCATAGTGTGATTCTTTTCTGTTGGAATATCTGCAAATTTTTATGTGTGTATGTTCATCTGTAGTTAGGTGACAGTGCTGCTGAACAAAAACAGTACACTACCATAGAATATACAGTATACTTACTTTGAGGAGCATGATGTCATCACCTTTTGAAAATTGCTGATAAGCCTCGTGTTTGTACTTCTGTTTAATAGCTGTTTTTTCAGCCTCTTTGAGATTGTGGGTGCCGAGAACAACACTTGTAGGGTTTCTGAATGGGACATACAGTGGTTAGGATTTGGCATTATATTTTCTAAACCTGTTCCCTTAACACAAGACTGAAGTAAAGAAACTTAAGTAAAAAGTATTTGCAGATAAATACTCAAAAGTAGAAGTAGATATTGTAAAATATAAAAATTTAGCATGTGCAAAAGCTGTTAAATAAATGTAGTGGAGTAGTAGGAACAGTACCTCTAAACTCTGGCAGAGTTATTGTTGCACAAAATGGAAATACACAACACTTAGTTACTTTCCACAAAAGTTTTATTAACATATAGATTTTATTTATAATTACTTTGATCAAAAGATAACTCACTTGTCGTCACAGTGCGCTGCAGTGAGCACAAAGTCTTTACTGATGAGAAATCCTCCACAAACATGACCATGGTCGTTCTGCACTGAGACCATATACAGCATCGAGTCCTCTGGGACTTTTTCCCCATTAATGATTTCACTCCCATGTCCTGCAGAAATTAGCAAAATAAATAAAAATTTATTCCCATTAAATGGCTTAACAAGAACATATCTGTTATTTTTTGCATCATACCATTTTGTCCGTGACATGTCAGAACAAAAAGAAGCAGAAGTTTGTGCAGAGCCTTCATGGTGCAGACAAGTCAGTTAACGTGTCTTCTTGTGATGGTGAAATAGACGTTTTTATAGAGCTGTTTGCTTTAATGCAAAGTGCGATTATCATCAACTTCATCTTGACTTTAACCACAAATTTGCAACATATATTATCTCTGCGTCAGCGTATTTAGTATCTAGTTTCTCAACATCCAGGAGCTGTGACCAGTTATCAGCAACGAATATATCACATATTGAATTTCATGAAAAAAAGATAAACCACAGTAAAAATGCAGAGTCACAGTTAAGATACCAATGTACTACAGTAATACTTTGACTATTGTTTGAGTGAAAAACAACAGAATTGTAATTGTACAGAATTTTGAAGAAAGCCAACTTGATGTGGCCTGTTCATCACAGTAACAGATAAATACAGTTAGCAACTAGTTAGTGAACATACTAAAGCACTTATCAGCTTGAGAGCCAGATATTTCCCTCAGAAACTGTTGATGATTCTGAGATCTTATATATCAAGAGTAAGACCTTATTTTGTAGATGTTAGTTTGTGGTAATTTAATACGTTAATACATAGCTAATAATGTAAATTATACTAAAATACAAGACCCAGTTGCAAGCTGATGTTTCAGAACATATATGACTAGAAGTACTTGATCCACATGTGATCTTGACAATCCTAAAGTTGTTAATGACTTAATCACTTTAGAGAGTTAAGATTTCTGATCATTCCCCACTTTTACTTTGAGGCCTTTCAAATGAAAACTTCTTCAAGAATCTCAAGCAAGTCCAGTTGGCAGTGAGTAATACTTTTGGAGGAACCATAACCTGGTTTACTGAGAATCTCCACAGAGACTATTTGTTTCAGTCAGACTGTTTCAGTGCTGTTGTGTTTTAACTCGTATATAAATGGTGTGAATTTAAATTCCTGGTAGCAAGTGAATGCTGGCTGTTTGAGAAGGATACAAATTATTTGTTTTCCTATATAATTACTTTGAATTATTCTCTATTATAGTTTGGTAATAATGGAAATAAATAATATTATACTATAAAATATCATATTGTTGTTACTTATATTCATCACACTTGAAATCACTTTGGATCCTCTGTTAAGGTTATGCAGAAAGAAATTCTAAGTGGTGCTTGAACTATTGTTTTTTATTTTTCAGTCACACTAAAAGAGTAAACTGAGACACTACAATACATCTACACTACAATAAATGCATGCTGAAGCAGAACATAGCTTAAGATTTCTACTTTTAGCTTGTTGTATGTTTGACAATGCTGTTGATCCAGTCAAGGTATTTTGATACGTTGGTGTAGACATTTGGAGCATTTGGATAGGCACACTGTGGCACACGTAGGCACACTCTGGAAAGTTTTTCAAAAATACCAGAGTTAATGATATTACATTGTACGTACCATGACATTATATTTGTCGATCTTACCAATTCCTCTCAGACACATCAGAACCTTAAGAAGCTGCCTGTTCAGATCATGCATCATTTCAGCAGAAAGTTCAGTGTCATCTCATCTTTCATGCATCAAGTGGATCATTTTATACATCATGTGGTTTAGTATGTATTTAGTATTTGAGCCAGCCTCTCTGTGTTGCAAGATGGTTACTTCTATTATCTGTAGGAATATCTTGTTACTTGTGGCATTGTTGTTCACAGAATTGGTATAATAATGATAATAATCATACAAAATACTTGAGTCTTTTTTAATGTGTTTTGTTCTTTTGAAACACTCTCATGCGTATAGATAAAGTGTTACAAGTAGTGCCTGTCCAGCAGTTGCCCACCTGCTTTGAGCTCCTACTGACTCCTCCTTCTCATTTTGTTGTAGTCTTCTTTCTGTGATATTGTATGTTATTAGCAGATTCCCTGACACAACACGTGTTTATTTCCTGTGTTACGACTTGCTTCTCCAGCCTGCTTCCTTGTTCCTGGGTCAGTAATGTTGGTCAAGTTTTTTTCTGTTCTGGATTTTCTCCCTGAGTTGGCTTCTCTAGTCAACTTTAGGGTGAGTGTGAGACCTTTATCACCGCCTCCTGCTCATCTTCCAGAGGCTCCAGCAGTTCAGTCTCTCTTGCTGCCTTCCTGTACAGTTTTTGATAATAGCTAAACTCTGGCAAATCTATAGTTCTGTAAATGTCATGTAAATAACATGCTCACACACAGCTCAGCATGTAATTGTGCTGAGCATGTTGATGTCTGTTGTATCCGTCAACTCTTGCCTGACTTTGCAAAAAGTTAAGCCTAAGTTTCTCTACTTCCTTCTTTCCCTTCCATGTACCTGGACACTTGGTAAATCTGTCTCACTCGACTTGTTATTTACAGTGAATGGGTGGCTATCGATGACCCATGCTTGTGTATTTCTATGTGTGAATTCTCCATTAGAGGTCTCCCTTGTACCCCAGTCACAAGGTCCCTGCCCACGATTAACTGAGGCCTTAAGCCTTTCTCTGGAATCCATCCACCCTCCTGTTTTTGACAGCTTACCTGTTTCTGATTGATCCGGCTGCCAGTTTACTGTTGGGGCTGGTTGCCCTCTTTGTTTGTTGGATTTCAACACTTGCCTGTTTGGCCCCTTGTTTGATAATTTAGTTAGTTTCATTTGTTTTTATATATTCTATATTTGGCGGATTAGCAGGTTTGCATTTGACAATATTGTCATTATCAATAAATTATTAACAGGTCTTCCGGGTGCTGTCAAATCGATTTTGCATCAATTTTATTTTGAAGTCTGCAGCCAGAAAGATGTCACATAAAGGAAGTTAAAGTTGTGATAATTTGCTTGATTAGTGTATCTTTGCTTGTGGTTGTGCTTTCTCAGCAGCTTGGCTCACATACTCTAGAGCAGGGGTGTCCAATCCTGGTCCTCGAGAGCCACTGTCTGGCTTGTTTTGCAACCAGCCCTGCACTTCCAGGTTCTGATTGGTTGAGCACACGTGATCCAAGTAATCGGTGGGTAGGGCAGATAGTAGTAGTCTGCAGCAAAAAATCTAACAGATCAATATGTTGTTCCCCTTCGTATTTTTTTACCACTTTATTTTGTTTTTCTTGATTTCAACATTTTCCTGTTTGGACTTTGTTCCCTTGTTTTATAATTGAATTATTTCATTAGTTTTCATACTTTCTAACTGTATGTTCCTGTCTGTCTGACTACAGGCAGATTAGAAGGTTTACATTTTGACAATAATAACAAATTATATATATGTTAATGAAACAAAACCATAATAACTCACATAGATTTCCTGTTTACATCTTTAGTGTTTTTGTGTTAACAATACTATTTAAACCAAAAGGGTAGTGGTGGATTCTTGGGTTTCAGTTGCTTTTAGATTTTGTTAATATCAAATATTTTACATTTTCTTGTAGCAAATGCTCTAGTAGAAGCAAACCTGTCTTGCAATATGGACATTTAACCCTCTGGTCACCCTTCATATTTTGTGAAAAATTGATCGATGAAATGCTGCACAAGGGCTGCTCTGAGTTACAGAACACAGCCAAAGAGAAGCAAACACGTGTGTGAACAGCCCCCCCTCGCTGCAGCTGTTTTACTGAGATATAAATATTAGTATGAACATATACAGTAATAAGTGGGCTGTTCACTCCAATTGTGCTATTACTGCATTCACTGGAAAGTAAACCCTGGCTCTCTAATTAGTCCCTATTGTTACTGTTGTTGTCTTCTAATAAAGTCAACACAGAAGGAAAATAAACATGGTGTGCAAAATGATATCTTTATTACACATTAATCTAAGACACCACAACACAATATTACCTCAACACTACAATGAGTGTGTGCTGAAGCAACTTTTAATGTTTTGCGAGTTTGATGATGTCGTTGATCCAGTCAAGATGTTTTGTTATGTCGGTGTAGACATTGGGTACATCTGGGTAGTCACACTTCATGTTGTTGAAAGACGCAACACCAAAAGCTGTCCCGTTGCACACCAGAGGACCACCAAAATCCCCCTGTGAGACAGAAACATCATTTTGTTTATTCATGATTTCATTTAAAAGTCCCATATGACTTATATATAAGTAACTAGTTGATATTTGAATAGTAGAAAACCCACCTGACAGAATCCTTTGTTTGTACCATATCCACCTGCACAGATGACATCGGCAGGAAGACCAGGCCATTTCTCTTTACAGATTTCCAGCTTAATGACAGACACATCCACCATTCTCAGCTCATCCACAAATTTACCATCAGTTGCAGTCTTACCCCATCCGGCTACCTGGCACTGTTGGTTTTCTTTTACGTTTATTCCATGTTCTGGAAGTCGAATTTTTTGGATTTTGTTATCCAGTTGAACTTTTCTCGACAACTGATGAGACACAAAAGCAAATTATAAATGAAAAACGTAGAGATAACAAAACACTTCCAGAATATTAACACAAATAATTTGATTACAAAAATGCCTGATGTAACCAGAGATTAGATACGTACTTCAAGGAGCATGATGTCATTACGACTTTCAACACTGACAAAAGTTTTGGGTTTGTAAATCCTTTCGATATATAAATGCCTTTCAAACTCATTGAGATTGTGGGAGCCCAGAACAACAATTTCAGGTTTCCTAAACAGAGAATAATTTGGATGACGTCAGTATATTTTTTGAAATGAGTATTATTTAATTATTTTGTATTTTTCATACACATTTGTTTTATATCAGATATTATTTTAAATAGATTATTTTTATAACATTAATTAAAGATAACTCACTTGTCGTCACAGCTTGCAGCAGTGAGCACAAACTTTTCACTGATGAGAAATCCTCCACATACATGACCATTGTTATTCTGCAGTGAGACCATATACAGCATCAAGTTCTCTGGGACTTTTTCCCCATGAATGATTTGATTCCCATGTCCTGCAAATATTAAATTCAAACTTAGGTTAAGGTCCCATGAAATTGTTTAAAGCAATCAGTATAACAATCTGATTTCTGCCTCTTACCATGTTGTCCGAGACACGTCAGAACATGAAGAAGCAGAAGTTTTTGCAGACCCTGCATGATGCCTGCAAGACAATGAACCTGTCCTCTTGGGATTGTAGAGTAGAGTATTTTATAGAGAAGTTTGCTTTGTTGAGAAGAGGAGTTGTCATCATCTTTATCTTGACGTAAAACCACAACCTTTACGCAAGGAAGTTATCAAAAATTCATCTTGTTTTTTTACGGTATCTAATGTCTCAGCATCCTGGAGAAGTGAGGTGAATATATCAGTCTGCTTCACAAAATGTTCTTCCTGTTTTTCTACTTTTTAAATATTTTACTTTAATTGACTTTTAATATTTATGGAACATCTTGTTGCATTCAGCCACACTAGGCGTGAGGCTCACCTTGGCACAATAGAAACTGAAATGACAATTCACAGGTTTATAGTCTTCCTTCTCATTATGGTGGTAGCAGAGTACAGTGAAAGTAATGATAGCATGTGTGTAGAGTCAGAGGTGTGCTTGTGTGTCTCATCCTAATCCACTCAACAAAGAGTATCTATAGATCTCCACAGGGAAACATTGAATGCTTGCATTATTATCTGAAACTCATTAAAATGGCTCAAAATCCAAGTAAAGGCCTGAGATTTACATACCCACACAACACACAGAAAGAGGAATGAACATAGTGTAAAATCTAAAGGGGTGCACATCTCATGTTGTTATGTCACATCATGAAATTCACACGTGTGGAGAGGACGAGACTAGAGTTTTAATTGATGAGTGTTGGACTTCTGTTGTCCTGATACTGGTTTAGAAAAATTACAGCAATTAAGTTCTACTTGTAGACTAATAAGACTACATAGATTTGGGTTTACCTAATGTACATACACAACATGCATCATTCTGGCAAAACATTGACACATCTAACTGTATCTTCCAGTCTGTCTGTCTACAGGCAGATTAGCAGGTTTGCATTTGATAATATTGTCATTATCAATAAATTATTAAAGATGTTTTCCTGGTGCTTTCAAATCGATTTAGCATCTATTTTCTTTTGAAGTCTGCAGCCAGAAAGATGTCACATAAGTGGTTAAAGTTGTGATAATTTGTTTGATTAGTGTATCTTTGCTTGTGGTTTTGCTTTCTCAGCAGCCTGGCTCACAGGTATGTGATCAGCATTTAATGACTTTACACTGTCACATTTATCTATTTCTGATGTTTTTAAATTTACATTTCTACTGGTTGTATGATTCAGCATCTGTTTCATTCTAATCTGTTGAATTTTTCTTCTTTCCTTTTTTAATAGCAACACATGGTAAAAAATACATTAGCATCACTTTAATTTGTTTCTTTGGTAACTACTCAAAGCTTCTCAGATATAACTCATCCTTATCAAGTGAGTGTTGGTTGCATTAAAACTAGTGAAGAACACAGATGTTACCAAGATTCTTCAGTGTGGAAATAAACATCCCACTGAGTGATTTCTGTGAATTTCATGAGCAAATGAAATGAACCACAGAAACCACAGTTTTGAGATTCAGAGTCAAACATCAATACTCCACAGTCACATTATAGTTATTACGTGCAGGAGAGCATTAACACCCAGGAGAAATTCAGATATAGGAAACTTGCTTTACATAGAAGCTGTTGCTGTCTTGTCAGCAGCCTTTGATAGTAGAACTCCACATTAAAAAGAAGATTATAACTTTAGCAAAGGTTACATACTGCAGCTTTAATCAAAGTCATTATATGATTATAATAATGTTGCTGTGCCTTTTTTCATTAACCCTTCTTTAAGCCACCATGGTCACATAGTGATTTATCCCCAGTAGTGGTCCTTAGGCAAGACCTCCTTTAGATTACCCCACCTTTGCCTTGTCCCTCGTAAGTTGCTTTGGATACAAATGTCTGGTAGATGACGACATGTAAATGGCAGCAAAGTCTACATGAGACTAGAGAATTACTTTCAAATGTATTTGTAAAATAACATTATTATCTCTGAAATGATTAAAAATGCCATGCTCGTCCTCATGTGTTTGCTAACTTTAGCAACACCCAAGTGTTGAAATGCTGCATTACAAGAAGACATGTGATTGTGTAGTTTATTGTTGTGTTAAGAAGTGAAAAATGTCACATTAATGTAAAAAATGTAATATATATAATAATATATATGTAAATATAACCTCTCTGCAGGTCTTGCTGTCTCTACTATTAAAAGCAAAAAAGTCAGACTTTGATGAGGTGGGAATATAAATTTTGGTTATGTGCCTCCACTAACCATTGTCGTTTAGTCGACATGCATGTCTGTCCACACTCACATTCTTATAAGTTTATGCATGAGTACAAGTGTTTATTAACTTAAATATATAACTTAAAGCGACCCTTGTGAAACTTGCCTTTGACTATTTGAGATAGCATACCAGACTTTTAACTTAGGGAGTCAGACAGGATGCTCTGGCATGGAATTCACCTCGAGACGAGAACCAACTGCAATGTCACAACTGCCATTGTTATGTCTTACAAACAGAAAAACATCTCCCTCCCATCTGAAATCCATAGAAAGAACTGTACTGTATGTGTTAGATTCTTTGAGTATGTTTCTGTCAGTTCTGTTCTGATGTATACATGCTCCCTTGCTCAAGAGAAAATAAACTACTACCTGGGAAGTTTGTTACAGAAAATGTTTTTCAATATTTGAGGCAAATGTAATGAGAATCCTTCCATCCATGTCTGAGACATAGCATTGACCAGAATGGGACATACATGAGGTCCAAGTGAACTTGACCTTTGACCTTTGACTATCATAATCTAATTAAATCAATCAACTGGATAATTGTACCATATTTAAAGGAAGTCCCTCCAAGAGCTCCTCACATATCATGTTCACAAGAATAGGCTGCAAGAACTGGATGACTGAAGTAAGTGTGACCTTTGACCTATGGCTGCCAAAAACTAATTAGATCATCATTGAGTCTAAGTTGACAGTTGTGTCCAATAAGTGTTGCTTCTATCATGCACCATGTTAATAATGACATTAGTGAATTCTTATTTGTTTGCGTTTCTCTTGGTTAAAATGTGTTATAAGTTTATTGGGTCTTCTGGTAAAATTGATATACAAACAAAACAAAAAAAATATTTACTCTTGCTTTTTTGTTACACTAGCAGAACAGTCTGAAAACAATGTCTCCAGCCCCGACAGTAAATTGGCAAAGAATGCTGAAGTAAAACATAATGCAAGGTTTTTACTCATAATGTTTTTGGGGTTTGGTAATGTCGTAGATCCAGTCAAGGTATTTTGATACATCAGTGTAGACATCGGGGGCTTCTGCGTAGTTACACTGTTTTTGGCTGAAAGACACAACACCAACAGCTGTCTCGTTGCACACTAGAGGACCACCAGAATCCCCCTGTGAGACAGAAATATCATTTTGTTTCTTCATTATTTTAATTTAAAAGTCTTATATCATTACTAGATTAAGAATGTGTTGACAATTTGAATGAATGACAAAAACAAACCTCACAAAATCCTTTTTTTGTACCATTTCCACCTGCACAGATGACTTTGGGAGGAAGATTCTTCCACTTCGTCTTACAGAATTCCTTGTCAATGACCGACACATCCACCATTCTCAGCTCATTCTCAATGCTAAGAGCTCCATCATGAGTTTTACCCCATCCAGCTACGAGGCACTGTTGGTTTTCTTTTAAGTTTATTCCAGATTCTGGAAGTTTAACTGTTTGTACTCTGTTGTTCAGCTCAACTTTCATAGACAACTGGAGACAAAACCAAAATCTATTTTTAAAATGTATATTTTCATAGTGTGATTCTTTCATTATTCATCATTGTTAAAATGCTGATGTTGGAATATCTGTAAATTTTTATGTGTGTATTTTCATCTGTAGTTAGTTGACAGTGCTGCTGAACAAAAACAGCACACTACCATAGAATATACAGTATACTTACTTTGAGGAGCATGATGTCATCACCTTTTGAAAATTTCTTATAAGCCTTGGGTTTGTACGTCTGTTTAATAGCTGTTTTTCCAGCCTCTTTGAGATTGTGGGTGCCGAGAACAACACTTGTAGGTTTACTGAATGGGACATACAGAAGTTAAGATGTTGTCACTACATCTTCTAAAGCTGTTCCCTTAACACGAGACAGAAGTAAAGAAATACTCAAAAGTAGAAGTACCACTACACACATTCTCTCATGTTGAGTTTCTAAGTAGATTTTGTAAAATTAGTTTTTGTTAGTCTGCATGTGCAAAAGCTGTTAAATAAATGTAGTGGAGTAGTAGGAACAGTACCTCAGAACTGTTGCACAAAATGGAAATACACAACACTTAGTTACTTTCCACAAAAGTTTTATTAACATATAGATTTTATTTGTAATTACTTTGATCAAAAGGTAACTCACTTGTCGTCACAGTGCGCTGCAGTGAGCACAAAGTCTTCACTGATGAGAAATCCTCCACAAACATGACCATGGTCGTTCTGCACTGAGACCATATACAGCATCGAGTCCTCTGGGACTTTTTCCCCATTAATGATTTCACTCCCATGTCCTGCAGAAATGAGCAAAATACAATATTAGATAATTTTCCCATTAAATAACTTAAGAAGAACACATCTGTTTTTTTTGCATCATACCATTTTGTCCGTGACATGTCAGAACAAAAAGAAGCAGAAGTTTGTGCAGAGCCTTCATGGTGCCAACAAGTCAGTTAACGTGTCTTCTTGTGATGGTGAAATAGACGTTTTTATAGAGCTGTTTGCTTTAATGCAAAGTGTGATTATCATCAACTTTGCAACATACCGCAAATTTGCAACATATATTATGTCTGCGTCAGCGTATTTGGTATCTAGTTTCTCAACATCTAGGAGCTGTGATCAGTTATCAGCAACGAATATATCACATATTGAATTTCACAAAAAAAACAGATTCACGGTTAAGATACCAATGCATTACAGTAATACTCTGACTATTCATTGACAGCAGCAACAAACATAATTTTCAAGTTTATTAAGAATGGAAAATAAATAAAAACGGAGTGAAAATCAACAGAATTGTAATTGTATAGATTTTAGAAACTAGTTAGCAACTAGTTAGTGAACATACTGAAGCATTTATCAGTTTCAGAGCCAGATATTTCCCTCAGGAACTGTTGATGATTCTGACATAGATATAAAAGGTAAGACCATATTGTGCAGCTGTTAGTTTGTGGTAATTTAATACGTTGCAGGTTTGTTAGTTCTTGATGCAGGTTGCACTGTGCTGTAGTAGTTAGCTCTGTTGCCTCCAAGTTAGAGGGAGCTGGGTTTGAATCAAGATTCAAGATTCAAAAAATGTTATTAATCCCAGAGGGAAGTTGTTTTGACTCATTACAGTTGTTCACATCTATGTTTACTAGTTTACAGTCTTCTTCTTCACTGTAGTGGAACAGACTCAACACAATATAAAACCGTACATGTAATCAGTTGTGTTTACTTTCATGTATGTGTAAATGTGGTATCTGTGTGTGTGTCTGCACAATTAGACTACTCTGACTTCATTCCAATACAACCAATGTAATGTTTAGCTCACAGCAGCTAAATGTATTGTACATTATCCACTTATTTAACCTGATGATGAACATGGAAACCAATTTTTCTTACTATTGTCATTGTGAGTAGGTTAGAGTGGTGACACCAGCATAGCTAATAATGTAAATTATACTAAAATACAAGACCCGGTTGCAAGCTGATGTTTCAGAACATATATGACTAGAAGTACTTGATCCACATGTGATCTTGACAAACCTAAAGTTGTCAATGACTTAATCACTTTAGAGAGTTAAGATTTCTGATCATTCCCCACTTTTACTTTGAGGCCTTTCACATTAAAACTTCTTCAAGAATCTCAAACAAGTCCAGTTGGCAGTGAGTAATACTTTTGGAGGAACCATAACCTGGTTTACTGAGAATCTCCACAGAGACGAATTGTTTCAGTGAGACTGTTTCAGTGCTGTTGTGTTTTAACTTGTATATAAATGGTGTGAATTTAAATTCCTGGTAGCAAGTGAATGCTGGCTGTTTGAGAAGGATACAAATTATTTGTTTTTCCTTTATAATTACTTTGAATTTTTCTCTATTATAGTTTGGTAATAATAGAAATAAATAATATTATAATATAAAATATCATATTGTTGTTACTTATATTCATCACACTTGAAATCACTTTGGATCCTCTGTTGAGGTTATGCAGAAAGAAATTCTAAGTGGTGCTTGAACTATTGTTTTTTATTTTTCAGTCACACTAGAAGAGTAAACTGAGACACTACAATACATCTACACTACAATAAATGCATGCTGAAGCAGAACATAGCTTAAGATTTCTACTTTTAGCTTGTTGTATGTTTGACAATGCTGTTGATCCAGTCAAGGTATTTTGATACGCTGGTGTAGACATTTGGAGCATTTGGATAGGCACACTGTGGCACACGTAGGCACACTCTGGAAAGTTTTTCAAAAATACCAGAGTTAATGATATTACATTGTACGTACCATGACATTATATTTGTCGATCTTACCAATTCCTCTCAGACATATCAGAACCTGAAGAAGCTGTCTGTTCAGATCATGCATCATTTCAGCAGAAAGTTCAGTGTCATCTCATCTTTCATGCATCAAGTGGATCATTTTATACATCATGTGGTTTAGTATGTATTTAGTATTTGAGCCAGCCTCTCTGTGTTGCAAGATGGTTACTTCTATTATCTGTAGGAATATCTTGTTACTTGTGGCATTGTTTTTTACAGAATTGGTATAATAATGATATTAATCCAAAAATACAAAATACTTCAGTGTTTTTTAATGTGTTAGTCTTCTGTTCTTTTGAAACACACTCTCATGCTTATAGATAAAGTGTTACAAGTAGTGCCTGTCCAGCAGTTGCCCAGCTGCTTTGAGCTCCTACTGACTCCTCCTTCTCATTTTGTTGTAGTCCTCTTTCTGTGATATTGTATGTTATTAGCAGATTCCCTGACACAACACGTGTTTATTTCCTGTATTACGACTTGCTTCTCGAGCCTGCTTCCTTGTTCCTGGGTCAATAATGTTGGTCCAGTTTCCGTCTGTTCTGGATTTTCTCCCTGAGTCGGCTCCTCTAGTCAACTCTAGGGTGAGCGTGAGACCTTTACCACCACCCCCTGCTTATCTTCCTGAGGTTCCAGCAGTTCAGTCTCTCTTGCTGCCTTCCTGTACAGTTTTTGATAATAGCAAATCTATAGTTCTGTAAATGTGATGTAAATAACATGATACTTGGTAAATCTGTCTCCCTTGACTATATTCTCTAACTGTATCTACCAGTCTCTCTGTCTACAGGCAGATTAGCAGGTTTGCATTTGACAGTATTGTCATTATCAGTAAATCATTAAACAAGTCTTCCTGGTGCTGTCAAATCGATTTTGCATCAATTTTATTTTGAAGTCTGCAGCCAGAAACATGTCAAATAAAGGAAGTTAAAGTTGTGATAATTTGCTTGATAGTGTATCTTTGCTTGTGGTTGTGCTTTCTTAGCAGCTTGGCTCACATACTCTAGAGCAGGGGTGTCCAATCCTGGTCCTCGAGAGCTGTCTGGCTTGTTTTGCAACCAGCCCTGCACTTCCAGGTTCTGATTGGTTGAGCACACGTGATCCAGGTAATCGGTGGGTAGGGCAGATAGTAGTAGTCTGCAGCAAAAAATCTAACAGATCAATATGTTGTTCCCCTTCGCATTTTTTTACCACTTTATTTTGTTTGTCTTGATTTCAACATTTTCCTGTTTGGACTTTGTTCCCTTGTTTTATAATTGAATTATTTCATTAGTTTTCATACTCTCTAACTGTATGTTCCTGTCTGTCTGTCTACAGGCAGATTAGAAGGTTTACATTTTGACAATAATAATAAATTATATATATGTTAATGAAACAAAACCATAATAACTCACATAGATTTCCTGTTTACATCTTTAGTGTTTTTGTGTTGTGACAATACTATTTAAACCAATAGGGTAGTGGTGGATTCTTGGGTTTCAGTTGCTTTTAGATTTTGTTAATATCAAAAATTTTACATGTTCTTGTAGCAAATGCTCTAGTAGAAGCAAACCTATCTTGTAATATGGACATTTATCCCTCTGGTCACCCTTCATAGTTTTTGAAAAATTGATAGATGAAATGCTGCACAAGGGCTGCTCTGAGTTACAGAACACAGCCAAAGAGAAGCAAACACGTGTGTGAACAGCCCCCCCTCGCTGCAGCTGTTTTACTGAGATATAAATATTAGTATGAACATATACAGTAAGTCAACACAGAAGGAAAATAAACATGGTGTGCAAAATGATATCTTTATTACACATTAATCTAAGACACCACAACACAATATTACCTCAACACTACAATGAGTGCGTGCTAAAGCAACTTTTAATGTTTTGTTTGTTTGATGGTGCGGTCGATCCAGTCAAGATGTTTTGTTATGTCGGTGTAGACATTGGGTACATCTGGGTAGTCACACTTCATGTTGTTGAAAGACACAACACCAAAAGCTGTCCCGTTGCACACCAGAGGACCACCAAAATCCCCCTGTGAGACAGAAACATCATTTTGTTTATTCATGATTTAATTTAAAAGTCCCGTATGACTTATATATAAGTAACTAGTTGATATTTGAATAGTAGAAAACCCACCTGACAGAATCCTTTGTTTGTACCATATCCACCTGCACAGATGACATCGACAGGAAGACCAGGCCATTTGTATTTACAGACCTCCAGCTTAATGACAGACACATCCACCATTCTCAGCTCATCCACAAATTTACCATCAGTTGCAGTCTTACCCCATCCAGCTACCTGGCACTGTTGGTTTTCTTTTACGTTTATTCCATGTTCTGGAAGTCGAATTTTTTGGATTTTGTTATCCAGTTGAACTTTTCTCGACAACTGATGAGACACAAAAGCAAATTATAAATGAAAAACGTAGAGATAACAAAACACTTCCAGAATATTAACACAAATAATTTGATTACAAAAATGCCTGATGTAACCAGAGATTAGATACGTACTTCAAGGAGCATGATGTCATTACCACTTTCAGCACTGACATAAGTTTTGGAGTTTGTGAGTCGTTTCGATATATAAATGCCTTTCAAACTCATTGAGATTGTGGGAGCCCAGAACAACAATTTCAGGTTTCCTAAACAGAGAATAATTTGGATGACGTCAGTATATTTTTTGAAATGAGTATTATTTAATTATTTTGTATTTTTCATACACATTTGTTTTATATCAGATATTATTTTAAATAGATCTTTTTATAACATTAATTAAAGATAACTCACTTGTCGTCACAGCTTGCAGCAGTGAGCACAAACTTTTCACTGATGAGAAATCCTCCACATACATGACCATTGTTGTTCTGCAGTGAGACCATATACAGCATCAAGTTCTCTGGGACTTTTTCCCCATGAATGATTTGATTCCCATGTCCTGCAAATATTAAATTCAAAACAAGGTTAATGTACCATGAAATTGTTTAAAGCAATCAGTATAACAATCTGATGTCTGCCTCTTACCATGTTGTCCGAGACACGTCAGAACATGAAGAAGCAGAAGTTTTTGCAGACCCTGCATGATGCCTGCAAGACAATGAACCTGTCCTCTTGGGATTGTAGAGTAGAGTCTTTTATAGAGAAGTTTGCTTTGTTGAGAAGAGGAGTTGTCGTCATCTCTATCTTGACATATAACCACAATCTTTACGCAAGGAAGTTATCAAAAATTCATCTTGTTTTTTTACGGTATCTAATGTCTCAGCATCCTGGAGAAGTGAGGTGAATATATCAGTATTCTGCTTCACAAAATGTTCTTCCTGTTTTTCTGCTTTTTAAATATTTTACTTTAATTGACTTTTAATATTTATGGAACATCTTGTTGCATTCAGCCACACTAGGCGTGAGGCTCACCTTGGCACAATAGAAACTGAAATGACAATTCACAGGTTTATAGTCTTCCTTCTCATTATGGTGGTAGCAGAGTACAGTGAAAGTAATGATAGCATATGCATAGAGTCAGAGGTGTGCTTGTGTGTCTCATCCTAATCCACTCAACAAAGAGTATCTCTAGATCTCCACAGGGAAACATTGAATGCTTGCATTATTATCTGAAACTCATTAAAGTGGCTCAAAATCCAAGTAAAGGCCTGAGATTTACATACCCACACAACACACAGAAAGAGGAATGAACAAAGTGTAAAATCTAAAGGGGTGCACATTTCATGTTGTTGTGTCAGATCATGACATTCACACGTGGAGAGGACGAGACTAGAGTTTTAATTGATGAGTGTTGGACTTCTGTTGTCCTGATACTGGTTTAGAAGAATTTCTGCAGTTAATGTTCTACTTGTAGACTAATAAGACTACTTAGACTACATAGATTTGGGTTTACCTATTTATTTTGTCCTAACCATGTCACAACACTAATGTACATACACAACATGCATCATTCTGGCAAAACATTGACACATCTAACTGTATCTTCCAGTCTGTCTGTCTACAGGCAGATTAGCAGGTTTGCATTTGACAATATTGTCATTATCAATAAATTATTGAATAGGTTTTCCTGGTGCTGTCAAATTGATTTAGCATCTATTTTCGTCTGAAGTCTGCAGCCAGAAAGATGTCACATAAGTGGTTAAAGTTGTGATAATGTGTTTGATTAGTGTATCTTGCTTGTGGTTTTGCTTTCTCAGCAGCCTGGCTCACATACTCTAGAGTATGTGATCAGCATTTAATGACTTTACACTGTCACATTTATCTATTTCTGATGTTTTTAAATTTACATTTCTACTTGTGTTATTCAGCAAATGTCTGTTTAATTTTACTCTATTTACACTCTTTTCGTCTTTCCGTTCCTTGAAAAAGTAAATAACTATGGCACTTTATTTTAATAGCAACACGTGATAAACAATACATTAGCATCACTTTATTTTGTTTCTTTGGTAACTTCTCCAAGCTTCTAGAGAGATACAACTCATCCTTATCAAGTGAGCGTTGGTTGCATTTAAACTAGTGAAGAACACAGATGTGACCAAGATTCTTCAGTGTGGAAATAAACATCCCACTGAGTGATTTCTGTGAATTTTATGAGCAAATGAAGTGAACCACTGAAACCACAGTTTCGAGATGCAAACATCAATACTCTACACTCACATTATAGTTAGTACGTGCAGGAGAACATTAACACCCAGGAGAAATTCAGATATTGGAAACTTGCCTTACAAAGAAGCTGTTGCTGTCTTGTCAGCAGCCTTTGATAGTAGAACTCCACATTAAAAAGAAGATTATAACTTCAGCAAAGGTTACACACTGCAGCTTTAATCAAATGTACATGTTCATGGTTTTCTGCATTAATTTGTCATAAAATGTGCTCTGATCTTAATCTAACTAACAATAGAAAAACACAGTCAGCTTAAAATAATACTACACAAGCTTTATATGTTTTCATGTTTTTATTGAACATAACATGTAAACATTCACAGTGCAGGGAGCTAATTGGAGCCAGGAGTGAGGCAGCCTTGAGTCCAATCAGTGTGATTATATTGGATGTGTTGCTGAAAGCTGTCCTGCCCTTTAAAAACACACACTATTTTTGGGTTTACTGGTTTCAAGAAGCACTGCCTGATGTGAACCATACCTCGCAGAAAAGAGCTCTCAGAAGATCTACGATCAAGAATTGTTTACTTGCATGAAGCTGGAAAGGTTTATAAAAGTATCTCCAAAAGCCTTGATGTTCATGTGTCCACGGTAAGACAGACTGTCTACAAATGGACGAGTTCAGCACTATTGCTAATTCTCCCTAGGCGTGGTCGTCCTGTAAAGATGACTGTAAGGGCACAGCGCAGAATGCTGAATGAGGTAAAGAAAGAAAGAAAGTGTCAAAGAGTGTCAGCTAAAGACTTTTTGTTGACACACCTACAATAAGGAAAACATTAAACAAGAATGGAGTATATAGGAGGACACCACGGAGGAAGCCATTGCTGTCCCAAAAAATATTGCAGCATGTTTGAAGTTTGCAAAAGATCACCTGGATGTTCCACAGCACTAATGGCAAAATATTCTGTGGATAGATGAAACTGAAGCTCCACAGAGGATGGGTGATGCAACAGGACAATGATCCAAAGCATACAAGTAATTCAACAAAAGAATAGCTTCAACAAAACAAATACAACTTCTGGAGTGGCCCAGTCAGAGTCTTGACCTCAACCTGATTGAAATGCTGTGGCATGACATTAAGAGAGCCATTCACACCAAACATTCCAAGAATATTGCTACACTGAAACAGTTTTGTGAAGAGGAGTGGTCCAAAATTACTTTGGATCATTGTGCAGGTCTGATCTGCAACTACAGGAAACGTTTGGTTGAGGTTATTGTTGCCAAAGAAGGGTCAACCAGTTATTAAGTCCAAAAATTCAGATACTTTTGCACACCCTGCACTGTAAATGTTTACATGTTATGTTCAATAAAAACATGAAAACATATAATGTTTGTGTAGTATTATTTTAAGCAGACTGTGTTTTTCTATTGTTGTGAGTTAGATGAAGATTGGAGTACATTTTATGACCAATTAATGCAGAAAAGCATGAAATTCCATAAGGTTCACAAAGTTTTTCTTGCCACTGTACAAGGGGATGTTTGTTAGAAAAACTGTACACACAGTTACGCTTTTACATTTGTTTTGTCTCATGAAACTGCCATTTGTTATAACTTAAAGCGACACTTGTGAAACTTGCCTTTGCCTTTTTCCTTTGTGAGATAGTGCACCAGACTTTTATCTCAGGGTGTCAGACAGGATACTCTGGCATGAAGCAAATAAGTGAAGGTGTTTATCACTGAGTCGAGTCCTGAGTGGTGTTTTGTTCATCGTCATCAACATAGATATGTGCTGCCGAACATTAAGAGCATTTGAGCAGCTTGGGCACGGAGTTGGGATAATATGTCGGGGAGGAAACCTGGAAACTGGTCGGCTGCTGCACTTTCCATGTCAGCCGCAAATGGATTACTGAACAGTGGGCTTCAAAGTCAGCAAATCACAGGGTAAACTCGGTTCAGAGTACGCTGAGTTTTATAGCAAAGTGTTCACTTGGCATCTTTCATTTGGCCATTTTTGGAGAGGGGTGGATTAAGAATGTCTGATGTGACTGGTTGTATGGATGCTTATCATTATGGGCTGCAAGAACTAGATGACTGAAGTGTGACCTTTGACCTATGACTGCCAAAAACTAATTAGTTCATCACCGAGTCTATGTTGACAGTTGTGTCTAATAAGTGTTGCTTCTATGTTGGTAACGACGATTAGTAAATGTTTATATATTTGTGTCTTTCCTGGTCGAAATGTGTTATAGTTTCATTGCGTCTTCTGGTGAAATTGATATACAAACAAACCAAAAAATATTTACTTGGGCTTACTCTGGCAGAACAGTCGGAGACACAACAATGTCTCCATTGAATGCATGCTGAAGGAAAAAATAAGTTAAGGTCTTTACTCATAATGTTTTTGGCGTTTGGTAACGTTGTTGATCCAGTCAAGGTATTTTGATACATCAGTGTAGACATTGGGGGCTTCTGCATAGTTACACTGTTTTTGGCTGAAAGACACAACACCAACAGCTGTCTCGTTGCACACTAGAGGACCACCAGAATCTCCCTGTGAGACAGAAATATAATTTTGTTTCTTCATTATTTTAATTTAAAAGTCTTATATCACTACTAGACTAAGAATGTGTTGACAATTTGAATAAATGGACAAAAACAAACCTGACAGACTCCTTTTTTTGTACCATTTCCACCTGCACAGATGACATTGGGAGGAAGATCCTTCCACTTCGTCTTACAGAATTCCTTGTCAATGACCGACACATCCACCATTCTCAGCTCATCCTCAATGCTAAGAGCTCCATCATGAGTTTTACCCCATCCAGCTACGAGGCACTGTTGGTTTTCATTCATGTTTATTCCAGATTCTGGAAGTTTAACTGTTTGTACTCTGTTGTTCAGTTCAACTTTTATAGACAACTGGAGACACAAACAAAATCTATTTTTAAAATGTATAATTTCATAGTGTGATTCTTTCATTATTCATCATTGTTAAAATGCTGATATTGGAATATCTGTAATATTTTTATGTGTGTATTTTCATCTGTAGTTAGGTGACAGTGCTGCTGAACAACAACAGTACACTACCATAGAATATACAGTATACTTACTTCGAGGAGCATGATGTCATCACCTTTTGAAAATTGCTGATAAGCCTCGGGTTTGTACGTCTGTTTAATAGCTGTTTTTCCAGCCTCTTTGAGATTGTGGGTGCCGAGAACAACACTTGTAGGGTTTCTGAATGGGACATACAGAAGTTAAGATGTTACAATACATTTTTTAAGTGTAGTTTCTCCCTCTAAAGGGAGCTTTCCTCTCCACTGTTGCCTAAAGCTTGCTCAAATGGGATTGTTGGGTTTTCTGTATAATTTTTTGTGTAATTATACTCTGTAAGGTCTTAAACCTTACACTGAAATGCGCCTTGAGATAACTTCTGTTGTGAATTGGCGCTATACAAATAAAACTGAATTAAATTGAATTAAACCTGTTCCCTTGACATGAGACGGAAGTAAAGAAACATAGGAAACTTTAGTAATTGTGCAAGTATTTTGTAGTACCACTACACACATTCTTTACTCATGTTGAATTTCTGCAGTCTGCATGTGCAAAAAGCTGTTAAATACTGTAGTGGAGTAGTAGGAACAGTACCTCTGAACTGTAGCAGAGTTATTGTTGCACAAAATGGAAATTAGACAAATAAAGTGCTTTATTACGCTATTTTAATTTCCATTGCACACATACTTAATTACTTTCCATAAATGCAACAACAAAGAGAATTGAAAGTTTAATAAACATATAGCTTTACACTGATTTCTTATTACTTTGATCAAAAGGTAACTCACTCTTTGTCACAGTGCGCTGCAGTGACCACAAAGTCTTCACTGATGAGAAATCCTCCACAAACATGACCATAGTCATTCTGCACTGAGACCATATACAGCATCGAGTTCTCTGAGACTTTTTCCCCATTAATGATTTCACTCCCATGTCCTGCAGAAATGAGCAAAATACAATATTAGATCATTTTTCCATTAAATGGCTGAAGAAGAACATACCTGTTTTTTTGCATCATACCATTTTGTCCGTGACATGTCAGAACAAGAAGGAACAGAAGTTTGTACAGAGCCTTCATGGTGGGAACAAGTCAGTTAATGTGTCTTCTTGTGATGGTAAGCTAGACCCTTTATATAGAGGTGTTGTTTAATGCAAAGTGTGATTATCATCAACCTCATCTTGACTTTAACCACAATTGGCAGCATATGATGTTTCTGCATCAGCTTTCTTAGTATCTAGTTTCTCAACATCCAGGTGCTGTGATCAGTTTGAAATGAATACATCACATATTGAATTTCACAATAAACCAGATAAACCACAGCGTCATGGTTAAGAAACAAATCCACTACAGTAATACTTTGACTTTTGTTTGACAGCAGCAGCAAGCTTCATTTTCAAGTTTACTAAGAATGGAAAATGAATAAAAACTGACAATAAAAACAACAGAATTGTAATTGTACAGAAAAGAAAGCCAACTTGATGTTGCTGTTCATCACAGCAACAGACAAATACAGTTAGTGACTAGTTGGTGAATATACTGAAGCACTTATCAGCTTCAGAGCCAGATATTTCCCCCAGTAACTGTTGATGATAAACCAACAACCAGGTCATCATTCCCGGATATTTCAACCATGTTCTCAAGTTAGTGCTCCCTAAACTCCATCAGCATGTGGACTTGCATCAAGAGGGGAGAACACGCTGATTCATGTTTACACCAACATCCCCGGCGTGTACCGAACGGAGCCCCGCCCAACGGTCCTGGCAGGGTGCTCAGGGAATGTGCAGAACAGCGCTCCCTGAGCAGCGCTGTTGTTCCTACCAGCCTCAAGTCAACGACCATCGTGGCGGTAACAAAGACGTCTACTGCACTCACACCCATCATCATGAAGTGCTTCGAGAGGCTGGTCATAAGGCACATCAGGCCCCAGCTTCCATCCTCACTCCACTCTCACCTCTGCAGTTTGCATATCGTCCAAATTGTTCCACGGACGACACCATCACCACTACTCTCCACCTGGCCCTCACCCATCTGGACAACAAGGACACATATGTTCAAATCCCGTTCATAGACAGTCAGACACAGTCAGTCCGCATTGGGAACAGCGTCTTCAGCACCACCACACTGAGCACTGGGGCCCCTCAGGGCAGTGTGCTCAGTCCATTGCTGTTTACTCTGCTGACGTGCTGTGTAGCGATGCACAGCTCGAATCAGATCATCAAGTTCGCCGATGACACAACTGTGGTGGGTCTTATCAGCAAGAACGACGAGTCAGCATACAGAGAGGAGGTACATCAGCTCTCAGCCTGGTGCAAGGCCAACCACCTGTCTCTGAATGTTGGGAAAACTAAAGAGATGAGCACATAGTGGCCACTCTCCACTGATCATCGATGGACCGTCAGTGGAGATCGTCAAGATCACCAAATTTCTTGGTGTTCATCTGGAGGAGAACCTCACCTGGTCACTCAACAAGCGCTCCAACAGCAACAAGGCCCAACAGCGTCTCTACTTCCTGAGGACGATGAGGAAATGCCATCTGCTGTCCCCCTTCCTGACTACATTTTACAGGGGGACCATTGAGAGCATCCTGAGCGGCTGCATCAGTGCCTGGTTTGGGAACTGCACTGTTTTGGATCGCAAGGCCCTACAGCGGATAGTGAGGACAGCTGAGAAGATCATTGGAGTCTCTCTCCCCTCCATCATGGACATTTACACTACATGCTGCATCCACAAAGCTACCTGCATTGTGGACGAACCCACCCACCCCTCACATCCAATCTTCACACTTCTGCCATCAGGGAAGAGGTTCCAGAGCATTCGGGCCCTCACAACCAGACTGTTGAACAGTTTCTTCCCTCAAGCCATCAGGCTCCTCAACACACACACACACACACACACACACTCACTGGATTTGATGCTGCCTAACTGCCTAACAGCCTAACTGTTATAATGTTTACATGTCTTTATTTTGCTCAAATCATTTGATCTTGCTGTTCTTGCACATAATTTACACCATTGTTTTTACAGTACATCAGATGTACGTTGTACATTTCAGCTACTGTGTTTTGTGTTCTGTTTAACACTGTCTTCAGACGTCTGTCTGCACTTTCTCTTTGTGTTCTTGCACTGTTTGCACTAGGTTGCACAGGATGCACTTTATGTGACTAGGACTACTTATCAGTCCTCAGGTCCATGTTCTGTCTTGTTACTGTCTTATGTAGCACCATGGTTCTGGAGAAACTGTTGTCTCAATGGACCTGGGTTTGAATCAAGATTCAAAAACTTTATTTATCCCAGAGGGAAATTGTTTTGCCACATTACAGCTGTTTTCAACACAGACAGAAAGAATAGAAACCAAAAACCAGTAAATATCCACACCAACACAAATACACAACAACATCAATACAGAGAACTCAATACATATACAGAATATGTGAGAGAAATGAAAATGGGTCACTATTTATAGTCCAAAGTGGAATAACAACAATTATTCTTCTCTTTCGGCTTTTCCCATCAGGGGTCGCCACAGCGAATAATCCTTTTTCACCTCACTCTATCATGAACATCTTCTACCCTCACACTAGCCAACCTCATGTCCTCTGTTATAACATCCATATATCTAGATAGAAGGTATCTCCAACATCCTTCTAGGTAGAAGGATGTTGGAGATGGAGCTGCCAGGCAGGAGGGCAAGAGGATTGCCAAAGAGCAAACCATCTCAGTCTGGCCTCTCTGACTTTGTCGCTAACACAGGCAACGTGAGCCGTCCCTCTGATGTGCTCGTTCCTTATTCTGTCTAACCTGGTCACTCCTAAGGAGAACCTCAACATCTTCATCTCTGCTACCTCCATCTCAGCCTCTTGTCTCTTTCTCACTGCTACCGTCTCTAACCCATAGAGCAGAGCTGGTCTCACCACTGTGTTGTACACCTTTCCTTTGAGTCTTGCTGACACTCTTCTGTTACACAACACTCCTGACACTTTCCTCCACCCGCACCAACCCACTTAATGTTCATCAGTCTTTGGTTGAACGCACTCATCTGTCCAGCCAACATACTTCGTAGTGGGTGAGAGAGATTGTCCAGGACGGAAAGGAGTTTGTACAGCATCCTCCTCTCAGCTACAACATGTAGAATGAGATCACTATGGAGATGTGAGATCACTATGGGTGCCTTTCTGTGTGGAGTCTTCCATATAACAGAGGACTTTGTCCTTGTGAGCTAGTTCACCTGAATTCTTATATTAGGGAGTCAGACAGCATGGTGGACCTGAGAGGTTTGTTTCAAGAATATAACCTATGAAGTTTGCATGTTCTTCTCATGCGTCAAGGGTTTTGTCTTCCACATAAAACCATAAACCAAGCATTGTTCACATTTATGTTTACACAATTAGACTACTCTGACTTCATTACAATACAACCAATGTAATGTATAGCTCACAACAGCCAATTGTATTGTAAATTATCCACTAATTTAACCTTATGATGAACATGGTAACCATTTTTTTTTTTACTAATGTCATTGTGAGCATGCTAGAGTGGTGACACCAGGATAACTAATAGTGTAAACTATTATTGTTAAAGCTGATGTTGCAGTACATATATGACTAGAAGTACTTGATCCACATGTGATCTTGACAATCCTAAAGTTGTCAATGACTAAAACACTTTAGAGAGTTAAAATTTCTGATCATTCCCTACTTTTACTTTGAGGCCTTTCACATAAAAACTGTCTTTAAGAATCTCAAGCAAGTCCAGTTGGCAGTGAGTGAGTTATACTTTTGGGGAAACCATAACCTGGTTTACTGAGAATTTTCACAGAGACAATATGTTTCAGTGAGACCTTGCTTTAGTGTTTTAACTCGTGTGTAAATTATGTGAATGTAAATTCCTGGTAGCAAGTGAATGCCGGCTGTTTAAAAAGGACACAAACTATTTCATTTTCTTCCATAATTACTTTTACTTAATTACTCTCTTCAAATTTGACAACAGATTTAAGATATGAATAGAATATTATAATATATCATATTGTTGTTGTTGAGGTTCTGGCAGGAAGAAATTTATTATTTATCTATTTGTCAGTCACACCAGAAAAGTAAACTGAGACACTACAATACATCTACACTACAATAAATGCATGCTGAAGGAGAACATAGCTCAAGATTTCTACTTTTAGCCCGTTGTTTGTTTGATGATGTTGTTGATCCAGTCAAGGTATTTTGATACGTCAGTGTAGACATTTGGGGCATTTGGATAGTTGCACTTCATTTTGTTGTTAAAAGACACAACACCAGCAGCTGTCCCGTTGCACACCAGAGGACCACCAGAATCCCCCTGTGAGACAGAAACATCATTTTTTATTGGTTATTTTATTAAAAAGTCTTATATCACTACTCTGAATGGACAAAAAGCATAAACCCACCTGACAGAATCCTTTGTTTGTACCATATCCACCAGCACAGATGACATTAGCAGGAAGACCAGGCCATTTGTATTTACAGACGTCCAGGTTAATGACCGACACATCCACCATTCTCAGCTCATTCTCAATGTGACCATAAGTTTTGGTCATACCCCATCCAGCTACAAGACATTGTTGGTTTTCTTGAATGTTCATCCCAGATTCTGGAAGTTGAATTGTTTGGACTCTGTTGTTCAGTGGAGCCTTCCTAGACAACTAGAGACACACAGAAAGTAAAAGTTTAAGATTGGTAATGCCCAATTTCATATCATGCTTTTTTCCATGTATTAGACTTCAGGTCTACAAACAATTTCTGGAACAGTATTTTATTTTTCTTTAGGCATTTTTATGTATGTGTTGCAGGCACATGTTTATCTCACGTCATTAGTAAGGCTTCTATTCAATTCAATTTTCAATTCAATTTAATTTGTATAGCACCAAATCACAAGAGTGACAATTGTCACAAGGTTGATAAAAGACTTCATTGCCAGAGATGCACTGAAGCAGAACCTGAGTTTAAGTATTTATTAGGGAGAGCACGTGGAGTGGTTAATGGTGGCTAGAGTGCACGTGGCTAATCTCTGTGGAGAGATGCTGGGGAAGCACCATGGGTCTCAAGAGCACTACACAACATCGCTGTCCAGCTCCTGTCACCAATCCTGGTGATACACTAAATCCTCAAACAAAAACAGGGTGATAAATATGGTTTTTGGTCATGTACAGTCCATGTAAAATCCAATCCTCATACGCCATCCGTAATAAACACAAAGTCCACAATCCAAAGACAGAGTGAGAGGGAACAGAGATCATACACAGGTAGATTCAACACTGAGAAAGAGTAGGGGAATAGTGGCAGGGACAGGTCCCTGAGACAGGTACTGAGAAGATGAGGGAGAGAACAGAGCGTGAGGGACTAAACTCACAGCAACGGAGGATCAGGAAAAGATGGGCCAGGGGGAGTACAGGTCCAGTAAGGGGAATGAGGAAGAGACGGGTCAGAGGGAGTACAGGTCCGGTACTTCGAGCAGGGAGAGGAAGAGGGAGAGAACAGATCAGGAGGGATGACACTCACAGTACTGGAAGGTTGGGCCAAAGCAGGGTCCATAACAGGATGGCAGTCCAAAGTTAATGCAGGTTAGTGTTGCTCTCAGATTGGTGTGAGACTACCTGGCAAATGTGATAAATGGCCGTGCTTATAAAGCCAGAGAGCAAACCAGGTGCAGTCAATCAGTAAGGTCAAGTGGCAGGGAGGAGAAAAATTCGGAAACAGACCAAATATGGTGTGAATGAGGTACAGATGGACAGGAGGAGCTGGAAATGTGACAACAGAAGTCATCTCAAGGCACTTTACCGTGAAAGGTATAAGACCTAAGTATAATTGTATAATGCATTATATAGAAAACCCAACAATCCCATTGGAGCAAGCACCAGGCTCATGGCGGGCGGCCATCTGCCTCGACTGGTTGGGGTGAGTGGAAAGAGGAGAGAGAAAAGAACAGCAACAAAAAACAACAACAACGAGCAGAAAAACACTGGGTAGGTTGGTAGGGCCAGTAATTGCACTCTGGAGATATACAGCTCAAAGGCCAAAGATACCTTCAGAGGAAAACGGAGAGAGAGAGAGACAGAAAAGAGGAAGCATAACTACAGAAAAGAGAAGATACAGAGTTAATGGCTTTCAGTGGTGGCATTTGAATGGATAGATGAGAGGAGAGAGGAGGAGTTCAGTGTATCAGTAGAGGTCTCCCAGCAGAATAATTTTTAGCAGCATAACTAAGAGATAGTTCAGAGTCACCTGAGCCATACCTAACTATAAGGTTTATAATACAGGAATGTTTTAAGCCTAGTTGCCTACTTAAATGTAGAAAGAGTGTCTGCCCCATCCAGCTACGAGGCACTGTTGGTTTTCTTTCATGTTTATTCCAGATTCTGGAAGTTTAACTGTTTGTACTCTGTTATGTAATTCAACATTTATAGACAACTGGAGACACACAAAAAAGGAAATTTTATAATATAGTATAATATATAAGTATAATGTATAATTTCATAGTGTGATTCTTTCCATTCATCACCATTTGTAAAATTCTGATGTTGGAATATCTGTAATTTTTCACGTGTGTATTTTCATCTGTAGTTAGGTGACTACTGATGAAAAAGTGCTGCTGAACAACAACAGTACACTACTATAGAATATACAGTATACTTACTTTGAGGAGCATGATGTCATGACCTTTTGAAACTTCCTTAAAAGCCTCGTGTTTGTACTTCTGTTCAACAGCAGTTTTTCCAGCCTCTTTGAGATTGTGGGTGCCGAGAACAACACTTGTAGGGTTTCTGAATGGGACATACAGAAGTTAAGATGTTGTCACTACATTTTCTAAACCTGTTCCCTCAACACGAGACGGAAGAAAAGAAACTTAGTGAACTTAAGTAAAAGTGAAAGTATTTGCACACAAATACTAGTAGTAGAAGTACCACTACACACATTCTTTACTCATGTTGAATTTCTAAGTCGATATTGTAAAATGTGTTTTAGAACACACAACAGTAGAAGTTGTTCACTATGAAACATTTAAGAAAATCACAAAATAAGTCAGACATAAAAAACTAAATAGTTTGCATTAACAGTCTGCATGTGTGAAAGCTGTTAAATAAATGTAATGGAGTAGGAGGAACAGTACCTCTGAACTGTGAACTGTGTGAGTAATTGTTGCACAAAATGGAAAAACACAAATAAAGCAAAAGTGCTTTATTACACTATTTTAATTTCCTTTGCTCACGTACTTAGTTACTTTCCATAAATGCCACAACAAAGACAATTTCAAATTTTATAATCATATAGCTTTATACTGATTTCTTATTACATTGATCAAAAGGTAACTCACCTGTCGTCACAGTGCGCTGCAGTGAGCACAAAGTCTTCACTGATGAGAAATCCTCCACAAACATGACCATAGTCGTTCTGCACTGAGACCATATACAGCATCGAGTTCTCTGGGACTTTTTCCCCATTAATGATTTCACTCCCATGTCCTGTAGAAATGAGCAATATACAATATTAGATCATTTTTCCATTAAATAGCTGAAGAAGAACATATCTGTTATTTTTTGCATCATACCATTTTGTCCGTGACATGTCAGAACAAGAAGGAGCAGAAGTTTGTACAGAGCCTTGCATGGTGCCGACAAGTCAGTTAACGTGTCTTCTTGTGACGGTGAAATAGACGTTTTTATAGAGCTGTTTGCTTTATTGCAAAGTGTGATTATCATCAACTTCATCTTGACTTTAACCACAAATTTGCAACATATATTATCTCTGCGTCAGCTTGTTTGGCATCTAGTTTCTCAACATCCAGGTGCTGTGATCAGTTATCAGCAACAAATATATCACATTCTGAATTTCACAATAAACCAGATACATAAACCACAGAAAAATTGCAGAGTCACAGTTAAGAAGCCAATGCACTACAGTAATACTTTGACTATTGTTTGAGTGAAAAACAACAGAATTGTAATGTTATAGACTTTTGAAGAAAGCCAACTTGATGTGGCCTGTTCATCACAGCAATAGATAAATACAGTTAGGAACTGTTGATGATTCTGACATCTTATATATAAAGAGTAAGGCCTTATATTGTAGCTGTTAGTTTGTGGTAATTTAATACATTGCAGGTTTGTTAGTTCTTGATGCAGGTTGCACTGTGCTGTAGTATTTAGCTCTGTTGCCTCAAAGTTAGAAGAACCTCGGTTTGAATCAGATTTCTATGGGTGCCTTTCTGTGTGTCTTCCATATAACAGGGGGTTATCCTTTTATATTTTTCTTTCTCATGAGACTGCAGGACGTGAAGCGACTCTTGTGATCATGACTTTGACCTTGTGAGATAGTTCACCTGAATTCTTATATTGAGGAGTCAGACAGCATGTTAGTCCTGAGAGGTTTATTAAAGAATTTTCCTATTAAGTTTGCATGTTCTTCTTGTGCTTCAAGGGTTTTTCGATGTCTTCCTTGTAAAACCATAAACCCATCATCTTTCATGTCTATCTTTACTAGTTTACAGTCTTCTTCTTCACTGTAGTGGATGGTAGTGGAACAGACTCAATGCAATATAAAATCATACATGTAGTCAGTTGCGTGTACTTTCATGTATGCATAGTGAATGTTGTATCTGTGTGTGGTTTGCTGTCTCAGCAACCTGCTACACACTTCAAATTATCTGATGTAAAAGTAGCTGATGACTTTTACACAGTCTGTTACATGACTCTTGTCTTCTTCTTTAATTTCATTTTGCAATTTAGTTTCTATTCTTATGTTGTTTTTATTTTTCATCTTTTTGGATCTTCTCTGACCTTCTGTCTCTGTTAGCTTGTAGATTTATTTCTTACATAAAAATAGTGAAGAACCTAGATTTCAGATTTGTCTTTGTAGAAGAACTGGACACATCCACCTGAAACATTTCTTTGAATTCAACAGCAAGCTAAAGAAACCACAAAAACGTTTCCTGTATCATACATCGAAGAACAGAAAGAGAAAAAAAGAGCAACAGACAAAATACTGGTGAGGTTGGTAGTAATTGCACATTGGAAATATACATAGAGAGAAGAAGAAGAAGCACAACTACTGAAAGAAAAAGACCCAACACGCAAGTTTGACATGTAGTGTTGGCATATAAATAAGGAGAGGAGCTAAGTGCATGAAGAGAGGTCCTCTGGAAGTCTCAGTGTAAAGCAGCATGACTTAGTTTGCTTTCACACCTTAGTGCGTTTGCTTTGGTCTGAATCAGTGGATGAGTTTTTTAACTTGGAGCGGATTCCTTTTGGTTCAGTTTCTTTTCGCACTGAGAAAAATCCAAGTGAACTCAAATGAGTGACGTCAAATCATGCGAGAACGTTCTCTACTCTTATTGGTCAGATGTGTCTGTAGGGGGAACAGAAAAAGTGTTGTGGACTACTGTATGTTTGTGTGTCAGGACAGAGATAATTTTACAATGAATGTTAACACAGGTTGGTCATCCCCTTGATTATTATTTATTACGTTACCTTGTCTGCATTGTCATCAGACCTGGTGAATGTGAGGATCTTCACCTCACGTTTCCACATTTGACCTTAATTGATCCGACAGAATGTTTTCTGTTTGGCAAAGATAGATATTAATAACATTATAATATTATAAAATGTTATATTGTTGTTGCTTATATTTATTACACTTGAAAACACTTTGGATCCTCTGTTGAGGTTATTGCAGAAAGAAATTTATTATTTATTCGTTTTTCAGTCACACTAGAAGAGTAAACTGAGACACTACAGTACATCTACACTACAATAAATGCATGCTGAAGCAGAACATAGCTCAAAATTTCTACTTTTAGCCCGTTGTTTGTTTGATGATCTTGTTGATCCAGTCAAGGTATTTTGATACGTCAGTGTAGACATTTGGGACATCTGGGTAGTTGCACTTCCTGAAGTTGTTGAAAGACACAACACCAACAGCTGTCCCATTGCACACCAGAGGACCACCAGAATCCCCCTGTGAGACAGAAACATCATTTCTTATTGGTTATTTTATTAAAAAAGTCTTATATCACTACTCTGAATGGACAAAAAAAACATAAACCCACCTGACAGAATCCTTTGTTTGTACCATATCCACCAGCACAGATGACATTAGCAGGAAGACCAGACCAGCGGTATTTACAGACGTCCAGGTTAATGACCGACACATCCACCATTCTCAGCTCATCCACAATTTGACCGCGAGATTTAGTCATACCCCATCCAGCTACAAGACATTGTTGGTTTTCTTGAATGTTCGTCCCAGATTCTGGAAGTTGAATTGTTTGGATTTTCTTGTTCAGTGGAACCTTTTTAGACAACTAGAGACACACAGAAATTAAAAGTTTCATAACATACTTCTTTACATGTGTTAGACTTCAGGTCTACAAACAATTTCTGGAACAGCATTTTATTTTTTTTAGCAATGTTTATGTATGTGTTGCAGGCACATGCTTATCTCATGTCATTAGGTCAGGCTTCTATTCAATTCAATTTTCAATTCAGTTTAATTTGTATAGCACCAAAATAGGTAGTGATATGCAATGGTGACATTTGAATGGATACAATAAGAGAAGAGAAGAGAAGAGAAGAGAAGAGAGGAGGAACTCAGTGTATCAGTAGAGGTCTCCCAGCAGAGCAGCATAACTAAGAGATAGTTCAGAGTCACTTGAGCCATCTCTAACTATGAGGTTTATAATACAGGAATGTTTTAAGCCTAGTTGCCTTCTTAAATGTAGAAAGAGTGTCTGCCTCATCCAGCTACGAGGCACTGTTGGTTTTCTTTCATGTTTATTCCAGATTCTGGAAGTTTAACTGTTTGTACTCTGTTATCTAGTTCAACGTTTATAGACAACTGGAGACACACAAAAAAAAGTCGATTTTTATTATGTATAATTTCATATTGTGATTCTTTCCATTCATCAGCATTGCTGAAATGCTGATGTTGGAATATCTGTAGATTTTTATGTGTGTGTTTTCATCTGTAGTTGTATATGTAGGTATGTATGTAGTATATGTACAGTATACTTACTTTGAGGAGCATGATGTCATGACCTTTTGAAACTTCCTTATAAGCCTCGTGTTTGTACTTCTGTTTAATAGCTGTTTTTCCGGCCACTTTGAGATTGTGGGTGCCGAGAACAACACTTGTAGGTTTACTGAAAGGGACATACAGAAGTTAAGATGTTGTCACTACATTTTCTAAACCTGTTCCCTCAACACGAGACGGAAGTAAAGAAACATAGTAAACTTAAGTAAAAGTGCAAGTATTTGCACAAAAGTACCTCTACACACATTCTTTACTCATGTTGTATTTCTAAGTAGATATTGTAAAATGTGTTTTAGAACTCACAACAGTAAAAGTTGTTCACTACGAAACATTTAGGAAAATCACAAAATAAGTGAGTTATCAAAAGAAAAATAGTTTGCATTAACAGTCTGCATGTGTAAAAGCTGTTAAATAACTGTAATGGAGTAGGAAGAACAGTAACTCTGAACTGTGGCAGAGTTATTGTTGCACAAAATGGAAAAACACAAATAAAGCAAAAGTGCTTTTTTACACTATATTAATTTTCATTTCACACATACTTAATTACTTTCCATAAATGCAACAACAAAGAGAATTTAAAATTTAATTTACATTTAGCTTTTATACTCATTTCTTATTACATTGATCAAAAGGTAAATCACCCCCCGTCACAGTGCGCCGCAGTGAGCACAAAGTCTTCACTGATGAGAAATCCTCCACAAACATGACCATGGTCGTTCTGCACTGAGACCATATACAGCATCGAGTTCTCTGGGACTTTTTTCCCCATTAATGATTTCACTCCCATGTCCTGCAGAAATGAGCCAAATACAATATGAGATCATTTTTCCATTAAATAGCTGAAGAAGAACATACCTGTTTTTTAGCATCATACCATTTTGTCCGTGACATGTCAGAACAAGAAGGAACAGAAGTTTGTATCATGACTTGGACCTTGTGAGATAGTTCACCTGAATTCTTATATTGAGGAGTCAGACAGGATGGTGGTCCTGAGAGGTTTATTAAAGAATTGTCCTATCAAGTTTGCATGTTCTTCTTGTGCCTTGAGGGTTTTCACTGTCTTCCTCATAAAACCATAAACTCATCATCTTTCATGTCTATCTTTACTAGTTTACAGTCTTCTTCTTCACTGTAGTGGATGGTAGTGGAACAGACTCAATGCAATATAAAATCATACATGTAGTCAGTTGCGTGTACTTTCATGTATGCATAGTGAATGTCGTATCTCTGTGTGTGGTTTGCTGTCTCAGCAACCTGCTACACACTTCAAATTATCTGATGTAGAAGTAGCTGATGACTTTTACACAGTCAGTTACATGACTCTTGTCTTCTTTAATTTCATTTTGCAATTTAGTTTCTATTTTTATATTGTTTCTATTTATTCTTTTTGGATCTTCTCTGACCTTCTGTCTCTGTTAGCTTGTAGTTTTATTCCTTTCATAAAAATTGTGAAAAACCCAGATTTCAGATTTGTCTTTTTGGAAGAACTGGACACATCCACCTGGATCACACCTAAACATACATTTTCGACCGATGTTGTCACATGTTGAGTAAGAGAACACAAACACACCTGATGATGAACATGGTAACCATTTCTTTCTTACTAATGTCATTGTGAGTAGGTTAGAGTGGTGACACCAGCATAGCTAATAATGTAAATTATACTAAAATACAAGACCCAGTTGCAAGCTGATGTTGCAGAACATATGTGACTAGAAGTACTTGATCCACATGTGATCTTGACAATCCTAAAGTTGTTAATGACTTAATCACTTTAGAGAGTTAAGATTTCTGATCATTCCCCACTTTTACTTTGAGGCCTTTCACATTAAAACTTCTTCAAGAATCTCAAGCAAGTCCAGTTGGCAGTGAGTAATACTTTTGGAGGAACCATAACCTGGTTTACTGAGAATCTCCACAGAGACTATTTGTTTCAGTGAGACTGTTTCAGTGCTGTTGTGTTTTAACTCGTGTATAAATGGTGTGAATGTAAATTCCTGGTAGCAAGTGAATGCTGGCTGTCTGAGAAGGATACAAATTATTTGTTTTTCCTTTAAAATTATTTTTACTTAATTACTCTCTATTCAAAGTTGGCAACAATAGATATTAATATAATATTATTAAATGTTATATTGTTGTTGCTTATATATATCACACTTGAAAACACTCTGGATCCTCTGTTATGGTCATTGCAGAAAGAAATTCAACGTGGTGCTTGAAATATTTTTATTTTTTATTTTTTAGTCACACTAGAAGAGTAAACTGAGACACTACAATACATCTACACTACAATAAATGCATGCTGAAGCAGAACATAGCTCAAGATTTCTACTTTTAGCCCGTTGTATGTTTGATGATCTTGTTGATCCAGTCAAGGTATTTTGACACGTCGGTGTAGACATTTGGGACATCTGGGTAGTTGCAGTTCATGTCCTTGTTGTAAGACACAACACCAGCAGCTGTCCCATTGCACACCAGAGGACCACCAGAATCCCCCTGTGAGAAAGAAACATATTTTTTTTTTTGGTTATTTTATTAAAAAGTCTTATATCACTTCTCTGAATGGACAAAAAAAACATAAACCCACCTGACAGAATCCTTTGTTTGTTAATCCACCGGCACAGATGACATTAGCAGGAAGACCAGGCCAATACTCTTTACAGACATCCAGGTCAATGACCGACACATCCACCATTCTGAGCTCATTCTCAACGTGACCAGAAGTTGTAGTTTTACCCCATCCAGCTACAAGACATTGTTGGTTTTCTTGAATGTTCATCCCAGATTCTGGAAGTTGAATTGTTGGGACTCTGTTGTTCAGTGGAGCCTTTCTAGACAACTAGAGACACACAGAAATTAAAAGTTTCATAACATACTTCTTTCCATGTGTTAGACTTCAGGTCTACAAACAATTTCTGGAACAGACGTTTTTATATATGTGTTGCACATGTTTAGCTCACGTCATTAGGTCAGGCTTCTATTCAATTCAATTTTCAATTCAATTTAATTTGTATAGCACCAAATCACAGCAGAAGTCATCTCAAGGCACTTTACAGAACGAATATATGAGAGGATAGGAGATAAAAGAAAAAGAACTTCAGAGTCACCTGAGCCATCTCTACGTATAAGATTTATAATAAAGGAATGTTTTAAGCCTAGTTGCCTTCTTAAATGTAGAAAGAGTGTCTGCTTGTAAAATATGGAGCTATGAGGTCTTTGAGATATGATGGAGCTTGATTATTAAGTGCTTCATAAGTGAGGAGAAGTGTTTTAAACTCTATTCTGGATTTTACAGGGAGATAAGATAACTAAGCAGAAATATAATCTTTCTTGTTAATTCCAGTCAGGACTCTCTTTTGGATTCACTGGAGGCTTTTTAAGGAGTTATTGGGACAAACTATTAATAGTGAATTACATTAGTCCAGTCTGGAAGTAACAAATGCATGGACTAGTTTTTCAGCATCACTTTGAGACAGGATGCTTCTAATTTTATCAATATTCTCCAGTTAAAAAATGGCAGTTCTACTTGTTTTATCTATGAAGTAGAAGGAGATATACTGGTCAAATATAAATTCCTCACAGTATTACGTGAGGCCAATGGTATGTCATTTAGGGTAAGACAATGATTACATACTGTATCATGTCTTAAACAAAATAACCTATGTCTTGAATTTAAGAGAAGGAAATTACCAATGAATCTAGAGCAGTTGTACTTGCAAATCTATTTATGAGTTTTGCAGGGAGAATCTGATCCATTTAATTTCTGATATTTATGATTTTATCAGTAAAGAAATTTATGAACTCATTACTACTGAGAGTTTAGTGAATACTAGGCTCGACAGAGCTGTGACTCTTTGTCAGCCTGACTACAGTGCTGAAAACAAGCCCAGGGTTGTTCTTATTTGCTTCTATTAATGAAGAATAATACGTGGTTCTAGCTTTACAGAGGGCTTTTTATATATCATTAAACTGTTTTTCCAGGCTAGTCAAGATTTATCTGAATTTGTGAAACACCACCCCCTTTTCAGCTTACGTCGTCTCTGCCATGTATATATTTTCAATTCATTGTGGTTTTTAAATGTTTGATGAGAAAAACTAATCATTACACCAGAGAATATTTACTTACTTTGAGGAGCATGATGTCATAACCTTTTCCAACACTCTCATAAGCATCGGGTTTGTACTTCTCTTTAATAGCAGTTTTTTCAGCCCCTTTGAGATTGTGGGTGCCAAGAACAACACTGGTAGGTTTACTGAGTGAGGAATGAATCACAGGTTTTTAGTACTTTTATAATATTGTGCAAAGAAGTAGTGCAGGAAAATGTGCACACATGTCCATACTTCAGTAAACATGCACTTTTACCTAACTACTCAGAGAGCCACTTGAAAATCCTCACACACTAGAAACCAAACTTTTTAAAATAAAAAAAATCCCTTTACATTTGTGCTCTAAACATAAAATGCACAGGTAAAAAGTACAGCAAAGAAAATGTCCTAGTAGTGAACAAAAATAGAAAAATATCATGCAAAGCAGTTTTGTAGCAGAGTAATACTAACAACTACAATATACAAGTAAAAAAGCAAAAGTACTTGACTCGTTTTTTCAGTATTTAAATAAATGTAGTTAGTTATTTAATAACTGTAACAAATAAACAACAAAAATAGTTTTTTTTTTTATTGATTGACATTTTTTGTATTTATTTATTTATTAACCGAAAACTCACTCTGTCGTCACAGTGCGCTGCAGTGAGCACAAAGTCTTCCCTGATGAGAAATCCTCCACAAACATGACCTTGGTCGTTCTGCACTGAGACCATATACTGCATCGAGTTCTCTGGGACTTTTTCCCCATTAATGATTTCACTCCCATGTCCTGCAGAAATAAGCAAAATACAATAGTAGGTAATTTTTCCCATCAAATGACGGAAGAAGAACATATTTGTGTTTTTTGCATCATACCATTTTGTCCGTGACATGTCAGAACAAGAAGGAGCAGAAGTTTGTGCAGAGCCTTCATGGTGCCGACAAGACAATGATTTAGTCTTCTTAGGATTGTGAAGTAAACCTTTTTATAGAGCTGTTTGCTTTATATGATGATCATCAACCTTATCTTGACTTTCAACCACAAGCTTTGCACAGGTTAAGTTTGAAACTTGTACTATCTCTGCATCATATGGTTTGTATCTAGATTCTATCAGTTAGAGAAATTATATAACAGTCTGTCACAATAAGTACAATTTTCTTAATAAAAAAGAATTTAAGACACATTCAGACTCTTGAGTTAGTTTATTCTGCACCTTCCGGACCTCATTCACTGTATATACAACGTATTAATAGTAAAGTAGCAGATTCGAATGCTTTTTACCTGTTACCTTTTGGCTGTTGTGGTTTGTTTGATGAAACAATTCTTTGAATTCTTTCTCAATAAACCAGATTAACCACAGCACCAGTATTGGAAACCAATACATTACTGTACCACAGCCAATGTACCACTTTGACTATTATTTGACAGCAGCAACAAGCATCATTCTTGAATATATTTAAAAACTGTCTGTGATCCTTCAGTGATTTCAATTATAAATATTACATGCATCCAGTTTCATGTCCTGAGGCTCATACACACACCTCTATAGAGCAGATAGCAGGATGGAGCCTGTGCACCACTTGCATTCAAAAATAAATCTTCTTGCAGGGTTGTGCTGAGCTGTGCTCATGTTTATTTCAGCTTAAGATTATAACAACTATTAAAACGTCTCATTCCTGATTAATTTCTGTGTTCTCCTTAATGTTGCTCCCTCTCTTCATTCACAGTTTAGCTCGCTTGATCACCGCTCTCTAGGGAGAAAGGGTCTATGTTGCATTTACTAACAGCTATGGATAAATTTAAACTGGCAATGTCTACCTCTCGTGACAGCGACAATCTTACTCTCACTGTTGAAGTAATGAGTGAGAGTAAAATAAAGACACAGCATTTAAAGGAATAACTCTTAACCAAGACTCGGGTACCTCATTTCCCGTTAAGGAGCCGTTCTGTTTAATCTTGCAGGTTTCTAGATTCTCTGCTGGTGTGAGCTGCAGACTTCAAGCCTGAGCCTGAGCGTAAGCCTGAGCCTTCTGTTTCCATCAGACACAATGTATGGTCTTCTTATCTCTGATTCCCTGGCATTCTACCATTTTGCCAGCTTAAAAATATGAATAAGAATAATTCAATAATTCAATAATTCATATTTGTAGGCCCAACACTAGTACCACTAATTCCACTTGTGTTTACGTACTTAAACATTTACTTACATGGTGTATCATCATGACCAGATACTCAGTCAGTCTCCCTGGTGCTGTAGATGCTATCCATCGATTTTATTTTGATGTCTGCATGTATAGACACTGATAAATGTTTTGGTTTGTGATAACTTGGGTGAACATGGTATCTGTAATTTTGCTTTTTTTTTTTTTTTTTTGCTGTTTGCAGCAGCCGGACACACATGCTCTAGATAATGTGATCAGTACTTGATGTCTGTTGCATGACTCTTAGTCTTTTATTTCCTTTTACATTTTAGTTTTCATTTGTGTGTGATCTGTTTCTCTATAATATATTATTATTATTATCTATATTTGTGAATAATATTCAACAACATCAAGTCATTAGAAACACATATTTGTTTGCATATCACTCACTGAGTGACTTTTATTGCAATAATCAGATTAATGAGGAGAGTATCACATTGGTATAGTGGTGAGCACTGTCACAAACCAGCAAGAAGGACCTGGGTTAAAATCCACAAGTCGTCCAAGTGCATTTTTGTGTGGGGTTTGCATGTTGAATTTGTTTTGAGTCACTCTTATTTTTTCTTATTTGTGTTGTTGCTTCTATTCATTACATTTTAAAATACGTGGATCATCTGTTGAGGAAGAAATTATGTGATCTGTGATCAGAGACAAATATAAATATAACAGTCTGTTACAATAAGTACAATTATTTTACTATAATCAGTCCAGTATAATCGTGTGCTTTCTTGTATGCATAGTAAATGTGGACTGACTCAGTAGAGAGTCGCTTTAAAACTCTATTTAAACTCTAAAACTCCACAGGAGCAACTTTCAAAATTGTCTTCAGTTAAGATCTCGTTTAATGTATGAGCAACTGTTTCTGATCGATCAGTCAAACAGCATGGTGGTCCTGAGAGGCTTATTTCAGGAATTTTCCTATCAAGTTTGCATGTTCTTCTCATGCTACAAGGGTTTTCTCTGTCTTCCTCATGAAACCATAAACGCAGCATCGTTCAAATTACTAGTTTACAGTGGCAAAAGCAAGTATGGGCACCCTTTGGGATTACGTGGAGTTTTGCATGAATCGATCATAAAATGTGCTCTGATCTTCATCTAACTCACAACAATACAAAAACACAGTCTGCTGAAAATAATAGTACACAAACATTATATGTTTTCATGTTTTTATTGAACATAACATGTTAACATTCACAGAGCAGGGTGGAAAAAGTATGTGAACCCCTACCCTAATGACTTCTTCAAGAACTAATTGGAGCCAGGAGTGAGCCAACCTTGAGTCCAATCAGTGTGATGATATTGGACGTGTTGCTGAAAGCTGTCCTGCCCTTTAAAAACAAACACCAGTTTTGGGTTTACTGTTGCAGCACTGTTGCTATTCTCCCTAGGCGTGGTCGTCCTGTAAAGATGACTACAAGAGCACAGCGCAGAATGCTGAATGAGGTAAAGAAGCATCCTAGAGTGTCAGCTAAAGACTTACAGAAATCTCTGGCACATGCTAACATTTTTGTTGACACATCTACAATAAGGAAAACATCAAACAATAATGGAGTACATGGGAGGACAACACGGAGGAAGCCATTGCTGTCCAAAAAAAATATCGCAGCACGTTTGAAGTTTGCAAAAGAGCACCTGGATGTTCTATGGACAGATGAAACCAAAATTGAGTTGTTTGGAAAAAACACACAACACTATGTGTGGAGAAAAAAAAGGCACAGCACACCAGCATCAAAACCTCATCCCCACTGTAAAACATGGCAGAGGGAGCAGCATGGTTTGGGGCCGCTTTGCTGCCTTAGGTCCAGGACGGATTGTTGTTGTTGATGGAAAAATGAATTCCACAGTTTATCAAGACATTTTGCAGGAAAATGTAAGACCACCTGTCCGCCAACTGAAGCTCCACAGAGGACGGGTGATGCAACAGGACAATGATCCAAAGCATACAAACAATGGCTTCAACAGAACAAATTACACCTTCTGGAGTGGCCCAGTCAGAGTCTTGACCTCAACCCGATTGAAATGCTGTGGCATGACCTTAAGAGAGCCATTCACACCAGACATCCCAAGAATATTGCTACACTGAAAGAGTTTTGTGAAAAATTACTCCATATCGTTGTGCAGGTCTGATCTGCAACTACAGGAAGCCTTTGTTTGAGGTTATTGCTGCCAAGGACAGGTCAACCAAAGGTTCACATACTTTTTCCACCCTGCAGTGTAAATATTTACATGTTATGTTTAATAAAAACATGAAAACATATAATGTTTGTGTACTATTATTTGCAGCAGACTGTGTTTTTGTATTGTTGAGAGTTAGATGAAGATCGGAGCACATTTTATAACAAATTCATGGAAAACTCCACGTAATCCCAAAGGGTTCACACATTTTTTCTTGCCACTGTACAGTCTTCTTCTTCACTGTACTGGATGGTAGTGGAAAAGACTCTCTGACCTTCTATCTCTGTTAGCTTGTAGTTTTATTCCTTACATAAAAATAGTGAAAAACTCAGAATTTCAGATTTGTCTTTGTGGAAGAACTGGACACATCCACCTGAAACATTTCTTTTTTCTGAATTCTGCAGCAAACTAAAGAAACTACAAAAACAAAGTTTCCTGTATCACACCTAAACAGACATTTTCGACCGATGTCATCACATTTTTTCTTACTAATGTCATTGTGAGTAGGTTAGAGTGGTGACACCAGCATAGCTAATAATGTAAATTGTCCTAAAATACAAGACCCGGTTGCAAGTTGATGTTGCAGAACATATATGACTAGAAGTACTTGATCCACATGTGATCTTGACAATCCTAAAGTTGTTAATGACTTAATCACTTTAGAGAGTTAAGATTTCTGATCATTCCCTACTTTTACTTTGAGGCCTTTCACATTAAAACTTCTTCAAGAATCTCAAGCAAGTCCAGTTGGCAGTGAGTAATACTTTTGGAGGAACCATAACCTGGTTTACTGAGAATCTCCACAGAGACTATTTGTTTCAGTGCTGTAGTTTTTTAACTCGTGTATAAATTATGTGAATGTAAATTCCTGGTAGCAAGTGAATGTTGGCTGTTTCAAATTTGGCAACAATAGATATGAATATAATATTATAAAATATTATATTGTTGTTACTTGAAAAACATTTTGGATCCTCTGTTGTGGTTATTGAAGAAATTAAATTCAACGTGGTGCTTGAAATATTTTTTATTTTTTATTTTTTAGTCACTCTAGAAGAGTAAACTGAGACACTACAATACATCTACACTACAATAAATGCATGCTGAAGCAGAACATAGCTCAAGATTTCTACTTTTAGCCCTTTGTATGTTTGATGATGTTGTTGATCCAGTCAAGGTATTTTGATACGTCAGTGTAGACGTTTGGGGCATCTGGGTAGTCGCACCTCATTTTGTAGTTGAAAGACACAACACCAACAGCTCTCCCGTTGCACACCAGAGGACCACCAGAATCCCCCTGTAAGACAGAAACATCATTTTTTATTGGTTATTTTATTTAAAAGTCTTATATCACTACTCTGAATGGACAAAAAAACATAAACCCACCTGACAGAATCCTTTGTTTGTACCATATCCACCAGCACAGATGACATTAGCAGGAAGACCAGACCAGTGGTATTTACAGACGTCCAGGTTAATGACCGACACATCCACCATTCTCAGATCATTCTCAATGTGACCATAAGTTTTAGTCATACCCCATCCAGCTACAAGACATTGTTGGTTTTCTTTAATGTTCATTCCCAGTTTTGGAAGTTTAATTATTTGGACTCTGTGGTTCAGTGGAACTCTCCTAGACAACTAGAGACACACAGAACGTAAAAGTTCAAGATTAGTAATGCCAATGTGTTGCAGGCACATGTTTATCTCATGTCATTAGTCAGGCTTCTATTCAATTCAATTTTCAGTTCAATTTAATTTGTATAGCACCAAATCACAAGAGTGACAACTGTCACAAGGTTGATAAAAGACTTCGTGCTAGAGATGCACTGAGGCGGAAACAGAGTTTTAAGTACATGTATTTATTACAATAAAAAGGCAAGTGACAGAGTTGGTGGATTCTGCAGGGCATCAGATGGAAGGGGACGGCATCAGTAGTTTAGGAAAGGAGAATGATGGTTGGAGTGATAGTAATGCTGTGAATAGCAGACCAGGGCGACCGGTGAGGTGTGTCCAAAACCGGATGTGTCGTAGTGTTGTGGAAACGGAAGAGGAAGTAGACCGGAAGGGATAGGCTCTGAGCGCCGCCCAAGATGCCCGACCAAAGGAGGGCACATGGAGTGGTTAATGGTGTCTAGAGTGCAGAAATGAAGTGCAGTGGAGAAATGCTGGGGAGGGACCATGGGTCTAGACAGCAGTACACAACGTCACTGTCCAGCCCCTGTCCCTGATCCTGGTGATACACTAAATCAAGGGGGGAATCAGGGAAGAAACGGGTCGGAGGGAGTACAGGTCCAGTACTGCGAGCAGCGAGAGGAAGAGAACAGATCAGGCGGGATGAAACTCTTTTCTCATATTTGCTCTTAGATCGGTGTGAGACTACCTGAAATAGGTTGGTAATAAATGGCCCTGCTTTTAAAGCAAGGTCAGTAAGGTCATATGGCAGGGAAGAGAAAAACCCGTAAACGGACCAAATACGGGAATGAGGGACAGACAGGGCAGGCGGAGCTGGAAATGTGACAAAAGAAGCCATCTCAAGGCACTTTACAGTGAAAGGTATAAGACCTAAGTATAATTGTATAATGCATTCTATAGAAAACCCAACAATCCCATTGGAGCAAGCACCAGGCTCATGGTGGGCGGCCATCTGCCTTGACTGGTTGGGGTGAGTGGAAAGAGGTGAGAGAAAAGAACAGCAACAAAAAACAACAACAGCAAGCAGAAAAACACTGGGCAGGTTGGTAGGGCCAGTAACTGCACTCTGGAGATATACAGCTCCAGGGTCAAAGATACCTTCAGAGGAGAACAGAGACAGGGCGACAGAGAGGAGGAAGCACAACTACAGGAAAGAGAAGACACAGAGTTAATGCCATTCAGTGGTGACATTTGAATGGATAGATAAGAGGAGAGGGTAGGACCTCAGTAGAGGTCTCCCAGCAGAATAATTTTTAGCAGCATAACTAAGAGATAGTTGAGAGTCACCTGAGCCATCTCTAACTTTAGGCTTTATAATACAGGAATGTTTTAAGCCTAGTTGCCTTCTTAAATGTAGAAAGAGTGTCTGCCCCATCCAGCTACGAGGCACTGTTGGATTTCTTTCATGTTTCTTCCAGATTCTGGAAATTTAACTGTTTGTACTCTGTTGTCTAATGTAACCTTTATTGACAACTGGGGACACACAACAAAAGTAAACTTTTTTAATGTATAATTTCATAGTGTGATTCTTTCCATTCATTAGCATTGCTGAAATGCTGATTTTGGAATATCTGTAAATTGTCATGTGTATATGTTCATCTGTAGTTAGGTGACAGTGCTGCTGAACAACAACAGTACACTACTATAGAATATACAGTATACTTACTTTGAGGAGCATGATGTCATGACCTTTTGAAACTTCCTTATAAGCCTTGTGTTTGTACTTCTGTTTAATAGCTGTTTTTACACCCTTATGGAGATAGTGGGTGCCGAGAACAACACTTGTAGGGTTTCTAAATGGGACATACAGAAGTTAAGATGTTGTCACTACATTTTCTAAAGCTGTTCCCTTAACACGAGACGGAAGTAAAGAAACATAGTTAACTTAAATAAAAGTGCAAGTATTTGCACAAAAATGTTCTACAACAAAAGTAGAAGTACCTCTACACACATTCTTTACTCATGTTGAATTTCTAAGTCGATATTGTAAAATGTGTTTTCGAACACACACAACAGTAGAAGTTGTTCACTATGAAACATTTAAGAAAATCACAAAATAAGTGAGTTATAAAAAGAAAAATAGTTTGCATTAACAGTCTGCATGTGCAAAAGCTGTTAAATAAATGTAATGGAGTAGGAAGAACAGTAACTCTGAACTGTGGCAGAGTTATTGTTGCACAAAATGGAAATAGAAATAAAGTGGTTTATTGCACTATTTTTATTTCCATTGCATGTATACGTAGTTACTTTTCACAAACGCAACAATAAAGAGAATTTAAAATTTAGTTTACATTTAGCTTTTATAATGATTTATAATTACTTTGATCAAAAGGTAACTCACTTGTCGTCACAGTGCGCTGCAGTGAGCACAAAGTCTTCACGGATGAGAAATCCTCCACAAACATGACCATGGTCGTTCTGCACTGAGACCATATACAGCATCGAGTTCTCTGGGACTTTTTCCCCATTAATGATTTCACTCCCATGTCCTGCAGAAATGAGCAAAATACAATATTAGATCATTTTCCCATTAAATGACTTAAGAAGAACATATCTGTTATTTTTTGCATCATACCATTTTGTCCGTGACATGTCAGAACAAGAAGGAGCAGAAGTTTGTGCAGAGCCTTCATGGTGGCGACAAGTCAGTTAACGTGTCTTCTTGTGATGGTAAGCTAGACCCTTTATATAGAGGTGTTGTTTAATGCAAAGTGTGATTATCATCATCTTCATCTTGACCTTCAACCACAAATTTGCAACATATGCAATATGTCGAAGCATTTATCAGCTTCAGAGCCAAATATTTCCCTCAGGAACTGTTGATGTGCTGACACTTTAGATATAAAAAGTAAGACCTTATCGTGTAGCTGTTAGTTTGTGGTAATTTAATACGTTGCAGGTTTGTTATTTCTTGATGCAGACGGTACTGTAGTAGTTAGCTCTATTGCCTCAAAATTAGAAGGAGCTGGGTTTGAATCAGATCACTATGGGTGCTTTTCTGTGTGGAGTCTTCCATATAACAGAGGGTTATACTTTTACATTTTTGCTTCTCATTAAACTGCAGAACGTGAAAGGACTCTTGTGATCATGACTTTATTCTTGTGTTCACCTGAATTCTTAAATTAGGCAGTCAGACAGCATGGTGGTCCTGAGAGGCTTATTTCAGGAATCTTCCTATAAAGTTTGCATGTTCTTCTCGTGCCTCAAGGGTTCTGTCCGTCTTCCTCATGAAACCATAAACTCATCATTTACATCTGTTTACTAGTTTACAGTCTTCTTCTTCACTGTAGTGGATGGTAGTGGAACGGAGTCAATACAATATAAAACCATACATGTAGTCGGTTGCATGTACCTTGATGTATGCATAGTGAATGTTGTATCTGTGTGTGGTTTGCTGTCTCAGCAACCTGCCACACACTTGAAATTATCTGATGTTAAAGTAGCTGATGACTTTTACACAGTCTGTTACATGACTCTTGTCTTCTTCTTTATTTCATTTTGCATTTCAGTTTCTATTTTTATATTGTTTCTATTTTTCATCTTTTTGGATCTTCTCTGACCTTCTGTCTCTGTTAGCTTGTAGTTTTATTACTCACATAAAAATAGTGAAGAACCTAGATTTCAGATTTGTCTTTGTAGAAGAACTGGACACATCCACCTGAAACATTTCTTTGAATTATGCAGCAAACTAAAGAAACCACAAAAACAAAGTTTTCTGTATCATATATCCAAGAACAGAGAGAGGAAACAAGAGCAACAGACAAAACACTGGTGAGGTTGGTAGTAATTGCAGATTGGATACAGAGAGGAAGGAAGAAGAAGCACAACTACTGAGAGAAAAAGACCCAAAACCTAAGTTCATGACATTCAGTGTTGGCATATAAATGAGGAGAGGAGCTAAGTGCATCAAGAGAGGTCCTCTGGAAGTCTCAGTGTAAAGCAGCATGACTTAGTTTGCTTTCACACCTTAGTGCGTTTGCTTTGGTCTGAATCAGTGGATGAGTTTTTTAACTTGGAGCGGATTCCTCTTGGTTCAGTTTCTTTTCACACTGAGAAAAATCCAAGTGAACTCAAATGAGTGACGTCAAATCACGCGAGAACGTTCTCTACTCTTATTGGTCAGATGTGTCTGCAGTGGGAACAGAAAAAGTGTTGTGGACTACTGTATGTTTGTGTGTCAGGACAGAGATAATTTTACAATGAATGTTAACACAGGTTGGTCATCCCCTTGATTATTATTTATTACGTTACCTTGTCCTGCATAGTCATCAGACCTGGTGTCTGTGAGGAACTTCACCTCACGTTTCCACATTTGACCTTAATTGATCCGACAGAATGTTTTCTGTTTGGCAAAGATAGATATTAATAATATAATAATATTATAAAATGTTATATTGTTGTTGCTTATATTTATTACACTTGAAAACACGTTGGATCCTCTGTTGAGGTTATTGCAGAAAGAAATTTATTATTTATTCGTTTTTCAGTCACACTACAAGAGTAAACTGAGTCGCTACAGTACATCTACACTACAATAAATGGATGCTGAAGCAAAACATAGCTCAAAATTTCTACTTTTAGCCCGTTGTTTGTTTGATGATCTTGTTGATCCAGTCAAGGTATTTTGATACGTCAGTGTAGACATTTGGGACATCTGGGTAGTTGCACTTCCTGAAGTTGTTGAAAGACACAACACCAGCAGCTGTCCCATTGCACACCAGAGGACCACCAGAATCCCCCTGTGAGACAGAAATATCATTTTTTATTGGTTATTTTATTTAAAAAGTCTTATATCACTTCTCTGAATGGACAAAAAAAACATAAACCCACCTGACAGAATCCTTTGTTTGTACCATATCCACCAGCACAGATGACATTAGCAGGAAGACCAGACCAGTGGTATTTACAGACGTCCAGGTTAATGACCGACACATCCACCATTCTCAGATCATCCACAATGTGACCGCGAGATTTAGTCATACCCCATCCAGCTACAAGACATTGTTGGTTTTCTTGAATGTTCGTCCCAGATTCTGGAAGTTGAATTGTTTGGATTTTCTTGTTCAGTGGAACCTTTTTAGACAACTAGAGACACACAGAAATTAAAAGTTTCATAACATACTTCTTTGCATGTATTAGACTTCAGGTCTACAAACAATTTCTGGAACAGTATTTTATTTTTTTTTAGAAATGTTTATGTATGTGTTGCAGGCACATGCTTATCTCATGTCATTAGGTCAGGCTTCTATTCAATTCAATTTTCAATTCAGTTTAATTTGTATAGCACCAAAATAGGTAGTGATATGCAATGGTGACATTTGAATGGATACAATAAGAGAAGAGAAGAGAAGAGAAGAGAAGAGAAGAGAAGAGAAGAGAAGAGAAGAGAAGAGAAGAGAAGAGAAGAGAGGAGGAACTCAGTGTATCAGTAGAGGTCTCCCAGCAGAATAATCTAGAGCAGCATAACTAAGAGATAGTTCAGAGTCACTTGAGCCATCTCTAACTATGAGGTTTATAATACAGGAATGTTTTAAGCCTAGTTGCCTACTTAAATGTAGAAAGAGTGTCTGCCCCATCCAGCTACGAGGCACTGTTGGTTTTCTTTCATGTTTATTCCAGATTCTGGAAGTTTAACTGTTTGTACTCTGTTATGTAGTTCAACATTTATAGACAACTGGAGACACACAAAAAAAAGTCGATTTTTATTATGTATAATTTCATATTGTGATTCTTTCCATTCATCAGCATTGCTGAAATGCTGATGTTGGAATATCTGTAGATTTTTATGTGTGTGTTTTCATCTGTAGTTGTATATGTAGGTATGTATGTAGTATATGTACAGTATACTTACTTTGAGGAGCATTATGTCATGACCTTTTGAAAATTGCTGATAAGCCTCGGGTTTATACGTCTGTTTAATAGCTGTTTTTTCAGCCTCTTTGAGATTGTGGGTGCCGAGAACAACACTTGTAGGTTTACTGAAAGGGACATACAGAAGTTAAGATGTTGTCACTACATTTTCTAAACCTGTTCCCTCAACACGAGACGGAAGTAAAGAAACATAGTAAACTTAAGTAAAAGTGCAAGTATTTGCACAAAAGTACCTCTACACACATTCTTTTTACTCATGTTGAAGTAGATATTGTGAAATGTGTTTTAGAACACACAACAGTAGAAGTTGTTCACTATGAAACATTTAAGAAAATCACAAAATAAGTCAGACATAAAAAACGAAATAGTTTGCTTTAACAGTCTGCATGTGTGAACGCTGTTAAATAACTGTAATGGAGTAGGAAGAACAGTAACTCTGAACTGTGGCAGAGTTATTGTTGCACAAAATGGAAAAACACAAATAAAACAAAAGTGCTTTATTACACTATATTAATTTTCATTGCACACGTACTTAGTTACTTTCCATAAATACAACAACAAAGAGAATTTAAATTTTATAAACATATAGCTTTTATACTGATTTCTTATTACTTTGATCAAAAGGTAACTCACCTGTCGTCACAGTGCGCTGCAGTGAGCACAAAGTCTTCACTGATGAGAAATCCTCCACAAACATGACCATAGTCGTTCTGCACTGAGACCATATACAGCATCGAGTTCTCTGGGACTTTTTCCCCATTAATGATTTCACTCCCATGTCCTGAAGAAATGAGCAATATACAATATTAGATCATTTTTCCATTAAATAGCTGAAGAAGAACATATCTGTTATTTTTTGCATCATACCATTTTGTCCGTGACATGTCAGAACAAGAAGGAGCAGAAGTTTGTGCAGAGCCTTGCATGGTGCCGACAAGTCAGTTAACGTGTCTTCTTGTGTTGGTGAAATACACCTTTATATAGAGGTGTTGTTTAATGCAAAGTGTGATTATCATCAACCTCATCTTGACTTTAACCACAAAATTGCAACATATATTGTCTGTACGTCAGCTTGTTTGGCATGTGCTTTTTCAACAACCAGGTGCTTTGATCAGTTATCAGCAACAAATATATCACATATTGAATTTCACAATAAACCAGATAAACTGCATAAAAAATGCAGCTATGGTTAAGAATGCAATGCACTACAGTAATACTTTGACTATTGTTTGACAGCAGCAACAAGGATCATTTTCAAGTTTATTAAGATGGAAAATGAATAATGAAAAATGAAACTAATTCAGTTTGTGACTATTTGGTGAATATACTGAAGCACTTATCAGCTTCTGACATCTGATTCTGACATATCAGATATAAAAACAGAAGACCTTATCTTAGGGCTATACATTTGTGGTAATTTAATACATTGCAGGTTTGTTAGTTCTTGATGCACTGTGCTGTAGTAATTAACTCTGTTGCCTCAAAGTTAGAAGGACCTCAGGTCACTATGGGTGCCTTTCTGTGTGGAGTCTTCCATATAATAGGGGGTTATCCTTTTACATTTTTGTTTCTCATGAGACTGAATAACGTGAAAGGACTCTTGTGATCATTACTTCACGTTAGTTCACCTGAATTCTTATATTAGGCTAGTCAGACACCATGGTAGTCCTGTGAGATTTTTCCTATCAAGTTTGCATGTTCTTCTTGTGCCTTGAGGGTTTTTCGCTGTCTTCCTCATAAAACCATAAACTCAGCATCATTCACATCTGTTTACTAGTGTACATTCTTCTTCTTCACTGTAGTGAATGGTAGTGGAACAGACTCAATGCAATATAAAATCGTACATGTAGTCAGTTGCGTGTACTTTCATGTATGCATAGTGAATGTTGTATCTCTGTGTGTGGTTTGCTGTCTCAGCAGCCTGCCACACACTTGAAATTATCTGATGCAAAACTAGCTGATGACTTTCACACAGTGTGTTACATGACTCTTGTCTTCTTCTTTAATTTCATTTTGCATTTTATTCTTCTCTGACCTTCTGTCTCTGTTAGCTTGTAGTTTTATTCCTTTCATAAAAATTGTGAAAAACCCAGATTTCAGATTTGTCTTTGTGGAAGAACTGGACACATCCACCTGGATCACACCTAAACATACATTTTCGACCGATGTCGTCACATGTTGAGTAGGAGAACACAAACACACCTGATGATGAACATGGTAACCATTTTTTTCTTACTAATGTCATTGTGAGTAGGTTAGAGTGGTGACACCAGCATAGCTAATAATGTAAATTATACTATAATACAAGACCCAGTTGCAAGCTGATGTTGCAGAACATATATGACTACAAGTACTTGATCCACATGTGATCTTGACAATCCTAAAGTTGTTAATGACTTAATCACTTTAGAGAGTTAAGATTTCTGATCATTCCCCACTTTTACTTTGAGGCCTTTCACATTAAAACTTCTTCAAGAATCTCAAGCAAGTCCAGTTGGCAGTGAGTAATACTTTTGGGGAAACCATAACCTGGTTTACTGAGAATCTCCACAGAGACTATTTGTTTCAGTGAGACTGTTTCAGTGCTGTTGTGTTTTAACTCGTATATAAATGGTGTGAATGTAAATTCCTGGTAGCAAGTGAATGCTGGCTGTTTAAGAAGGACACAAATGATTCGTTTTCCCTTTAAATTTATTTTTAACTTAATTACTCTCTATTCAAAGTTGGCAACAATAGATATTAATATAATATTATTAAATGTTATATTGTTGTTGCTTACATATATCATACTTGAAAACACTCTGGATCCTCTGTTGTGGTCATTGCAGAAAGAAATTCAACGTGGTGCTTGAAATATTTTTATTTTTTATTTTTTAGTCACACTAGAAGAGTAAACTGAGACACTACAATACATCTACACTACAATAAATGCATGCTGAAGCAGAACATAGCTTAAGATTCGCCCATCAATTACCCCCAATTGGTGATCTTGTTGATCCAGTCACGGTGTTTTGATACGTCGGTGTAGACATTTGGGATATTTGGGTAGTCGCAAATGCTGTTCATGTTAAAAGACACAACACCAACAGCTATCCCATTGCACACCAGAGGACCACCAGAATCCCCCTGTGAGGCAGAAATATCATTTTTTATTGGTTATTTTTATTAAAAAGTCTTATATCACTTCTCTGAATAGACAATAAGTATAAACCCACCTGACAGAATCCTTTGTTTGTACCATATCCACCAGCACAGATGACATTAGCAGGAAGACCAGGCCATTTGTATTTACAGACGTCCAGGTCAATGACCGACACATCCACCATTCTCAGATCATTCTCAACGTGACCACGAGTTTTAGTCATACCCCATCCAGCTACAAGACATTGTTGGTTTTCTTTAATGTTCATCCCAGATTCTGGAAGTTGAATTGTTTGGACTCTGTTGTTCAGTGGAACCTTTCTAGACAACTAGAGACACACAGAAATTAAAAGTTTAAGATTGATAATGACTAATTTCATAACATACTTCTTTCCATGTATTAGACTTCAGGACTACAAACAATTTCTGGAACAGTATTTTATTTTTTTTAGACATTTAAATCTATGTGTTGCACATGTTTAGCTCACGTCATTAGGTTAGGCTTGTATTCAATTCAATTTTCACATCAATTGTATTTGTATAGCACCAAATCACAGCAGAAGTCATCTTAAGACATTTTACAGAATGAATATATATAAGATGATATGAGAGGAGAGAATAGAAGAGTCACCTGAGCCATCTTTACGTAAAAGATTTATAATAAAGGAATGTTTTAAGCCTAGTTGCCTTCTTAAATGTAGAAAGATTGTCTGCTTGTAAAATATGGAGCTATGAGGTCTTTGAGATATGATGGAGCTTGATTATTAAGTGCTTCATAAGTGAGGAGAAGTGATTTAAACTCTATTCTGGATTTTACAGGGAGACAATGGAGAGAAGACAATTAAGGAGAAATATGATCTTTCTTGTTAATTCCAGTCAGGACTCTCTTTTGGATTCACTGGAGGCTTTTTAAGGAGTTATTGGGACAAACTATTAATAGTGAATTACATTAGTCCAGTCTGGAAGTAACAAATGCATGGACTAGTTTTTCAGCATCACTTTGAGACAGGATGCTTCTAATTTTATCAATATTTTCCAGTTAAAAAATGGCAGTTCTACTTGTTTTATCTATGAAGTAGAAGGAGATACACTTATCAAATATAATCTGAGTTTCCTCACTGTATTACGTGAGGCCAATGGTATGTCATCTAGGGTAAGACAATAATTAGATATCATGTCTCCAACAAAATAACCTATGTCTTGAATTTAAGAGGAATAAATTACCAATGAATCTAGAGCTGTTGTACATGCAAATCTATTTATGAGGTTTGCAGGGAGAATCTGATCTATTTAATTTCTAATATTTATGATTTTATCAGTAAAGAAATTTATGAACTCATTACTACTCAGAGTTTAGTGAATACTAGGCTCAAACAGAGCTGTGACTCTTTGTCAGCCTGACTACAGTGCTGAAAACAAGCCCAGGGTTGATTTATCTAAATTTGTGTAACACCCCCCCACCCCCCCTTTCCAGCTTACGTCGTCTCTGCCATGTATATATTTTCAATTCATCGTCAGTGGGTTTTAAAATGTTTGATGAGAAAAACTAATCATTACACCAGAGAATATTTACTTACTTTGAGGAGCATGATGTCATAACCTTTTCCAACACTCTCATAAGCATCGGGTTTGTACTTCTCTTTAATAGCAGTTTTTTCTGCCCCTTTGAGATTGTGGGTGCCGAGAACAACACTGGTAGGGTTACTGAGTGAGGAATGAATCACAGGTTTTTAGTACTTTTATAATATTGTGCAAAGAAGCAGTGCAGGAAATGTGCACACATGTCCATACTTCAGTAAACATGCACTTTTACTTAACTACTCAGTAAGAGAGACACTTAAATATCTTCACACATTAGAAACCAAACTTTTTAAAATAAAAAAAAACCCTTTACATTTGTGCTCTAAACATAAAATGCACAGGTAAAAAGTACAGCAAAGAAAATGTCCTAGTAGTGAACAAAAATAGAAAACTATCATGCAAAGCAGTTTTGTAGCAGAGTAATACTAACAACTACAATATACAAGTAAAAAAGCAAAAGTACTTGACTCGTTTTTTCAGTATTTAAATAAATGTAGTTAGTTATTTAATAAATGTAACAAATAAACAACCAAAAATATTGTTAAAAAGTTGTATATCTCTAGTTTTTTTTTTTTTATTGATTGACATTTTTTGTATTTATTTATTTATTAACCGAAAACTCACCTGTCGTCACAGTGCGCTGCAGTGAGCACAAAGTCTTCACTGATGAGAAATCCTCCACAAACATGACCTTGGTTGTTCTGCACTGAGACCATATACAGCATCAAGTTCTCTGGGACTTTTTGCCCATGAATGATTTTACTCCCATGTCCTGCAGAAATAAGCAAAATACAATATTAGGTAATTTTTCCCATCAAATGGCGGAAGAAGAACATATTTGTGTTTTTTGCATCATACCATTTTGTCCGTGACATGTCAGAACAAGAAGGAGCAAAAGTTTGTGCAGAGCCTTCATGGTGCCGACAAGACAATGATTTAGTCTTCTTAGGATTGTGAAGTAAACCTTTTTATAGAGCTGTTTGCTTTATATGATGATCATCAACCTTATCTTGACTTTCAACCACAAGCTTTGCACAGGTTAAGTCTTGAAACTTGTACTATCTCTGCATCATATGGTTTTGTATCTAGATTCTATCAGTTAGAGAAATTATATAACAGTCTGTCACAATAAGTACAATTTTCTTAATAAAAAAGAATTTAAGACACATTCAGACTCTTGAGTTAGTTTATTCTGCACCTTCCGGACCTCATTCACTGTATATACAACGTATTAATAGTAAAGTAGCAGATTCGAATGCTTTTTACCTGTTACCTTTTGGCTGTTGTGGTTTGTTTGATGAAACAATTCTTTGAATTCTTTCTCAATAAACCAGATTAACCACAGCACCAGTATTGGAAACCAATACATTACTGTACCACAGCCAATGTACCACTTTGACTATTATTTGACAGCAGCAACAGGCGTCATTCTTGAATATATTTAAAAACTGTCTGTGATCCTTCAGTGATTTCAATTATAAATATTACATGCATCCAGTTTCATGTCCTGAGGCTCATACACACACCTCTATAGAGCAGATAGCAGGATGGAGCCTGTGCACCACTTGCATTCAAAAATAAATCTTCTTGCAGGGTTGTGCTGAGCTGTGCTCATGTTTATTTCAGCTTAAGATTATAACAACTATTAAAACGACTCATTCCTGATTAATTTCTGTGTTCTCCTTAATGTTGCTCCCTCTCTTCATTCACAGTTTAGCTCGCTTGATCACCGCTCTCTAGGGAGAAAGGGTCTATGTTGCATTTACTAACAGCTATGGATAAATTTAAACTGGCAATGTCTACCTCTCGTGACAGCGACAATCTTACTCTCACTGTTGAAGTAATGAGTGAGAGTAAAATAAAGACACAGCATTTAAAGGAATAACTCTTAACCAAGACTCGGGTACCTCATTTCCCGTTAAGGAGCCGTTCTGTTTAATCTTGCAGGTTTCTAGATTCTCTGCTGGTGTGAGCTGCAGATTTCAAGCCTGAGCCTGAGTTTGAGCCTAAGTTTGAGTCTGAGCGTAAGCCTGAGCCTTCTGTTGCCATCAGACACTATGTGTGGTCTTCTTATCTCTGATTCCCTGGCATTCTACCATTTTGCCAGCTTAAAAATACGAATAAGAATAATTCAATAATTCAATAAGTCATATTTGTAGGCCCAACACTAGTACCACTAATTCCACTTGTGTTTACGTACTTAAACATTTACTTACATGGTGTATAATAATGACCAGATACTCAGTCAGTCTCCCTGGTGCTGTAGATGCTATCCATCGATTTTATTTTGATGTCTGCATGTATAGACACTGATAAATGTTTTGGTTTGTGATAACTTGGGTGAACATGGTATCTGTAATTTTGCTTTTTTTTTTTTTTTTGCTGTTTGCAGCAGCCGGACACACATGCTCTAGATAATGTGATCAGTACTTGATGTCTGTTGCATGACTCTTAGTCTTTTATTTCCTTTTACATTTTAGTTTTCATTTGTGTGTGATCTGTTTCTCTATGATATATTATTATTATTATCTATATTTGTGAATAATATTCAACAACATCAAGTCATTAGAAACATATTACATTTTAAAATACGTGGATCATCTGTTGAGGAAGAAATTCTGTGATCTGTGATCAGAGACAAATATATAACAGTCTGTTACAATAAGTACAATTATTTTACTATAATCAGTCCAGTATAATCGTGTGCTTTCACGTATGCATAGTAAATGTGGACTGACTCAGTAGAGAGTCGCTTTAAAACTCTATTTAAACTCTAAAACTCCACAGGAGCAGCTTTTACAATTGTATTCAGTTAAGATCTCGTTTTCTAGTTAAATATATGAGCAACTTTTTTATTGTTGTTTGTTTCTGAGAGTGGACTAAACAGACTGTAAGATCTAAACTATTTTTGCCCTGGACCAAAAATGAGCCAGGAGTTGATCCAGCATTCACGTTGTAACAGAACATGAAAAAGAAAACATTTATGGAGAATGCAAGACTACAGGCAGAGTCTTAACAGACTAGTGCTTGGTCTCTTTATCTTTATAGTGTGTTGGTCACAGTCCAGTGTCCCACCCCTAGTCTTTGGAGTATATATCTTTACCTGATCTCCTCTGTGCAGTCGTTGATTCCACTAATCACCTGTGATGCCACTCTACTGTGTTCTGAGTTATTTATCTCCCTCTGTTTAGTCCTGCAGTTGCCAGGTTGCCTGCTGCTTTATGCTGCAGACTTCAAGCCTGAGCCTCCTGCTGTCATCAGACGTTATGTGTGCTTTTGCCATCTTTGAACTGCTGGGACTCACCATTTGTCCAGCTTCCCCTCTCAACTTGCTTCTTTCCTCTGTTTTCTTTCCCCTCTCAACTTGCTTCTTTCCTTTATAATATGTAAAATTCCACATAGGTTGTTGTTTATTTGCTGGGTGCAGATCTGTACCGAGCAGTTACAGTGTGATTGATTGTCGGTGAAGATTCTCATTCGTCCAGGTGAAGTTATCTAGAAGTTGAGTCGTGGCAACTGGACTTCCTCCGTTTTTGGCTAAACGTTTTCACCACTCATCCAAGTAGCTTCTTCAGCCTAACGATAGTTGGTTGGAGCCAACAAATTTATGCTCCAGGTTTGGTTTCACCAAAGCCTTGCATTCACAACTACACCAGGGTGGACACACCTAACAACCCTAACAGGCTTCTTTGCCATTAACTTAGTGTGAGTGATTGCAAGTCTATGAATATTTAGATTTGTGGTTATCTACTAACATTTTGATGACAAGATACTCAGTCTTCCTGGTGATGTCAAAGAGATGCTATCCATGTATTTTATTTTGATATCTGCATATTCGGACGCTAAGAAATGTTTTAGTTTGTGATAACTTGGATAAATATAGTAAGGAAGTTTCACTGTTTGTTGTCTGTTGTTCAGTTCATCTTTTATAGACAACTGGAGACACAAAAAACTGTCAATTTTTCAAATGTATAATTTCATGGTGTGATTCTTTCCATTCATCATCATTGCTGAAATGCTGATGTTGGGATATCTGTAGATTTTGATGTTTTATTTTCATCTGTTAAACAGTAAATTACCATAGAATGTACAGTATACTTACTTTGAGGAGCATGATGTCATGACCTTTTGAAACGTCCTTTGTACTTCTGTTTAATATCAGTTTTTTTCCCCATTAATGATTTCACTCCCATGTCCTGCAGAAATGAGCAAAATACAATATTAGATCATTTTCCAGTTAAATGGCTGAAGAAGAACATATCTGTTTTTTTTTTGTTTTGTTTTTTTTGCATCATACCATTTTGTCTGTGACATGTCAGAACAAAAAGGAGCAGAAGTTTGTACAGAGCCTTCATGGTGCCAACAAGTCAGTTAACGTGTCTTCTTGTGATGGTGAAATAGACGTTTTTATAGAGCTGTTTTCTTTAATGCAAAGTGTGATTATCATCAACTTCATCTTGACTTTTAACCACAAATTTGCAACATATATTATCTCTGCATCAGCTTGTTTGGCATGTAGTTTCTCAACATCCAGGTGCTGTGATCAGTTTGAAACTAATATATCACATATTGAATTTCACAATAAACCAGATAAGCCACAGAGTCATGGTCAAGAAACCAATGCACTACAGTAATACTTGGACTTTTGTTTGACAGCAGCAGCAAGCTTCATTTTCAAGTACATTAAGAATGGAAAATGAATAAAAACTGAGTGAAAATCAACAGAATTGTAATTGTACAGAATTTTGAAAGGAAAGCCAACTTGATGTGGCCAGTTCATCACAGCAACAGATAAATACAGTAAGCAACTAGTTAGTGAACATACTGAAGCACTTATCAGGTTTCGAGCCAGATATTTCCCTAAGGAACTGTTGATGATGAACCAACAACCAGAGTTAAAAGAGAGAAAATACATTCAAGTTTCCAGAGAAATGATTCCAGATGAAAAATGATATAGTTTAGTGTTACATGTACAACAACAGTATGCTGACATCTTAGATATAAAAAGTAAGAACTTATAATGTAGCTGTTAGTTTGTGGTACTTTAATACATTGCAGGTTTATTTGTTCTTGATGACGACACCATGCTGTAGTACTGTATTTAGCTCTGTTGCTTCAAAATTAGAAGGAGCTGGGTTTGAAGTCTTCCATATAACAGAGGGTCATACTTTTACATTTTTGTTTCTCATGAGACTGCAGAACGTGAAGGGACTCTTGTGATCATGACTTTATTCTTGTGTTCACCTGAATTCTTATATTAGGCAGTCAGACAGCATGGTGGTCCTGAGAGGCTTATTTCAGGAATTTTCCTATCAAGTTTGCATGTTCTTCTCATGCTACAAGGGTTTTCTCTGTCTTCCTCATAAAACCATAAACGCAGCATCGTTCAAATTACTAGTTTACAGTGGCAAAAGCAAGTATGGGCACCCTTTGGGATTACCTGGAGTTTTGCATGAATCGATCATAAAATGTGCTCTGATCTTCATCTAACTCACAACAATACAAAAACACAGTCTGCTGAAAATAATAGTACACAAACATTATATGTTTTCATGTTTTTATTGAACATAACATGTAAACATTCACAGAGCAGGGTGGAAAAATAATGACTTCTCCAACCTTGAGTCCAATCAGTGTGATGATATTGGATGTGTTGCTGAAAGCTGTCCTGCCCTTTAAAAACAAACACCAGTTTTGGGTTTACTGTTGCAGCACTGTTGCTATTCTCCCTAGGCGTGGTCGTCCTGTAAAGATGACTACAAGAGCACAGCGCAGAATGCTGAATGAGGTAAAGAAGAATCCTAGAGTGTCAGCTAAAGACTTACAGAAATCTCTGGCACATGCTAACATTTTTGTTGACACAGATACAATAAGGAAAACATCAAACAATAATGGAGTACATGGGAGGACAACACGGAGGAAGCCATTGCTGTCCAAAAAAAATATCGCAGCACGTTTGAAGTTTGCAAAAGATCACCTGGATGTTCTACAGCACTACTGGCAAAATATACTGTGGACAGATGAAACCAAAATTGAGTTGTTTGGAAAAAACGCACAACACTATGTGTGGAGAAAAAAAGGCACAGCACACCAACATCAAAACCTCATCCCCACTGTAAAACATGGCAGAGGGAGCATCATGGTTTTGTGGTCAACAGTTTTGTGAAGAGGAGTGGTCCAAAATTACTCCATATCGTTGTGCAGGTCTGATCTGCAACTCCAGGAAACGTTTGGTTGAGGTTCACATACTTTTTCCACCCTGCACTGTAAATGTTTACATGTTATGATTAATAAAAACATGAAAACATATAATGTTTGTGTACTATTATTTGCAGCAGACTGTGTTTTTGTATTGTTGAGAGTTAGATGAAGATCGGAGCACATTTTATAACAAATTCATTGGAAAACTCCACGTAATCCCAAAGGGTTCACACATTTTTTCTTGCCACTGTACAGTCTTCTTCTTCACTGTACTGGATGGTAGTGGAACAGACTCAACACAATATATAACCGTACATGTAGTCAGTTGCGTTTACTTTCATGTATGCCTAGTGAATGTTGTATCTGTGTGTGGTTTGCTGTCTCAGCAGCCTGCCACACACTTGAAATTATCTGATGTAAAAGTAGCTGATGACTTTTACACAGTCTGTTACATGACTCTTGTCTTCTTCTTTAATTTAATTTTGCATTTCAGTTTCTATTTTTATATTGTTTTTATTTTTCATCTTTTTGGATCTTCTCTGACCTTCTATCTCTGTTAGCTTGTAGTTTTATTCCTTACATAAAAATAGTGAAAAACTATTTCAGATTTGTCTTTGTGGAAGAACTGGACACATCCACCTGAAACATTTCTTTGAATTCTGCAGCAAACTAAAGAAACTACAAAAACAAAGTTTCCTGTATCACACCTAAACAGACATTTTCTACCGATCTCATCACATTTTTTCTTACTAATGTCATCGTGAGTAGGTTAGAGTGGTGACACCAGCATAGCTAATAATGTAAATTATACTAAAATACAAGACCCAGTTGCAAGCTGATGTTGCAGAACATATATGACTAGAAGTACTTGATCCACATGTGATCTTGACAATCCTAAAGTTGTTAATGACTTAATCACTTTAGAGAGTTAAGATTTCTGATCATTCCCTACTTTTACTTTGAGGCCTTTCACATTAAAACTTCTTCAAGAATCTCAAGCAAGTCCAGTTGGCAGTGAGTAATACTTTTGGAGGAACCATAACCTGGTTTACTGAGAATCTCCACAGAGACTATTTGTTTCAGTGAGACTGTTTCAGTGCTGTAGTTTTTTAACTTGTATATAAATGGTGTGAATGTAAATTCCTGGTAGCAAGTGAATGTTGGCTGTTTCAAATTTGGCAACAATAGCTATTAATATAATATTATAAAATATTATATTGTTGTTACTTGAAAAACATTTTGGATCCTCTGTTGTGGTTATTGAAGAAAGAAATTCAACGGGGTGCTTGAAAATTTTTTTTTTTTTTTTTTAGTCACACTAGAAGAGTAAACTGAGACACTACAATACATCTACACTATAATAAATGCATGCTGAAGCAGCACATAGCTTAAGATTTCTACTTTTAGCCATTTGTATGATGGATGATGTTGTTGATCCAGTGAAGGTATTTTGATACGTCAGTGTAGACGTTTGGGACGTCCGGGTAGTTGCAGTTCATGTGCCTGTTGAAAGACACAACACCAAAAGCTCTCCCGTCGCACACCAGAGGACCACCAGAATCCCCCTGTAAGACAGAAACATCATTTTTTATTGGTTATTTTATTAAAAAGTCTTATATCACTACTCTGAATGGACAAAAAAAACATAAACCCACCCGACAGAATCCGTTTTTTGTATGATATCCACCAGCACAGATGACATTAGCAGGAAGACCAGGCCATTTCTCTTGACAGCGCTTCAGGTTAATGACCGACACATCCACCATTCTCAGATCATTCTCAATGTGACCATAAGTTTTAGTCATACCCCATCCAGCTACATAACATCGTTGGTTTTCTTTAATCTTCATTCCCAGTTTTGGAAGTTTAATTATTTGGACTCTGTGGTTCAGTGGAACTCTCCTAGACAACTAGAGACACACAGAACGTAAAAGTTCAAGATTGGTAATGCCAATGTGTTGCAGGCACATGTTTATCTCACGTCATTAGTCAGGCTTCTATTCAATTCAATTTTCAGTTCAATTTAATTTGTATAGCACCAAATCACAAGAGTGACAACTGTCACAAGGTTGATAAAAGACTTCATTGCTAGAGATGCACTGAGGTGGAAACCGAGTTTTAAGTACATGTATTTATTACAATAAAAAGGCAAGTGACAGAGTTGGTGGATTCTGCAGGGCATCAGATGGAAGGGGACGGCATCAGTAGTTTAGGAAAAGAGAATGATGGTTGGAGTGATAGTAATGCTGTGAATAGCAGACCAGGGCGACCGGTGAGGTGTGTCCAAAACCGGATGTGTCGAAGTGTTGAGGAAACGGAAGAGGAAGTAGACCGGAAGGGATAGGCTCTGAGCGCCGGCCAAGATGCTCGACCAAAGAAGAGCACATGGAGTGGTTAATGGTGTCTTGAGTGCACGTGGCTGATCTCAGTGGAGAAATGCTGGGGAGGTACCATGGGTCTAGACAGCAGTACACAACGTCACTGTCCAGCTCGTGTACTGATCCTGGTGATACACTACATCCGCAAACAAAACACAGGGTGATAAATACGGTCCTTGGTCATACACAAAAATCGAATCCTCATAAATCATCCGTGATAAACACAAGGTCTACAATCCAAAGACAGAGTGAGAGGGAACAGCCCGAGATCATACACAGGTAGATTCAACACTGAGACAGAGCAGGGGAATATGGAGGGGAATGGTAGCAAGGACAAGTCCGTGACTGAGAGGAGGGAAAGAACAGATCAGAAGGGACTAAACTCACAGCAACGGAGATACAGGCGGAGATGGGTCAGAGGGAGTACAGGTCCGGTAAGGGAATTCAGGAAGAGATGGGTCAGAGGGAGTACAGGTCCGGTAAGGGGAATCAGGGAAGAAACGGGTCGGAGGGAGTACAGGTCCGGTACTGCGAGCAGCGAGAGGAAGAGGGAGAGAACAGATCAGGCGGGATGAAACTCACGCTACTGGAGGGTCGGTCCAAAGCAGGGTCCAGGGCAGGCAGAGTCCATAACAGGATGGCAGTCTAATATTAATGCGGCATATTTTTGCTCTTAGATTGGTATGAGACTACCTGAAATAGGTTGGTAATAAACAGCCCTGCTTTTAAAGCCAGAGAGCAAACAAGCTGCAGTCAATCAGTAAGGTCATATGGCAGGGAAGAGAAAAACACGGAAATGGACCAAATACGGGAATGAGGGACAGACAGGCAGGCGGAGCTGGAAATGTGACAAAAGAAGTCATCTCAAGGCACTTTACAGTGAAAGGTATAAGACCTAAGTATAATTGTATAATGCATTCTATAGAAAACCCAACAATCCCATTGGAGCAAGCACCAGGCAACAGTGGAAAGGAAAAACTCCCTTTATGGTAAGGAACCTCTAGCAGAACCAAGCTCATGGTGGGCGGCCATCTGCCTCGACTGGGTGGGGTGAGTGGAAAGAGGCGAGAGAAAAGAACAGCAACAAAAAACAACAACAGCAAGCAGAAAAACACTGGGCAGGTTGGTAGGGCCAGTAACTGCACTCTGGAGATATACAGCTCCAGGGTCAAAGATACCTTCAGAGAAGAACAGAGACAGGGCGACAGAGAGGAGGAAGCACAACTACAGGAAAGCGAAGACACAGAGTTAATGCCATTCAGTGGTGACATTTGAATGGATAGATAAGAGGAGAGGGTAGGAGCTCAGTGTATCAGTAGAGGTCTCCCAGCAGAATAATTTTTAGCAGCATAACTAAGAGATAGTTGAGAGTCACCTGAGCCATACCTAACTATAAGGTTTATAATACAGGGATGTTTTGAGCCTAGTTGTCTACTTAAATGTAGAAAGAGTGTCTGCCCCATCCAGCTACAAGACGCTGTTGGTTTTCTTTCATGTTTCTTCCAGATTCTGGAAATTTAACTGTTTGTACTCTGTTGTCTAATTTAACCTTTATAGACAACTGGGGACACACAACAAAAGTAAACTTTTTTAATGTATAATTTCATAGTGTGATTCTTTCCATTCATTAGCATTGCTGAAATGCTGATTTTGGAATATCTGTAAATTGTCATGTGTATATGTTCATCTGTCGTTAGTTGACAGTGCTGCTGAACAACAACAGTACACTACCATAGAATATACAGTATACTTACTTTGAGGAGCATGATGTCATCACCTTTAAAAACATTCTTATAAGCCTCGTGTTTGTACGTCTGTTTAATAGCTGTTCTTACACCCTCATGGAGATAGTGGGTGCCGAGAACAACACTTGTAGGGTTTCTGAATGGGACATACAGAAGTTAAGATGTTGTCACTACATTTTCTAAAGCTGTTCCCTTAACACGAGACGGAAGTAAAGAAACATAGTTAACTTAAATAAAAGTGCAAGTATTCGCACAAAAATGTTCTACAACAAAAGTAGAAGTACCTCTACACACATTCTTTACTCATGTTGAATTTCTAAGTAGATATTGTGTTTTAGAACACACACAACAGTAGAAGTTGTTCACTATGAAACATTTAAGAAAATCACAAAATAAGTGAGTTATAAAAAGAAAAATAGTTTGCATTAACAGTCTGCATGTGCAAAAGCTGGTAAATAAATGTAATGGAGTAGGAAGAACAGTAACTCTGAACTGTGGCAGAGTTATTGTTGCACAAAATGGAAATAGAAATAAAGTGGTTTATTGCACTATTTTTATTTCCATTGCATGTATACGTAGTTACTTTTCACAAACGCAACAACAAAGACAATTTAAAATTTAGTTTACATTTAGCTTTTATAATGATTTATAATTACTTTGATCAAAAGGTAACTCACTTGTCGTCACAGTGTGCTGCAGTGAGCACAAAGTCTTCACTGATGAGAAATCCTCCACAAACATGACCATGGTCGTTCTGCACTGAGACCATATACAGCATCGAGTTCTCTGGGACTTTTTCCCCCATTAATGATTTCACTCCCATGTCCTGCAGAAATGAGCAAAATACAATATTAGATCATTTTCCCATTAAATGACTTAAGAAGAACAAATCTGTTTTTTTGCATCATACCATTTTGTCCGTGACATGTCAGAACAAGAAGGAGCAGAAGTTTGTGCAGAGCCTTCATGGTGGCGACAAGTCAGTTAATGTGTCTTCTTGTGATGGGGAAAAAGACCTTTTTATAGAGGTGTTTGCTTTAATGCAAAGTGTGATTATCAACAACTTCATCTTCACCTTCAACCACAAATTTGCAACATATGCAATATGTCGAAGCATTTATCAGCTTCAGAGCCAAATATTTCCCTCAGGAACTGTTGATGTGCTGACACTTTAGATATAAAAAGTAAGACCTTATCGTGTAGCTGTTAGTTTGTGGTAATTTAATACGTTGCAGGTTTGTTATTTCTTGATGCAGACGGTACTGTAGTAGTTAGCTCTATTGCCTCAAAATTAGAAGGAGCTGGGTTTGAATCAGATCACTATGGGTGCCTTTCTGTGTGGAGTCTTCCATTTAACAGAGGGTCATCCTTTTACATTTTTGCTTCTCATTAAACTGCAGAACGTGAAAGTCTCTTGTGATCATGACTTTGTTCTTGTGCGATAGTTCACCTGAATTCTTAAATTAGGCAGTCAGACAGCATGGTGGTGCTAAGAGGCTTATTTCAGGAATTTTCCTATAAAGTTTGCATGTTCTTCTTGTGCCTCAAGAGTTCTGTCCGTCTTCCTCATGAAACCATAAACTCAGCATCATTCACGTCTGTTTACTAGTTTACAGTCTTCTTCTTCACTGTAGTGGATGGTAGTGGAACAGACTCAACACAATATAAAACCGTACATGTAGTCAGTTGCGTTTACTTTCATGTATGCAAAGTGAATGTTGTATCTCTGTGTGTGGTTTGCTGTCTCAGCAGCCTGCCACACACTTGAAATTATCTGATGTAAAAGTAGCTGATGACTTTTACACAGTCTGTTACATGACTCTTGTCTTCTTCTTTAATTAAATTTTGCATTTCAGTTTCTATTTTTATATTGTTTTTATTTTTCATCTTTTTGGATCTTCTCTGACCTTCTGTCTCTGTTAGCTTGTAGTTTTATTACTCACATAAAAATAGTGAAGAACCTAGATTTCAGATTTGTCTTTGTAGAAGAACTGGACACATCCCATCAAACCATTTCTTTGAATTCTGCAGCAAACTAAAGAAACCACAAAATCAAAGTTTCCTATATCATATATCAAGAACAGAGAGAGAAAAGAAGAGCAACAGACAAAATACTGGTGAGGTTGGTAGTAATTACAGATTGGAAATCTACATAGAGAGAAGAAGAAGAAGCACAACTACTGAAAGAAAGAGACCCAACACGCAAGTTTATGACATGTAGTGTTGGCATATAAATAAGGAGAGGAGCTAAGTGCATCAAGAGAGGTCCTCTGGAAGTCTCAGTGTAAAGCAGCATGACTTAGTTTTCTTTCACACCTTAGTGCGTTTGCTTTGGTCTGAATCAGTGGATGAGTTTTTTAACTTGGAGCGGATTCCTCTTGGTTCAGTTTCTTTTCACACTGAGAAAAATCCAAGTGAACTCAAATGGGAACATTCTCTCCACTTATTGGTCAGATGTGTCTGCAGGGGGAACAGAAAAAGTGTTGTGGACTACTGTATGTTTGTGTGTCAGGACAGAGATAATTTTACAATGAATGTTAACACAGGTTGGTCATCCCCTTGATTATTATTTATTACGTTACTTCACCTGCATAGTCATCAGACCTGGTGTCTGTGAGGAACTTCACCTCCTCAAGTTTCCACGTCTGTCCTTGATTAATCAGACAGAATGTTTTCTGTTTGGCAAAGATAGATATTAATAATATTATAAAATGTTATATTGTTGTTGCTTATATACATCACACTTAAAAACATTTTGGATCCTCTGTTGTGGTTATTGAAGAAAGAAATTCAAAGTGGTGCTTGAAATATTTTTATTTTTATTTTTTAATCACACTAGAAGAGTAAACTGAGACACTACAGTACAGCTACCCTATAATAAATGCATGCTGAAGCAGAACATAGCTTAAGATTTCTACTTTTAGCCCGTTGTATGTTTGATGATGCTGTTGATCCAGTGAAGGTATCTTGATACGTCGGTGTAGACGTTTGGGACATCTGGGTAATCGCACTTCATGTAGTTGTTGAAAGACACAACACCAACAGCTCTCCCATTGCACACCAGAGGACCACCAGAATCCCCCTGTGAGACAGAAACATCATTTTTTATTGGTTATTTTTATTAAAAAGTCTTATATCACTTCTCTGAATAGACAATAAGTATAAACCCACCTGACAGAATCCTTTGTTTGTACCATATCCACCAGCACAGATGACATTAGCAGGAAGACCAGGCCATTTGTATTTACAGACGTCCAGGTCAATGACCGACACATCCACCATTCTCAGATCATTCTCAACGTGACCAAGAGTTTTAGTCATACCCCATCCAGCTACAAGACATTGTTGGTTTTCTTTAATGTTCATTCCAGATTTTGGAAGTTGAATTGTTTGGACTCTGTTGTTCAGTGGAGCCTTCCTAGACAACTAGAGACACACAGAAATTAAAAGTTTAAGATTGATAATGACTAATTTCATAACATACTTCTTTCCATGTATTAGACTTCAGGACTACAAACAATTTCTGGAACAGTATTTTATTTTTTTTAGACATTTATATCTATGTGTTGCACATGTTTAGCTCACGTCATTAGGTTAGGCTTGTATTCAATTCAATTTTCACATCAATTGTATTTGTATAGCACCAAATCACAGCAGAAGTCATCTTAAGACATTTTACAGAACGAATATATATGAGAGGATAGGAGAGGTGAGGAGAGAACAGAAGAGTCACCTGAGCCATCTTTACGTATAAGATTTATAATAAAGGAATGTTTTAAGCCTAGTTGCCTTTTTAAATGTAAAAAGATTGTCTCCGCTTGTAAAATATGGAGCTATGAGGTCTTTGAGATATGATGGAGCTTGATTATTAAGTGCTTCATAAGTGAGGAGAAGTGTTTTAAACTCTATTCTGGATTTTACAGGGAGACAATGGAGAGAAGACAATTAAGGAGAAATATTTAATACTTTCTTGTTAATTCCAGTCAGGACTCTCTTTTGGATTCACTGGAGGCTTTTTAAGGAGTTATTGGGACAAACTATTAATAGTGAATTACATTAGTCCAGTCTGGAAGTAACAAATGCATGGACTAGTTTTTCAGCATCACTTTGAGACAGGATGCTTCTAATTTTATCAATATTCTCCAGTTAAAAAATGGCAGTTCTACTTGTTTTATCTATGAAGTAGAAGTTTCCTCACAGTATTACGTGAGGCCAATGGTATGTCATCTAGGGTAAGACAATAATTACATACTGTATCATGTCTCCAACAAAATAACCTATGTCTTGTCTGAATTTAAGAGAAGGAAATTACCAATGAATCTAGAGCTGTTTTACATGCAAATCTATTTATGAGAAGGATCTGATCTATTTTTCTCTAATAGTTTTAATTTTATTAGTAAAGAAATTTATGAACTCATTACTACTCAGAGTTTAGTGAATACTAGGCTCGACAGAGCTCTGACTCTTTGTCAGCCTGGCTACAGTGCTGAAAACAAGCCCAGGGTTGTTCTTATTTGCTTCTATTAATGAAGAATAATATGTGGTTCTAGCTTTACAGAGGGCTTTTTATATATCATTAAACTGTTTTTCCAGGCTAGTCAAGATTTATCTAAATTTGTGAACCCCCCCCCCCCCCCCTTTCCAGCTTACGTCGTCTCTGCCATGTATATATTTTCAATTCATCGTCAGTGGGTTTTAAAATGTTTGATGAGAAAAACTAATCATTACACCAGAGAATATTTACTTACTTTGAGGAGCATGATGTCATAACCTTTTCCAACACTCTCATAAGCATCGGGTTTGTACTTCTCTTTAATAGCAGTTTTTTCTGCCCCTTTGAGATTGTGGGTGCCGAGAACAACACTGGTAGGGTTACTGAGTGAGGAATGAATCACAGGTTTTTAGTACTTTTATAATATTGTGCAAAGAAGCAGTGCAGGAAAATGTGCACACATGTCCATACTTCAGTAAACATGCACTTTTACTTAACTACTCAGAGAGCCACTTGAAAATCCTCACACACTAGAAACCAAACTTTTTAAAATAAAAAAAATCCCTTTACATTTGTGCTCTAAACATAAAATGCACAGGTAAAAAGTACAGCAAAGAAAATGTCCTAGTAGTGAACAAAAATAGAAAACTATCATGCAAAGCAGTTTTGTAGCAGAGTAATACTAACAACTACAATATACAAGTAAAAAAGCAAAAGTACTTGACTCGTTTTTTCAGTATTTAAATAAATGTAGAAGTTACTTAATAAATTCAACACAGAAATAACACAAATATTTTTAAAAAGTTGTACATCATAAGTTTATTTTAATTAATTGACATTTATTTGTACTTATTTATTAACCAAAAACTCACCTGTCGTCACAGTGCGCTGCAGTGAGCACGAAGTTCTCACGGATGAGAAATCCTCCACAAACATGACCTTGGTCGTTCTGCACTGAGACCATATACAGCATCAAGTTCTCTGGGACTTTTTGCCCATGAATAATTTTACTGGCATGTCCTGCAGAAATAAGCAATAAGCAAAATACAATATTAGGTAATTTTTCCCATCAAATGGCTGAAGAAGAACATATTTGTGTTTTTTGCACCATACCATTTTGTCCGTGACATGTCAGAACAAGAAGGAGCAGAAGTTTGTGCAGAGCCTTCATGGTGCCGACAAGACAATGATTTAGTCTTTTTAGGATTGTGAAGTAAACCTTTTTATAGAGCTGTTTCCTTTATATGATGATCATCAACCTTATCTTGACTTTCAACCACAAGCTTTGCACAGGTTAAGTTTGAAACTTGTGCTATCTCTGCATCATATGGTTTTGTATCTAGTTTCTCTACATCCAGGAGATGTGATCAGTTGGAGAAAAATTCAACAGTCTGTTACAATAAGTACAATGTTTTTAGTATAAAAGAATTTAAGACACATTCAGACTCTTGAGTTAGTTTATTCTGCACCTTCCGCATCTCATTCACTGTATATACAACGTATTAATAGTAAAGTAGCAGATTCGAATGCTTTTTACCTGTTACCTTTTGGCTGTTGTGGTTTGTTTGATGAAACAATTCTTTGAATTCTTTCTCAATAAACCAGATTAACCACAGCACCAGTATTGGAAACCAATACATTACTGTACCACAGCCAATGTACCACTTTGACTATTATTTGACAGCAGCAACAGGCGTCATTTATGAATATATTTAAAAACTGTCTGTGATCCTTCAGTGATTTCAATTATAAATATTACATGCATCCAGTTTCACGTCCTGAGGCTCATACACACACCTCTATAGAGCAGATAGCAGGATGGAGCCTGTGCACCACTTGCATTCAAAGAAAATCTTCTTGTGCTGAGCTGTGGTCATGCTTATTTCAGCTTAAGAATATAACAACTATTAAAACGTCTCATTCCTGATTAATTTCTGTGTTCTCCTTAATGTTGCTCCCTCTCTTCATTCACAGTTTAGCTCGCTTGATCACCGCTCTCTAGGGAGAAAGGGTCAATGCTGCATTTACTAACAGCTATGGACAGATCAAACTGGCAATCTTACTCTCACTGTTCAAGTAACGAGTGAGAGTAAAATATGGACACAGCATTAAAAAGAACAACTCTTAAACAAGACTCATTTCCTGTCAAGGAGCATTCGACTAATTACCTGTGATGCCACTCTACTGTGTTATGGATTATTTGTCTCCATTTGTTTAGTCTTGCAGTTTCCAGATTCCCTGCTGGTGTGAGCTGCAGATTTCAAGCCTTTATTTTGATGTCTGCATGTATGGACACTGATGTTTTGGTTTGTGATAACTTGGGTGAACATGGTATCTTTGTGATTTTGCTGTGTTTTTTTTTTTTTTTTTGCCGGACACACATGCTCTAGATAATGTGATCAGTACCTGATGTCTGTTGCATGATTCTTCTCTTAGTCGTTTATTTCCTTTTACATTTTAGTTTTCATTTGTGTGTGATCTGTTTCTCTATAATATATTTTATCTATATTTGTAAATAATATTCAACAACATCAAGTCATTAGAAACACATATTCGTTTGCATATCACTCACTGAGTGACTTTTATTGCAATAATCAGATTAATGAAGAGAGTATCACTATACCACTATTGGTATAGTGGTTAGCACTGTCACATCACAGCAAGAAGGACCTGGGTTTAAATCCACAAGTCATCCGAGGGCATTTCTGTTTTGGGTTTGCATGTTGAATTTGTTTAGAGTCTCTTATTTTTTCTTATTTTTGTTGTTGCTTCTATTCATTACATTTTAAAACACTTCAACATCTCTTGATCATCTGTTGAGGAAGAAATTCAACATGCTGCTTGAAATATTGTTTTTTTTATTTTTCCAGCCAAACTGGAAGACTAATCTGAGACACTACGGTACATTCACCCTACAATGAGCGCATGCTTGAGCAAATGCAGAATTCTTACTTTTAGCCCTTTTGTGTGTTTGATGATTCTGTTGATCCAGTGAAGGTATTTTGGTACGCTGGTGTAGACACTTAATAAACCCACCTCACAGAATTGAGTTACTAACCAACATGGCCACCAGCTCATCCACAACGTGACCACGAGTTTCAGTCTTACCCTATTCAGCTATACTATTACATATGATTGATAAATGAATACAAATCCATTTAAGTATTAAAATAAACACCATTGTTATATATAACAACTGTTGTAAAAAGTAAAGTTAGTATTTAAAGTACTCAGGAAGAAGTGTATCTTGTACCTTTGCTTTACTTGTGTTACTTGTGTAACATAATTTCATGTTACTATTATATACTTTGCATAATATTTTTTTATTTTTGTACATTACTATGACATTTTCTTTGCTGTACCTTTTACCTGTGCACCTATTTTTTTATTTTAAAAAGTTTAATTTCTAGTATGTGAGGATTTTTTAAGTCTCTCTCTTACTTATGTTTAGTAAAGTATGGACATGTATGCAAATATATGTCTTTATTTGTTTTGGTCGTCAAATATTTTCAAACGCACTCAGGTTGAATTTAAAACATATTCAAGGCAGTATAAATATCTAAAAAATATACTGTTCCAGAAATAGTTTGTAGACCTGAAGTCTAACACATGGAAAGAAGCATGTTATGAAATTAGTCATTACCAATCTTGAACTTTTAATTTCTGTGTGTCTCTAGTTGTCTAGAAAGGTTCCACTGAACAACAGAGTCCAAACAATTCAACTTCCAAAATCTGGAATGAACATTAAAGAAAACCAACAATGTCTTGTAGCTGGATGGGATAAGAACGAAAGGTAATTCACATGTTGCCACGGTGCGCTGCAGTGACCACAAAGCATCAAATTCTCTGGGACTTTTTCCCCCATCAATGATTTCACTCCTATGACCTGCAGATATAACTAAAACTCAAATTTAGCTTATTGTCCCATTATTTGTCTGGAGAAAAAAAATCTGTTTTTTGCATCATACCATTTTGTACATAACATGTCAGAACAAGAAGGAGCAAACGTTTGTGCAGACTGTTTGCTTTGTTGCAAACTATGATTATCATTGTATTATTATCTAGAAGTTGAGTCGTGGCAACTGGACTTCCTTCTTGTTTGGCTAAACGTTTTCACCACTCATCCAAGTAGCTTCTTCAGCCTAACGATAGTTGGTTGGAGCCCACAAATTTATGCTCCAGGTTTGGTTTCACCAAAGCCTTGCATTCACAACTATACCAGGGTGGACACACCTAACAACCCTAACAGGCTTCTTTGCCATTAACTTAGTGTGAGTGATTGCAAGATTTGTGGTTATCTACTAACATTTTGATGACAAGATACTCAGTCTTCCTGGTGATGTCAAAGAGATGCTATCCATGTATTTTATTTTGATATCTGCATATTTGGACGCTAAGAAATGTTTTAGTTTGTGATAACTTGGATAAATATAGTATCTTTGTAATTTTGGTGTCTCAGCAGTCTGGCACACACACTTTAAGTTATCTGATGTAAAAGTAGCTGATGACTTTAACACAGTCAGTTACTATTACTTATCTCTTGGTCTTTCATTTAATTTTGCATCTTAGTATGATTTAGTATGATCTACATTTGAGTCTAAGCTTTTTAGACTTTATCTCTTTAATATTTGCAACAACATCAATTCATTAGAAGCTAAATGTCAGAGTGGTTACAGATTTCCACATTTACTTTCTCCCCTTTTTATGACAGTTTTAATCTTTTGTTTGCTCTTTTTGGATCTTATACGACCTTCTGTCTATGTAACTTTAAATTAATTTAATTTGTATTTGTATAATTGTAATTTGTAATTTGTAGGATTTTTCTTTGTAGAAAAAGTTGACACATCCCTCTAATGAAATAAACCACAGAAACAAAGTTTCCCGTATCACAGTTAACCATCATCTTTCTACTGCAGGAGAGCACAAACACAGAGAGACACCTAGTTTTTTAGACTGTATCTAATCAAATAATCTCATGGTACTTCACAAAGTATCTGTAAGACTGACAACTAGAGCTTAAAAGTGGTACTACAGTCTAAATTTAAAATACTGGACACCATTGTTTCACCGCACCCCTCTTTCACACTCTGCCAATCAAGCCTAAGCTAAGCCCATTATCCTAAAAACACACACCCACAGCTAGGGCTCCGATAACATTGTTCAGTGTAAGAGATAACACATGACTCACATTTATTTCTCAGGCATCGTTATGATGTACAGTACATGTACTGGAATGAAGTGGTCATATAATTGAAGCCGGTGAACATTTTTAAAGAGAATTCACAGGCTGTAGCATTGCTGCTGGAGGAGCTACAACTGTAGTTTAATGTAGCATGTGTCTTAAATGTCTGATGACCTATAACAAATATATATTCAGCTACATATGTCACCACATAAAACACAGAACATGACAAAACATAAACTAAACAAAAACAAAAAAACTACAAGTGGCAGCATGTCTGCAATCTGGTGATGGTCACTTATGAAATAATTTACTGACAGGGATTGAGATGAGATCTGTGTAATGAAGGTCTTTTTTACCTATGGGCATCATTTTGAAGTTTCAAAACAATAATGTGACCACCTGTGCAGGAATAACCTGTATGTAGGTTACCAGTCAGGATTTACAGTACATTATAGTACAGAAACAGCCCTGGTAGAGGTCACTATCGGTCAAATTTCCTTTACCTCATAAATAAAATAAATAAAAGAAACCTCTATAACCGCCTTCTTCCACGTAAAGGAATATTAATATAATTAGGAGCATCCCATCCCAGTGGTGCTGAAAAACTAGTCCACTAGGACAAGAGCTGGTGGTCAGGGAGAGGACAAACAGGAGAATGAAGCAAGGAAGACACACTAGCAAACTAACAGGAAACACAATAGAGAATAAATACAAGATAGGTGATCCTTAAATGCTGATCAGCTGTGTGAGGTGAACCAGCTGGGGCAGGAACAGGTAGGTGAACACAATAAGAGATTTCTATGTCGAACAGGCTCCCATTTCAGGTACGAGAGGCAGACAACTTCTCCATGTTCCTTTTTTATAAGGCTTAGGTTACTTTGAACCATATTAGTTATGCTGCTAGACTTAGTCTACTGAGCTCCTCTCCTCTCCCCACCATTGTATGTTGTTTACTTTATGTCTTTTAAGTTACTGTCCCTACTGACCTGCCCAGTGTTTTTGCTGCTTGTTGTTGTTTTTTGATGCTGTTCTTTCCTCTCTCCTTATTCCACTCACCCAAACCGGTCGAGGCAGATGACCTGATTATGGACCCGACTGGACATGTCTAAAAGAATTCAGTGCTCATAAGCAGACAAACAAGGCCCTGCTGCCATGTGACTTTTCAGTCTCCATTGCTTCCAACAAACTCAAGTAACCTGGATAAACTCACCTGTCAGTATTTTTGTACTATTATATTTAGTTCTGTTGTTTAACTTTTAATGTCACTTTGACTCTTTTGGTGTGTTGTGAATTTCCCCTTCAGGGAACAATGTGTAAGAAAAAAAAAAAAAAAAAAAAAACAATTGAAATTGAAAACTTTCACGTAACAAAATTAAGCTGCATCGTTTTAGTAAAATTAGTTTTGTTTACTTAGATATATAGAATATTAATAATGTGTGGAATCACTTTTAATTGCTCTTATTCACTTTATTGTTTTAATTCATTACACTTTGGGTTCTCTGAGATTGTTACAGAAAGAAATTAAAAGATGTGCTTAAATTTTTTTTTTTTTTGTTTTCCAGTTACACTGCACAGGGTACTCTAAGATACTACAATACATCCACCTTGAATTGAATGCATGCTAAAGCAAATGCAGGATTACTCTTGATGTTTGATGATGCTGTTGATCCAGTAAACATATTTTGATATCTCAGTGTAGACATTGGGTACATCCGGGTAGTTGCAGTTCATGTACTTGTTGAAAGACACAACACCAACAGCTATCCCGTTGCACACCAGAGGACCACCAGAATCCCCCTGTGAAAAAAATTACATTTTTTTAAATAATTTTATAAAATTGTCTTAGAGCTCTTCTATAGAACAATTAAGAATTAGTTGACATTTTCTATGAGTTGACAAAAAACAAATACCCACCTGACAGAATCCCTTATTTGTACCATATCCACCTGCACAGATGACATTGGGAGGAAGACCAGACCATTTGTATTTACAGACCTCTTGGCTGATGACGGATACAGACGCCATTCTCAGCTCATTAGTAACGTGGCCATGAGTATAAGTTTTACCCCATCCAGCCACGCGACACTGTTGGCCTTCTTTCATGTTCATTCCAGTCTCTGGAAGTTGAATTGTTTGTACACTGTTGTCTATTTCAGCTTTTGTAGACAACTGAACACAAAGAAAGTAAAAGTTTAAGACTGGCAATGCTCAATTTCATAACATGCTTTTTTTCATTTATAGATTACTTCAAGTTTACAACAAAAGCTGGAATGTATAATGGAATATTGTGTTTTTGTAAATTTTTATGTATGCATTTTTATTTGATGTTGGGGTTACCCTGCCAATAGCACTTTGGCAATTAAAAAACACCCAAGTTGTAAATAATACTTTATTTTGAATATTGAACTGTATTGATTTTAACAGAATTAATACAATTAAATTAGTACAGAAATGTATGATGCATCGAGAAAAACCAGAGAATATTTACTTACTTTGAGGAGCATGATATCAGAACCTTTTCCAATGTTCTCATAGGTTTTGGGTTTGAATTTCTCTTCAATAAGCCTGTAGTTCTTTACGTCAGCATTCTTGAGATTGTGAGTGCCAAGTACAACATGTGTAGTTTCCCTGAATGTGGCAAAATCAAGAGGCTGTTAGTGCATTTTCTAAAATTGTAAAGAATATCCAGTCCTCTACAAAATTATTGGAATGACAAGGCCAATTGGCATGTGTCTGCTGTACACTGAATACATTTGGATTTATCATCAAAAGATAAATATGAAATATTTATATTAATATTTGTTAATAATAACATTAAAAATTTGATATATCAAAAAACATAGGACACGTATCAGATCACCCAAAGTTTACATGAGCCAAATTGCTGGATCATGTGCTGTTTCTTGTTAGTCCGGTGTTTCCCGTGAGACTGATTGTTAAAACAATAAGTAGCAAATGAAAGCAGCATGTGGTAGAAAAGCAAGCCATTTTAAACCTGAGAAAATAAGGTACAGTACTATACAAAACTAAATTACCATGTTAATGTAATAAGAAATGAAAGAAACATACTAAGTTGAAACGATGGTTTGAAACGACAGCAATGCTATATCGTATATATATGTTCAGACCTGTGTGATCCTACCTACTGCACATTTGTTGGTAAGTTGGTAATTTTTCTGTAGAACAGGTAAGCGCTGTGCTTTAGCTAAGGTTAGCTGACTTTAATTTACCAAAGCTAGTCATAGGGATAGTTTTATACAATAATTAAACAGTTCAAGTAGAGACTTTTCAGAATAAAATAAATATGAAATGATTGTGGATTATGAGCATTGCCTTGGTAGGAGCAGTGGGGGTAGACAGCTCTATCCACTATAATGAATTGGGAGTGCAGTTCCACTTTTAAACACTTGGTATCAATGCTAAATATGCTAATTAAAAAAAATCATGTAATGCGATATATTTTCTCTTCAGTCCATGTTTGTCCAACTCAGGTCTCACAAACAAACAAACAAAGTTTCTACAGTTCCGTAACAATCTTTCTGAAAGCATTGGATGAGCCTGAAAACGGTGTTGCCTATGGTGGGGCCCTGCTGATTTATGGTGACATGATTTAGTATTCTAGATATTGCTCTTCGGGGCCACATGATAGGTATAGGTACGTGACAGATTTCACAAGATTGTTATTCTTTGGCACATGTGCGTACTGTGTACTGTTGTAATTCAACACGTTGACAGTTAAATTCTAGTGTAATTCTAATAATTATGTACTAACTTACTTCCTGGTAATGCCAATAATAAAATTAATTTAAAAATATATTTTCTTATTTTAAAAAGTAGTTTTATCTAACAAAATCATTTAAATTGAATTACTACTACATGAATCAAAAGATAACTCACACTTCGCCACAGTGCGCTGCAGTGACCACAAAGTTTTCACTGACCAGAAATCCTCCACAGACATGACCTTGGTCGTTCTGCACTGAGACCATATACTGCATCGAAGTCTCTGGGACCTTTTCCCCATGAATGATTTCACTCCCATGTCCTGCAAAGAAAAGTAAAACTCAATATTAGGGTAATGTCCACTCAAATGAATAAAAAATAAAAATCACATTCATGTTTTCATACCATTCTGCCCCAGGCATGTCAGAACATGAAAAAGAAGAATTTTTTGCAGGACCTGCATGATGCTGGGAAGACAATAAACGTGTCTTCTTGGGTTGTCTTGTAGACTCTTTTATAGAGCAGTTTGCATTGTTAAAAGGTATGATTATCGTCAGTCCTATCTTGACTTCTAACCACAGATTATATGCAATGCAAACTAGCAACTTATCTTTGTGTCATCTTGTTTGTATATGGTATCTAGTGTCTCAACATCCTGGGGCAGTGGAAAGTATGCTATGAATACATTGCATCAGTGTATTTTATTGGGCTCTATTTTCCTGCAGGTGCAATGCCATACCGCACACATAGGCACTGCTCCAGAATCAAAAAATACCTTTCAGTTATCAAGTGTGGCCTCTTTTCTGTTTGCTGCACATTGTGCAACATTCAGAATGGGCCTTTATTAAAACACTTATTGCACAATCTAAATAAAAATAGAATAAATACATAAATATATCAAGCAACTTACCAGTTCTAACCTAATGTTTTGAAAATAATGGAGGATATGTGCTTGACCTCTGTTGTCTTCAATAAAGACCGTCCACTCATATGCACCATGTTAGAAGGACACTTAACCGCTAGCTGAATGTTTACAAATGTTTTATTCTGACATCTACAACCACATAGACATTTACGGCTCGTGATTAACTGGTTATCTTTGCTTGTGGTCCCACTGTCTCAGCAGCCTAGCTCATATGCTATAGATTACGTGATCAGTTCAGTATTTGAGGACTTTGACACATCCTGTCACATTAATCTAATCATAGTCCTTTATTTAATTTGACATTACAATGTCAGTTTTACATTTTTTATAAGTTATACTTGTAAACTCTTACTTTGTTCTTAACTTCAACCTTGTATTTCTTTTTTTTTTTTTTCACAACTAAAAGAAAACTTACAACTCAGTCACTTCATGTGAACTCTAGTTGCTTTAACCAGACAAATTACGAGCACAGATGTGACCAAGATTTCTCACAGCCCACTGAAACACTTCTCAGAATTATGGAGAATATTAAATCAACCACAGAAACCATAGTTTCCAGAAGTAGCGCTAAAGTTCAGTTTTCTACAGTGACAGCTGCATGCTACACGTAGTTCGAACATGGCCATCACGTTGCCTTACATATGACAATTTATAATATGTCAATCTCACAGTCAAATTTGTTGTATCTACTTATTTGGGGTCTGCAGCATACATTCTGACATTTTATCTAACACATCTCACACACACGTTTTAGTACCAATATGTGGTATATTAT